>NW_024041373.1:15431696-16031696 GCF_014851395.1 Micropterus salmoides
TCAGTCACCATGAACAAAATGAAGCTACTCAAAGCCAAGATGGAGGACATGAACCTGAACAAGAAGGTTGGAAGCTACTGGGATCATGGAAACCTTTTTTTTTTTTTTTTTTGTCAGAATGCAAATGTGAACTAAATTTCTTTTCAAACCATTAAAAAGAAAATGTAGACATGCTATTAAAACATGCATTGTGCCCTATATTCCTTAAGCAATTTATTTTTTTTGTTTTTACCAGTAAAATAATGAAACCAAATTATGTTTAATATTGTCATCACATAGAATCCAACTTATCATAGTCAGACTAAAAATGGTAACCCGCAACCATTTTACACAATGCAGATGTACTGCACCAAACACTCATTTTTGTATGTTCATAATAGGATGGTGCTTTTCATTACATTAAACTGTAATGAATCTAATGTGTTTTTTGCTCATAACTAATGATTATGACTATGATTTAGTTATTTGGGGGGGGATTACTGAAAATGTACAGTAGGTTTACTGTGGTGTAATCTGACTGTCATTGTTCATGTCTCCGTCCTCCAGCCGAAGAAGTCGGTGAAGGTTAAACCAAGGCCCCCTGTCAGCCCACACCCCTGCGGTGGCTTTCTAGGACCTTTCAGCGCCCGACCTCACCATCGGCTCTTTCGTACGCTCCCCCAGCTCAACCAGCCTCGGCAGTCAAATGCACAACTACCTCCAATCGCAGACAATAAATCCGTAGACCCCTTCCCGCCCTCTTCTGCTGCAACCTCTACCCACTTGTCCATCCCCAGAAGACCCCCTCCCCCTTTCTCCTCGCCTTCTTGTTATATGCTTCAGGAGGAGGAGGCATGGGAGACATGCCCACAATTTGCAAAGATCCGGCCCCCTCCCAAAGTGTCACGGTTGGACATTGGCAGCACCAGGTTGATGAGGGACTGTGTGTACCCCCAGCTCCCTCCACTGTTTATCAGGGGACCACCTGAAGCCACTTTTGATCCAGCTGAGCCTGCAGGCGAGGCAGTCAGGCTGGGTTTGTTAGAGGAAGCTGCTGGGTTGGTGATGCCAACACAACCTGGAGCTCCATTTGGGGAACTGTCAGACCCTCTGAGCCTGGATGTGTCTACCCAGCCAGACGGAGGCCGTCTGTCCCTAGAGGTTGGGGCTCAGCACCAGCTGCCGCTCTCCCCTTCCCCACTCAGTACCTGGACACTTGGGACAAGTGATACACTCACTAGCAGAGCTGATAGGACACAGCTTGGCACATCATTTCATATCAGCCCTCCCTCTCCATTGCCCACCTCCACTTCACCATCCACTTCTACCAGACCGCCACCTCAACCTTTTGATTCCACTCTTTCCTGTTTACAGCCCGACTTTCGAGCAAAATCCTCAGCACAAGTGAAGCCAGGCAAAACATCCCCTCACCCCTCCACCAGCTCATGGTCTCATCCGACACGCTTTCGTGGTGTTAAAGTTGAGTCACCTGGCAAGAGGCCAGAGGTTATCTCTAAGAGGGAAGCAAGAGGCATCACGAAGATGGCCAACCAAGCCTGTAAAGAGCCACTGGGGTCCCTGAACAACTCTGAACTCCTGGGTTCTCTCTCTACAAGGGCCCTGGACAGTAGCAACAGCAAAGAAAGCCTTGGAGAGAGTCTGGGACTTGCACTGGCATTGCCCCCTGCCACTGACTCAGGACAGGGCAGCCTTAGCTCCAGGCTGCCATCCATCCCAGCTAACAGGCTCCTTCAGGATGATCTTATAAGACAAATGTCACCGTTGCACCGAGCAACAGCCTCTTACATGGTGAGCAAAGATAGGTTTTGATGTTTGCTGGATTTCTGGGATTTTAGTGCTCGATTTGTGTTTTGCTCCTCAAAGAATCAAAGTGTGTTGAAGTATTTATGTGGGTCTTTGAACAATGTATTCTGTAAATTGCTTTGTGTAAAAGTGAACTTAAGTCTGTGCTCATCCTGACACACAAAGACAGCAGTCTTAAGAGTAGAGGTGGGTGATGTGAAATTCTTTTTTGCTGTAATTGTCACAGCATTATCTTGATATGACATAAACTGAATTGTTCAAAATTGCATGGTAAGCTCTCAGTCAGGTTAATCACACTGAACATTTTTTTTTCTAGTAGACCAGAATCAGATTTAAAAAACTGCATACATTGTTTTGTCAAGTTTGAGATTTCATGCTGTGACAAATTTTTACTAGCATCCAACGATCAACGGTCATTTAGAGATAAGAATTGTAAGTTATGATATTATGAGTTTTAAGTTGTTTTGAGATGGATGATAATGGTATCTCCCAGCCCTAGAGCAAAGCACACAATGTAATGATTTATTAAGAAAACACCCAGGCACTGCTTCTGTTGAAATATTTTGTTAAAATGTAGTAGTTGAACTTCATCGGGCATTTATCCTTGTGACACGGTGAGTTATACTAAATGTAATGTTAAATTATTACAGTGTGAAGTTTGTGAATCATAATATTTGAAGCATAAACATCACAAACAAAATTCAATTCCTCTAAGTAAGTTTTTAATAAGGAGAAATGCAAATATTAGTCATGGTTGATGGAAAACAGCTGAAATATTAGAAATCAAAATTATCTTTGAGTCCAACTTGTGATTATCTCCCCTTTTTGTTAGGAATATCGAGTCCTCAAATCCATATCAGTTCTCAGTTGTCCCTTCGAAGTGATAGTTTGTCCTGCTGCGTACACTTAAAACACCTCACTGTTCATTCTTGTGAAGATGTACTGAACATACCTTTTATTTCTTCGCCACTAATGGTGATTACTCTTTTCAAGCACAACATATATATTTTTAAAATTCATATTTTTACCAAGAAAAAGCACTGCTATACTCCTGTATTTGCTCTACAAATATTTCACATTGCTGTTGTTTTCACAGGCCACTAACAGTCTTGCGTCAGCTGGGGGAGTCATGACTTCATTCGGGAGAATAGGTAAGGGAGACATGCAAACACATTTTATGTTCTCAAAGTCCTAGCATATAAAGAAATTGTTGCATTTATAGCCACCTCTTGTATTTTCAAAGTGGTGTTGGGCGCATCAGAGTGCACACACATTAGCCGAACTGTTCTGAACTAAGACACAGCCCTTGAAAGCTGCAGTCACATACAGAGAGGAGGATGTTATGTGAAAGCCGTCTTTTGCATGTTGTATGTAAGCACTGCAGCAGTTCTAAATATTCATCATTGCCATAACTGCAGAGGCAGCACACACAACACAAGGCACCAGGTCTACACTTAAAAACACTCACTTATTTATGTCAGCCACTGATATGCTTAGGCTCTTCAGACAGTATGGATAATATGCATGGATCAATACACCAAGCAGTCCAGGTACTCACCATTTCCCCTATTACTAGAATTGAGTTTATCAGTATGAGGGTCTTCCACAGGCTGAGAATTTATTAGTGGTCGATTGCAAACATCAAACCAACTAACTACTGCACATGAATGACTTCTCAGTTAGTCTTTACTTTCAACTGCAATTCCACACAAAATTGGAAAGGCATACATAATATATACAAAAATCTTTTGGTTTGGTCTAAACGTAATTGAGTGGGCTTCTAAAATAAATTCAATCTATCAGAGCCACTAAGTATGCTGACTCTGGTGTTCACATCTCCATGAGTGTAATTTACTCTTCAAGCTTTTATTTTTAATTCCTGATTGAACTCATAGGGCCTGTTTTATTAAAATGAAGCCTAAAATTTCTAATTTACATAGTATTTTATTCAGAATGATTTAGGCACACCCTTGGCAGAAATTACAAGGTTTGGTCTTTTTGGTTTGTCTTCACCAGCTTCACACACATACACTTCGGCAGATTCTTTCATTCCTCCACGTTGATTCCCTCAGGCGCTCTCAGAATATAAGTTTTTCTTGGAAAACTAAATATATATTTTCACTGGCCTTCAGGTCTGGACACTGAAGGGGCCACTCAAGGACAGTGGACTTAAATCCACTGTGTTATTGTTGTCGTGCTGAAAAGTGAGTCATTGCTCCACTGTGAGATTGCTTGTGCTCTCGAGGTTCTGTCCATATTCGTCATTATTCATTATGGTTTACTCAAGTAGGACATATTTCACTTCAGTTTGATTAGAAACATCCTCATTGCATGTACTGTAGGGATGTGTTGTAAGCAGTGGAAATATTAGCATTCAGCATTTTCAGAGTTCCGTTTTTGTCTTCTCCCTCGTACTATGAATGTTTGAGTGCAGTTTTATAAATGGTGTTAGTAAGTTCTCTAGGATATGCAAAAGTCAGGTGATGCATCTAAGCTCAATCTGAATGCACAACATTATGTAAATGAGGCTTTTTGTGTTGCTAAAAATGGGTTCTACATCTAAACCAACCAGTACATATCTTGGTAACTAAGCTTCATTTCCCCTTTGTGTCCCTGATTTTCTTATAATTTCCCAGAGGTTTCCTGGAAGCAACTATGTAATGTGGTACCAATTACAGGAAAAATCGAGATGGTTCAGTTGGATAAATTTTCCATTAGTGAAAAAAATGACAAATTAATATTTTCTTGGGTTTAAATGGATTCAAGGAAAACATATTTTCCCTATAATTATTACTACCTTATAGTTCTTTCCAGTTATTAGGAAAGTACAGACCTGTAAAATAAACCACATCTTAATTGGTCTGTGAAGCAGATTCGTTGTTTATAGAAACCCATTGTGCTTCATTTTAAAAACACTGGGACCTTTTCTGCTGCCATCAGTAAATGAACTGCGGAGCAACACAAACAAAACAGTCAGCAGTTACAATAGTGATGTCCACACTGACAGCAAGTGAAACAAGCTGAGATACTTCAAGTTACCAAAAAGGCACCTTTTGTCTCTCGATGCACCATGTCTCTGTAGTGCTTTTTGTGTGAGCAGAAAATGTGCATATGAGATCCTAAATGATCATTTCCCTGTATTAAATGAGTCAGATTAGGATTGGGAGCAAAGAGAACTTGATTGGGACAACCCTTGGTTAAATGTAATCAAATTCAAGTGAGGTTGATTACACAGGAGAAGGTGGAAAATGTGCTTGGGTCTGAATAAATTTGAACCCAGTGTATGTTTGTATGGTAGCAGCTTCAAGTCAACAAAACAAAGATATCCCATGCCCAAATGCTTGACGACGAGCTTCCTGTAGCTTCATCACAGAGCTGTTTTTTTATCTGTATGTTCTCGTATCTCCACATCTCCCAAACCTAGCTGCATGCATCCACAGACACGATTATCACGGGTACAAGCTGACATAAAAAGGTGTTCCCTGCCTTAGGAAAGAACTGTTTATTTTCTGACACATTTTCAAAAATTACCATTTCAAGAATAGCAATGTCACAGGGCGGCTGTGGCTCAGGAGGTAGAGCGGGTTGGCCGTTAATCGGCGGTTCAATCCCCGGCTCCCCCTGGTTGCGTGTCGAACCATGCAAGATACTGAACCCTGAATTGCCCTGGCGGCTGTTCCGCCAGTGAGTGTGAATGTTAGTTTCCTTTTGAGCACTTAGGCTCAGTGAATGTGTATGACTGAATGTTGAAACTAGAAAGGCGCTATACAAGAACATTTACATTACAAATGAAACATAAAATGCACACTATATCATAAAGCAAGCTTGAAATTAATAGTCAGGACTGACAAAAAAAATGTAGATAAAAATACGTGAATGTGACAGTTTGAACACTGTTTTTATTTCTGGAAGTGTTTTCCAGTGACATTAAGCTGACATAATAAATTATATGAAAACACACTGCCTGTGGGCAATGGGAATAAAATAGAGACTTGGACAGAACAAAGTAGAATGCTAAAGATTGACACTTTTATTTTGGGAAATGTGCAGCAACATTTAAAAGCCTACTGCATTTCTGGCCACACACTAGTTTGTGATTTCTAGCTGGTCTTTTTGCCTTTGACAGCTGGTGTAACCGACTGCTTTGACATCACTGCTGTGGTTTGGTCAAAAGTACAACATGCCTGAAAGTACCAAATGGAAATAAGAGCGCTTTTCCTCCTTTTACGTAATTCTGTGTTGATGTAACCTTATGGCTTCATGATTCCTGTGATGGTTCTAACTTGAGCAAATTTGAAGCCTGTAAAATGTTAAACAAGCACAAATTAAAGCAAAGAGCTTTGTTTAAGAATAGAAATGGTTGTAAAAGCTCTTGTTACGCGTTGTGCAGACACCAGGAACACTTGAACCGGTGTAATTTACATTGGGCTCTATTATTTCCGAGATGCAGAAAACACAGATGGAATAGCAGAATTTGATGATAATGGAATTAACTGTAAATCACAGGATATCGTGGAATTTGCTAAAATCTGGATGATGGACATTGGCATATTTCTAAATGCATATTTGCATAATAAATCAAATTCATTGATATTGATTAAGACACAAAAGTGAAAGAAAGTAAAGGATTGGACTGTGTGTAAATTAATCCCTGACACTGACGCAAACCTTTTCACTACACAATCAGTTATTCCACACTTGCTCCTGTAAAGTCAATAAAAATGTTTCCTCTACTCTCAGGCACTTCAGCATACCACCTACCTCCAGTCAAGGCTCCCACATGCGGCAAGAAGAGCTCAAAACACTGCTTCCTTTGTGGCAAAAAGACTGGCCTGGCTACCAGTTACGAGTGCAGGTACAAGTGCCTGCAGCATCTCCACCTGCACTCACTCACTCACTCGCTGTCTGACTCAAAACCAAATCTCTCCCTATTTGTCATTCTTGTCCTTGAAGCGAAGCTTTTAGTAGAAAGTAGTCTTCTCCTAGTTCATCATTTTGTCTCAGCCATCTCTCCCATGAAAACACGTCTCTGTTCACTGCTTGTTCTGCCACACATTTTTAACATCATCAAAGTTTCACCCTGCGACATCCATCTGAATCACTTCCCTCTCTCAGGCCTTGTCCAGGACACAGACACTAAATCTGATGCAACCGTATGTAACTCTAATCTCTTAAAACCAGCCACTTGAAGTGGAGCTCCCAACTGTGTTCAAAAGACTGTCTGATACCAGTTTAGTCAAATGGTAAACTTCTCTGATTAAATTACAGGGTTCTCTGCATCTCCCAGCAGTATACAGCTGAATCAGGTGCTTCTCAGCTTGAGGACAGCACCCTTCCAAAGGAAAAACAGAGACTGGAGCTCACTGATTTGATTTTCAGCCTTTAATTGTGCAAACAGACTACCTTTTGGACGCCACTGTGTCTTCATCAGAGTCAGAATGGACAAAAACTTGAAGCAAACAACATATGTAGGCAACCTAGAACAGGTGTACACTTGTCATTGGATAATTGGTTGAACATGATTCTATTGGATAATGAATCCCAGAGTGGGAGTTGCCAAAAATGGAATACATTATTATGCACAGGTTAACCATGGCTCTGCAGCATCATTGAAGTCCTGGGGAATAGAAAAAATGTCACCCTCTCCTAGAGGTGGAGACTTGTATCAACTCAGAGAGGCATATTGGGTTCACAATCTTAACACAGTGGCATAAATGAAGAACTGAATTTGTCATATTTACTCTAATTTGTTGTACGCAATGGATGCAGCACTTGTATTGTCATTTTTATCTCTAACTCCAAGATGTGTCTGTGTTGTTTTGTCTCTGTGGTGTGGGAGGGTGGCACTTGGTCACTGACTGTGGCAACTCCCACTCAGGGATTCAATTTCCAATAAATGAACATGGACATGAAATGCTATTCAACCAATTATCCAATGACAACTGTACACCTCCTGGTTTGATTATATATGCAGTGTGCCTCATTTCCGTTGTCACTCTGAAGACTCTGTAATGTCGAAACATTAGTCCATTTGCACAATTAAAGGCTGCAAATCAATCAGTGAGCTAAAGTCTCTGTTCTTCCTTTGATAATTAACTCTGTTATTGTTCACACATGAAATAAGACCTTGCTCCTTTTACTAATGGACTTATACAAATACAAAGATTAAAGCACCTAAAGGAGGCTTTCAGTCTGAGAACACTTGGGGCGGGGGGGGGAATTAAAATAAGAAGGGAATAATGTGACTCTGCATTCATACTCAGCAGAATAGCCAGATGATTAGCAGGTAATTTTTGCTGATGGATGAAAAGAATTCTTGGTTTTTATTTGCTGACTGTTACTATAAAGTAGTATTACCAGATCTGTTTTTTTGTTTGTCTGTATGGATTCTTTTTTTTGGATACACAACAACATATCTGTTTATTTAAATCTTTCAGGTGTGGTCATAACTTCTGTGCCACCCACCGCTACGCAGAGACGCATGACTGCACTTATGACTACAAGAGTGCTGGTCGGCGATTTCTGCAGGAGACCAACCCTCTTATCAGTGCTCCCAAGCTGCCTAAGATCTAGCCCTGAAAACCCTCACCTCTCTTAAGGGATGACCTGAATAACAGGTTAAAGTGACTGAATGAAAGAGATTCTGCAGATGGAAGGAACTTATTCACCACTGTGTGCTTTTTTTATCAGCCAAGTTTGCTTCAAATTTAAATAAAATATTCTGTAAAGCCAAGTGTGAACAAACAAGAGTGGACTGAAATGGCACAGAACTACTTATCACCACTTGACAAAGTGAAGATGTTTTTATCGTTTTTATCTGTTACCTTGTTCTTTTCCCATTGCCTAAAACAAACAAAAAAAACCTGTGCATGTATGTAGGTAGTTTTTGCTAAATATATCTGTTGCACGTTCAGACATATCTAATTTTAGTTTTGTCAGCCTTTTCGTTTTTTAAAACAAGACCCCTGATGACTTTTCATGCGACAAGTCTTTGACAGATGCACTTTAGAACTATCATATTTATAAATTTGACATTCCATATTGTTGAGGGGGAAGGAAACTTAAATTTCTGTGTTTGTCTTATGAAGTGTTTGTTGTCGTCATCCAGATTTTTATATTCTACCTAAACGTCTTTCTTACAAGGGCACATGCATAACTACATCACTAATGAAATCTGTCTTAAGAGAACAATACACCCACTTATTGATGAAATAATTCATATTTATTAATGAATACTACTTATTTAAATTCAAGGTTGGTTTTGAAGTATGCAACGTGTGTAGGTGTGAATGTCAGTTGTAATCTGTAATCCTATAAAATAAACTGTATTAGGATGGTGGGGTGTTTATGGTATTTATGATGTGTCTAAGTAAGGTGGTTGCCATAAAAAAATCTTTTCTAAGTCATTTTTTTTATTGCTCAGCTGTTGCAAAAACTTTAAATGCTGTAATAGTATCTACAGGGGTTTAATCTAATAAAGTTTCTTTCTGTACGATCCAACACCTGTCTAATTATATTTCCAATGGATTGTATTTACAGATAGTGCTGCTATAATTTCCTCTCATTTCTTTGCAGTCTTGCTGTTGCAGTTCCTCATTATCTGCACATTGTATGTTTGACCTTTCCTGAGCTTTCCCCTTAATAGTTCTTGCTTTGAGGTAAATGAGAAACCGTTTGTTTGGTATCACTGACTCATTCTTGCCACAGTACCATCTCCTCCTGACTCTGACCCACAGCTAGTTTCTTAGCAACAATTTTTTTTTAACCATTTTTTCTAAACCGCCCCACACTCACACTCACACTCTCTCTCTCTCTCTCTCTCTCTCTCCAAATTCTGGCCAAAGTTCGGACAAATGCAGTTGTTAGTTCTCGGTGTCACCGTTTCAGGATAAACTTGTGATCTTCTTACTGGGCTACTATCTGCTAATTTCTGTCACTCAGTAGGTTGTGTGTTATAAGATAAGTGCTACAACACATTAACACCCTTGTTTTAAAAAAAAACATCTCTGACTAAGAACACAAGTGTCTGTGTGTGAACTGGTAATTTTCTCTAGGAGTGAGTTTGTGTGTTAATGACTAACCGCAAATGTTGGCTGTAACTTATGGTAAACAAAAAAGCTATGTTATCTTTTATATACAACACAAAGGCCAATATTCAGATTCACCAAATGGTCAAATCTTTGAGGTCTGGTTCTGATAGGACTGTCCACAGATGGATTGATCCCACTGGGCCTTCTGCCAATGGTTCATATTTTCAAATGCAATGTTGGCATATTAATTATTTGTCAGAGAGAGCACTTCAAAACTGTAGCTTGTTTATATCCACACATGCAAAATACAGACTAATCCTGGAGAGATGAAAGTAGATAGTGTTGCAATCAGTAAATATTAGAGCACTTTGTGTAATCAAAAATCATCAAAATGTTGTCTTTCTTTGCTGGTAATTCATTACATTTATCTGATGCTTTAATCCGAAGCGAATTTACAACAGTGTGTTAAGGGTCTTGCTCAGGGACACAATGGTGGTGGGTGACAGTGGGAATAGAACCCAAGTCTCTCACACCAAAGGCATGTGTCTTATCCATCACCACCTCCTGTCACTGAGTAGAAAGGTTCAAATGAAAAGTGGGGGCGCCGCTCATTATTCACTTTGCTTTAACTTTGGACGCTGCGCCTATGCAACAGACAAACTCTGACCTGAATCACGTCTCAGTGTTTTTATCCTCACTTTCGTCCTTCATGTTGTCTGGCTTTGATCCAAAATAATTGGGCTGTGCAGCATATACTCCTGAAAAACAACTCTGTCTTTCTCCTCAGATAGATGCACCTCAACGTGGAGAGGGACATCATTTTCAAAAGGATGGCGTTAACAGGCATCTCCAGATGAATTTTTAGAAAAATATATCACAGGGTTTTCATTTCAAACGCCTCAGTGCAGCAGCAGGAAGTACCATGTTTATTATGCAAAGTTTCTGTTCTGTTTGAAAGAATTTGTCATGCAGCCTACAGAAAGTGGTCAGTGCAATAAATGAAAAATCCTTTTTTAAAAATGAACATAATATTTCAAAGTACTCGATGACCATGGCCAGCATAGACAAAAACCTTGCCACTCCACTGGCCATCACACACAAACGCCATTCAGTTCAGTGTGTTCAATACTTTATGACTAAATATCTGCAAAAAAAACAAATGCCCTCATCAGCCTCAGCTGCACCTTCTGTTTAGTGCTAATTCTCAAATGTTAGCATGCTAAGCAGCTAAACTAGGAAGCTGAACATGATCAATATTATACCTGCTGAACATCGCATTTTTTTTGTGAGCATGTTAGCATGCTGATTGATGTCAGGCATGGCTGTGAATAATTTTCTTTTAAGGATATTTTAGATAATGAACCCAAATTGTTCAAACAGTATCAGAGATTGTTTTATAAATTGACTGTTGCATAGAAAAACCCATTAGGTATGATTCCTAATGGTGAACTTTGTGCTCACTGCTGTTGCCTGAGTTAGTGACTGACAGCGGGTGAGCAGAAATAGGGACTACTATGGCCTACAATGCTGCACCATGCAGAAAAACACTGAAGTCACACATTTCTGTGCCACCAGAAAGTGAACACAAGTCACCCCTGAAAATTGTCCAGGTCAGCCTGTGACAACAGTTGCACAAAGTTTTCTGCGGCTCTGGAGGAGCTTATTATCAACTGCTCCAAGTGAAGTGACATCACTCGGGTATCTCGGCTTGGTCTCGGAGACTACACGTTATTAACAAAGCCTTTGTTACAAACTGGGACGTGGAGTTTGAAAGATGTGGGTATTTAAAAGTCTGGGAGTGAAGGATCCAGTGTTTTTGGAACTTGAGTCATATTAAGCACTAAAGTTGAGTTACTAACTTTATTAAAGTGCAATAACGTTACCAAATCTTTTTTTCCACTTTTTCAAGAGTGGATTTGTTTCATTCTCATCACATAGTGTACCTTTTGGGATATATTTACAGATATAGAATTGGTTTCCTTCAGCTGCTTCTTCAGTGGAACAGTCTTCCACTGTTTCTGTGCAGTGTGTCACACAAACATAACAAACCAAATGCCTATTTTCTGTTTCAGGATTGTTCCACTTGCCTCTTGCAACTCTGCCAAGTGCTGCAAGTGTATAGTCTGAACAGAGCAAAAAACAATGCTTATTTTTCTCCTTCTTTTTTTAAACACGGCTTTTAGAAGAACTCCAGCACAGCGAGGGTGGCAGTGGACATATTCAGTAAAAAATCTGTACAGGATTGGAAAGGACATACATTGCAGGTTACAGATTACCGATTTAATAGTAATCCATTAGGGCAGTTGAACTGTGCAATGTACCAGGAAATGTTAGAGTTGGATTTGTGTGATTTTTACCTCTAAAACCCATAAATATTTAATTTAGTTATATAGTTATAATAATCCCCAATGTACAGACTAACATGTGTAGTGCTGTAATGAGCATCTTCAGTCATTATTAACCACTAGACTGTTTTATGATTGAAAAAAAACAATCTCCAAAACTGATGTTAGCACATGCTGGCATAATGAGGAACAGTGGTCACAAGTTGAAACTAACCCATAGGAATGTGACAAACAGAGTACACAGACGTTTGACAGATATCTGCTCATTTTAATGCACCTGAATATGATACGTCAAAGTTCTTCTAATTTTATTTCTAGTATTTATTCCATAGGTATCTGCACCTTTTCCGGAATCAAAACATGGCCCATTAACACTCAACCTTGTGTGTTGTTCTAAAGAATAGCCTTGCTTGCATGAACTAAGAGAGTTCACTCTGCTGAGTCATGTGTGCTCAGGGCTGGAGGGATCAAAACATGAGACAATCAAGCTCTACTAGTCTGACAGGTTCCCCACACCAAGTAAGAAAGCAGGAAGGTCACACCAAGAAAATCTTAACATTGTGAAAACAAACTATCTTAGCTCTGCCCACCCACTCCCCTTCTGAATGTTTGTCAATCTCTTCCTGTTTCCTCTTCTTTTTTATGAATTATTACATTGTACACTTTATTGGAACAAGCCGGTCCTAAACTCGCGCACCGTGTCCTAATCTGTTCAGGAGAAATTCTCCAGTTTGTAGGCTTGGCTGGCAGGGTTTAAAGTCCTGTAAATGTTGTGAAAAGGCTGCTTTAGTATCAAAATGACAGCTGTGTTTCAGTTTTTCCATCCTAATCCTTCCATGCCACACAGAAAGACAGCCTGTATCTCTCCGACGCAGGGACACATGCATGACAATTTGTCAGACTCACTTCTGAGGTGCCCACTTTGTCCAGACTGAGCACAGAGACTCTGTTGTCCCACCCCAAGGACAGTGTGGCGGACTGTGCATCAGTAATAAGCCCAAACACAATGACAGGTTTCACAGAGAGATAAGAGCTGAGGCTTGAGTCAACAGGGGATACGATCCCTCGTTTAATAAGTAATAATAACATACTGCACTTTGAGTGAGGCATTACAGTACATGGTGTGATTCACTCAACGTAAGATAGTCATGGAGTACACTGGAGGCCATTCATAATCTGAATTAATGACCATTGTACCAGAATATATTAATATAGTCTTAACAGATAGGAGCTATTGTCTGGACACAATTTTCTATAGGGTAATAACAAATCTATTATATAATTTCCATTAAATCTAATGTTATAATAACAAATATCTATAATAATAAATCATTAAACAAAGTATATTTATAATTGTCACATCATAATCTTTGAAGGGAATAGTTTGACATTTTGGTAAACGCTTATTCACATTCTGGCAGAGAGTTAGATGAGAAGACCGATGCCACTATTGTGTGACTATGCTAAACTTGAAGGTACAACCAGCAACTGGTTAGCTTAGCATAACTAATGGTTCAGTAGCAGTTAGTCTCTCCTTCGTTCCTCATTTGTTCCCAGGTAAATGCTCAATAATTTGTGCCCCTTATTGTAAAGTGTTACCATTTCCAGAGTCAAGAGATCTTCCTACACATAACTCCCTGTAATATTGAGAATTGTCATTTCCACACTTCGTTTTTATATGAATTTGAGAAAAAAACAGGATACAGCATGCTAATTACTGAGCTTTAAAGGTGCTAGTAGGTGGATTTTGTTACCTTTGAACAGAGGCAGGCTAGTTACCAGGCTTTCTGCTGAAGCTAAGCTAATTGGCTGCTGGCTGTCTCTTCACATTTAATGGACAAATTTATTATTTAACTCACCCCCAGAAAATCAATACAATTTCCTAAGATGCTGAAATTTATCTTTAAAGCTTCATAAATGTATTTGGACCACCTACTGGGGGTAGTGGAACAAGTTGCTTGCCAAATAGATTTCAGGACATGTGGCAACATCAGAAGTCGTTTTTCTGTCCACCTAATGTAAGTTAAGTCCAATAGTAACTTTTAGCTCAGTTTTGGTCGCTATGAACAAAATATCTGACTAAGGCCCACTATGTTCACCAGCTAATTTGGTAATAAGAAGGCCTAGGTAGTGTATTGTGGGTTTATCATATCTTTTTAGCTGAAAACTAGGTGCCTGCTGCTGCTGGAGGAGGTTGGGTTGGTAACACGTAAGTGAAACAGAAACACATATAGGTCTAATTAGATAAATATAAATAAGTAGGGTTTTAATTATTGGCTACCTAGACCACTTTTCACCACTACTGCCATCATCATTATCATCATCATCTTCCTCATTATCCTCATCCTCCTATCTTTAATAACCCCAGTGCGCCCGCGTGCGCCGCCTGTCCTTTAAATCCCTGATTTCCCCTTTGCATTCTTTTTCTCTCCATCTTAACGCGGAAGTCAGTGACGCACCACTACACACAGCTGCTCAGCGGGGACGATGAAATAAACAAAACGTCGTCATTCGGTGCCAAACACAGCGGTGAGTGTCTTCTATTTTTTGTGTTAGTTGGAAAATGGACCAACATTTGGTCCAATGCAGCTATGCGTCTGTCCACACTGAGGCTTCTCTTTCTCCTCTGCGCCTCTCGCTTTATTAAATTCAACCGGAGGCAGCTGACGGTTTGTCGGTAGGACAGACGGACGGACTGTTCTGGGATGTGAATGTGTGAGAATTGAATTTTTTTTTTTATTGCCTGCTGTAGAAGCCGAGAGTCGGCCCCTGACGACGGTCACCGTAGCCTCTTGTGATTAAGGTATGAAAATTCAGTTTTATGTCAGGGACTGGTGCGCTCTGCAGCAAAAAAAAAAAAAAAAAAAGAGAAAAAAAAGCAGCAACGCGTTCGTGTCAGCCTGCTGTTTGTGAAAATAATTTTATTGCTCGGGTTCTGACATTCAGCATGTGTTTTGTGACTCGAGAGGAGACGTAATGTTGACTCCATAAAGCCTTAGCCTTTGTAACGCTCAGTTTCAGGTGGAATAAGATGGGACCACACGGTTAAGCATTATGCTGTTGGATATGTGAGCGTTTATTCCCACCATTGCTGCCTAGGATGCTGTTAACTTGCGTTTTTATATGGATAAATCAAGGGTCACAATATAGCAGTGTCTGTTCCCTTTGAGTTTACCATACTGGATCAATATTGATGGGTCAAATGTGCATGGTGGACTACAGACAGCAGCTTCCTTTGTCTCACAGAGCATTTGCTACTGTAGTTTAAATTTACTGTAAACTTTATGTCTGAGGCACACTACTGGCCGGATGTTCCCATATTTTGACCTATAATACAGCCAAGCAGAGCATAGCCCTAACTGCAGGCTACAGTGACTCTATTTTCATATCTTCAGCCTGACATCAACAGCACATCAATTCCACAGCTGGGTCAAACTGTAAAATGTTGCTTTGCCTGATAAGTAGCTATGGTTAGTACCCTATTCTGCCATTAGACCCAATAATCGGTTAATTGTTAGAGTGGCTCTCACATTACAATCTGTCTTCTCATTGGCTGCAGTATCAACTTTCCTGGGTTTGGGCCACCGTACTCTCCAGTCCTGCCTGTGTGCTATGATACCTGCTGCATAGTCCATGCATGTGTATTGCAGTTGCAGCTTGTCTTTTTTTAAAGATGTAGCAAAACGCTCTTGTGTACTGTACAGCTTTCTGTTCTCACTTCCACTGTGTGGATGCCTGCTGTGTTATTTACTTTTTCAGTAGGGGGGCAAACCGTTTACTTATGTTCATTCCAAGGTAACAAGTCTTGGCAGCTTCTTAAAATACCATCTTTATGGTGACGCGGTCTCTGGTGTGGTGTTCAGCGACTGTCAGGGCAGGAACCAGCTGTGCATGTCTGTGTGTGTTACATCACTGTAGCCTTTGGTTATGTCTTTGCCAGTTTGTGAAATACTGAGGGCTTGTTACGATAAGAAGCCTCATTGTCCTGTTGGTATCTGTGGAGTGTGCATGCAGTAAGATGCAGATAACACGATGCTTATTCTCTCTGTTGTGCTGCTGTGTAGCTAATCCTGCCTCCTCGCATGGGATTACCGCATACAGATTGCCTTCTTTTACACAAACACTTAAGTTTTTGATGCAGGCGAGTGTTTGAACAGTAGGGCGGGACTGTGGCCTTTTTGTAGGCAAGCAGTTGGAGCTCTAATCTTGGTTTCATACTTGAGTTGAACAAAAGAAATATCTTGACTTTGATATAGAAGTAATTGGTAATGCTTTTAATCTACAATAGCAGAAAATATTAAAAGCAAAAGAGATGCCAGGCTTGTATTCATGAGCCTCTTTCAGCTTTTTGGAGTTTTCATGTTGAGCGCACAGATATTTTAGTTGAATTGTACACAGCGGACCATAAGAAGTAGGAAACCATATCAAGTGAATTTTACATTTAGGTGTCTACAGTCAAAATGGGAAGAAAAGGCGCTACATATAGGTGTTTTACCCCCGAAGGTTTGACTCCAAAAGCATTGAGTGCAATTGCACCAACTTATTTGCAGCAGAAAGTTCTCTCATGTTACCACAGCATACACTTAGGACAGTCTGCTCATCTCCTTCTACTTTCCTCTCCCTGACCTGACCTTCCTTCATGACCGTGTGCCCTCTGACGATGAAGGAGCAAGCATCCTGCCAAAATGAGAAATCTCATCTATTCCAGATCCCAGAGCTGTCAACAGACTCTCAAGTTGTCCTGACAGGACAGACTACAGGGAGAAATGAGAAAGAAAAGCCATGATTTTGATTCCAAACAGGAGGAAGAGGGCGACTGAGACTGTGTCTGTTAAGCTGCTAAAACTGCGATCGAAAGGAGCCTGCAGTCTTAATGGACTCTGCCATTGTGTGCTTGCAAATTAACTCATACTTTCTGCCTTCAGAGACGGGTTCTGAGGAAAGTAATTGGAGGGTGGAAAGAATGCAATCAAAAGTATCTGAGGGCTCTGATAGTAGCTTTCTCCCAATTAACTGCTGTCATTGTTTGACACAATTGGTTGTGATGGTGAAATGTGCCTCCCACAGTATTTTACAATATGGAGCCGAAGATGGGTTTGACAGCCACTATTGTGCTACTCTATAGCAGTTTCAATCAAATTCAATTTAACAACATCCAAAAACATTTTTAAAAAATTCAGAAAAAGACTTTTAGTTCTGGTTCCCTTACTGTCATCCACATCTTTGTTTTTTGCTGATCAGTTTGTTCCAACTGTACAACAGCTGACCGCTGTTCTTGATGATTTTTATTTGTGTTGACAATTTTTTTTTAAACCCAACAGTTTTGTTTTGTAGGCAATGCCGATCAGTTTCCCAGAGCCCGAGCTGACGTACCTAAATATCTTGTTCCTGTCCAACCAACAGTCCAAAATCCAAAGATATTAAATTTACTATCATAGAGGATGACAAACAGAACACATGTAAGAAGCTGTAGTTGGTAAATATTTGGTTTGTATGTAAATTTTTTCTTGAAAAATGAACTTAATCACATAAGTTATCAGCTTTCTTTATGATTAATTTTCTGTCCATCAATTCATTGACTAGTTGCAGCTATAGCTTTTTAAAACATGAATTGATTAGAAGGAGATTATCAATTCTCTCACCCTCTCCAGTCTCTCTCCAGCATACACTTCCTCTTTTCTTGTGTTGTTAGAGGATGTGATCATGTTCCAGTCAACCACACCACTTGTGATTTGGGCCCTACTCAATCACCCACATTTTTTTCTTTAGCCCTGATATATTTTTATTCTTAATTTTTAATCTCAACCTGTTTCAAATGGCACCTGCAGATGTGACTCTCTGACTCACACTGCATCTCTATGCCACCTGCTTACCCCCTTCTCCTCACTCTGGTGGTTAATCTGTAAAATAATATTGATTGCATTCTGCATAGAGACAGGAAATGGATCCAGCCAACAGAAATCAGTGTTCGTGCATATCCTTTCCCCTTTACAGGAGTGCTTGTGTTATTCAGGATGTGGGTTTTCCTGGACTCCTGCCTGACTGGAAAGAAGTTGTGATAGTGTCAGTTATTCCCTCACTTTACTAGACTTCCAGCTTAGCAAGTTGTACTTTTTTAATTGATCTTCAGCTGAACTAATTAAAAGTATATTAACAATATTACCGCCATATGGCAGCTGCAGTCCTACCGCAAACTTTCCAGGGCCTCGTAGACTCTGTGCAGCTGTCCCATACTGCTCTTGTTATCTGAATTTGGACTATAATTGTATGAATGCGTCCCCTGCTAGTCTTGCTGTGTCAGCGTCTGGCTGGGCTGTAATGTAATAACATAATAAAGGAATCATACAGTGTCGTTTCTCTTTGCCTCCCTATGCAGCTCAATCCTAACCTGCTCCTGTGTCCCCTTGTGGCTGGCCTTTGTCTGTAGTATTGATCCAATCTAATGACTTCCTCCTATGGATGATGTCATAAACACCTGTGAATTAATCCTCACTGGAGGCTTAAGATAAAGCTAATGGCAGTAGTTAACAAACATTGGTTATGGGACAACAGGACAGTTGATATTTCTTACACATCGTGTGTGTGTGTGTGTGTGCGCGTGCGTGCGCGTGTGGGTGCACGGGTGGAATGAAATTATAATGTACTGGATGGAAGACGGGGAGTGCTCGACAGCTGCTATATATCAGCCGAGCAGAGGTGCTGGCTCAGCTGAACGGACTGTGGGATGGCATCGCTGCAGGTAGTGGGCTATGGTTGATGATGTCATTAGGGCTTTCACGATCTCTCAAGGTTTTCTGTCTGCTCGTAGCAACGAATCAAGAAGAGGGTGTGGGGATGGAGCCACAATAGTACAATACTGTGTGTTACTGTAGCTAGACACAACACACATTTGTGCAAAAACAGTGATTTGTGTTTGATCCAGATATTTAAAATGATACTCAGGGAGCTGGATTGAAATAGTGTCATGTTACAGATGGATGACATATTAAAGGAAAACACAAGGTTTCTTAGTAAGGTGTTAAATCATCAATGGCTTCCAGAACAACTTAAGTATAGATTTGGCATCGTCTCTGCTGCTCCACAGGAGAGATCAAACAACATTCCTCTAAGATTTATTCCCTCATTTGGCATTTTGGTGATGGTCAGTCTAAAAGCTCACATAAGTGTTCAGTTGACCCCTTACACAATGTATGTAAGAATCTGTATTATGTTTTTCCTTATTTCTTAACATTTTATCCTTTTATTTGTCACCTGTCTGTGTTTGATGGGTGGACTGACTGCAGACTTGACACATTACTTGCTGATCAGCAGTGTCGACTGCAGCTTCTTGAAACAGGAGCAACTTATAGCAGAATGATATGAAAGTGTGGAAATAGGGATGTAGATTAAGAACAAAGGCTATGTGTATTTAATTTATGTGGAGGTCTTCGTTGATAGTCTCTCCAGTTGCATTGTGTCTACAAAATGTTTGGATGTGCTGTATGGGGTCACTCACATTTGTTTGCATGGCGGGACATTCAACGATATTTGATTTCTGAAGCTGGATGTCTATAATGACTCAATCAAGGGAACCTAGAAAAACATACAGCCTTTGTTTATAATGAAAGAAAATCGGTTTAATAAACTTTTTATTAAAGATTATAAATCCTAGCATGTTGAAAAATCAACTTGGAGGAACTTATATCTTTGGAAATCCTTCAACTTTTGTCAAAGCTTCGACATTATTGATGTACACACTGATTTCAAAAGTGTTTATCTACTTGTGCCATCATGTGGTAGTGATAGCCTCACAAATCATTATTTTGATCCATTACCAGCAGTTCCTTCCTGCATCCAGTCTAGAATATGACATTCCAAATCAACTTGTGCAACAGTAAAGTTTGTACTCTGATCAACTCAACGTAATTTCTTTTCTAACCGAAGCTTAGAGCAAGTTTCAGAGACTAATGGCTGTCTCGGAGTTTAAAAATCTAACCAAGTATGGTATGCTAAATCTGTGACCTTTCCTTGTAAATGCATTTCAGTCTTTTTGCTGCTGTCAGTCTCCCTGGTACCTCCCTCGTCCTACAGGCGTCTCATGAAAGTTTCTATATTTGCTTCTAAACCCGCAGCATCAACAGCAGTGCTTTGTTTGGACTAACTGGAGAGAAAACGGGGTAATTGAGCAGCAGCAGCCACTGTGGCTAGGCAGACAAAGAAAATAGTTAAGATGTCATTGTATTTTAAACACCGATTGTCATGCGGCCTTTGGCAACTTTGGAACTTTTTCTCTTTTGAAACATTATCAATCCACCATTCATGTGTAATTTACTCGAGTGTTTGTAAACAGTACAGATATATAATCAACTGCTGATTTCGCCAAACCCAACAAGAAGATCCCCAACAGCAGAATAAGTCCCCTGTGGTCATTTCATTAGGAATATGAAATTAGTTTTTATTAATAATTACTTTTTTGTTGTTCCCCATTGATCGTTTCACACTCTTGCTGCTTGTGTTTGCATTACCAGAGGAGGTTTGCTGCTTGTGTTATTTTGACTTTAGTGTATTCATGACTTAAATCTCATCAAATAATCCATCAATGTCAGAGACAGTCCCCTGTTACAGCAGCAAAAATAAGGCAAGCTTTAAATCTCTTCTGTGATTCTTTGACCATTTTAATTCAGTCCTCAGAGTTTTGCAGTCATTAACTGTGTTTTTAAATAATTAATTCTGTTATTGCTTGTACAAATTGCTTTGTAGACATAATGTGATGTAGTATGTTTGAATGACTTTTTTCAAGCAGTATATTAGTTTGTTTGACATAATAATTATTCAGTTGAATGAAAGCCAAGTTGCTCTGTGTGTGTGTGTGTGTGTGTGTGTGTGTGTGTGTGTGTGTGTGTGTGTGTGTGTGTGTGTGTGTGAAACTGGTGTGATGGACGGACAGCTGTGGTAGCATACAAACCGTTCACGTGAACAGTCAGCTGGAGTGATGGGTGAGATGGGATAACTGCCTTTTCCTTGACAGCCTTTAGCATAATGTGTGCTGTCCAGAGAGGGATTAAGACAGCTGTTCTGTCAGGTCTCAGGTTATGAGGCTGACATGACACAAGCTGCTTTGTGACATGTGACTAATATGGTGACCATGGCTATGTAACCACAAGCCTTTTTCACCAACAATGTATTTACATTGAGTCAAACTTGTGAAACACTTGCACATTGATAGACACAGTGTGTTTAGTTTTGTCAGGTCATACAGACTTAAGTGGGGGTTATTTTGAAACCTTGTACGTTGAATTATCCCCGTTACAAAGAGATGAGGGCTGCATGTGGAGGATGTGGGGTCGCTTTGTCAAACCAACCTGACATCTTCATATCTTCCCTCAAATTGGATATGGCTGCTGCGTGGAAAAGGATGAGGATCTAAATAAAGACATGTCTTGATGGGTCAAAGGTTGTGTGATGAATAACCCACTCTCCTTGTGTCTCATGTCTCATCACTCCAAACATCTAAAACGAAACCAAAATACAGTGGAAGTAGAGCTGAAATGATAAGCTGATGAATCGATAGTCAACAGAATCTTTATCAGCAACTACTTTGATAATCATTTCAAGCTAAATTTTCCTGTTCCAGTTTCTCAAATGTGAGTATTTGATGCTTTTTTGTCATACAGGCTGTGATGATCAACCGAATATCTTGTTGTTTAGAAAGAACAGGCATTCTGAATTTGTCACCCTGGCCTCACATTTAAATTAATTTAAATTAAACAATGGGCTATATACAGTTATTTATATACAAAGGCGACACATATTCACCCAACATTCTGCAGTGCATTTTTTTAAATTTGTATCTGGGGAGAATGTAAACAGCAGCAACAAGATGATGATGATGATGATAATATGGTTTCTTCTTCACATAAAGTCTGACATTTGGGAAACTGTGTTCAGATCAGTGGTGCTTGGTGCTCAAACACAGAGTCTGCCTCTTTCCGGAGTCTTGCGCTGACGGCTCGGAAGACGGACTGCCCGCTGAGTGCTTGATCCAGGATGTTGATGAGCAGTTTTCTGAAGAGATGGGGGGGCAAAACTGTCTCTGATTTCCTTTTCTTGGCCTACATGAGTCCCATTTTGTCCAGAACAGACCTTTAGCTGGGCCAGTATAGCTCCCAAACCTGCTCTCTTTCCTCTCCTCTTACCAATCACCGCACCCGCCGTGTTGTCTGGTCCAGTAAATCGGGCGGGGTGGATCATGGTCTGCTGCTCTTTAATTTAAAAAAAAAAAAAAAAAAAAAAGACCTGTCTTCCTTTTTCCAATGACTGTATTTCTCGCATAGGTAATACATGTTTTAGAAATAAAGCCGGAAAAAACAGATCAAAAACAAGTGCAGTGAAGTTTGAAGGAGCTGCTTCTACAAGTGCTGTCGGTTGCCATAGCATTTTCTGACATTTCACAGACAAATTGATGAATGATTAATCGAGAAAATAGCACATCAGCAGATTAATCGGTCATGAAAATAACTGTTGACAGTGAATGGGTTTTTGTAGTGTTATGCGGTTCTCAATGCAATGAAAAACATTCGTCTTTCCAGAAACAATGTCCCACTTGCTCTGGATAACAGACCTTGGTGTGAGCAGTGTTCATTGACTTGACTATTTTTTCCAAGTACTTTTAAGGGCATATTTTCCTTTCATTGGATACAGAAGTATAGGGAGTTAACAGGAAATTGGGGTGGGAGGTAACATGCAACAAAGGTTCTTGGCCAGACTTGAGACTTCAAGCAGGAAAATTGCTGTTATGTGGTCAGCTTTTAAACCCCTAGTCCACATTTAACAATGAAATAGTCCGTATAAAATAAGTAGTAGTAAGTTTTCCTGGATCTGATATAGTGTCTGTACTTGTGGGTGATTTCCTTATTACTCCATAACTGAGTTAGGACATTTTTCAAGTGTAAGCCTCCCTTGAGTCATGAATGAGACTTTATCATCTCGTATAACTGTAGGTATGAGGAAATGTGGCAACCCTTTGTTAATACAGTATCAAGTAAGTAGTGTAGCTGGTCTCAGAAAATTTCCACCTGTATGTAAAGAATGATGAGTCTTTGCTGCTTTATCCTGTTTTTAAAGACTTATGCAGACTTATTATGCAGTATGGACAGCATCCAAAAACATGATCCTCTCTTTTCTCTGAAATTGTGAAATCTCAATTTTTCCTGGGTATTTCATATGAGCTGACACTCCCTTTGGACTTATTAAAGTGAAACAATTCAGCTGCACAAGCAAAAACAAAGTATGTGAAAAT
Organism: Micropterus salmoides; assembly: GCF_014851395.1. Classification (NCBI taxonomy): domain Eukaryota; kingdom Metazoa; phylum Chordata; class Actinopteri; order Centrarchiformes; family Centrarchidae; genus Micropterus; species Micropterus salmoides. The sequence goes on from NW_024041373.1 coordinate 15,455,153, forward strand.
TTAGGAAGCAAGTCCTAAAATGATTGCAAGGCCATCAAAAAGTTTTCATGAAGCAAGTTGAAATTGTTGTGGTGGCTATGCTGGCCATTTTCATTACTCCAAAAAACTGACCTCACACCTTATTTTAGCTAGTTGGTTGTTCAGTGAAAAGAGCAATGTGTGATGGCTTCTCTGCTATACTTGACCAAACTAATACACGTTTATTGTCAGTGTATCGGGAAGGCATTCTTGTATCAACATACAGTAAAATACAAAACTGTCAAAGCAAAAATGCCAAACATTTGATGGTTCCAGTTCCTGGGGTAGGCAATGTTGGAGAAACTAGCAACAAACTGCTTGATTTTGAAAGTATACAACTGTGAAAATCCCACCCCCTCTCTTCAGGACTCCCTCGCTCCAGAGCCACTCCTCCATAAGGGGAGGCGTGTAGGCCTATTAGAGTGCGACAGCCACAGGCAGATTTTTGTCATTTTTGTGTCAGAGCATTTGATTTATTGATTGCCGCTGGGATATGAAGAGAATTTTAACATATATAACAAAAAATGCTTCTGAATTAAATTGCCAACACCAGCTTTAAATTATAGTAAACTGAATAAAAATGGGTTTTGTTTTGATAAACAAGACATCTGAAGATGTTACCTTGGGCTCTAGGAAATTTTAATGAGAATTCTTCACCGTTTTCTGGTGTTTTATAGACTAAATGATTAGCCTAATTGATAACTCGAGACAATAATCAGAAGTTGATTGGCTTGATCCTGTTCTGTTTTAAAATCCCAGTAAGTTATTTTTAAAGACAACCCAGTGCGCTGAAAGAGAGATGTTTAACACTGTGTTGGCATTTTAACGCACGGTGAAATCCTCAACATAAATCCTGTAGTGTCTCACTTCTCCTGCTGTTGAATCTTTCAGTTTTGGCCGTGCCTCATTAAAATTAACTGCAGGCTTCCACTCAACTAAAACTTCATTACTGGACATGTGCAGAAAAGAAAATCTTTTGAAATTGAGGCCTGGTTGAGGTCGATATTCAAAGTTAACAGTGTGCAATCAACTTAGGACCTCTGACTTCCTCTACACTGTGTTCTACTTCCACTTTACGGTATCAGCTGTAGCAGAGAGATTACAAAAGCTGCACACTCAGTGTGTGTGTTCTGTGGCCTGTGTGTACAATGTGAGTGACTGCCTTGTCTAACAATTTCAGTTCCTTTCTCCACATTCTGGATTTTTGATGTGTTTGCACTTTACGAGCAAAATCTAAATTACACACACACACACACACACACACACACACACACACACACACACACACACACACACACACACACACACACACACACACGGAATTGAACAGCATCCTGTCAAAACTCTTATCAAGTTCTCTTTGAGTCATGCATTGAGATGATGCTCTTCCCTTTTACTTACTGGTATTTAGATTTTTTTTCTGCCTTGTCATGACAGCTTGTGAGGTTATCAGAGGGAGAGAATAACATTTCCCTCTGGACAGAAAGAACCTTACACTTTCTCTTTGACTTGCAGCTGGTCTGGCTGTTTGATGTGCATACCACTGTGCAGCCTTCTGACAGTATGTACATGTTTGAAATACCTTATTTATCTGTGATGGTTAGGCATAGGGTTCTCACATTTTATTGAATTTGAAATCCTCAAATCTATTGATGTTCAACTTTTTGTGGACATACAACACCATTATATTTAACCCAAACTAAAGCAGTCATTTGAGATCTGTAATCACCTCTTGTTGGATGAATAAACACTGCAGTTTTGAGTGGTAGCTTACAGTAATGTTCACAACAGTAGACAATAACCATAGATTCAGTTTGGTCTTTGGTTAAGGTAATTAGGGAATTACTTTTAATTAACTACAGGCTACAGCTGATATAATCTACTGCTGGCAATGTTGTCATTTCAACTAGTGTAACTATCATTGCTGGATAAAAAGGCAAGGCCTGTCTGAATATACTGTGCATTGTTCTTTGTTAATAAAAAGAAAGAGGAGAGATAAAAGGTTCAATAAGAGATTTGTTCTCTTCTCTCCAGGGACTCCAGGGTTTTGCCAACCTGAGACCATGGTGCAATTTAATTTTGTCCTATTTTAAGACAATTTTTTAGGGCCGGTAAAGTTTTTCCCAATATATGTACTTCAAGATGCAATTCTCAAGTAAATGGCGTTTCTTTGGCGTTTGGATCCAGATGTTGAAGAGAGATATCAACACTCGCCTTCTTGTTGAGAGTTAGGCCCCATCCACACTACTCCGTTTTAGTTTACAAAGGGAGAATTAAAACGAATACGATCTCCGTCCACACCAGCGTTTCCGCTGCGTTTTAGAGTTGATCTCCGTCTACATTAAAACGTCTGAAAATGCACAGCTAGGACCCATTCAGGTGCACTGGGCATGCGCGTGCCAGTGTAAACAGGAAGCAGATGGTCTATTCCGTAGTTACAGAAGATTTGGCGAAATAATAAATAAATACAGACTAAGCATCAGACCAGTTTTTTTTTTTGTTTTGTTTTTTTGCATGGATCAATAACGAGCTTGGACTGTTACTGAATGTAACATGGGAGTGTGGCGTCAGAAAACAGACTGGCAGTTGTTGCAAAGTAAACGGCGACATGCACAGTACAAGTGTAGGCAGATGAGTGTTATTTGCACGGTACAGAATATTTTAATAAAAATATGATGTCAAAAACCTGGTTAACAGCATTGTGTTTCTGCTTTGCAAGACCCAATCAGAGAGCTGAGCGTGATCAGCTGCGTCATCGTTTCTAAAGTCCTCCGTCTTCACTAAGGCCCCATCCACACTACTCCATTTTATTTTACAAACAGAGAATTAAAACGAATACTATCTCCGTCCACACCAGCGTTTTACATTGGTATTATTTGCACGGTACATAATATTGTAATAAAAATACCATGTCAAAAACTCGGTCAGTAGCATCATGTTTCTGCTTTGCATGACTTATAAGACCCAATCAGAGAGCTGAGCGTGAGCGGCTGTGTCATCGTTTCTAAAGTCCTCCGTTATGGCCCGTCTTCTCTAAAACGCCCTCCGGAGTTTTGAAACGCAAAACAGGGTCGGCAGCGTTTCTAAACTTCTCCGTTTTAGGTCTTCGTTTTTGCCGTTGTAGTCTGGACGGGAGGTGCAAACGTAGCAAAAGGTCTCGCAGTAGTGTGGATGGGGCCTTAGATGAGAAGATTGATACACTCTTGCCAATTAGCTTAGTTTAGCATAAATAGTGGAAGCAGCATATATTATGTGAAGTTTTCTTAAATTTTTACAAAAATGGAAGTAAAAATGACAAGTTGTGTTTTTATGGGGAGTTGCGTAAAACTTCTTTGCAAAGCAGTATCCTCCCGGAGGTCACTGTCAAACTATTCCCATAAGCGTGGGATTGTAATTTAATGAGCTGTCACAAAGTGTGAATTCTTTGAAATCCAGAATAGCTAATAAAGATGGAACTGTGGTGTCTTGGAAAAATAGAAACACGGTTGTCAGGTGTTAACACACACAAACGCATTACTTAATTTAAGTTGGAGAAGTGGCTCAGTGTTGGAGAGAGAGTCTTGTGTCATCCTGAAATCAGTTCAGCTGGAGGTTTTATATGTTGGCAGGGGCACGGTGGTATTGTTAATGGTTTTATTGAATGAGTTTTATTACTGCAGTTAAAGTAAGATTTTGAATTTAAAACAGAATGAATGAAACCGCTCTTCTCTGGGTCTCTTGGGGAAATTGATGACGGACAAGCTTGAAGGCAGTTCAGTGATTTCTTCAAGTGTCTGGTATGAGTCTCTTCACGTCACTACTATGCTGTTAAATTCAGCAAGGATTCATTGAAAGAATTGTGTCTAAATCAAGTGTTTAACTGAACTTTGAATTCCCCACTTCTGAGTATCCAAAGCACAGTCACTGTGTATATTCTGCAAGCGGTACTGAAAATAAAACATTTACTGTAAATTAACGCATGCTTCTTCCTTTACCAAAGAGGAAGTTCCATTATGTGTGCACACTTGCATCGTTCTCTGTCCCTTTTTGCTCTGGCCGTCCTTCATACCGCCTTGGCAGCTGAGAAGGAGTGTGTTAAAAGTGAAGGTCATTTTTGTAAATGTTGGTGAAATCCCAGAGGGGGGGTGTGTGTGTGTGTGTGTGTGTGTGTGTGTGTGAAGCATCCGCACTTGCATTTTCCTGAGCAACAAGTCTGTTTATCCCAGATGTCTGTTCAGAGCTCATTTCACCAACCACACAATTAATCACATCCAAACTGGGACTCATTAGCATATAATCAAATGGGATCGGCAAATAGAGGCATTATGAATGCAGTGAACTTAAATATCAGAGATGCTTTTGATTAATCCTGCATATAGGGTAAATTGGCACCAAGACATTTAGGAAGCAGAGAAAGAGCCACAGAAATATTCAGACCACACTGGTGCTGATAAATGATGCAGCTACATTGGAAATGACAATGAGCTTAAAAAACATTATGATAATGTATTCCCAGTACGTTATGAAAAAGTGTTCAAGTAATCACCAGTCTTGAAGCTCAGTGCAGTGCAGGCCTGTGGGTTTGTGTTTATATGTGTGTGCATGAAATTATACAATGTCAGTGACTGTTAAATTATCGAACAGTTAAAGTTGACAGTTAAATTTGTTTAACAATTTATCCAAACTCATGAAGAACAGCAGTGCCAAATTTGATGCGTCGCTATTCGTGTGTTTGTGTGTGTGTGTGAGGAAGTGAACTGTAGCAGGCTTTAGCAGGAGTCCATCAGGTTTTACAGATTCTCTCTCTCTCTCTCTCCCACACACACACACACACACACACACACACACACACACACACACACACACAAACAAACACTTGAAATTAGCGTTATTGGTATGAATGTATAACAACAATATTGCCTCTGTATGTGTGTGTGTGTTCTGCCGTTAAGTCCAGTCACTGCTGCCAACACAGCTATAGAATCTGTGCCATGATGAAATTTATTCCCCCTTTCCCTCCTCTGACTGGTACCTTTCAACAGGGGCACCATCCAGCATCTAAGCGTATTTCTGACATTTTCATTTTCATTTATCAACTTCTTCCTTTCATAAATGGATTCAGTGACAATGTGACACATCCCCAGAGGGAACAGCAATCAAAGCAAGAAAATTAAATTTTCAAGCGGTGTAGCTACTGTACCTGCCAAATGAACACTGAATACATTTCTGTGAAAGTAAAATTTAAATCGAGCTGTCTTAATGAGGAACACCCCATACTCAACTATGTTACTGCAGTGGGTACGACAGTCAAACCAGAACTTAATGTTTTTTATCAGTTTCCAAATGATTCTCTCTCAAACTGTAATATCAGCATAAAATCACAGATTAAGAGTCACAACAAACTACTTCAGGCAGAAGTTGGAAGACGTAGACACGCAGACATCTAGTTCACTCTACATGTACAGCAAATTAACCGTTATAACCATGTTACAAATTACACGTTTGCAAAATATGTATATGTGATTTTTGTACGAATCAAAGTTCTGTATACTTCATTATATCCCACTTTATTTATTTCACTTTTTGCAATAAAGATTTAAGGAGGCACCACCATCAGTCACTGCTAGGACTCGGTGGTATCGGTATTATAAGGTATATCGCTATAATTTCAAAAGAGATATAAAATTGGACAATACTGTTTATATTTATATAGTTTGATGTTGAGTTAATTAATACATCAAGTCCTGCCAGCATTTGCTCCCCACTCTCCCTCTGCATCTGCACTAAAACGTAAAGCTCACAAACTCTCCAGCAACATGGAGAGAGACACTGTGCTGGTCTACAAAGGTTCAGTCAGTGTTTCCCACACATAGACTTTACTTGGGTGGGCTGCCCAGGTGTATTAACGGCCAGCTAGGTATATTTGGCCACCCATTTTAGCATTTTGCAGAGAAACACAGAGTTGTTATCTATGACGTTACACGAATCAGGTAAAGCGACAGTGAACACACCAGTGCAGATGTCATTCGTTAGCTACCATGTTGGTTTCATTCTAATATTCTACGCCATGAACACGCCTCTGCCACATGTAGGACATCTGCTGCTGTGAACGGAATCGCAGGGGGCAAAAGACAAGTTCTGTTTTTTTTGCTGTCTTAATATAGCGTAGACTACTACTGGTAGGAGAAAGTCAGTGGAGCAGATATACAGGGAGAGAGAGACGGAAAGAGGCGGGGCATGTTGATGTGTATGGAGCAGAGGTAGGCTACATTAGGACTGTGAGTGTGGGAAGAAGAGAACTAAAGGGAAAGGAGGCAGATTCAATTAGTGAGTAAACACGATAAATAAGGTGGAGAATAAAGAATAATTAAAATGGTGAAATAAAGAAGGAATTACAAATAGTAAAAACTACTGCTATTGCGATTAATTGCATGATTTTCTTGCGATTAATCGCATTGTTATACGCAAAATTGAATAATAAATTCAAAAGTAGTGTATTGCGCACTTTTATTTAAATGTACTGCTATGTACACAAAAGTGCATTAACATGTGGTTTGCAAACACTTTAAACAAATACGGTGCTCTTTAACAGCAGTTTTTTCCTTTACACACTAGCAATAAAATATTTCTTGTAAATCTCAACTTAAAAATTAATGTAATCAAATATAAAACAAGCTATTACCTTTCAGAGTCCAGTTTTCTTTGGGGGGGGATTCTGAACAGGTTTTAGCAGAAACGTTTTTCTTTCATCAGGGCGCAGCAGTAGTGACAAAACGCGCTCTTTAGAGCAGTTTGTCCATTTGGGCTTCTGTAGAAACATGGCGGTGCGACATGACGACTTCAATCTAAGTGGACCCTGTGTTGTGTAGATAGAAGTGGCTCATTCTAAGGTCATAAAAACACAACAGGTTATTATGTAAGGTCTCTATACACCACTGAAAACATAGTTATGGATGTTATATTGCATTTCTCTCAATAGATCCTCCTAAATATTACACACTGACCCTAAAACCTATCCGATTATATAACCATCAATCCTTCAGGGAAGACACCTCTTTAAATGTAGATTATAGCTGTAGTACAGTAATGTTAGGATTGATTGATGCACAGCCGAGTATTTTCTGCCTGGTTGCGCATCAGAATCGGAGAACGGGCTCTCAGCCATATCTAAGGTTTGATCTGACAGCAGGGACACAGAGGGGCCTCTTGGCAAACTGAATAACAGCAGAGCTTATCTGAGCAGAGAGGAGGCAGGACTGTGATTTACCTGGCACAGGAGCATAGAGGGGAAGAGCTGGAGGGAAGGGCTGAATTGTCTTTCTATAAAATTAATGGACTTCAGATGGATAATATGTGCAGCAGTAGTGTTAATATGGCCTTGTCTCTCTGTTGATCTCCTGTAGTCAAGACTCTCCTCTGGCAGATGTGTGGTTAACTAAGGCTGGACAAGGAAGTGGGTATTGACATCAATATCATGATAATAGAGCAATATTTTTCCCATACCAATAGTATCATGATATGATAAATGTGTGCAAGATAATATTAACCCATTTTTTGACTACTTGGAGGAAGCATAACAAATTTTGTAAGTACAACAGTGACATTATCACCATATAAAGCGGCATATAAATGGTATCGCGAATTAGCAATTAGTGGCTTATTTACACATCCAGCAGACATGTAGCAAAACTATCATTTGTTTGGAATCATGCTTCTGGCTACCTCCATGAATGAAAGTCTGATATTCAGTGTCCTTTTTAGCTCTGTTTTCAGTTGGCACCAACTCCTCAGGCAAATATGTGGCTCTTAGGTGCTAAATGTTCCACTCTGTTTACCTGCTAGGTACTAATTTCGTCTTTCTGCTGTTTGGTGCTGGGAAGGTGGTGTTCAGTTGGTTTATCAGAGCTTTTGAAGTTGTGCAATGTTTACACTGAGTAAAATAATCAAACCAAAGATTTTTTTATTGCTGCTCCTTTCCATGAAATGAAACTAGAAGTCCTCCTTTAATACACACGTTCCCCAAAATTCGACCAGACATTTGGTAGCTTTGAAATCTCTTCGATCTGTACTAGAATGGTTCCAGTCCTCTGAATTGATACACATCTTGGATTCAAATGGGTCTGGTGTTGTGCCCATTGACTGCTGTTTCCTCTAGTTAGAAAAACAATTGACCAATAAGAGCTTAGTAAGCTGTATTAAAAAATGTAGAAGTCATCCTCTTACAGTACATAACTTCCTAGCTATCATGTTTCATTCATGAAAGATCGCAACAGAAAAATGGCAAGCGCAAGAGAGAAATTTACAGCTGCACACTAAAAGTCTTATAGAAATAACAGCTCTTGAATTGTGATATGTCTTTCATCAATGTATAAACTATGAAAAGGAGACCTCATGATTTAGCATTGCGTTGCTATAACATTGTCGTACTCAAAATGTTTTGGGAAAAAAAAGTATGAAAGTTCTATGCAGCAGACCTGGATATATCATCTTCTTTTCCTTCCCCACGCGCTCTTCTTCCTTGTCAATACCTTATGCATACACTACACACAATGCAACTCGACCCCAGACAGTTTGGTCAGAGATTCAACTCTGTTATACTAGAAGCAGGTAATGTAGCCTCGAGCCGCTAGCCTCAAGCAGAAATGAGAAGCGAGCTACAGAGGTCAGGGTAAACTCACTTCTTTCTAACTCCGCGCCTCCCAGATTTTTTTGTTTTTCAGACTTTTAGTCTTCAGCCCCAACCAACACTGACTCAAGTGACATCACTTGAGGAGCTGTTCCACTGCGCGCACTACGTCTGAAAACTCCCCACATGTAAAACAAAACTGTCAATAACTAATTGTTTAATTACAGTCTGCTTTGAATCAGTAATTTATATAACAGAATAGTATCAGGTCCACAATACAATTTCACTGAAAGTTAAAGGTTAAGTGTGTAAGTTTCAGTGACGTCTATCTAGGGTGCGTAAGATAGCTGCAGTTGCCGACACAGGACAAAAGAGAGTAGGCGGTCAAGAAATTAGGTTTCTTTAGATAGATATATTAAGAAATTACATTTTACTTAATTATTAAGGAAAACCATATGATTTTGTGAATATTATTGTTAATTGTTCATAAAATAACAGCAACATCAATAAATGAAGTGCTACATGATGTGGCATACTCCTGTAATACACTGAACAAAATTATAAACGCAACACTTGTTTTTGCCCCCATTCATCATGAGCTGAATTCAAAGATTTAAGACTTCCTCCATATACACAAAAGGCCTGTTTCTCTCAAATATTGTTCACAAATCTGTCAAAATCTGTGTTAGTGAGCACTTCTCCTTTACCGAGATAATCCATCCACCTCACAGGTGTGGCATATCGAGATGCTGATCAGACAGGCGTGCCTTAGGCTGGCCACAATAAAAGGCCACTCGAAAATATGCAGTTTCACATTTGCCTCACGCAGTGCAACACATGATGAATGGGGGCAAAAACAAAAGTGTTGCGTTCATAATTTTGTTGTGTACATTATTTTACTGTACTGTGGTCATGCATTTTGTTCTTGGGAGGGTTGGCTCATCTGGACTAACATACCAGTAAAAGTAAAGAACAAGTAAAACAAGTAAACATCTCAAACAACTCAAATCTAGTGCAAGTATGACCACTAAAAGTAAGTTCACTGTTCCTCTACCACCTCTACCAGTCAATTATAAACCACATAATACTTAAAATTTACAAAGGCATTGTCAGGTGAGGATCAAGGCTCCTCTTCACACAGTCTTGTTATCATAACGCTGTTAGCAGTAAAGTATTTTCCACCAGGGCAGTAAAATGTGAAGTTTAGCTGGCTCATTGGAACTTCCATGCAGTACCGTTTTATTTCCAATAATAATCAGCTGATTGTCTCAAAGTTAACCCACAAATTTATGTCCACGTTGCAAAACTAAGACGCAGTTTTAAAAATTACAATCCAATTAAATATTTTTTCTAACCAGTCAGAAGTACGTGCGTTTATTGGAAGTTATCATTCCCTTAACAGCTTAGACTGTCCCCTTGAGCTGCTGCCATGGCAACAGGTCAGCATCAAATTGAAACCGCAGGAGACCAGACCTGTGATTGGCTGGAGTGCTGCAGGATTTGTATCTATTAATATTATTGCGGTGAACTCTGACTGGCAGCCAGCCCAGAGGGTACACACGACTGGAAAATTGCCTGATCTCACAAACCAAGGGACCTGCTGACAGCTTGATTGACATATTGAGTTTAGCTTTATTTATCCTAAAATTATTCGCGCTATGGCGCTGAGCTGATTATAATATGTGTATATGTGGAAAGTGTAATCCCAACTGTCTGTCCAGCACATCTCTTGCCCCATTAGCGCAGCCCCTCAGTTCAACAAAGGCTTGAAACACAATGCCAATTAAGAATGGAGCATTTTACTGCAGTTGTTATTCCTTAGATGTATAGTAACAAGCTCGCTGGTGCAGCAGCTATACGTGTTGAGGCCACAGTGATGGAAACTGTTGGTTGTTTCATCGGGCTGCCGTAAAAACGTGAGTGATGAACCACAACTCTGCAATGTAGTGCACAAATACACAGACCATCTTGGTTTATTTTGTTCGTCCCTCTTATTTACTTCATGACATAGCTCGGGAAAGGATACAAGAATGCCAGCTTTGTAAATAATACAATTTGTATATAATTTGTGACGGAAATACAACATGAGCTTTAATGATGCTACCATGTGGTGGTGGCCTCAGGCACGTAACTTTGTCCCCTGACCCATGCTGGTTTACACATAACTCATTAGCCCCACACACACACACACACACACACACACACACACACACACACACACACACACACACACACACACACACACACACACACACACACACACACAATATGACTCTTTGTGTTCTCTGCCCATCAACATGACCTGTATTCTTCAGCCATAGCTCAATAACTTACAGCGCGGACGCATAATGGCTCATGAAAAAGATAGAATTACTAGAAGGGATTGAATTACTTCACTGCTCTTGGATTCAAGTCACAAAATCCACTCAACGTTTAACATAATTGAGGCTGATGGCTTCGGAAGAAAAGAATCAAGGTGTGCAGACAAAAGAGAGTTGAATGGTTGGTAACTAGATATGGACAGGCCATCTTAGGTTTTGTGGATGATTTCCAGTGTCCAGTGTGTTGGCAGCAGAGCTAGCCAAATGCAGACAGTACCATCAAAACAGGATTTTAAAAAGGCAATATTGGATGTTCAATTTTAGGTAGTCAGTGGGGGAAAAAATTCAAATATATCGTCAAATATAAAAGATTTTTGTCCTTTGGGAGACTGTGACCCTTTGTGTTTCACAACAAACAAACCAACTGTGGGTTTTACCTGACATGTGAATCAGCAGTTCAGGAAAATGTCAGTCTTGAGTGAACTCTCCTTCTCTGTGATTTTGTTTTACATTGGTAGTGAATTAACCTTGCCTCCAGAACCGCTCTGGTGCTCCTTGGCCATAGACTCTGTAGTCTCTGAAACTCTACTGGAGGGATGAACACTATACTTCCAGAGGATTTTCTTTCATTTTGTGTTGTGATGATTGTGGTGGAGGGCTGTCTAATATATGCCTCCCGTCGGTCGCCTGTTCAGTTGGGGTGAGATCTGGTGTGAAGGCCCCTGCAATCCATTCAGTGACCCCTCATGCCCTATATGGAAACATCTACATTAGGTATGTTTCTTCACTCTAATTATTCATTTTTCCTTTTTAATTTGTCACCTCTACAGTTTTGTCAAACAGTAATGCTTTACTTTAACCCCTCTAATATTCAGCATTTATATAGCCATTTAATAAATGGTTCAAAACACACTATTATTTAGTTGTAAGCTATCTCTTTTCGTTGAAAGTCTGCTCACCAAACCTTGAAAAACAACTTGTCTTTCCAGATGAAAGCAGCTTCCATCACACATATAACCAGATTAGACTAATAGACTAAATGATCTTTAGTTGCCAACGCCAAAATGCATAAAATGGAGATTTCCACTGATAGTGTTTTTTTCATTTTACAATTACCGGATATCTAATGGCATCATCATTTAGGAGTTGTTTTCAAGTCATGTTGCGTGAAATCGCATTCAGACTTTTAGTAGTCAGCTAGGATAAACCGGAGGGAGTAGAAAATTGATGATATGTTTGTGATGTGAGTCAACATAAGGCAATTAGTTTGCTAGAGAAATGTATTAATGGGTGCTGAGGTGCTGGTTGGTCTATTAACACATGATCCCCCACACTCTTTGGCACTGAACTGACTGCCAGCTGTATCACAAAAACCTGAATGCGTGTTTTAGTGAGTTCATATGAGCACAGTGTAGTGATGAACTGAAGTGGCAGCTCTTGCTGTGTTGGTGTGTTTTTCAACTCAGTAAACTCGTGTGGCATTCTCAGTCCAAACTCTACACAGCCACCACCACCAACCCTCCATCCCCCGGCCGCCATCAACGCTGGTTTCTGATTAATGCTATTTGACTGACCTCCCATCTGTCTGCTTGCTTTTTGGTGTCTTAATCCTGTCATTTTTAAACTGCGGAGCTTGAGGGTTTGCTTGGCAAACAGGCCCACACACACACACATACACACACACACACACACGCCGGCCGGCCTAGTTGTGAGAAAGAGCTAAAGCTTAATTCCTGTCAGTGGCAGTACAGATGGCTGCATTAACTGAAGTTAAAATGACCCATATGTAAAACCTCTTGTGTAACTCCCCAGGACATACTGCTGCTGCTTTCATCACCACCAAAAAAAGTGAATTCCTGCATACAAGGATTCGCCTCTGTAGTGATTTATTACGCACGTCGGGGATAGCCTCTGTGGTAATTTATTACACTTTGTGCTTGTGCGATTCGAACTTCTGCTCTCCTGTGGAAGATCACATGAGACGACACCACCTTTTGGTGGTATGGGAATAGATAGTTTCTTACACTGAACTGTAGGTCAGAACCCAAAAAAAGACCTGACATCAGCACTTTCAACTGGTTTTCTCAGCTTGTTTTGCATGACATATAAATAAAGATATGTATGTATAAATATGTTGCTATAAATAAAGCCTGTTCAGTGTACTCACCAATGAATAGACTCCAGAGGTTGAGTCTATGCCACAGAGGGCCGTTTTTATCAAAATCTGAATTTAGTTTGAAGAACCATAGGCGCATAAGCGGTCAGTGATCAGCAGATCAGACAAAAACCTAAAATGCAGCCGTGCCATTTCAGGACTTTGATTTCTTGTTCTGGACTTGAATTTCAACCCTCCTTATGCTGTGTTATATAGTATGTCTTCTGTGTTTCCTCTGCAGGGCAGTGTGAGCAAGGTGTCGGAGTTCAGACCATCATGCCCTTTGCTCTGGCAGCGGGACAGGAAGTGTGTGTCTGAGCGTCCCTGGTTGGCTCTGCTGGGATGAACATGCCACTGCACCAAATCTCTGTCATCCCCCGTGATGTCACCTCATCGCGGGTGTCAGGCAGTGGGAAATCTAAGGACAAGGAGAAACAGGTAAAGTGAAGTTTTTGTTTCTACAATATTACGGGGGAATTCTGACTAAACTGATAGTAATGTCTCAACATCAACTCAGGTTCCAAACACGTCCACTAGAATAAAGAGAGGCAGAGGAGTAATATTGAAAAGTCCAGACTATCTTGCCAAGTAAAACGAGATCATCTGTAGTTCCAGCAAATGTCCAAAGATGACATTTGTGTTGCACTCAAGTGACAAAACCCTCTAGTTTCTGTAGGAATTATAAGTCTTGTCCATTGGGAGCAAAAAATGTAGTGTGGCAGTATTATTAAAGCACAAGAGACAGCTGTTTGTTTCCTGTTTCCTACTGGCCGTCGACATTGGTTTCTTCTAACCACGACTGCGGTCCTTCCCAAACCATAACCATCTGGTTATTATTGTAACCATGGTGACAGAGGTCCCCCAACCTTAACGAAAAAGTAATTTTGACCCTAATCTTTTGCTAACCCTAACCAAGTCATGTTTGTGCCTGAATGTAAACCTTAACCATAGCATAAAACAGTGATTTGTAACAGATTTCAGGAACAGACTAACTTTGTCTGTCGGACATAAAACGCTTAGATGTGTCGTTCTGGAGGGAATGGATTAAGGATGTTTTTTGTTGTTTTGGAGGACTTGAAATGCTCTCAATTTATTATGTATCATTATTCTTAATGTGTGCTTATTAGTTGGCAGGAATAATGAAAATACATTATTCATGAGATGTGTGTGCATAAAGTTGCTGACTGCCTATGATAGCCTAAAAAAGGTCATTGGCTACTATTCATTTTTATACAGCATGAAAAATAATCCCACAGTTTTTACCATAGCAAACAAAGCCTTAATTTGATCTTTTCACAATATTTGTTTTACCACTGTCTCGAGTGCCAGAGTTGACTATCTTTATGCGCCATATTAAATTATGCTCTGCTTACTGTCACTCATACACCTACAGGGAGACATTTTTGCCAGATGCCGTAAAAACTTTTCTTTTATCATGTCTGTTCCTTTTTTATTTATTGTTTCATTGTTTTAAAACTAGGTCTGACAGCGTGAAATGTATATATTTCACAAACAACTCTTTGTTACATAGGGGAAACAAATAGAAGGAACCTGCTGAATGCTTTGCAGAAAGATTGGCGGAAATGTCAACTAGAAAAGCAAATTGGTTTTTAATTGTTATGACAAGAGTTTACTTTAAAGGAATGGTGTGGTGAGGGGAGAAAGTTACCACAGGTGTCCTGTAGTCATTCATCAGAGAACAATCAGAAAGTTCATTTTTGAATGCCAGGGGTGCCAATCCTAGCACTGCAACATAAATTCTGCATGACTTTTCTCTCACAAACAAATTATTTCTGTGCTCCCTATGGGTTGAGCAGAGGTTTTGCATCTAATGAGGCTGATTTAAAGTCTGGTCTGCTTTTCCATTTGTGCCTAAAACCTGTAGGCCATCTGGTTGAGCAGTTTCGTTGTGGACTCTTAAAGGAACCAAAGAAAGGATTTGTCCATGGTGTTTTGTAAATCGTGGCTATTTAAAATTTACAAAAGGAAACAGTGAAAAAGACCAACTCTGAGCACCTTTACTCAACATCTCTGCTACTTTGAAAGTTTTTTTTATGCCAGTCAGGATAGTTACAGCTTCCACAAAAAAATCTGTAATTTGGAAACCACCAGATCTGCCAAAATAAAGGCCTCAAGTAACCTATCAGGCCACTGCTTATACAGAAGAGGATTAGTGCCACATCAGAAAAGTCCATCTGAGCCTGTCACAGATTTCTAATTTGAGGATTTTGACTTTATTCTTTGAATTCTGACTTTTCTCAGAATAGAAAGATTAATCTCAGAAGTCCTTGAACCTTTCACATCTGGACGTCATCTGGACCCCCCCCCCCTCCGAGCTTGTTATCACATTTGATAACAAGCAATGTAAAAATGACTAAAATCAGTTCTCAGTCTCACATGCAAGCTTATCAACTGTTACTTTCTCTTCCTCCCTCTCAGTTTCTGTACTCCAGCACCATCAAACACCGCAGTAGAGTGCTCTTAGAGTGCAGTTGCTTTTTTGAGCTCTGGTACAAAGCGAGGTGCTAAGACAATATGTCCATGGCCTGCCCTATCTCCTCGGCCTCATTGGCTCACAATAGATCATGGCCTCTGAGTGCGGCAGCACAGGTGTTCTTAAGAGGCTTCTTCATGCTGCATATGGCCTGTGTTTCAGCCTCCCGTGCTGTAAACTGGCACTGACATGTATTTTTGCTGCACACACACACACACACACACACACACACCCCTCAGTGATTATTTATTTTCTATCCTAATCTGTGTTCACTTTGAATCTTAAAATCATGCGTTGTCATTGCAGAAGTGAAAGTGAACTGAGGTTCATTCCAAAACTGGTTCCATATCTTGCTATTAAGTTAAATAAAGGTGTGTCTTTGTGTAGCTTAGATGCCTTGATGTGCAATGAATAGTTAACAGGATTAAGAGGTTTAAACTTTGAGAGCAGTCGAAGCAAGGTTGCCTCAGTCAGCGGGGAAATAAAAGTGAAACTGTAAGCTTTATAACGTCTGGGGGGGGGCATTTAGTCTTCCTGTCGCCATGTTTTCTAACAGTGTAAAGATCCAACCCCATGTCTCTCTGCTCAGCATCACTCGCTCCCTTTGTCTGACTCCTGCTGCCCGAGTCTCCTTTTTCCCCCTGAGGAATAAGTGGATAAACAGCAGCGACTCCCGTCCTCCCTGTGGAACCATCAGCAGAGCAGAGTAGAGAAAGGAGAAACGGAGTGTAAGAAAAGAGTAGAGGGAAAATGGCGAGTGTTTACTTTGAATGCTAATCAGCTTGAGGGTCCTGGAGGGGTGTGTGTGTGTGTGTGTGCGCCCAGAGTTTAGTCACAGAGCACAGACCCATCTGGCCCTCTTAGACAACACAACTGGTCTTTTAGCGCCTCAAGAAAAAAAAGCAGAACTTTCCTCTACTTAGAATTCAGAGTTAGTCTGCTGCTCCTTCAGAGAGCAACACATCTTTAACTGTTGCTGGCCCCTCTCTGGCCTCTCCTCCAGCTCCACTCATTCATTTGTCTTCTTTAGGTTCAGTATGCGCTTGTGGGTACAGTGTCCGTGCACTGTGGTCCTCCACTTGAGATGTCATGTTTAGGTAGATAAATTGAGTTTTAAAACATATTTTTAAATATGTTTTAAAACATACTATGTTTTAAAAAATATTTTTAAAACGGTGTCAAAAGGCTTGGAGAGCAAGAGTTTTTATTTCTTGGAAAGAAAAAAAGAAAAGTTCCCTGACGGTCAGATGTATTTGAGTCTGGGGTTTTTGATAAGGAAGGTAGCAAATGGATTAAGCATGAGATGACGATAAAGTAAGCTCTGGCACAGTTTGGCAGGTAGGGAAGGAGATAAAGCACGTCTTGTGGTGTACCTGGGAAAAGCAAACTGAGCCTTTCAGTGTTGTTTTGATTATATCCTACTTCTTTAACCCCCTCTTCAATGTCACCCGCTGGTGTTTTTACTGTAAGTGTAGCCATTTACATGAGCAGCATGTGATAATTTCCTGAACTGAGAAATATAGCAAAGCTTCAGTGGATGCAGATGTAGCTTTTATTTTCACATTCACACATGCATTCACACCCACGTACAGGGCCTCACTCACACTAGTATTATATTAAGCAGTATATCTTCCATGACTGCGCAACACTGATACTTGATACCCGCCCTTTTGATGCTGCATGTATTTTTTTATGAAAGCAGAGAGAGCGCTGCAAGCTTTGTCCTTCTATAAGCTTGTGTCTGAGTCAAGGACAGAGAAGACTCCCTGTCTCCCCTCTGATGTTTGCTGGTTTGATAATAGCCTCCTGGGCACTGATGGAGCTGGGCTTTGTAGAGACCACTATCAAACACTGACCGCCACAGCGAAAACTTTCAACTCATCCTCCAGGCTAGACAGGGTCTGTTCAGTGTGTCTGTCTTTGCTGATTTAACAAAGCACTTCTAGTATAGTGACATAACTTGTTTTTGTTCCTCAAATGTCTTATTTGAAACATCGTTCTTGCTCTTTCGGTGTAGTTGCAGCATTTAGGCTGAGATGGCAGATGGCAGGGTAGCCTGTTTGCATGCAGCTGTAAAATAATGTCCAAAAAAATCAAGTTTGATTAAATTCTACAAATGTGTTTAGAAAATACTTGAAAATGTTTCTCAGCCCTGAGGCAGGGAAACATTTTCCAAACATTTGGTGGAACTAAACTATCCAAATCAGTCCCCTCCAGATTGCTGTGCCCAGGGGCTTGCAAATGGAAATGCCATGATAATCATCCAGAAAGCCTTTGGGCTGAGGAAACTAGGGATGAAATGCTGAATTATCAGGAAAAGGAGTGTTTACATGTGTGTGACTCGGGTATAGACCGTAAGAGTAAACTCAAGGTGGTCACATCAAGTCGGAAGCAGAGGATGTGATGGGTTTATTTTGCAGACTTTAAAGGTGCAAGTAAAAAAGATCCATATACATACAAACAGCCATATACTATGTGTTTTCTATGGGATGTACACTGGTGCACGTACAGTACATACACAAATAATCTCCCTCTGACATGCACACACAGTCTGTACACATTTACTGTAAGCAAGAGTTAATCCAGTTAATCATAAGGTTACACAAATGAAGACACGTTGCATTTTCTGTCTTGCACGCACGCACGCACGCACGCACGCACGCACGCACGCACCCGTACCTTCCTCCTGGTGTAGATGTTCTGAGGCCAAACAGGTTCCCCTGACCTGTCTATAAAGGAGAAGCTGGAGAGAGAAGATAACACATAGGCAGAATGCCTCTATTCTGAGAGAAGTTTTTAGTAAGGTTTGAATGTTGTGTGTCAGCAAACGAGCCTGCTTTACATATGCTATTCATAGAATTCAGAAAGTTTTCACAAACGCTGCAAACATGCTGTCTTTAGCCACTGATGCAAAGTGAGTACAAAATCATTACTGACTGAGAACTAAATTCAAATTTTATGTTTTTTCTATGTTGCTTCGGTGTACTGGTAGTGGGCAGAAGGGCTGCAACTAACTTTGATGGATTTCATTGGCATTCAAGAAATCTGGTATCTTTTTGATTCATATTCAATGTCAAAGTGAAAATGCCCATCACAAGTCCCAAAGCCCAAAGTTACATCTGCGCGTTACTTGTTTTGTCTGACCAGAAGTCCAAACCCCCAAAATATTCAATTTACTATGATAGATAACTTGAAAAATTACTTACATGCCTTTTTATTATATTTTTTTGATATGATTAATCAACTCATTGTTTCAGCACTAACTTGCAGGATTCAGTGCCCACAGTAAATTTGTAAAGTCACATTTCTCTCTCCGTCTCTCTTTCTGGAAACACACATTCCAGCATGTGCACTCAGGTTGCAGGTACACACAAACATAAACACACACACATGCCAGCAGCTGGTGTTGTTAGTCTGCCCGTCTGTGTAGGACTTGCACGAGTCTCCCGGAGGACCCGACCGTGCTGAGCCACTTGAGGTTGAAGTGCTAAAAAACATAATTAAAGGTGGAGGACTGACATGATGGCCGGGCCTTGACTGTTGTGAGGAAGGACTTTGCTTCACTTTGTTAAAAGATTTTATTTCATTAGCCCCTGTGATGCCACCACGGGTCATTTTACTGCCTTCTGGTAGATGTGACACTGTGTGCTATATTAAGTTTTATATATGTAATTACAATTGACCCGTAGCAGCAGAAAATACACTTTGAGAGGAATGGCAGAAAATAATTACAGTCCATTTACTGCTCTATATTCTAGTGGACACGGCGTAATGTTGTATAGTAGAGGCGAGTTAGTCTCCAGTGTGAGCGGGCGCATTCTTTTGCTGTGTGTATTTCAGCTCTTGGTTTCAGAAGAGCAGCTATTAGCGGAGATAACGATGTTCAGAGGAGACGATACCTTCTAATTAACCCCTTAACACCTTCACCACACACACACACACACACACACACACACACACACACTTGCTTACTTTTACTTTAAATATGTCTATACATTAAACTGCTTTCAGGTTTCTCTTTGGAAAAACACATTTTCAGATGATAATCTCATGATTTACATATTATGCAGGCTGTTGTATAACCTAATCTGACAGATGATAGCTATTAACCTACTCACCCACAGAAATGTGTTCAGCCTGTGATACACTGCAGGAACAGAAAGTACACCTGAACTCAAACAAAGCCCTCAGCTGTGAAAGCCACCAATTTCGCCAGAATAAATTTAAGGGAACCAGAATTATGAAAATGCACTTCGCTGTTATAGGGGCCATTATAGTGTATAGAGACGCAAGTGAAGAGACCGAGGCAGATAACCAGACAGACAGAGATGAAGTTATTTCTATCAGGGCGAAAAATCACCACATTAAAGGCTGCATCTTCTGGTCCTCTCTTCTCTGTGAGACGCTGCTGCCTCAGTCTCCGCTCTGTTCTCCATCCAGAGCTTTTTGTCACACTTCTGTTCTCTGGAAGACGTCTCCACGGGGTGTCTGAGGACACTGTTTAATTGCCTGTGACATGCTGACTTGACTCCTGTGACTCACGTGGCCCCCAAACATTCAGCCACTGTCAGCCAGATCAGTGGTGGAGGCTCTCTTCGCTCTCCCACTGCGCTTAAATTCATCTTCCTGATGAGACACTGCAGATGTTTCCCTCGCCGCAGCCAGTTGTCTGGTTCTTTGGGGTCTGACGCACAATGGCTGCCTAATGTGTGCTATTCATATGGAGCCGTATACCCCAGATGTATAATGAACGTCTGATAGGACTCACAACTCTGTCAGACTCCATTGTGGTGGGCAATATGTGGCAAACACACAGGCACACAATAAGTGTCTTGTGCACTCAGTGAAAGATAGTGAGCAGTCAGACACTTTCCAGTAAGATATGATATTAAGAATCCCAGTTGTCGATCATCAACTCCTGTCAGCACAAATACACACCAGAGTCTCTTACCATGAGGCTGCAATTTGTTTATTTCCCCATCTCCCTAAATGTCTTGATCTGTTTTTCTCCAACTTCTCCTCCTCTTCCTCCTACCACCTCCTCCATCATCCTCTCATGGTGTTATCCAATGAAAGATTAGTGTTTATCTCTCTCCGCCTATGGATTTACTCATATGACCACACTGAGAACTCCTCCTTGTTGCTGTCTGGGGAGGCAGATGCCCAACGACTGTTGACTCAATTGTAGAGTTTGTTGCTTGTCTCTATAAAATGCTATGTAATGTAATTCTGCTGCCATGACCTGTAGTGCACACATAGTGAGATCATCACCTCAGTCAGCCAGTGCTGGTTTAATTATTTTGCTGTGAAAATCTTCATTTTAGAGAGAGGAAAATACTTTTAGCCATGATAGCAGCATGTTGTCCTGTCGATCCTAGCGACTCTGGTGATCCCCTGATTTTTCGTGAAGTGCGACCATAAAGTTGACTTTTGTGGTTTTGAGTGAAATGTCCAACAACAATTGGATGGGTTGCCATGAAATTTGATATAGAAATGTATGTCTACCCCATGTTAAACAGTAACAACTGTTTGTTTCTTCACCTTGTCTGCGGCCTAAAAGCTTGCAATCCATCTTCAGCAGGCGTACAGCAAGTGTTTTAACATTAAGATTCATCTTATAAGGCTTGTTTAGAGAGACAAAATCTGCTGTCTGTAGATCAGTGCTTTACTCTTAGACCTAGAGGTATATATGTAAATGAATTGCTATTGCGGGTATAGTTTAAGACAAATGGTACCACCTGTGAAGCAAATGTACAATTCTTCCATTTATGACTAGCAAACCAGTTCAAGAAAAGAGAACCATAAAGATAATAGACAGCAAGAGTCATGATGACATGTAGCATCGGTCATAAGGCACTCTTGAACCTATGAAATTGTGTTCAAAGTGCTTATTTTATCCCTTCTCAGCCATGGATGGTTCTGTTGCATGAATGCACTAGTAGCTGGTCTCCTGATGAGGCAGTCAGGCGACTGAGCACTGCAGAGTGTAGAGGACTGCGGCCCGGCATTGACATTCACCTGCGTCTACCAAGAAGAGAAATTGAGTACAGGTGGAGTGCACAGACAGAGAGGGACCAGGTGAGAGAATAAAAAGATAAGGTGAAAGAGAGCACAATTAGTCTGTAGTAAACAAGATGAAGGGAGCGAGAGAGAGAGAGAGAGAGAGAGAGAGAGATGAGCATGTTGTTGCCGTAGAAACAGAGCGAAGACTGAATAAGAGTAGGCCTACTACTGGCAGGACAGAAGCAGCAGAGGCAGAACGAGGAGAAATAGTCTGCTTTTCATCCCAGCATGCCTCAGCTTTTCCTCTGTCAGCTGTCAGATGCGTTATGTCACTGGAGCGCTGTGGTTTCCCACTTTGCTTCTTCAATGAGTATTCAGGTAGCAGGCTCTCAGAGGGCCGGCACCATCCGCCGTTTAAAACTAATGTCCTGTGTTGCAGATCTCGAGCCATTTCCAAGGGCAACCTGAATCAGAAAAATGTCTTCTCTCTGAAATTGAGGTGAAGCCCGTTTGTAAGAGCGTGAGCTATGGATACCTGCTTTCAGTCCTCCGCCATTTTGATTGATGTGTTTATTGAACCCATGGCACCTTCCGCAAATGCCTAAAGAGGCTGGTGGCTACTCCATTATCTGTTGCCTTGGGTCACACTGCCGGGGGTGACAGCAATCAGCCTCTTGTCTTTTGAATGCTTGTATGCACAAACATACTTCTTTTTTATTTTGTCTCTCCTCATCTCTCTTTCAGGGCTGTGGCCTCCCTTAGGCTTGCAAATAGATTATAATGATACTATATGTGAAACATAAAAAACTATGAGATGGGGGGGGCAGGCAGAGAGAATGATCACCTTGAAAACCACCTCCCAAGGACTTTGTTGAGCTGACACCTCATCCAGTGTTGTTTTATTTGTTGTTTTCACACCACACGGGCTGCTTTGATGAATAATCAGGGAACAGACCCCACCTCTAAACCACCATCATCCAGTTTAAGGGGCACAAACTCAAATTTACACTAAGTGGGTTTTTTTTACACACATTAGCACAAATGTTCGGGAATGCTTTGTATACACTTTCACATGTGCCCATTGTTTGTCTCAGCGTTGTCTACCTACCTAGGGTTGCTCAGCGTCTTGGAAACAGTCGGGCCTGAAGAAAAGTTTGATGTTCACAAGAGATAACATATTCATTTCTTCACTCTGAGGTCACCGTCACATTATGAATCGGCAGCAATATCTTTAAAGCACATGTGCAGACAACCGTGTCAACTGATGGTGTGTGAAAGCTGTTGCCTGTCCACTGCACACTTAGACTTGTCTGGAGTTTTTTTTTGTGTGTGGGTATTTACTTATTTTAAATTATACATTTGTGTGACTTGAAAGAGATGACAGTCATCCACAGTTGTTGACACAGAACAGAGTCTGCTGTGTTTCAGCTTGCACAAACTAACTCTAGAAAGTGTGCAGATCTGGGCAAGGTAAAAGGATTTTTCTCTTGGGTGTGTGTGTGTGTGTGTGTGTGTCTGTGTTTGTGTGTGTCCTCCAACTTGCACACATACACATTGGATCAAAGCCAGCCACATGATTGTAAGCTCAAACTGCTACGCTAAGATAGACAAAGATATGTGATGACACCGAATTGAACAAGGGTGTATTAGTGGCCAGTGGAAGTGGACCTGATGCGTTGCTACTATTGACCACTCGAAGTACTCTGACTGAATACAAAACATATAGGAGAATGTAAATGCTAAAATGCTGTCTCCATGAAAATGTTATCAATGCTCTTTTCCTGAGGATATTTGATATCTTTGTTATTATCTGGTTGGTGTATTTTCTCCCTGGAATCTGTCACAAATCCTAAATAAATTCCTTGTTGAATCCTGACTGAATCCATGAAATGTGCAATACAAGCATGCTTATCTAAGTGGAATGAAATGCTTAATCACCACTCAGTGAATTACTGAGAAATGGGAATAATGCATTTTTTGTTTTTGAGCTTGGAACAGAGCGGACCCCAGTCAGTCTGAGTTTTGGCATGAAAAGTAAGTACTGTGTGTGTTTGTGTGTAGGAGGTTGCGAGCGAATTCACTTTATAACACTGTTTACTAAGGGCTGAGATCAAGAGCAAGCAGCTCACGAGGCTCTAAACTTTAAGGAAAGGTTGTTGTAAGGCCTCGAATGTGATGAATGGTATGGCTGGAACAAGCAGTGAAGAACTGCTGTAAAAGCCAAAAGATGTCATCAGGAAAGTATCACCATCTGCTCCCTCTTGGAGAGCTGATTCCAGTCCCACATCCACGTGAATACGCCACTCTTTAAAGATGATATTTGTTTAAAGCTGTCTGTACACAGATGGAGAGCTGACCGGACAAATATTGACTGGGTGGGGTGAGATTGGAGCACTGATTGGAAAGAGGTTTGAGCAAATGGAGGGTTGATGGAGAATGAAGATGAAACATGGAGAGAAGGAAAAGGGGAGGATGGGGAATAGCAGAATATTTTTTCAGATGGCAGCAGTGGGATATTGAAATGAAGAAAAAGGTTGGAGAGTGGGCTGGCTGGGAGCAATGGGATTTTGACTTCATGCTTATCACTTCAAAAGACCGGCTGTAAAATGCAGTCTGCTCCTCTGCACACCTTCCTCCATCATTCTCTGTCTCTCTCCTTCTAACCCGAGGTGAAGTGGATCATTTTGGAGAATGTGAGGTCTAATAGTTACGGTTTGATATGCTGTGCAGTTTTCTTTCACCGAGACAACCTCTATGTCCTGAGGAGCTTGCTTATTGGCTCTGAACTCCCCTCTACTTTACATGAGCAGCAGCCATAGAATACAGCATGTTGGGAGTGTGACATTGTTGCTGTGACACCCCTCCAGGGGGAGTTTGAGACAATCGAACTGCTTAAACACAACATTGTGCTTTCAAATCTGGCTCTTGTTTTGTTTCACGCCATGATGTGCCTCTCATCCACCATACCATCATTGTGCTGTCTTGGAGTGTCATAAAAATGATCTCAAGCGACACACAACACCTTGCTGCGGGCCTCATTGTGAGCCCCTCACAGCTGCGTCGAGTCACAAAACAATCCTGACCAATGGCGTAAGAGCTTCACCCATATGGAGACGAAATGGGACACGTGTTGATGAACAGAGGGCTTGTTAGCACGTGAAGCCAGCACCTTGTCGCCCCATCAATCAGGGATCATCGCTGGGGTGACAAACGTGATAACATGGTGGAAGGATGTGAAAGGCAACATTAAGCTTTGGAGACGTCACTGGAGGTGTGGTGTGGGATGTTTGAGATTGCAACGGAGGAGAGTGATGAGTTTAGAGAGAAGGGAGGGTCTTCTACCTTGAGATGGAGGTCACTGTGAGGAGTGCCACATCTCATATCTTGTTGAGAAGTCACCAATACTGTAGTTATGTTAAAAGACCAATTTGATTTCACTGTTTTGAGCAGTGAACATGCTGTTTTTATTTTGGTAAACTCCGAACGATTTCCTAATTAGTGTTCTGGAACAAACTATTTAATTTGTCAGTAATTATAGGTAATAGATAAAGACAGTGTTCAATTGCTATACTTGCAGTTAAATAATTCCAATTAAATGCTAAGATAGGATATGTCTTTTAGTCAGTGCACAGCAGATCGGTTGAAAATGCAAAAATGTGCAGTTTGTCTACAAGTAAGCACACAATTCAAAATGTGTAGAAATATTAAATGTAGCAGTTCTTTCAAGGAAATTATTCTGTAAAATAACTTATTTTGAACTTAAATTAAACAGTCTCAGACTTTTTGGTCTTATTTCATATTCATTCATATTTATAATTTGTATCATTGACACTAAATTAGATAGTTCACGCCCGGAAACTTTCAGAAAATTATCAGGAAGTTATTAGGTATTAACAGGACTTTAAGGCGTTCGACCCCAGATAAGTTTTTTGTTGTTGTTGTTGATTTGAGGGTATGTGCAGGACCAGACCAGCAGGGGGCAGTAGAGCAAACCGTGAATCTGCTCTTAGAGAAACTCTCTGTCCCTCTGTCCTTGGAGGACCCACGGATTTGAACCTGCAGTTGCCTTCTGATGCATCACAACACTCAGATTTGTTTAATCTCTCATCGTTTTGGGTCATACTAGATTGCAACATGCCTCCAAACCTTCTTAATGTCTAACTCAAGCAAGATTTTGTCCTATGTGCCATATTTGCTCTTCAGAACTTGAATTTTACTTGACATTTTTCAGCAATTACAGCAGTCCAAAATATTTTAGCTCCCTGGTTTCCCCCCTTCTGACTGAATTTTAAGCTTTGGAGTTTTTAGCATTTTCAGGCATTCAAAATGCAAATGTACCTTTCAGTGAATTGTAGACACGAGGCATGTAAGATGAACAGCCTTTAAATGCAAATTGCTGCTGCTGCTCTGGACCGTATTTATCTGTGAGCCAAATGAGACTGGACCTTAAAATGCCGATTGGAGTGTGTGGGTGGAGGACAGATTGCTCCATCCTTCATCCATCATCAGTGCATGGAGGTGGGAGAGCAACAGGGTGTGTAAAATCCAAGGTTGCTTGCCTCAGGTAGCTATAGAGGAGTGAATATAGTCGCATCCCACCAGTGTACAGAACATCAAAGCATCTCATACTACAAACAAGTTGAGTTGGAAAGAAATGAAACTGTCTGAGGAGTTTCTGTTTACTGTAGTCTTTTGTTCATTGGCAAAACAACCCATCTCTGAAGATGCTGCCCTCTGATGGTAGGACTTGGACTACACCTCTTTGTGTAGTTTGCTTTTGTGCGAAGAGATGCACGCTGGTTTCTGTTGAGCTAGATCAGAGGTAAAGCAGTTCAATAATAATTTATGCCATTTCAACATAATATCAGCACTGTGTCACCATACTGTCATAAAAGGTGGCCTAATAGCAAAGACCTTTCACTGAGGTTATTTCGACATGTCGGCTGTTGGTGAAGGCAGGGATGGAGGGTTTAGATGCAGGAGAGGTAGCTTTGTAACTCAGGCGTGTCTGTCTGCCAGGAGCCCCCTGCTGAGGGTTCGCATGCTGCAGGGAAGCTGCTTACAACCCCAAAATCCTGATCAGATCTTTGAAGGCAAAAGTGTAGCTGTGGTTGAAGAGGATTTTATTATATTCTGAGGATGTGCATGTATTTAAAATACCCTAAGCAGTATATTTGCAATGCAGACCTCTCCACCTGTCTGGGGTCAGTAATGGGGCGCCATCTGTTTAACAGCATGTGATGATTGATGATGTCATAGTGGACAAGGGCCAAAAGGGAGTGAGAAGGGGAATGCATTTATGTTTTCTATTTTGTTTAGAGCCTTAACACTGTTTATGCTACCTTCTTATTTGTGAAAGACACAATAGCAATCTTAATTACCCTCATCATGCTGCTGATGTTTCTGTGAGACAGAGCTACAGCCAGACTTAGCCTGCACATTGATTTTTAGTTCAAAGGATGCATACATCTACTGTCATTACTTATCCTCTGACAGTAAGAAGAATTAACAAACAGTGTTATTTTTTGTGGTTGTTCACTTTTACATTTTTGTTCATCTAACCCGTGGTCAGAGTAATTGTCTGAAGCCGGAGACATCAGGTCAGCCAGGTCCAGAGTTAAAACACACAATGAGGGAGCTCTGCTATCGTGGTTCTGTGTCGCTGTCTGCATGTCAATAGCTGTTGAGAGACTCGTATCAACTTGCACACACACGCATACCGTGGCGGTTTAATTAAGTGAGTGAGAATTTAGTCAATCTAAGTAGCATTAAAGATCCACCCTGCTGAAAGTTTTAGGCAGGAGCCAGCTTCTGCTGTTGTCCGAAGCTCCATATACACCCCAAGACTGGTGAAATACTTATATAATTTAGAAGGTTATCACCAGCCCCAGGTGCTGATATGGATACTGATTAGAGTCAATGCTTAAGTCCACAAAGTGGATGCTGCAGGTGCTTTTTTTGGTGCTTTTTTCCCCAACACTGATAAGCCCAGATGCTGGCAGACATTACAGAGAGGGCTGTGTGTCTGCTGGGTAGCACAAATCTTCAGCTTGACGTGTGTGTGTGTGTGTGTGTGTGTGTATTTGTTTTGTGTTGTTGTATTGTTCCATTTGACATGGGAAGTCGGAATTTCTGAGTTCAAATTCAGAAATTTCAAAGGGAATGCCATTTATCTCGGAGGTTGGAGCTGGGAATGACATCACCCCTGAGCTGACAGCGTTCCAGTTAACAAGTCGGAAAAACCTCGCTCAGCCAACTGTTACAGCTAGCCAGGTTTAGCCATTTTTACACCGGTTGATTAAAAAACGCATTGTGTGGTATTTACTCTTACTAAACACAGTAGCAACACGTCCACAGCAGTTGAACCGTACTTTGTGTACGAAAATTTGTATGAGACACAAGTACACAGAAGTGCTGATAAACGGTATAAACTACAGCTTTCAATAACTGTTTGCACTGACTGGGCCCCTGAAAAGATCCAGTAAATGGGCCCTCTGCAAATCTGCTTTACTCATTGGAAAGTCGGGAGAACCGCACTACCCCGCTTTGTTATCCAAGATGGGAATGACAGCCCATTATATCCACCTGTTGTTCCAAATCAAGTCAGTTTAATTTATTTAGCTCAGAATCACAATTTCAGGGCTTTACAATCTGTACAGCCTACGACAACCTCTATCCTCTTAATTCAAATAAGGAAAAAAAACTTTAACAGGGAAAAAGGAAGAAGCCTCAGGAATATTCAGTACAAGAACTAATTTATATTGAGTGAATGTAAAAAAAAATCTAATGCAGGTATAATGAATAATGTATTGTAATTTTCCGTTTTGTAAGATTTGTAAACGGTGCTTCTCAGTGTTGCGATGATTCCCTCCTACATCTCGTTATTGTTTGTATGTGTGTCATCTCTCTCCACCAGTGCAAACGTCATATGCAGAATTTTGTATTTTAAATGTAGCGATCGGGTGCATCATGGTCACATGTGCTCACAGCAGGAGCCACTTTCCGCAAATCTCCATCGGTTTTTGCACAGGTCGAGATAGATGTGCTCCATTGGGTGTCAGAATGGAAAAAACAGAGATTGTGATATGGGGTATATCACAATCATGGGACATGGAGATATGGGGCAAGAGGACAGTTGGAAGTGCGGGGAGCTAGAAATCAATAAAGTTGCTAAAGTCAGCCCCCTTATTATTTTGGGCCAGCGGATTGATGGCATTGTGTCGAGGTCGTGCTGCCGCAGTGACAGCCCACTTAATGTTTGCGCTTGTGTATTTTGGTCTGAAGATTATGTCCTGTGAATACACAAGGCTCAGAAATCATCCTCTGCTGCATTAAACGAGATATGTAAATGAAAAGCAAAGCTCCAGATCAAAGCATAGCATATGGGTACAGCGGACAAGTAGCAAAGGATCCCTGTGCAGTTATTCAACATTTTACAGAATATTAAACAAGGAAAAAAAAACTGAAATTATTTCTGAAGAGTTTGATTTTTTTTATTTTATTTTTTTCCTTACAGACCGTCATCTCTACGCGTCTTCATTTCCGTCTCTCTCCCCTTGTTTATTTCTCTTAATTTGAGGTAGATTTGATGGAAACGTGTAGCAGGCAGACAAGCTGTAGTGTTGTAGTTATCAGTACTGTAGACTGTATTTGAATATGAACTGAAAAGGCTATTACAGCTCAATTTCACGCCCAGTGTGATATCTGACATGTTTCTCTCTCAGTAGAAATTAGAGTTTCCTCTTTCTGTCTCTCTCTATCCCTTCACATTTTGCCTATGAATGGATAGAGAGGAATGTCTGTCTTTACACCAACCCTCCAATATTTCCTCTCATCTTGGGCCTCTGACTTTGTCACTTTCCTGCCTTAAACTTGATCAGGCTGTTTTACATCTTACAGTATCTGTGATTTGTTATTTTCTGACAGGGCCTATAATCAGTCCAACCAGTGTTCTCTACAACCCACCTTTTTCCTTAGCTTCACATTAGAAGCACAGAAGGGGCAGTCAAACTGTGCTGAAAGATCACCAGCTTATTATATTTTATTCATGTGACCATAAAGCTACACTTTCATTATCTGCAATTACGGCCTATTCTCACCTTGACTTAACAATCTTTTCTTCCTTGTCTGGCTTTCTTCCCAAGAGGCTTGAAGGCTGAATCATATCCGTTTGGCTTAAACAGGGAGAGTGTTGCTGAGGTGGAAGGATTGGAGACATTGTGTTGATGTGCTGTAAATTAGATGCATCATCGTCTCCGTTAGAAACCATGTCATTCTGAATGGATTCAGGAGCTAGTTATACAAACCTCCTCTCTCAGTGAAATCAGCAGCTCATTCGCTCTCTTGTTGCCTGCTGTTGCCTCATCACTTAACTGCTGCCTGGGTCCAATTTCACACTGTTCATTTACAAACGACAAACTGCTGGGGTTTGTACCTGTTCTGGTTTTGCTTATAAGGACTTTTTATTCAGTATTGAAGTTCGTGGGGGGCGGGAATTTTGATTTGTGCAAAAAGGTTTGTGTAAAGGTTAGATGCACAGATGGATTGGTGCTGGTACTGATTTTGTTAAGCAGATCTGGTATTGGCCAGACGAGGCAGATCCACATTAAATACAGGTTCATCGTCAGTTACATTAATTAAGTCACGACTGGCCACCAACTCAGTTGTCTCATTTTACTCGACATCAAATGTATCTAATAAGTTCTATGTAATATGGTATATTGTACGGTGTTTTAGATTTTGCGAAAAGAGAGCTTTGGTATCGGATTGGGAATTTGAATCTGCAGATATCTTGAGTTAACATATGGGGAGAGAATAAGTCTTATATTCAGATCCTTTAAAAGTAGCTATTCTGCAATATATTCCATTAAGTAAAAGTTCTGTATTCAAAATTGAATACTGATTACTGAACAGCATTTCAGTAGTGTAGCTTATTAAGGGAAGGTCCCGTTGAACAATTTTATATACTGTTGGGATGTTTAGAATGACATATAAGAATCTATCATATCTTCTAATCATATTCTACATTGTATTTTATATACTGATCATACAGTGAGATTGTAACATGTTAAAGCTTAATCTAAAAAGTAGCTGGTAAGTTGTTATATAAATAAATAGTGGAGTAGAAGTGTAAAGTAGCATAAAATAGTGTAAGTACAAGTACCTCCTTTCCACCACTGGAAGTTCTATCAGTGCATCTATCATGTAAAGCCTGTGATATGTCTGTTGTTGTTCTTGTTGTTGTGTTTAAAATATAAAATCTTTCTTGTGTCAGCTGGCCAGAGTCCACAAGCCAGGCCAGTGAACATGCCATATTTAGAGGCTAAAGCCGTTTAAGCAGTGTTACTCAATGAAAATAAAGAGCTGCTCAGCTCATTATCCAATGGAAAGGACCTCATCTGTCCTCAGAGTGAAGATAGAAAACAGTATATCTCACTGCTTCATCTATGTCTTTGGCTGTCAAACTCTTTCCCCGTCACTGTAACGTTCAGTAACACTTTCCCAAAACTACCATAAATGCAAAAGGGAGCTGGATGCAAGGAAACGGCAAAGATCAAAGTCAGTCAAAGTCAGAGGATATAGTCCAACAAGGATGAAGGGTCATCAATTAAAATCAACACACCAGAGGAAATCGGAAATATTTTAGATTACAAAACAGAGAGCATTATAAGAAAACATGCTTACAATCATCCAATGTACGAATCCTTTGAGGGAGGTCAATACTGTAACATTTGGACAAGAAATTATACACAGTATGATTAAAGTCCTTATTAACCCAGAGTTGATTCATCAAATGCCCATGCATGCTGCATGTGACATGCTGGTGACAGACCAGGGGATGTTTTACATGTTTCAGTGCATTTAGTCTCTTTGGATAGCTGCAATTAACACACCATGGTTGTTTGTTCGTCTCTGTTCTCCATAGCCAGCATTCCAATCCATCAAAATTGGTGGCTTATTTTTAAAAAAATACAAGCATGGTGTGTTTATTAGTGGACCTCAGCCTTTAGTAGTCTGAAATATAGCTCAGTACTTGAGTGATTGCTCTGCTGTAGCCTTGTCCTTGAATACAGCTATGAGGATGTGTGTAATAAATGACCCACTGTCATCTCTGCTCCACCTTGCATCTTTTGTTGACTGCTGGGCATTGGCGGAGCCGGCAGTAAGCCCCTCTCTGATTGGTGCACAGTGATTGTGGTTATAAGTGGTTTGGTCTTTGTCTTTAAACAGTGAAGAGATTCAGAGGGGGAGGGTGTGTGTGTGTGTGTGTGTGTGTGTGTGTGTGTGTATTTGTTGCAGGATGGGCTTAAGCAGAGTTGGGGGGAGGTACTTTAAGGTTAAGCTCAGTGTGCAGAGCAGAGAGAGTCTATTTAAAGGACACCGACCTCCCTCTCATGAATGATTCAACAACAGTTTGCCCCTCCCCCACCTCTCATCAAGATCAGCTGGAGGAAGTGGTTTCTCGGCCAATGGGATTACAGTTGTGTGTGTGTGTGTGTGTGTGTGTGTGTGTGTGTGTGCGCGCAGCTGAGTGGGAGAGCAAGCCTTGACAAGAAGCAACAGCAGCAGTAGCAGCTCTGCCTTTGTGTTTGTCTGTGTGTGAAGAAAATGTAGGGCAGCCGCTTGTTCTCCCTCCCTCTACCATCTCTCTCCCTATCTTTTCCTCCGTCTGTCTTTGTTTCCGCGTTGTGCTGGCGTAGCTGCAGTCGCCAAGGCGACGGCTGACATTGTTGCCTCGGCTCCACTTCCGTATTTGCAGAGGCTTTCTCTCCCTGTCTTTCTCTCCCTCTCTGTCTCGGTTTACCTCAAGGATTTACAGAGGGAGCATGTAACCTCCCTAAGGAACCATTATCTGCGTAAGGGTGTGTGTGTGTGTGTGTGTGTGTGTGTGTGACGGAGAGGTGAGGTGTCTTCAGGATCCAGACATGAATTCCTGTTGGAAAATGAAGATTCAGGTACATATTCTTGTTCTTGATAGGTGTTGCTGTTGTGGACGTTTGTCTCTGTGTTATTTTTGTTGATGATGCTGGGGTCGATGTTGTCACCGTTGTGATTTATTTTTTAGGGTTGTATGCTGTATGTCCTGTTTAAAAAACAAACAAACATATCTTTACATTCTATATACATGCACAGTTGTTCATATATAATCCTTGCTGGTTTCCATTCAGTGGTTGTTATGGTGAGGCCTTTTGCTGCAGTAGCTGAGAGATGAAAGAGTTGCCAGGAATTTGTGGTTTTGTCTGGTTAGTTTCTGAGAGTGAGTCTCAAATGGAAATTAACAGTCAAAAATGGTCTGTCTGATACCAACGTTTCTGCCTGACTGGATGTTCAGTCATGTCTGAGGCTATGAATAGGTTTATGTATGTTTGTTTTTTGCTTGTCTGTTGTATCTGCGTGTGTTTTTGTGTATTCAGCGCTATCTCTCGTGGACTCTGAACCTGTAACCTTTTATGTAGTTTTATATTCAGTGCATGTGCCTGGCAGTGCATGCATGACAGTACAGTATGTGTTCAGAGGAGCATCTGCCGCCTCTTCAGTGTGAAAGGTTGACCCACTTTCTCTTGTGCCTCTGCCCTTTGTTCAAGATGAGTGGGGGTGCACTGTATATGACTTGTGAACATCCCATATTGACTTTACTGCTGTTTACATAGTTGTGTGGTTCCGTTTTGAAAATAATCATTGTTTTGTGCAAGGCTATTTGCGTGCTGCAAGAGTGTTTGGTGATAGTTTGCTAAAGTACAGGATGTTATAAATTTCTGTATCTGGTCAGGTTCAGCACACATGAACTCACTAACCCCTCTTCTCTGTCATCTAGAGTCTTTTCCTATTTTCTCTCAGGCACCCAACTCTGCTTATGGTGCGACAGTGCAAAGAGAGGAAGCAGCTCCTGCAATGTCCTGCTGTCTTCTCTAGGGAGTGTGATTGTTTGCTAATAGCTGCACACAGAAACTCTAGACAAACACACAAGGCCTCAGTGGCAGAGTGATCTGATATAAATATGTTTTCCCCTCTCTGTCTACAGCTTAGCATATCACATCATCGACTGATGCACCAAATCACAGAGCTTTGTGTCAAATCTGCAGCTGGGGTGGGGTGGGGATTAATGCTGTCACATGTCAGGGCAGAGCTTAAAACCTGTTGGAGAGGGGAGGAGGAAAGTGTAGAGGGAGAAATGAGGGAGGGCCGGACAGGAGAGGATAGCAAAGCAGTGGGTATCATGCACACCTCCATTGCTGGTTTTCCTGCAGATATGTGATGGCTGTGGGTGTGTTGCAAAATGGACAACTCATGTAGAGCACCTCCGTTTACAACGTCCTGTTCATCTTGT
The DNA here is from genome assembly GCF_014851395.1 of Micropterus salmoides. NCBI lineage: Eukaryota > Metazoa > Chordata > Actinopteri > Centrarchiformes > Centrarchidae > Micropterus > Micropterus salmoides. The sequence continues at coordinate 15,489,077 of NW_024041373.1, forward strand.
TTTCCTCTGAAAGGCATTTAAAACCCCAGAGCATGGTTTTAATATTTGACAGTGCAAAGAACTGAGGACTCATGCAGTTAGTATTCAGCGTGCTGGATGCTGAATGTTCTTTTTTTTGTTTCAAAGGTTCCTACACTTCAGATAGGCTGTTCCTATTCCCAGTGGGTGCCAGAGCTCATGCTTCTCTAAGCAGCTGCTAGCTATAAAGAAGTCATTTGGTGGGCTAAGGCCTCGAGTTGGACTTTTGTTTTTAGAGTCTGCGATAGTCTTAAAGTCCCTTCGTAACTGAAGTTTCACTGAATTTGTATTTTATACCAGTCCTATAATATGAGTCTTGGTCAATAATTTCACTCTTTTCTTTGCTAAGGTGACCTCTTACTTTCTGTATGTATTTCTTTGTTTCTGCAAGCCTTTTATTGAAGGAGTATGTCACAAGGGGACTCACACACTAATAACGCAGCTGATTAGGAGGCGCTCCACTGAATTATGTGTAGCTTGACTTTTTCACACAAGTCATAAATAATGATTTATGTCATGAGGAAGTGTATGACCCGAAGTGCAGCTAATGAGGAAATGGGCTTCACTGCATTGCCATAAAAATATTTCAACATATCTTTGGATCTCTTGCTCTCTTTCGAAAGCTGTTACTGTCTGTCATATATCCTTCATCGTCAGGACCAACGTCTGATACTTTCTTTGTATTTTACTCTGGTATTGCATCTATTATGTTGCTAAATAGCTTTATTAGACGCACCGCCAGAACAGGTCATCATTCACATGGTACTGCACTGAATATGATGGTTACTTTATCTCCTCTACCATATCCTGTTTGGATATCCTGATGTAATTATGCCCAAGATGAAGAAAGATGAGGGACAGATAGAGCAGGAGGAAGAGGAGGAGGGGAAACCACAAGCATGTGTTTACATGCTGCCTATGAGAGTACAGACAGTGTGCATTTACACACTAACACACACACAAGCTGTAGATTTGTCCACAAACATAGAGGCTGAAGGGGTTTTCCTGCCTCTGCTGCAGTCTGACATTACAGGTTACAACAGTTTGAAATATGTACACATACTGCCACATTTGACAAATGTTCAATTGCTTTTTGGAAACTAGAATCTCAAATAGGTTATTTGTTCTAGTTTTTTTTACCGTCTGTGGTCAGCCAAGCTCTCCACTGATTGTTGTTACTGTGCATAGTTTAGATTTCTCATCTGGTGATGCTCTCCTTCTCAGTTGCCCTCTCAGAGCCTGTCTGCATTTCCTCCCTAAGTAGTCCCTAGACTTTGATGTGGACAGGAAACCACATAAAGCCCAACTTCCTTTCCTGATGAGACTCTGTTGGGGACATTTGCTTTTGCTGCAAGCATGCGTGTCTGTGACCCCTGAGGAGGGAGGAACTAGTCAATGCAATGTTTACTCAAATTATCTCTGTTTTCTGAGTGCATTTTGTGCATGCCAGCTGTATTTTCTCTCCTAAGATTGTGTTTTTAATGGCCTGCTTGACATTGCTGTCTTTTGATTTATGTGATTTGAGAGAGATTTCTCTGAGGAGCTGAGACTGTGCGGAGTTATCTGTGTCTGGGAAGGAAATATTTGAGTTTGCTTGTCTGCAGCATAAAACACAGACATGGTAGCCTCATTTTTAGATCTCCATTGGCAGAATGATCAGCCCTAAGAAGATCATCGTATGCTTATGCCATTTATTTCAGAGAAAACTATTCAGATGTAAACACTGCGCTGTGCAGTCCGCCACAGGCTAAATCCTCTGTTTCTGTTGTAATACCTGCAGATCCACATGCTTTACTCCTTCATCTGTCACTCTACAGTCTGTTTAGCTTTATGGTGTGTGTAGTAGGTATGGTTGTCTGTTTTAGTGTGCTGTTGTTTCCGTAGAATTCATTTTCATAACCATTTTTATGGTGCTCATTCAAGAGTGACATTGACATCTATAATTAAAGATGCACAGGTTTGTGTTTAACTTGCATCAGACGACATAAAATGCTGAAAGTGAAATCTGGCGTGCAATGTAAAGCCGATTAATGGTTTCATGTTGACTGTGCTTTTCTCTACTTCACATGTTCAGAAAACAGGTCAGGTTTATTGATTTCCAACAAATGAATTCAAGAGGTTTTTGGAATACTCTTATCATTTTGGAAATGCACCACAAATATAAATATATAATGTATAAATACACATAAAATACTACACAAGCTTGGAAAAGCAAGAGCATCAACCTACTTCAAGTCACTGCAGAGATACAACTAACACAGGTGGGCAGCAACATTACATGAGATCACCAGACTCCATGCAGTAAGTCTCGTGGTTGTTTAAGCTGTCAAACACAGAGGTTAAGCTAAGCTGCTGTACACTGAACTGTGATGATTAGGAAATTATAGCACTTCTGGTGAATGAAGAGTTCAGCAGCTTGCAGAGGTCACTTAGACATGTAATGAATTTACATAAAAAAGAACATGACTGGAAAAGAGAGATGTAGAAAGTAATTTCTATAAATCCCTGCGCACACACAAACCACTGCCCATTAATTTCACTGATTTAATTCTTTGGACAGTCCCCTCATTACCATTGTCTGATAGCTATCATTCATTTGGCTTCTATGTCTCTTACTTCACGTCTCTTCCTTTGTCACTTCTACCTAGAATCTCTTCGCCCCTCCCTCCTATTCTTGCTACAATGTCAGCCATTTGTAGTAGGAAATGATAAAATCAACTCCTGACTGCCACGTAAAACTCTGACTCACAGGAAGGAGGTGCTTAGTGTTGTCTAACCCATCTCTCTAAATATGTTTTAGAGCTCAGTAAAGACATCATTGTTGAACATAGTTTGCGCTGGATGGAAGCCATTTCCCAAGGTGTCTGGTAAAATGTCCAGAATCGGTTTTACCTTTTCATACTGTCCTTGGATTGGTTATTTTCTGCCTTCTGACATCCTGAATCAAAAAGCTTTCACATACTACACCGATTCCAAAAGCACTGTTTTCACTCTGTGTGATTCCATTAACTGCTGGTAACAGGGAGTATGTTTTAACAAGGAGCTGCAGTCAATGCTTGGCTCTGAGGCAGAAGAGGCTGAAGATGTTGGTTAATTGTGTCTCTGCAGTGACTTGAAGCAGGCTGATGCTCTTTCTTTTCCAAAAAAGTAGTATTTTTATGTTTATATTTGTGATGCATTTCCAAAATGATCAGAGCATTCTAGGCAACAGAAATGTTGGCGTCTACATATTAATGGCAATGATGAGAAGTGATTGTTGACTTTTATTTTTTTATTTTTTCCACTGACAGAAGCCTTAACTGACTACAATGTCCTACAGCTAAAAGGCTTGTTGTGACTAAGGAACACTACTGTTGCACTCTACTACTACAAAAACAAACTCTTGCGACGTCATGTTACTATTTCTGAGTGTTTCAGATGCAGCAAGTCCTCTGATACTTCTGGGAAGCAAAGATAACTCAAGAGTAGATTAAATCAGTTTGGGGAAATGGATGGAACAAAAAAATTGCCTTGAAAGTGTAAATGCAGAATATGTAGTGCATAACAGAATGATAGTAGTTCTATTTACATATATATGTAATACAAAACATATTTTTGTCCAGTTCACAAACCATAGTTATTCTTTTATAACTGTCTCAATCTGTCTGTGCCCCCCATCCCATGTCTGCCCCCCCTGCCCGGCCCCGTGACAAATCAATACATATTTAAATAAATAATAAAACAGACAAAGGAGTATATTAATACTCTCTTGTTAAAGTAAAATCTATCTGGCACAACATGGTATCCAGCCCTTCATACTCTATACCAGGCTGCTGGGCAGGACAGGTTTTTAAAAAAAACAACAACAAAAAAACAAACTCTCAATCTTACATGACAAGAGGAAGGGTGTCAAGCTTGCCAAGCAGCTCTCATCTGTGACCCTGAAATATCGTGTGAAATCACGTTTCATGTCTGTGTTAGAACTGATACTCCTATAGTATAGGTGAGTGCACCCATGCTGGGAGTATGTTTGTATTCTGAGAAGCTGCTGACCTCAAACCATAAACCTCTTTATGTGCTGCCTCTTGATGGTGGTGTGAAATTGTGCAGAAATAAGAATGAAAGTTATATATTAGCATAATTCTGTTGTCTAATATAGAACAACATATTTACCTGGTTGGTTCATGGAATGACAAAATATCTAAATGTTTTAAGGGGTGCAACTAATGATTGTTTTTATTATTGATTTATAAATAACTGAAATGATTAATAAAAGTTGTTACCAGTTGATTTCTTGATTGATTCAGATTGACTGAATTATTTCACCTCTAGCCCCTGTTTAGTTTGCAGTTCAATCTGACATGTTCTTGAAAGACAGCACAGATGGTGGATTTAACTAGTTTTTAATAAAGCTCAATTGAGGATCGTAACTTCATGAAGAATAGATGCATATCAAAGAAGCTGGGTTAAATCCACAAAGGTTTTATCTTTTGAGATTCTTGCATAAAAGCGGCTATAAAAAATAAAGGCTGAGCTCTCCTCCCTGTGGGCCAAGAACAGAGCCCTGAAAGACGCCATGATGCCTGTGAACACAACCTCTCCTCCCGCTTTGCAGTATTCTCCTAAGCTTCGTTTTCTTACAAGCTCCAGTCTGAAAGTTGTGTTATCAAAGCCTGGAGCTGCGAACAGACCCACAGAGGAGGTGGAGAAAGACGGACACAGCGGACTGTGAAACCTGAAACCTTCTATATCAGAATTATGCATGAACCCAGAGAATACCGCCCTTTATAGTCTACAGTCATGGTTGCAGTGAAGGTGAGTCCCAGACTTTGTCCTGGAGGTAACACAGTTTGAGAGAGAGGATTTTTAGAAAAATGGGGTTAGAAAGAAAGGGAGGACGCACAGAAATGGTGTTGATTTATTTCCTTCCTCATCTTTTGTCATCCGTCTGCAGCCTCTCTGCTGTAATCACTGCTGACTATAAACGTCATTGGTCCATTTGTGGCCTTGTTACTCTCCAGAAACCCTTGGGCCGGGCATATCTGCTTGTTACTCCATTTTTGGACAAGAAGGAAGGATTAAGGGCAAGGATCATCAATTTGTTCTATTCTTTTGCTGCGCCTGTTATCCCAGACTGTCATGTCCTGTAAAAAGTGATATTTTATTTATATATATTTTTATCCTCCATGACAATCTGACAATTGATTTTGTGCTGAAATTGCACCCATTAAGAGCTGTATTTACCATTTTGTGGCATTGTATGAAAGGAGGTAAAGAGGTAATGACATGGAGATGGATGAGAACTGTTTCATTTTAATCCACTATTACAGTAAAAGACAGAGCTCATGCCCCTCTATGCAGTTTATATCAGCAGAACCACTGGTGCAAAACATACAAACTTTAGTGGGGGGATTTGAAGGCTTTTTCTGTCCTCATTCAGATTAAAACACAAGATGCCTACAGTCTGAGATCGGAGATAATGGCCACTGCATCGCAGCTGACATTTTAGTTTGTCAAAGTGATGGGAAATTGCATATAGATGTTTATTCAGAATTTAGTTTTCTTCTTAATGTCAGCTCTTTGCCTCAGCAGATAATGGAAGCTTTTGCTGTTGCTAAGTGAACAGTTGACTGTTGGAGAATTAGAGGTGAGACATAGGAGAGATGTCTGATGTGTGTTTAATTGCAGTCTCTACACTGACCACAAATCATAGGCCTTTGCTCCCAATAAGACCGGTCGAGGGTGTGACGGTAGTTTAAAGGTCAAGTATTTGAATGTTTGTATTATCCAAACGCAGCTGATGAAAACAATTATCATTGTTACATCTCAGAAACAACATCCAAGTTGACATCAGTATGGCTGGGAGGGTCTGTGTGACCACGGGGGGTGTGTGTGTGTGTGTGTGTGTGTCTTGTCCTGAGGCATTTTGTGAGACAGAATGAAAATAAGGATGAGGATGAAGCAGGGATTGATAGAAAGACTTGGCGCATACAGTATACTCTATCACCATGGCAACTAGTCATGGCGAGGACACGAGAGGCGCTACAGTAATTAAGGATTGGAAGCACATCATGTTGTCTTGGTGTGTGTGTGTGTGTGTGTGTGTGTGTGTGTGTGTAGACTCATGGTTCATGAGTTTCTGTGTGCAAGGTTAATGTACTTCCTGTTTGGAGGAGGATGGCAGAGGTAACACTTAAGCTGCTGCTGCTTCTGAACAACATGAGGGAAGTTCTCAGGGTCGAGATTTCCACACAAACATATGCTGCCTGTCAGTGTGTGTCCCAATGAGTCCCAAAATCTTTATATTCTTAAAACAAGTGAAAAAATGTAGAATAATCTAGAAAATGACTTGTTTTAAGCAGCTAGTGGTGTGTCCTAGGAATGGCAATGTCTGTCAGTTGGTCTGAAATATCTCAAGGACAATTCAGTGGATTGCCACGTAATTTGGTCGAGACGTCTATGCTCTCTTGGGACGAATTGTAATCACTCTGAAGGTCTGACCTGTCATCTAGCACCATCATTAAGTCAAATTTTAGAAAATATACTCTTTTTTTTTTTTTTTTTTTAAATGGCTTGAAATAATATATAATAATGGTTGATTTCTAGGGTTATATAATAAGCATCCATGTGTAGTCTACTGTGTGCACTGTACTTGATGAGAGCTTGGAGGAAATCTTTACCCACTTTAATGTGGCTATGCTTCCATGTGTACATTATATAGACAGTTAAAAAAAACTCTCCCCAGATAGCTGATTTACAAAGATTTGTTAGTGTCCAAAGCACCACAGCCGTGTCAGACCCGGTGTGAACTCGGCATTTTGTATCTATGATTGATTACTCATTAAGGAACCACACAAGGCTTTAATAGCAACACTGAATGCAGCACAACACCCTAGTGGCTGTTTATCTGCGTTTCTGATGCAAGCTGAGAGCACTGAGTGGGAATCGTCGATCATTTGTGCTCAAAACAAAACTTGACTGTGCTGACAGTATTGGCCCATGTCACTCCCTGGGTAATGTTACAAATATTGTGACACCATTTGATTTGGAGTTTGGATGGTTGCCTTATGTGACATCTTGTCTTCCTTTTTGTCTTGTGCCAGAAGAACTTAATTTCCAACATAAGATGGCAAACTGCAGCTGAGGAATTAAATTTTGTTGTGCTCCTTAGGAGACTATGAATCTATTCCTGCTAAAGACTATAGTATTTCTACATTCATATTATCATATCTACACTATAAAAACTTAGGCTTATCTTATCTGCGTATATTGTCATTTAGCTACACTAACAGCATGGCTCAGTGGATGGCTATATTAGTCAATCTACCTCTTTGGTCCTGACTGAAATATCTCACAAACAATGTTAATTGGATTGCCATTAAATTTGGAACAGAGACTCATGGTACCCAGACATCCTACCCTATCCAATCCTACTGACTTGGCAATCCTCTGACTTTACCTCAAGCGCCACCATGAGGTTGAGATTTTTTGGATTTTAGTGAAATTAATAAACTACTAAATAGATAGTCATGATGTCCCCCTCAGGATGATTTGTACCATAGCACCATTATCAGATCAAAATGTCCTTTTGTCCAGTACTTTTGTCTCTGAACAAATATCTGCAAAACAAATGACATTCCAGCCTCAACTGTAGCTTGTGTTTATTGCTAATTAGCATTCTGACACGATGATCTAAGCTTGTGAACATGGTAAACATTGTAACTGCTAACCATTAGCATGTTAGCATTGTCATTGTGAGCATATTAGCATGCTAATGTTAGCATTTAGCTCACAGCACCCCTGCACCTACTTGAAGTTCTCCACAGACTCATACATAGTCTCATAGTAACAGTTTATGTCTGTTCTGAAATGGTCATATGTGAATTATGTGTTTATGTCAAACAGCTGTCATTGCACAGCACTATCTATTACAAATAAAGTGTGATGCCAATGGTAATTATGGGGCATATGCCAATTCTCACTTTGCAGAATTCATATGTAAATTGGACAGGTTTCTGAATGTGTTTTTTCACTCACTGGAGCTGTCTTTCTTTTCTTCTTTTACAGAATGAAAAGCCTCTGGGTCATTCTGCAAGCAGGTCCAGCAATATATCAAAGGTGAGCAAAGCACACACAAATAGAAAAGTTTGAATCAATGATGTATGGCCTTCCTCTGCCACAGGGAGTGAAAAGGGAAAGAACGTATAGACAGGAGGGCAGCGGTGAGGTGAGTTGTGGAGGAAAGATATTGACAGGACAGATAGACATGCAATGGAGTGAGAACAGCTGATAGATAACCTAGCCCACTCGCATCACTTCGTCCCAATCAGAGCTGCCTCCAAAATCAACCTCCCGAGAGCAGACGTGTCTGTCTTTACACCTCAGCTCAGTGTGTCTGTCAGACAAGCCTCTTCTCTCTGTGACTCTTGTCTTTCTCTATTTTTTCCCCGTCTTTCCTCCCTGTCCTCTCCATCACTCCCCCGGGCAGTGCTACGGCCTGAATTGAATCTGACTCAAGGGTTTCAATCCTTGTTCTCCTGAGCCTCTTACAGGATAAACCTTTTACTTGTACTAATAGATGTCAGGGTCACCTCATCAACAGGGGACCGCTCTGGCAATAATGGCTGATCCACGAGCCATTCGCTCTTTTAACTTAAGGATTCTGGGGGAGGGGACAAGAGAGGTGTATAGTGCAGGGGTCAGTAAAAAAAACACTGACCACTTTACGTAAACTCTTAACTCACTGATTGTTTATGGTATTGATTTGAATTCACAATTTAAGATATTCTTAAATCTATATCAGTTTGATAGCAGATAACAGATGTACAGTGAAAGTAAAATCAACCGTGGCACTGTGCTACAGAGAGAAAATTCTGTTCTTGTACACCTGGAGTCTTGTTTTTGTAGCTGTCATTCTTGGATATGATACAGTTTTGCTCACCAATTAAATTTGAGAGATCCAAACACCACAGCTTTATAACAGAGTACATTTAGGCAAGCAGCATGAGTGGCCCAACCAAACAAATCCCCGCTTTAACCCACTTCTCTACACCACTCATAGTGAAACCAAAAGTACACAAACCTAAAATGTCATTCATTACATTGTAAAATTGTGTTGCGTGCAAAACTGCAGTCAGTAGAAAGTCTGTCAAAGTTGAACCAGGAAGTGCACTTTCAAATGTTTACAAGGGATCACTTTGGTTAATAATTTTAAAGTAAGATAACCATGTGTTGTCTTGTGTCTGTAATCACCTTTGGTCTCTGATAAAAATGATATCTGAAATTATGAAACTAAGGCTCATATAAGTAAGAAATGCTTGACAAATGCCTGAACAAAAATAGCATTCCCCTCCTTCCTTTAAAGGAGTAATACCTCGAGTTTGATGAACCTTTGATTCAAATCATGTTTGTAAGCTAAAGATAAAGCAACAGTCAGCAGCCAGCAAACTTAGCTTAGCATAAAGGCTGGAAACGGGGAAAGCTTGCCTTGCTCTGACTGAAGGTAACACAACCTACCAGCACATTTGAAGCTCACAAATTAACACACTGAATCTTGTTTGTTTCATTCCTGTAAAAAAACTGTAAAAGATATGAGAGTCGGATCAAACTTCCCCTCAAACTCTCAGCAAGATAGCGAATAAGCGAATTTCCCAAAATGAACTATTCCTTTAAAGGTTTCCAACAGGGTTTTGTTTAGCCTGTGGAGAGAGCAGTGTCGGTCTGGAGCTGCTGTGGCAGGATAGTTTGGTTGATAGTTTAAGGAGGCTTAAAAAAGCTGAAACCAATAAAACACTCCTTGTTTTACAGATCAGCATGGGGCATCTCGGTAATTCCAAATATTATCTAGTTTGAACAAGGCTGAATATGATATAGTATCATGTATCAGTATGTGATGGTGATGAATTCATTTAGTCAAGTGTGAAACACACACAAGATGGCCAAATGAGCGCCAAGTATTTCATCTGTGAACGGAGGGCTGGGCTTGTTTAGCGGTTTCTGAACAACGTGCAATATCATTGAATTTCCTACCTAGTCCGCCATTCTTCTGATAAATGTGTGTGTAATGAAGTGATAGATATAAAGTTTGAACAACTAAGTTTTACAGCTTTAATTAATAATCAGCAGTCTGCCTGCCAGCTGGTGTTCCCTGCTCCTTTCTAAAGGAACTGGCAGGTTTTAAATCTGTATTAAATGTCCTCTGGGCTCTCAAGTCTGCCAGGAGTCTCACCCGTGCGAGTAACTTGTGACTGGAAAGGTTGCTGGTTTGAATTTTTAGACCAGTTGGAAATACCTGAAAGAAGTCCTTTCCAAATTCCTGACAGATATTGTCAAAGACTTAAACTAAAATCACAATATTTAAAAGCAGATTGATATAGAGGTGTAATATATTTTCGGTAACACACAGTCTTCCTGAAACCACTTTCCCTGGAAGCTACTTGAATCAGAATATGATCTGTGAGACGACACAAGATTATTTCATGCATATATGCAGTTTCCCCGCTCTCTGCAGTATTGGCAGAATGAGATGGAGGATTTCATATTTCCAGCAGTGACTCAAATGTTCCTTTCTTGCTGAAAGAATATAAAATGTAGGGCAAGTTTATTTATGACGCATAGCTCCAGAAAATGAAAGATAAAGGCACTTTATGGATCAAGGTAAAATGTACAGCTGGTAAGAACCCCTGTTAATTTACAAGTGTCTTGTCTATATGAGCTGCTGAAGACAGTTTAATGGGAGAGCTTCGCTGATAACACGATTTATTTAATTTATTTCCACATGAGCTCCAGCCAGACTCAAAATAAGGACACCAAAACAAACCCTGCGCTGCTTCACATGGCACAAATTCAAGCTGATTCACATCGACTCGTGTCAGATCAAATCAAAAATGAATGTACTCGTATCCAATTGTTGACCTACTTAAATGATATCTCTCTGCATAAATAGCCACAGCATAGGCCTGAGAGGAATATTTTATAACATCTCCAGCTTGGCATGACAATACGGTCAGGATAATTCGTATGTGAACCCTCAAATACCAAAGAATTTGTTCATTCTGTCAAAGCACTGGCTGTAGTTTTATACTGATAACCAGGCAGGGGACTTTATAGCTTCTAGCTTCTGGCTTTTTTCATGCTGACAGTCTCTGAACTGTTGGTGTTTTCTTCTCCTCTTAGCGGACGACTCAGACAAATCTGCTCTCTAGATATCCAGTTACTTGTAAGACACCCCCTGTAACACCTGTCATGAGACACACACACACACACACACACACACACACACACACACATACACACACACACACACCAGGAGAGAAAGATTTATATAATATTAGGAAAACAAGCTGCAGCATTTAGCCAGGGGGGTGAGTTGTTTCATAAAGATGATATTGCTTCCATCAGTGAGCTTGTCAATGTGATGATGGTGGTGGGGGGTAAGGATATAGATATAAATATATACATATATCCAAAGCCCAAAATTCATTATCTGTTGTCTGGACTTGTTTGTTCATGTATTCATTCATTCAGAAGGTGTCTTTTATCGAGCTGTTTAGAAAGAACTTGTCTAGAGAGTTGTGAAAAAATGGAGTTTCCTCCTTGTGCAGAAGCTCAGCAATGTTTCTGTCTTTTTTCCATCTGTGAAACACCATAAACATATATATGTTGAAGATAGATGTGTAAAGATCTACTGCTTGCAGTACAATTAACTCCTCCCTCTGAGTTTGAACTGAGGCCAGTGTGAAATGTGTGAAAGTGGATGGACATGCATGACCTTGACCTCTTGTGCACTACTCTCTGTTGTATGCTTCCCCTGGACATCTGTGTGGACTGACCCTTACTTCCTTTACCTATTTAATTTAATGTTTTATTTTATATTTTGGATCATCACTATTGACACACAGATGTGTACTCAAACAGGAAGATGTGTCTTGAGAAGATATAATTTGATGTTTACTGGCTCTGTGTGCTGGTTTTCCCCGAAAATAGTAGATCAACTCTTAATGCTTTGCAGTCCTATTATCAATGTATATGTGATGTTGAACTGCATCCCTTATACCCATTTTGTTTAATGACCTTGTACGTTGTTGTTCATCCTAAAATGTTTAATAATAAATAAATGGTCAGTGTAGAATTTATAAAAGCAGCTCTGAAAGCTTTAGTGGGCTCAGGATAGCCCAGTGATTTGGCAGGAGGTGAGTTTCCGTTCGGCGAGGTCAGGAGGCTTAGCTGTCTCTCTAGCACCGTGCCAGGGAGCTGTGCTATGCCTCCTACGCTGTTTGGGAAGGTAATTAAACTATTACAGTCCTCTATAAAGACACAAAGCGGCCACCCAGTGCTCAGTGGGCTGCCTTTTATACTCAGCCAAACATCTGGTGGTGCTCTAAAATTCAAGTTGCTGCAGTTTTGCTGCGTTTGGGGCTCCATTGCTGTGGTGCGCATCCCGAGTCTGTCCTCCAGAGCTGTACAGGACCAGATTGGCAGACCACTGGTGTTGAAAAAAGGCACAGAGGCACACCACTATTTTGAAGAAAATAATTGTTAATTTCTTGGAACATATCATAGTTTGTTTTCTTTGTTGAATTGCAGGCAGCATAGCTCATTTTTACAGGTACTGCTGCTGAAGCTGGCTCCAGTCCTTGGAGAAACCAGGCTTGAATGGTTTTATAGCAAAATGCTATGGGTGAAAAATGCCATTATTGCTTCTTTGTCTGCAAATACAATGAAACCTATGGAGGAAAGTCAAAAAAATAATATAACCACTAATGGAAAGCACCCTGATCACACGATTTACAAGCTATGTAGGGCTTCACCTACAGTGATCAACTGTATGATAGATTAATCTGATTATACTTCAATGAATCTTGAGTGGTATTGATCTTCTCATTGAACCCGCAGCTAGAAAGTCAATAAACATTTCCTAAAATATTAAACTAGTCCTTTTAAAGTTTGTTTTTGACCTTGGAAAGAGTACAGTCTTAAAGTCCTCTTGCTAGGTTTTGCCAGAACTGTCAACCCTATAACATGGTCTACCTCCATTATTGTCCCATCACAACTGAGCAAACTCTAGTATCTAGTATCTATTCATATCTAGTAAGTGGACCTTGAATTTGGATTGGATGTTTTTTCAAACATAAAAATGTAAAGTATGTATTTTTTTAACTATAAAATATGTAAAAAAGAAAACAGATTACAGTTTGATGTGAAAGTGATGTTGATGAGGCTAAATGGATTTTGACACCTTGGGATTGTTTTGTATTGTTTTCAAGAATGAATTATGATTCCTATCTTCTATGTTGCTTTTCTATTGGCATCTTGTCAAAATCTGGTCCATACACACAGCCTGTTCAGAGATGTGTCCGGCTTGTTAGAAGCTCCTCACTGGGAGGCAGTGATTTATTGTTCCTGTTAGATTTTAAAGGTTATTCCTTAAAAGGCCCCGGTGGCTAGAAAATGAGAGCAGTTACTCTCTCTAGGTACAGATGGAGATGGTAAAAGAAGAACGGAGGCCGAGGTAATGGCTGTGAGGTGTTGGAGAACTTCAAAGAAGGAAGAAATGTACAAAATAGAATTATTTATGCTTGGATGAAGTCTGTGTGTGGACGGTGGGAGTGGTCATGGAGAGAGGTTAAATAAGTACTTTTGATAATAAACTGGGACTCTGTTTCACCAAGCAAAATGAACAGGTATTCATACAGTGAATATGATGTAAGGCTGGATCGTATGTAATTGGCACATCAGAACCAAAGAACCGAGTGAATCAAGAACTGAATGGATTCATTAAAATTAATTTAATTATTTTCACACTTTCATTTCAAGAGTAAAAAGTGACTTTAGACAAGGCCACCTGACACAGTTTTGAAATATCATTGTCTGCACTGTTTTGTTTATTGATTGAAACAAAAGCTTTTGTTTAATCATCAAAGGTCCTCATCACAAGAGAGGGCAGTCATGAGAGATTCTTAGTAGAAGTCTGACGAGTCATACAGGCTGTTAGGAAGTTAATCATTGCTATCTATATAACTAACTATATAATCATCACTCTGGTGTTTGACCCTGCTCAGAGACAGAGTTGGTTATCTATTGGCCAACTCACACGAGATGAAAACATGAGTTATTAACCAAGGCAAAACGGTACTGGAACCTTATGTTTACACAGGTAGAATAAAATAAGGAATAAAGATGCCATCAATTGTCATCGGTATAATCTTGATCTACCTCTTTTTTATCTGTTTATATTCAGATTTCCATCACACGATGTTTTAGCTTAAGAGTCTGTCTTCACTTTCTTGTTTTTAGTCACTGCTGAAGTGGAGATACAGTGCTAGTTGCAAAATAATGTTTTATTGCTTTAATCTGATCTTTCTGTTTCTTACCAACTTCTGTTTATTTTACATTTATAGTCCAGACTCCTGCAGGAACTTCAAACAGCAGACTTGAATATGAACTATTAAAATAACATAAGATTAGATATTAAAGAGAAATTAAACTACGTGGTGAACCTGCAACCTTGAAAGAACTATTAAAGAATGACAATAGAAATAAGAAGGACGGCATGTTTGTGCAAGTGAAAAAAGGTAGTTAAAAAGAAGCTGTGCTGCTCATGTACAGACAGAAAAACAGACTGAAGGGCATAGCTGGACATTGAATTTTCTATTGATTTGTGCCAAGGCCTGAGCTATAAATTTCCCCCTAGTTAGAAATGAAATCAATAGGTAATTAGTTTCGTATTGAAATTACCTGGCCCCCTGTTTCTTTACGTTTGCAATCCAAACATCATTTGATCCCGTTCTTTATCGTCACTCCTGCCCAATCTGTAAACTATCACTCTGGAAAAGCACTGGGACTGCCAAGAAATAGTCTGGATTAACCTTTTAATGCGTTCCTCGGTTCTTAAACTACCCAGGACTACATTAAACCCTTTTTCACTTGTTAATGAAGTGCTTCAAAAATGTAACACTGCAAAAGTAACATCCATCCATCGTCAACTGCTTATCCTGCGTACAGGGTCGTGGGGGGCTGGAGCCAATCCCATTGGGCGAAAGGCGGGCTATACCCTGGACAGGTCGCCAGTCCATCGCAGGGCCACACATAGACAAACAACCACTCACACTAACATTCACACCTAAGGACAATTTTGGAGACACCAATTCACCTAGCCTGCATGTCTTTGGACGGTGGGAGGAAGCCGGAGCATCCGGAGAGAACCCACGTGGACACGGGGAGAACATGCATGAACCCATGACCTTCTTGCTGTGAGGCAACAGTACTAACCACTGCACCGCCGCGCCGCCCGCAAAAGTAACAAATTTAGCTTATTAAGTATAAGTTATGTGAGGACAAGGCTAGAACCATCTTGGAATAATGTGGGGACTTTCTGCCAACATTACGTGATCGCAGCCTTTACCGACATTTACGACTTTCAGTGAATTCTTATAAAGTAGTTTATAAATCTGGCTACACTGTTGTCTTGTATGATCATCTGACTGCTCGTGTTTCTTGCCCCATCAGACTTTGTTGTAGGGATGTTGTTGTGTTCCCAGATCTCAGCAGTAAAATGTGATCATAAGCACCAAAACTTTGTAAATAAACCCATACAGTAATAAACTAGGAGTTTCCTCTTAATATCAAAGACCGTTTTACAAAATCCTCACCATGCCGTTTGTGTAAAATAAATATTGGTGAAAGCTACAATAGATAATTCTGAAGGTGTTTTTATTATAAAGGCCTTGTACCTGCAGGGGCATCTGTTTGAACATTCTCTGTGGAGGCTGAACAAGTCCACAGCCTCACGTCCTCCAGCTTTGCCTTTCTGAGTGCCTCATTCTTCATAACTCTCCCTCTGTCTCACAGTCTGTCTCTGCGCTTCGCTCCATGGCAGCCTGGTGCCTGATCTGTGACGCAGTGAGACAGATTTTGCCAGGCACTCCTTTAATCAGATAGATTAACTGCCAGTATTGTGTTTTTCCTTTTTATCATCCTGTGCTTCAGTGGGCTCTCACTCTCTCTGTGAAGATCAGATTCAGGCGTGATAGCCTGAAAATTCTCACCACACAGGACCCCTGTTCTGTCAACACAGGAAATATGATTTGAATCTGTTTGCTGAATAATACAATAGTTATTTCTTATAGTAGTTACATTTTTGTGCATGTGTTTTGTTCCTTAGGCGGGGAGCCCGACTTCAGTCAACGCTCCATGCAGTTTCTCAAGGACGTCAGTTTCTCCCTCCAGCCAGGACATCTGCAGGTACAAACCACTTCAGCCTCATTCCACTTGTACTGACAGTGATGTCATTTTATGTCCATAGTAATGTGAACCCATGAGGACAATAAATGTAATCTATTTATCAGTCCATTACTGGTGAGGAACCATATCAGTGGGCGATGTTGGCTCAGCCTTTACCCTTGACAATATACTGTCACTGTGGGAAGTAGTCTTGGTTGCCAGTATCCTGCTGTAAAATAGATTTTAAATGTCATCTAGGTATTTTCACGCAAAGACAAAGCCCCCGAAACCTTTTTATCTACTTTATTTTCAAATTCCTTTGTTTTCAAATGCATGATGTCTTCTCCATTTCTCTTTTTCTTTTTTCTTTTTTTTTTTTTTTTTGTCCTTTCCCGTTCCTTCTCCTGCTGTCCTTTACCACTGTCGTCAATCACGTTCCTCTTTCATAAACACACGTGCACAAACACTTTCACTGCAGCCGTCAGGATCACGACTGTCAGAAGCAGACTGCAGTGGTTCTGTTGAATTCTAATGGTAAAACCTGTCTAGGTTCAGGAGGTATTTCAGTGACCACCCTCTGCGCAGACGCCTTACCAGCCTCCAAACATGCCAAACAGCGAGACTGGCTCTCCCTGCTCCGCCCCTCCTCTGTCAACATCCGCGCCAACGGCAAGCTCCGGTTTTCTGCGTCTCTGAATGACATGGGCCAGCGTGTAGACAGTCTTTGTCGTGGTCTGCACTTTATAGATCGCACCTGCTCTGAGGGAGAGCTGGAGCTGAAGCCCGAGCCTGTTCAACCGCCCAGCTCGGATCGAAGGGCGCACACACTCAATGGCAAGCTGACGGCAGCACCTGCACACCAGAACCCAAATCTGGCCTACTCAACACGCACCCACCCCCACCTCGTCCCCTCCTTCACCAACAACTACAAATACATGTTGGGCATCCCTCCCGCCAATTGTCTCCCATCCAACGCCATTATCGCCCCTCCTTCTCCTCTTTCCAACACCCACCTCCACCCTCATCACTCTCCAAGCGCCAACTTCCTCCGTCTCCTCCTCCCCTTCTCTCGATCCTCTACCTCAGCCAGCCTGCAGTGCTCTGAGCTGGGCAGCTACACCTCTCACCTCCACATCACCAAGTCCTCTAGCGCCCTGCTGGAAGGCAGTGAGTCAGGATTTCCCCCCGAGGATCTATTGGGAGATGACGACGTGTTTGAGGAAGACCTGCTCAGTCCAGCTCCAAAGGGCACGGGCCAGCTGGCAACCCCAGAAACGGTCACCGTGGCTGGGCCAGGTGCTTTTCTAGCCCCACTGTGCTATATGGATGAGGACAACGACTTGGACTGCTGCCCGTCCCCTTTGTCAGAGAAAACTGGGCCACTGTCACCCTATTCACTATCTGAGGACTGCTGCAGGTGGGTGACTGTCTGGATGGTGTAATCCACACCCACCCTTCCTGTGACTTGGTAGAGCCCAGACCACCCCTGTGCCGTTACAGTGGCAGTAAACCCCAGAGCCCCATGGAGTAGTGGAGAGCTTCTCATCCTGTAGTAACTGCCCAGCAAACATCCTATACCACAGCAGCACCCTGTTCGGAGTGGAGCTGTTAATCTGAAGAAGGCCTGCTCCTCAGCTGTCCTGATTCAACCACTCATGTCGGTCTAGAACAGAAATGTCACTTAATTTCATTTCATACCATTTCATTTCACTCCAGTTTTATCTCAGTGCTCTGCCATGTTTTTCATTGTCCTGTCAAGCTGTGTTTTTAAAATAATTTCTCATTGTTACAAGATCGATGAGGCATTAAAGTGTCTTATATGGGCTGTGAAAATGTGTGATTGATTTAGCCCATATGCTTTATGCTTTGCAGTAAAGGTAGGAATAGGAGGCATTGGCAATATTAAGGAAAAGATGGAGGGGCAGAGGTTAGGGTAGAAAATGTAATAGTATTAAGGAATGGAGTGTGTCCGTCTGAGAAATAGTGGAACAGAAGCAGTTGTGGAGAGAGTAATGATGCTGAACCAGTGGAGTCTGTCTGATTGGGTCAACAGGGCTGTCATCAGTCTTTTTCACACGGCAGTCTGTCCGCATTCTGATTGGCAGAGCCAGGCTATGTTAGGAAGGACCGATTGTGAGTAATATTTGATTACAGATCAGGTCATGGGTGCATGGCCCCCATAGATGAGGCTTGCTAGCGGTAGATCTTACTATGTCGATCACATTGTGTCCTTCTGGGTTACATTATCTGTCAATACTCCGTCTGGCAGCAGTTCACTGGGTTAATGAGTGAGAAGTCTTAAGCACAAATGAATGTCAATTATATATGTCTGTCTTGTTTTTGTTGTTCCCTCTGAGTTGTGGTCTGTGCATGTACTCCGTTCGAGATTATATGTCTTATACGTCAGCTGTGGGTTGATGGAGAAACATGAGCTTAGAATTGGCAAGGTGAAGGCCAGAGATCAGGAAGCAGATTATTGGCTCCAAATAGCCTGCGTAGTCTGTGACCACGTACACTCACACACAAACAAACACATTGTGCCAGCTTTCTGTCAGGTGGCTTGAAGCATGACCTCAGAGCAGAGGCTGGTGTGTGTGTGTGTGTGTGTGTGTGTGTGTGTGTGGATTGGTGGTTGTTTTTCACAGACAAATAGCACATAAATTATTAGCCAGCTCTTTTATTGACAATATTTCAGAAAGTAATGGTTGGAAGTCTTAAATGAGGTGAGTTGGTTTCTTTCTTTATCGGCAATATCACCTTTTTTGAAAGAAACTTAAAGGTACAAACACATTTTAATGTTCATTGTTTGTTTTTACCAAAACACATTGTGTGTATCCTAACAAACATACAGAATGCATTTCCTCAAACATTTCCCAAAGTGATCTCTCTGATTATTTTTAGAACCGTGCATTGCTTACATATTTATGTACATTGGCTAGTATCTGTCTTCTTACATGACTTTTGGTTGTGCATTGCTACGTTGCATGACACGCTGGGGCGGCTGTGGCTGAGGAGATAGAGCGGGTCGTCCACTAATTAGAAGGTCGGTGGTTTGATCCCTGACTCCTCCAGTCTGCATGTCTTTGGGCAAGATACTGAACTCAAAATTGCTTTTATGAATGTGTGTGAATGATTAGTTTCTTGCACAGTAACCTCTGCCATCAGTGTATGAATGTGGGGTTAATGTGACATGTAGTGTAAAGCGCTTTGACTAGAAAGGCGCTATAAAAGTATAGTGTACTGTCGATAAGCAGAACAGCGTAAAACGGGATGTCATTTAACCCGTACTTCATTTCATAGACATGGCCAACCTTTGAAGCAAATGACAATTATTACAGTCAGGCTTATGTTTCTTTACTTTTTGACGGCCTTTTCACCTTCTCCAGTTCTTACTTTGCCTCTTGGACGCTCTGCGCATCACTGCCTTATGTGGTCCTTGTGCATGTGCTATTAGAGCACCAGTTACAAACAAAACTGGGACAAAAACATTGCAGTGAAAACCAACTACAGTTTGTGTAATTCCTTAACCTGAGATTCTTCTGAGCAAATTTTAATATTCTCTTTTAAGGCAAGTGTGAACGCACGAAGAGAGGCGAGTAACCCCAAAGACTTACAGAGAGCGGAAAGGAGGAAAAAAGGAGATGGCTTCCAGTGGTGCTTCCACCAATTGAATTGTGTGTTTCTGATCAGTGTGTCTCTGGCAGAATGTAGCGCTTAAACTGTTAAGACCAAACTGAACAGGCTGAGAAAAGGAGAGAACAAAACGCCCCAGATGTCACACTCTGCCCCATACAGCCCTTATGAAAATCTGTTTAGCAGAAACGCAAAAACAACAGATTGGTGTTGAAAAATTTATTTGAAAATAAAAACATAAACATTTCAGGACGAGGGCAGAGCAAGGAATAGCTGGAGGGAGGTGATCTTAAATCAACACATTGAGGAAACAGACAAGTGACAACAGGAAGAAAGTGAATGCCTCGCCAAGGCTGTAATGTTGCAGAGCTTGTTTCCCTCTCAGCTTGTGGTGCTTGTGATTTCCCGACTCTGTTTTTCATCTCACATTTTCATGTTCACATACTCTAACGGCGCCTCTGCCATCTTAAAATTACAGTTAACTGGGTGTGTTTTGGCTGCTCAAGCGATGCAAATTAAATTTTAACTTCCCATGATTAACAGTGCTTGGAATGTGCTGCTGCTGACACAGATGCAGTAAATTTTGCTGTAAATTTGCGAGAGGGGTTTGGGATTCTGTCAAATGTACAGATGTACACGTTACTTGGAAGGATGAAGCTGAATCCTTTGTGCTCTATTAGTGAGATTTCTGTCTTTAAAGTGGCTTTTGCAGCAGTTTATATACAGTCTTGGCTGTTCCTAGCAGGTGAGGCCTCCATGAAACCCAAATTTTTCACCCTAAAGACACTTATGATGTTTATTGACTGTGGTTCCATGGGGAGGTGTAGAGATTTTTCTATGGTTATCCCCTCCCTTGTTTAAAAAAAATTCCATATCAACATTAGAATAATTTGTCAAATTGGTCCATTTCTGCATGCATCAAGCCTGGAAAGAGTCCAGGTTCCCAGGCTTATTTTATTTTTTGTTTTTTGCGAGTGGAGTACAGCAGAGTGGGATGAGAATGTGCAGTTCAACATCTTGTCAACCATGCAAACAAACACAAACAAAGCAGCCCAGCCATAACCAATAGCAATAGCACTCTTCCGTAGATGTTAATTGTGGCTCTTCTATCCCACCTCCTCCTCTATTTAAGAAGCCATTGAAATTACCTATTTTTATCTTCCTTTGTCTTATAATCTTGTAACGCTTTGGCCAGATCAGTGAAGCCTTCAAATAGACATTCACTTTCTAACATGTGTGGGCGGTGTGGGCATGTGTGGGTGTGCATGCATGTCTTCACGTGTTCTTTATCCTTCCCTGAACCGGGATAATGACAACCCCATTTGAGCTCCCTGCTCTCTTCTCCTTCAGCTTTTTCAACACCTTTCTATGCTTGTTTCTTCCTCTCCAGAGAGAAATACAAGTGCTCTCTGCATCTCACTCAGGGAAAACACAGTAGAGGCCTTTCCTGGTTTCTGCATCTGATGGTAGAAATTGGTGGAAAAAAATTAGTTTGAGGTATAGGTTGAAATAACTGTTTGCTCCTTCCCTTGTGTAACTTGTATCCATTAAACTTCAAAGCCTCTGCAGGGGGCATCATGTGCACTTTGTCTACACTTAAACACCCTGGTTTTTAATCAAAGTTGTGTTTTAGTGGAACAAGCAGCAGCTAATTTTGGGGCTTATTGTTCATTCACTGAGGACTCTGCCTTGGTCTGAACAGCTGCAACAAGGTTAATGTCCTGACATTGAATTTTGAGATAATAATGACTTTAGCTGCTGCTTCCTGCAAGAAGGGCGTGGGCTTGACTTGGAGGTAATAGCTTGCTCTAATAGCCTTCTCCAACCCCTTCATTTTGTCGATTACCACTATAACTCTCTGCCTTTGCAGACTCTGGCTGACTTACTGGTGAAAGGGTGAACATAATCTGGATTCTAACACAATCTACCTCGTCATCAGATGCGCAGGCACAGTCTCACTTAAGACAAATACACTCCTCCTTAGTGTGGATGTCTCCAACCTGTCAGTCAGTATCCGATATATGATCTTGAAGAGGAGAGGGGGACCGCTTCAGTGTGATGTAAAATTTCTGATTGGTTCCTCTCCCTGAGAAAAGCCTGTTCAGCAGTCCTTAGAGGTAGCAGACACCTAATCAAATGTTCCAGTTGTCGGTACCTGTGCCCAGAATACTTTACCAAGCATCTACTGGGGCTGAGCACCAACAGCTTTTTAGTTGAATGCAATTGCATGCAGTGCCTTGGCTTTAAAAATGCAATTAAGGTTATTTGTGGTTTGTGGTGGTGTATTGCAGTGATTCCCAACACTGGTCTATTCTCATTTGTCAGGAGGTATGTGAAAAGACTGAAAAAGAAGCTAAAGTAATTATTACTACTACTAATTAAAAAAAAATAAAAATATTTACACACACACACACACACACACACACACACACACACACACTGAGTCAGCTGTAACACCTGAACATTACGTGTTGTAAATGAGTCCGTGAAAACTACATTAGCAAGTGAGCGATAAATCGCTAAAAGTAATGGATAAACAGTTGAAATACTTTTTTATTATTGGTATTGGTGGTAGTATGGTTGTAGTACAAATGCAAACTTGACCAAAGCAACCTAAACACTGACCGTTGAATTGTATGAAAAAATATTTTAACAATATCCAGATCCAAGATCCAGTTTATAATCTATTCTTAAGAGCACGTTTAGAACATGATGTCTGGTGCTGATGAAGGTGTACTTGAGTTCATGTGGAAAGGCTGTAGTGGGGGGGGCATAGTTATCATTACAGGCAATTTGAATCAGATCCTCCAACACTGTGACTAAGATTGCTACTTGTGAGATTAGATTTTAGAGATAGAAATTTTGTGCTGCGACGTTGCAAAATATAGAAGATAATTTTTTCCGAAATGAAGTGCTTTGAATCAAATTAGTTTGTCTTGATTGAGTTTAGTCATGTGGGACATGTATTGTCCTCTGTGTTCAGAGTCTAAACATGCTATTATAAATGTGAAATTATACCTGCCGTGCTTTCCTATGTCTGTGGCTAGCGTGGAATAAATGAGCATGAAAATGCATTTTCTTATTATACATGCCACTAGAGAATGCTACAAGTTTTGAGTTTGGGGATCTGTCAGCTTTTCCTGCCAACTTTTCTCTGTTTGATCTTTCCTCCACCATGTCTTCCTCTTGTTACAGCTGTCTTGCCTCTAGCTTAGTGTTGACTTGTATTCTTTGGCTCCCGTAGGATTTGTCACTGTGAAGGGGATGACGAGAGCCCTCTGATCACACCATGCCACTGTACGGGGAGCCTGCGCTTCGTCCACCAGTCCTGTCTACAGCAGTGGATCAAGAGCTCTGACACTCGCTGCTGTGAGCTCTGTAAATATGAGTTCATCATGGAGACCAAGCTCAAACCGCTGCGCAAGGTGAGACACAGTTTGTACGTAGAGTACATATTAATCTGAAGTGGAACATAAAGTCAATAATGCTCATGTTTAGTAATAAAGTGGATAAATTCAGGCCGTCGTGAACGAAGGAGTGACGTAAGCTCACGTCACTCCTTCGTTGTGAAGCTGAGAATGCCAAAAGCTGTCTCCAATCTGTCACGCAGATAATAGAAGCATGACACTAAGCTTTGAAGCCGTTTTCATAAGCGGAACTTTTTGGGTGATTCATTTCAAATGGTTTAGAGGCAGTACACTTCCATTAAAGTCTCTTATCAATCACTGTGGCCTGGAGATAGCAGGACACTCTAATTAAAATTCCTCCACCCTTCATTAGCTGCACAAAAGGCCTTAAACAAATGCACCGATGGTAATAGCTTCTGAATCCCGCTGGTGAACATTGAAGTTGTTCGTGTGTGAGCTTGCAAAGAAATTCCAGATGAGATGGGGATGTCGGTCTTGGTATGAAGTGTTTATCAAAGGATGTTTGGTTTCATCTGCAACACCTGCTTCTTCTCAAAATGACCTTGCAATTATGCCATTTCATCATCTGAATACATGAGTAGTGCATTTGCATGTTGAGAGGAGCCTATACAGCTTATTTGCAAAACCGATCTGCTGGTGCTAGCATTGTATTGTGTGTTTTCTTTGTATCTCTGGGCTCATTTCCTGATGATTTGTTGTGAAGGCAGTGACAGGCAAGATGCCTGGTCTCTGTGTGTTGTATGCCACTTTTCTTCATCTTACTCACCCTGCCGAGTGTGTGTTATGGAGCGTTTGATCTTGGCCAAAAGTGCAAACATTTTAAGTATTTCAAGTATGTTTTTCAAAGTATGCATGCATCTATGTGTGCGTATGGATTGTTGATGCCTCATTTTGACCTCCTCAAATGTCCTTTCTTTGTACCCTCGTGCTCTCTGCCGCAGTGGGAGAAGCTCCAGATGACGGCGAGCGAGAGGAGGAAGATTATGTGTTCGGTCACCTTCCATGTCATCGCCATCACCTGCGTGGTGTGGTCGCTCTACGTTCTCATCGACAGAACAGCGGACGAAATCAAACAAGGTCAGCACAGACTCAGACACACACACACAGAAAAGCATTAGTATAACATCGTCGTCTCTGTTAAATGTAGTGTCGTGCAATCTTCCACCGCCTCCGTCATTCAGTAATTCACATACAGTATTATATCAAATCTGCATAAGTGTAGTGTTGATTCAGTGATGTGAGTATTGGGTGTGAATAGTGTGAAATGTTCTATAAGACTGGAATAATTGTGAACATAATTCACTCTTACAAGCTCAGTGGGCATCAAAGTCACAACTAAGACCAAACAAATGTGTAGAGAGTATGCTGCGATTCTTTAGAGATGATTGGTCTGGTCTGTTTTTTGGACATTAAGTTCAGACCTGTAGTCCATAAAAGAGAAGAGATAAAAGAAAAGGAGATTTTAAAAATAGATATTTACATATATCACTCTTAAGATCCTGTTTGAGATTGAGACATTCAGAGTGAGGTTATTATTGCAAACGAGGTTCATTCTTACTAATTCAAGGTGTTCAGGTCAGGTTTTGTGTGCGTGGCGTAAATCAAAATGACTAAGCTGAAGGTCAATTCATGGTTAGTCAACAAAAGGCACTCACAAGGATAAGTGTGTGTACGTTTGAGTGATTGTTCTTTTTGTGTGCTTTTGTTAATTAGCATGTATGTTTTAGACGGAGTTAGTTGCTTCCTCTTGTTTCCTGTCTTTGTGCTAAGCTAAGCTAACTGGCTGCTGGCTGTAGCTTCATATTTAGCTTACAGATATGAGAGTGGTTTCAATCTCCTCATCTATAAGTATTCCTTTAAGGAATATGTGGACACTTCTTGCTAAAGAAGATGACTGTTTTGTCCCAGGTTGAGCTTTCTGATTTTCTTTCACCAATTTTTAGCAATATTATATGTATGTGCCAAACTGGACTCAGCTGCAGACAGACAGATAGCTACAGCCAATAATCCAGCAAGTCGACACAGAAGGGCATTATGGTTTTTTAAAACCTCTGGTAAAACATGACTAAGAATTTAAAAGCATTTTTAGCAGCCCCTAGTGCCTGGGCTGCTACTTACATCCATCTTGACCAAAGTGGTCGGCAGTGCTTGGCTATGGACAGTTTGCCACTGCCATCCTCAAAGCGCTGTGCTCTCACTATCGGAGCTGAAAATGGAGAAGGCTGCTTTTAATGATGAACTGTTGTATCATCTGCTGGCACCACCTATGCTGCCACTCATTCTTCTCTGGCAAATTTGGTGCTTCTGAGACGGTGTACAGATGGAGGAGCAAGCTGTGCCTGTTAAGCCCAACCTGATGATTCATACTTGTTAGAGTCCATGAATGCTGTCAGGTTCAATCAACACAGTGATGCCAAATGGTTCCTCCCCAGTGCTGTTTGTCCTCTGCCAACTCACACAGAACCACCGTTATGATTTTCTCTCAATTTGCTTACAGAGATTACAGCAGAATTGCATCTAATACACCTTCAAATGTATTTGATTGTCTTGTTTGGTTTGTGAAGCAGATTTAATGTTTGTGATTGCATGACAAATTGTGTCCTA
Source organism: Micropterus salmoides (assembly GCF_014851395.1). Taxonomy (NCBI): domain Eukaryota; kingdom Metazoa; phylum Chordata; class Actinopteri; order Centrarchiformes; family Centrarchidae; genus Micropterus; species Micropterus salmoides. The sequence goes on from NW_024041373.1 coordinate 15,514,960, forward strand.
AAGTGTGCAAATGTAATATTTACTTTACTTATTCTGCGCTTTGCCTTTTCTATCAATCTGTTTGTGTGTCTTTGGTAACACATGATACTTACATTTTCTTTACTCATGCAGCCGGAAGAATCCCAGGTAAACATTTCAACTTTGACCTTTTGTCTTTCAAACTGTGTCTTCGCCCCTGTCAGCCTTTCTGCCACCTGTATCCAGTTCTTGTCCAAGTGCACTTTCCTTCCCTTTCCTTCTGCCTTGATTTCAGGATAAAAATGATGCTTCTTCACCCTTAAAGGCCGGTTACATTCAGAGCACCTCACTGAATGTTCCAGCCTAGTGAATGCAGAGTCGAGGAACACGCTGTGAATTATTTTCTGTGTTACACTTTGTGGCTGAGGATTTTGATTAAAACAAACCTCACTGACATATTCTCACACAACTAACAACACATTAATCTCTTCTCATAGCATTAGATATAGAGCACCTGATATCGCTGTCTTGCATAAGCATAGTTAATACCATACTGATTATGTTTGCCTTGTTTGAATTGGGATTCCTCTCATTATATGAGGGGTTTTTGGATTTCATTGGATATACTTATTCATCAAGGGTAGAATTTAGTTACTCCACCTGAAACATAAAAGCCAACATGGAAAGAAAAGACTGATGGGTTGCAGGTCAGCTGTGTATTTTCAGAGAAGAAAGGCATTTTTGGTTTTTGAAGATGCTGCAGTGTATTACAAATATTTACACTTCCCCAAAATTGCAATATTTTCACCTCTTGCTTAGAGCTTTATGTTTCAGGGTTTTTGCAATTCTCAAAATGCTGCAGCTTCAGGGGGGTATAGAAATGTTTTCACATGGTTTAGCAAATTCCCTACAAAATGATCCCTTTGAAAAGCCTGCTGTTGTGTTTTAGTTTTGTTAGTGGTGTTGTTCCCACTTTTAAAGCCGTTATTTTTTCTTTGTTATATTTAATTATTTTGGGGGGCATTTTATGGATTAATCGACATTGGAGAGATAACAGGAAAAGAGGGGAAAGAGACATAGATGGGCATAAAATCCCCTATCGCTGTCATTGTATATCACATTATTGATATATTATTGATATGTGAGGTAACGCATTTTCTAGAAAATCAATGAAGAAATGTGACAATTACATTTTTTTTGTTCTAATTTTCTGAATGAATTATATGACAAGAAACTTTATCACACTGTTGAAAAAACCCCCACATTTCAGTCTGGTCTGTGTTTGACATGTTTCTCTGTTTGTCCTCTGTTCCTCAGGGATCCTTGAATGGCCTTTCTGGACCAAGCTGGTGGTGGTGGCCATCGGCTTCACGGGTGGACTGGTGTTTATGTATGTCCAGTGCAAAGTCTACATTCATCTATGGAGGAGACTCAAGGCTTACAACCGGGTCATATACGTCCAGAACCGGCCAGATACGTGTAAAAAGCTGGCGCTGGAGAAGCCGCCTCTATTGGAGCCAAGTCTCGATAACAAGGAGGCTCTGGCCCCAACCCAGTCGGACACAAACTCCTCCCAGTACACAGAGACAGAGGACTACAGTTTGGAAGTGCTCCATGTCTGACCACTCCATGCCATTGGTTGTCCTACTTATACACACACAAACAGGCAGCAGTTGTGGAAATGCTCTGTGCCTGATGCCCGACCGACCCACCGTCCTCCTCCTGGTCTTCTAATATTCCTGAAACTCCATCCACAGAGACAGACGGACCAAGACCTTGTGTCTTCTTCTATCCACATTCCTCCTATCATACCTTATTCCTCCCTCAATCCACACACTCGCCTCTTTCTTTTCCCAGGACCAGACAGAATTTACTGACTTGTGTAAATTTGTGAAGAGGCCTGGAGCATACCACTATCTATATACACACACACACACACACACACACACACACACACACACACACACACACACACACACACACACACACACACACACACACACACACACACACACCCTTTTATGTACACCTCTGGGAGAGCAAGACTGAGACGAAAGGACTCCCAAACGCTCCGGAGGTCTACACGTCTCTGATGTGTGGTTTGTTTACTTGTGAGTTTGTTAGATTTGTTCGTTTTTACCTCCTGTGAGTCTTGGGCTAACCTGCCGTGGATCAGTATGTAGCGCCGCACATCGGATCTCTGGAACATTCCAGCTACTGCCATCTGTGTTGCTGGTCTGAATCCGATCAGGCCTTGATCTGGACAAGCATCGAAGCACTTTTGTTTTTTAGTTCCCAAAACAAATCCCCCTCCCTTCCTCTTTGCTCCTTTTTTTGTCTTTAATATGAATTAAGTCGTATAGTCTTGTACATGGGGGAGAGCACGCTCAAAATTGGAAATGTTTGTTTCCTGTTTTATTTGACATTGCATTTCCTCATACACATGTATTAATCCTCCCATTTATGACAAAAAAGGAATTGGGGTTAAAAAGTGGAATCATGCTGAAGAAACATTTGAGTGTTATAGTCAGAACAGGAAAAAGGCAAGGTTTGAGAATGATGTCAGGCTCATAGCTCTAATGCAGATGGGGAAATCCAGCCACATGACTTCTTTACCCCAACGTGAAATTACTGAAGGCTTTGAGAATGTAAACTTTTTTTTAAAAAAAGATTATAAAAATAAAATTTAAAAAAAACAAACATTTTTACTGTCACAGGAGATCATTTCCATGATCATAAATGAGAGCCTTTGGACATAAACGGTGTTGCTCGTGTTTTTTTTATCCTGCGAATGACAGTGTGATATTCCTTGTGCAGTTTTTAATATGTTGATTTGTTTGCTTAGTCACGGGATACGCCCTTGAGAAATCTACAGCTGCCTATTTTCAGTCTTTCCTCCCATCGCTCCCATTGTGCAGGTGGTAATTGATTGACCCCAAATTGATAGTTTTGATTAAAAACCAGGCAGACTGTAACTGTGTGTATATAAATTTAACTGCTTAAAAAACGCTTCAGGCTCATTTTTGCCCTCATGTCTGCACATTTACAATCAATCTCTTCAGTTATGCTGACACACTTCAGCACAGTGTATAAGATGTGAGATCTGTTTGGACGCGACGTATACTAATTACTTTTACTGTCCCCTTGTAAAAATTCATTTTGGATAGGATCATCACCGGTACATGTCTTGTTTCTTCTTGCCAGACTCATATCACGTGGTGGAGGATGTCTATTTTAGCATTCAAGCACAAAGACAGCTAGTGCTTTGCCTCTCATTTGTGCCTTATGTGGCTCAAATCAGACAAGTTTTTCCAACACCTGAAGAAGCACAGCATAAATACTGTAACTGCATTATTTCAGTCATTTATTGTAGGTCACTCTCATGCATCAACAAACAGATAATTTATTTTACAATAAAAGCAAATAATGCTTCCATACATTTGCTGCCTGTGACAGATTTACAGCATCCGTATCAATATCCCTCATTGACAAGCTGACTAGTGCGCCACCTGCTGTTGTGAAGCTGTAGTTGCAGTCTGCGGTAGGCAGCAGTTGATTTCTCAGAGCAATGTGTTTTGGGCTTTTGTGTATGTGGGAGCACAGCAATGCCAGGCTCATGTTGAGCCTCACAGCCATTCCAGCAACACACACATTTTTAAAAACTAGTCTTTGATATACTGTCTGTGAACACCGATGGTCCAACCACATCTGACCATGACTGCTCAGCAGCAGCAATAAATGAAATCTGCGCTTTGTTTTTTGCAACAGTGCATACTGTATGTGTGTATACGCCCCATGGTGACTTGAGATCTGGAGTCTAACATAATTTTAATACATAATATGAGCCGAGGGAGCTGTTGTGTGTCAAGTTGGATTAAGACCTAGTAATGAGAAGCTTCTCTGAAACTTCAATACCCACGAGGCTCAGTGCAATTAGACAGATAAAAAGTGCAATTACCCTTTTTGTTGTTATTCTATTATATAGTTATGTAATGGTGTTTAATGTCCAGGGTTTCCTCTGGGTATAAAATCATTATTTCTTCATTTTGTGTTGTATTTATTTTTAAAAGAAAACAGAGTACAACTTGTTCATTTAAAAATCCCCTTTCATAAGTAATTTTATGCAACTTACACTTTTTTTCCCCCCAGGCTTTTTGTTTTGCGTTTAAGTTTGTCATTTAGATATTAAACTTGTAAAAAAAAAAAAAAAGACTTGGTTGCTCGACCTTAATGTGAATATCTGCTCTTCCTTCTGGCTTTTTAAATTGCTTGATGAATTTTGTTTTAAATATGCAGAATACAGACATTTATTCACAGCATCAAATTCAAACATTTCATGTGTTCCACATAAAAACAACATGGAACATTCAGACGTATAGTAAAATTTAAAGATGGACTGGAGATTATAGACTTTTTTTTTTTTTAACTCTCTACTCATAGGAGCTGGCTCCTTTCATGAAGTCTGAGAAAGAGATGATGTAGTCTAGATGAAGATTGAGACCACTTTAGGACTCTTTTACAAGCAGGCATAATTCTCTCTGAGAGCAGCTTTTTCTTTTACTTTCTTGGTGTTTATCACCATGATCTTATTTCTCTATTGTGTAATTCTATTGAGCAGGACATCGATTGAGAGGGAAAAGTACTTTCTCTGCCTCTCTGTCCCAGTATTTTAGGTTTAAGTCAAAATTTTTCTATCTGTCTTTACCCTGTCGCTTACATTTTATCTTGTCTGGGAATAGTGTAACTTGCATAAAGCTACATTCGTTTACTACTGACTGGACTTGAACATATATGACTGTTTCCCTGTCTTATGATATCATTCCACAAGTGTGTCTGTGAATTTACTTTGAAATAGTAACTGTAAAGAATTTGGTAAAAGTACTTTGTTTGTTTTTAAAAGAAATATTGATGTGTTTTCAGTTTAATTACCCATTATTGAACAAAAGTATGTAGAATTAAAAAGAACAACCAAATAAAAATTAAGTTACTTTTAACGCTTTGTGTCTTTTTCAATACTTATAGTAAATCATGCGCTCTGAATTTAAATAGATTTTTTAGTAACACTATTGCAAAATATTTGAAAAGGTTAATGTTGCATGAGTGTTATCAGTTTAACTTTTCATTCAGGGGTGGCTGACATCTTCTGTTTTGCTCTCCCGAAAAAGGAGCCGATAGAAATTACACAATGCAGCTACAAATAAAAACATTTTAATTGGCAGCAAATTCATGCAATAACATTTTAACCAATTTTCACCTAAATAAGTGACAAAAAAACTATCAAGAAGCAAATTTGTGGTAGTATCAAAGTATCAAAATCACACAAAGCAGACAGAGTTTTTCTAACAGCGTATTTGGACTGCTAACTAATATCACCAGAACTTCATTGTACTATGAATGAAGTGAGTTTTTATTCCTCAAACAGCGACACTGTTTGGGATTTTATCGGGGGACATGTTGTAGTAAGGCAGCCTCTTTCCCTCGTTCCTCGTCTTGATGCAGCTGGTTATCTCCACCAGCTGCTTCCTGAATTTCTCCATGGCTGCCTTCACTGGCTTCTCTGTGAAGTGCTCATCAGGATACATGCCCAGGTACAGCTGCAGGGAGAGAGGGAAGACGGGTCATTCAGCCCGGAGGCACACTACAAGGAAAAAAAGCAGAAGTAGAGGGACGTGTCTTGGAAAATAAGTGTATCAAACTTAATATTTGTTTTAGCTGATCCTCAGAACAACCCAGTCTGTACCAAGATGTGTGTGTGTGTAAGTGTGTGAATGATTGCCTGTGTGTTTGTGCCCTCTTCATACCTCATTCTCCTGGTACTGGCTGAGGGCCCAGACGGCCCCCAGGTGCCAGCTGGAACGTCCACGATCAGGGAGGCTCTCGATGATCAAGTTCACATCTGCAATGCCCTTCTCTTGGGGCGGGGGTCTTCGCATGGTAGATGGAGCGTTGGGGATCCAGGAACACCAGTCATACTACACAATATATAAAAAAGACACAGCGTGTGCATGCAGTGGTGGCATGCGGTGCATTTACTCAAGGACTACATTACTACACTACATTTATCTGACAGTTTTAGTTACATTACAGATTTACATATTACACACATTTTATTTTGATAAGCTTGTAAAATGCAATCCATTTCTGGATGAAGAGGCAATTATCTGATAATTCACAAAAATGCAAATACCAGAGAAAATGAAGACCTATCAGTACAGGTTTGTGTAGCAGAACTGTGTTTTTTTTTTGTATTTCCTGCCTCATTAATCATCTCATGATCCATTATATTCAGTTGTGACCCGCTGGAGGGGGACTGACCCCTTGTTTGGGCATCACTGGTCTAAACCGCATTACTATATATAAATTAGTTAAAACTTGCAATAATAATAATGTCTTTTGTAATAATATATCAGTCCCAGGGGCCATTTTTTGCAGAACCAATACTGTTACTTTTGATATTTTAAGTACATTTTGCTGATAATAATTCTGTACTTTACCTCTAGTAGGACTCTGAATGAATGATTTTTACATGTTGTGGAGTATTTTTACACAGTTGTTCTGGTTATTTTACTTGGGTTAAGGATATGAGTACTTCCTCCATTACTGTGTACATGTGAGCTCACACACAAACCGTTTGTTGAACTTCACAACTATGCATAATGCTTTTCAACTACCGTAATCTACAAAAATTCATATTGTACTACACACAACTGTAAGGCCAGCATGTCATTTTTATAATATTTTATTACTTGAAATCAATCTTATAAAATAAAAAAATGTATTGCCAGGTTCCGGATTATGTATTACTTGCCTGTCCAAAGTTGACTGCTGCATGTTGTGCTGAAGCAGTAAACACGATGACCGTCAGATACTCTGTCAGCTCCTCACGTGTTTTCAGGGACTTGGGAAACTCTGTGCACAGAGAGAATTGACAAAGTGAGCTTAGATCTTTACACAGACCCCGCTTTTTCTTCTTTTGCAAGTGTTGCTGTTTAAAAGAGCCTTGTACTCATACAGGTAATGTTGAAATGCAGGAAGGGTATTACAACACTGGGACTCAGTTAGTAACAGCGTCAACTTCCTATCTTCCCCCTCAAACCAATTGTCTGTGACAGAACAGATTTCAATTTGTAATGCTGTCTGGTCCCTCTCATGACTATCTTTTCCAGATTATATTTATGTATCAGTTGCATTTTGATTGTTGTTGCAATGCTAAAAGAAGAATGATACAATAGAACGTCTGTAATGTGCACCCACCACAGAAATCGAAGTCCTGCATACCGAAGCTGCACACATCTTTAATGAAGGCCTGGATTTCTACGTCTTCCTGCAACTTCTCATCGCTGGTGTAGTAAATATGCACCACATCAGACACAAAACTGCCAGAAAAAAAAAAGACAGCATAGTGGAAATTAAAAAAACTTCTCTCCCTTTGAAATTCTGTCACTCACTCACACACACACTAAGGTAGAAATGTTCCCACACCTCTCACTGTTTATCCTTTTGTTATGACTGTTTTCGCTCCCTCAAACACAAACTGTTCATCAGTGCCGTCTATAATGACTATATGAAAGAGTTGTGCCTCACCTCTTGGTGGCCTCCCACACCCTGCAACCATCGTCTCTGTAGAAGTAGGTGGGCAGCTCTTCCTTGTTGTCCATGCCGCGGGCCTTGATTGCGTCCGGGAAGCACAGAGACCTGAAGGTCAGAGACTTCATGGCCTTCTGAATCAGCTGGACATGACCGCCTCCACCTGTTGCGTTTGCCTTGATAAGGATAGAGAAGATACAGCATCATCACACATGTCACTCATTATTCGTGCAGATGATGACTGTGTTCTCCTACTTCTATGTATGCATGTGGTTGAGTGTGCATTACTGAATGCACTGTGTCCAACACCAAAACCACATACATTCTCGACATGTAACTGTGAGACTGTCATTGTCTTTTATCTCAAAAATAAAAGCCTCATTGAACTGTAAGTTTGTTGTTGACTTTTTCATGTTGTGACCTAGGTGCTCCTTAATTGTGTCCAGTATAATACAGATAACGCTACTTTTGTGGGCTCTTTTTCTGTGTCTTTTGCCTCCTTTCCTATCTCTTTTTCTCTCTTATTACATTTGAACAGAAACAGTCACCCCACGTTCTTTCTCACTCCCCTCCCTCTTCTGCTGCCGCTCTTCTACACCTCCACAAACTCACCTTGTCAAAGATACCACACTCACAGATGAGCTGCTCTCTGGCCTTGGTGTTGATAGCAATGGTAAAACGGATGTGTGGAATGAGCAGCTGGGAGAAGGAACATCAATCCATGAACGAATCAATCAGCCAGTCAATCGATCAGTCAATTCATGAGCCAGAGTTTTACCTTATACACAGGGTGAACGGCAGGGAGCTGCCTGTACATGGCAATGGCAAAAACCTCTGTCATGAGATGAGTCCTGAGCAGGTGCGTGACGTTCTGGTGGTAATGGAAGTCAGCCGAGCGGACCCAGATCTTCGCCAGCAGCCAGTCATACTGACCATCAGTGGGCAGGAAGATGGGGTTGTCTTCACCTGGAGTCTGCTTGAGCTTGACAGAGAATGATGGAGAAGCAGGGAAACGAGGAGAAGTGGATTTATACTGAAATGTCAGCTGGAAAAGGAAATGTTTCCCTCATGGTGCAAAGCACACCTGCTGTTGCTCAACATCACCGTACCTGTATGGCTATGGGCAGGATCTTGTTATGAGCGTTCTTGTAGAGCAGACACACTGGAGCCGCCAGGTACTGCAGTGTGCACGGGTCTGTGCGGTTAGCAGTGATGCCGTCCAACTCCTTGTAGTCTACTATGTAGATGTTACCTGCCTGGGGCCAGACCATTGATTTACATTGTACCGCAAGTGGGAGAATTAAGGAGAGACATAATTTTGTGAGCTGAACATGAATGTTAGAAATGGAAAATAGATTCACAGAAACAGATCTAGCCATGTCTACCTCTACTTCCTGTTCCAGAGTCAGCTCTCGCTCCAGGCTGACAGAAACCATCTCATGAGTGACGGGAAACTTCTCAGGAATTTTGGTGCACTTGCGGATCATTACGGGGTTGCAACCATTCAGAAATTGGTACCCAAACATGAAGTCCTCCTTCCAGTGTTGCATCACGTACTCTGAATGACATAAATGTATTGTAGTGGTAAATTTTAAATTTAAATGCAAATGCAATATAATATAATATAATGTAATATTATATATGAGGCTGACCTGATATTGTGTTTTTGATTCTCACAAAGATACTCTCAAAGTCAGCGAAGTCACTCCAGGACGACTGGAACATGTGCATGAACTGGTTCACAAACAGGTTCTCTATTCTGGAAATTCATGGTTATCATCATTATCATCCTCAATATTCTTATACTCTTATAGTTCTATACAACTATGCTAAGACATCATATTTGTTACCATACACATCAAAAAGGTCAAAGTATCTGAAATCAGATGCATTTCCGGGAGATATGTTAATCAAACACGGCTATTAAAATGAGTTCTGGAAAATAAAATGATGTGTTATACTGTATGTGTAGTTATGATAATTTTTGCAGCAGGAGGTAGCATTAAATGCAAATTTTCTTGGACAATTTCTGTCCACAGAGATGCAGCATTTCTGTTAACACCTTTGAAACTCATTATGGGAAACTGCACGACTCATTTTTCCATCTCCAATACTTTTCACAAATCAAACATTATCATACATCATTTTCAAAGATTTGTCATTTCTGCAATTTTTCGCTTTTTTTTTTTTTAACTACTGCATGATACAAACAGTTATTGTGCTCACACGCCTGCATAAAAGCGCGATGCAAATGTCCCTTTTGATAAACACACAATGACATCTCTGTTTTTCCAGGTTATCCTGAGTATAGAAAATAGAAGCATGTTATCAGGCTGGAGCTCAACATCTGATCAAAGCTTTGCATTGAAAAACACCCCTGAGGTTAAAGCTCCAGGGGGATCAGCTGTACTCACAGCTACTGTGAACCTGTTCAAGCTTTACTCAGCAGGCTGCTATAGAGAGCACGTACGCTTTACTGTAGTTCAGGACAAAGTCCACTCCCTTCTCACTGTCGAACTGGATGTCCCGGGGCAAATCCTTGTGTCTGTTGGCATCTATACTCATAGGAAAGCCTGGCTGCCACTCCTTCCATCTATAAAGGACAGCAGAGTTGTAAGTGAGCAGCCTCAGCCTCCTATAACAAACAAACTGCATGTGCAGAATAGTGTTGTAGTCAAGACCGCCCAAACCGAGACCAAGTTAAGACCAAGACCAGAGTTTATCGAGACAAGACCAAGACTTTTAGGGGCTGAGACCAGGTCGAGACCAAGACCGAGTCAAGACCAAGACCAGTTCCCCACATTACATGACACACAATAAAATGTGGAACAAGATCATAGGTACTTCTCAAATTGATCTGAAAGATCCACAATCCCATTAAAACGCCCACATACAAACACTAAGAGCTGAAATCAACGTAAGTATCTTTATTCAACACTCCTTTTCCGTGCTTACCATCGCGGGGAGGGGGGGACAGTTGTTAAGGGTAACAATACATTTTTAATTAGGGTTACTGGTTGCATTTGAAGCAAAACTTTTTACATCCAATCAGAGTTAGGATGTTAACAAATAAATCAGACAATGCACAAGCAATTTATTGATATTCCCAAAGTTATGGTCTTGACTGGTATTAAAATAAAATCCTGAGTCATCAATGTCTGAAACCGAGACAAGACCGAGTACAAATGCAGTTGAGTCCGAGACGAGACCAAGACCATCAAAAAGTAGTCTTAAGACCAATATTTGAGACTAAGACCGGTCTTGAGTACTGCAACACTAGTGCAGAGTGAACTTGCCTGTAGGTTTTTCTCCTCATATCCAGCTCTTTTTGTCTGTGCTGCTTCAATAGGCTGGTCTTATCATCCTGAGGCAGACGTGCTACAACAGACACATGACGAATTAAGACATGGAGCAAAGCTTGTTTGTTAAACTTGTGTTTTTGCACTGCAGACGCTGATTGATGAAAAGGAGGACACAGGTAGTCTGTTAGGCTGAAAAAATGAACAGCTGACTCTACCTCCTCCAGCCCGCAGCACCACTTCCTTGTCATCCACCAGCCAGCAGAAACAGGGGAACTCCACATAGTCTCCTGATGGGGTCTTGACTGTGATGTACCTGCAGTACCAGTCATCCTGCACCCAGTACTTCTTCTTCTCAATCTTCACAAACACAATTTCACCCAGGTTCTCCCCAACCCTCACGTCATAGGAGTCCACCTACAATTTAGTCAGTGGCTTAATAAATAGTATTTGCTGGTAAAAAGGGTAATTTACTGAATCGGGTGTGTTTCATTAGTTTTGTCTCATTGTTCAGTAAAACACTTCACATTTCACTGCATGTATGTATGTGTGAGAAACTTGAATTTCACTTTCAGGTAATGACACAGCAGTTCACATAAATTGTAGTAGTAATGATCTGCCTTTCAATTTATAATTCAGGTTTGCAGTTTATAGGTAAAACTCAGATCTTACTTCCAATGGCAAAATTTAATTGTAATAAAAAAACAAGCGATTTTAGCAAAGTTAATGAATGTTAAGTGGATGCAAAATTTAATTTTGGTACCCCATCACACCTGTTTCACACTTATCCTTTCCTCCTTTAATCTATTTACTTTAATCTCCATTTCTTTATGACTTTTATATTTTCTTTATTGTGAAAGACTACTCTTACTTTACATATATCTCAACGTCTTTAGTCAATATTTGTAACTTGAAACAAATCTGTCACTAGACTCGGCCTCTGCAGAATAAACTGACAGCAGCAGTTTAATTAATCAAGAACACCTTTTTGTGACATAGTTGAAGGGCCTGCACAATTTTGTGTGCAGTATATTGCGACAGATAACAAACCTAATATTAAATATGATAATAAAAATATGTAATGTTCACACCAGGAAACATGTTGTTAGAGTAAACTTCTTCTTTCCAGAAGTGGATGAGATCCATAATGAAATTGTTAAAACTGACACAAGATACACCTGTGTCGTAACTTCTTCCTCTTTTGCAGCAACCTGCGAAAACAATCTCAACACACACAGTTTGTCTGCACTTGTAAATGCTCATCATTCATCAGAAAATACATATTAATGTATTTGTCACACAGTCATCAGCTCCACAGCAGTGTAACATCACTTACCGCCCCCCTCTCAAAGTCATTGTACAGAGGTTTGTCCAGCAATGTTCTCTCACTGCATCGCTCCGTGCCCACCAGTGTGATGTAGATATAGTCATCTGTCCCTGCAAACCACTGGCTCCCTGTGGAAACAGTCACTGTGTAACAAGGCATGGCGGTCACACGGGACGAAGAGGACTCCAAAAATGTCCAAACACCCTCTGAAGAGAAAAAACTAAAGGAAGAAGAATTTCTATCCCCCCACAAAAAGTTTGCCTCAAGATTTTAGCAAAGTTAAGTCTCCCCTTTTTGCTCAAAACTGTATTTCGTTCACTGATGTACGCTTCTCACTTCTCTCCATTTCGTTTGCACAAATGCCAAGAAAGTGTGTAATCAGACAAAAGAGGGAGGTGCGGGACACAGACAAGCTCTCAGTCATATGAATAATCTCCACCCCCACAAATGAGGTCAGATTCGGCCATCCTTCCTAGGTGTGTTATCAGTGGTGATTTCCAGTGTGCGGACATGAATGTGGCCACAGGCATCTTGAGCCAGGAGTTGATATCAAATGAACTTTCTCTGTAAAGGAGGGGGTTTTATAAAAACATAACAGGATGAATTCCTGCATTACAGACAAACACAGAGAATGACAGGGTTTTTTATTTGGCCAGTCTAACTGTATTTAACTGATGATGTGGAAATGAAACACACCCACAAGGAACATGTGAGCATACACATCTTTTACACATCACATTTACCAGTCAAATTATTATGTGACATCAGACAACAACAGGTAGTGTTTTCCAGCATCAGTGAAATAAATGCAAATGCATCACAGAGTCCCTGTGCATTTTTTTTTTTTTCAGATGAAACTGTAAAATCAACTTTAATAGGGGATCTGTATGTGAAGCACAAAGTTCTCGCTCAGTTAAAAAGAAAAGGCTGCACCGGTCTGACAGAAAGGGACAAGGTCATTCATGAGTTCACACTGACAAAAAAACAACACAGGCGCTGTTTTAAGGTGACATGTAATGTAATTCACACTGCCTATGAAAAGCAAGGCAGGCAAAGCTGAACATGTACATAAAACTGAACAACAAAAAAAGGCATTTTCATAACATACAAACTAAATCTTCTTTCAGTCACAGCTAACATAACCTGATAAAGTAGTACATCATACTATTACATAGCTTACATTTACATAAATATCTGAATAGTCCTTTTCATACATAATTATCTGTTGCAATCAGCAGCAGGAACAGAGATGAGCTGTTCTTCAATGATTGATAGGAGACTTTCTTGAACTAAAAACAGAGAAAGAGCAGGTATTTGAAAGCAAACACGGAAATCAACAGAGCTGGAAATGAAAGCTTCTGTACAGAGCAGTACTGTAGATGAATGAGTGGCACCATAAAAAGCAGATATGTTGATGAAAACAATTTTGCTTGCCAAATGGTGGCTTCCACTTATCACCAGCGCGATCGTGTCACTATGATCTTAAGCCCAGGCAGGCAGGCACCGTCAGATACTTTATTATTGTTACATACACTTGGCAAGTCTGTTATTTACTCGCACTTGGGAGAATTATATGTTCATGTCAAATAATGTATATGATTTTTAGACTTTTGTTCAACAACACCTTCACGCACGAGGCATCGAGGTGTTTGGAGCAGCCAGGCGATTTCCAATTATTAGACGAAGGTAAGTCGCAGCTGAACAGACAAACTGAAATGAACACTCTGGTTTCAATGTTGTGTGTGTTAACGATTTCAAATGTGCCAGCTGCATCAAAATGTACATGTCTACAGTTTTCAATGCTGCATATCTTTTTTCATTGTACATCCGAGGTGCACTCCCAATCAGAACTCTTGCAAAGTCTTTTTGCACTGGTTGATGAGTGGCAGCCTTCCAAATAAGGAGCAGCTAAGAGGTGACAGAAGCCTTTATGACACCCCACTTCCTCTACAGTGAATAGCTTTCAAAGTGTTCAGTTGTCTCGTAATTTATATTTCAATATTCTAAGGCAGTAGTTTCCAGCCTGGGGGTCTGGACCCCACTAATGGTTCACATGATGAATCAGAGCGGTCACAATATAATTAAAGAGCAACAACACAGAGTTTACCTTCACAACCGCTGACTGCAGGATAGAGGATATGAAGACGTCATAGATTTTTTGCAGAACATACATAATTACTGGACTGTCTCCGGGGAAAAGGAATTAATTGGGATACAAAAGAAGAACAAAAACATTGTGTTCTGCTGCACAATTTATGTTTTTGTGTTTGAACTTTTCTTTTGGGGGGGAATTTGGGGCAGTTTTACCTCTGTAGTCATCCAAATGGGACAATCTGAGAAGTTTAGAGGGGACAAACAAATTGTGATGAGTGGTCATATGTAGACACCGCTTCACTTTAAAGGGTCACAACAATCTTAAGCATCTGCTCTTTTCATTTCCTCCAATTCATACATAGGGATCTAAAAGCTGAGGCATCAACTGAAGTGTGTGGAGAAACTAATATAACACATTAATCACTCTGGTGGGGTAAGACATCGAATGCAGAGGAAGGCAAGAGGCTGAAAACTAACCATGCTTGTACAACTAACTGATGAGGCTCATGCAAACGTCTGTGGTGCACTACAGCTTGAATTAAACAACACTTTCATTCAGTAATTTATGTTCAGCCTACCTGGGACAATACATCCAAACAGCCTGGATTGAACTGGGTTAAAAACACTGCATATATTATAATCACCAATTTGCAAAAATCATAAAGATCCTAATCTGACTTGTGATTCATAAGAGACCTATGCTCTGATGGTAAACAATGCAATATATATTCAATGCTGCCACCCAGTGGCCACAGGTCGCTAAATCAATAAATAAATGAAGAAAAAAGTTACAGTGCAAATTTCTCCTGAGTTCCTTCAGGTAAACGTATCCCTCCAGACATGTCAGAACTACATCCCTATTTTGTCACAAAGCTGACATCTTAAACAACTTGAAGTACCTTTCTGATCACAGCTGAGCATGGGTGTACATAATTCAGTATCATCAAGGCTACAGACTAAACATCTGAGTGCACATTAACCCTACGACACAACTAAGATTTTTCAGCAATTGAAATTACAGACAGTAACTGTTCTATTCAAGGTTTGGCAATAAAATGTGAAGTTACTTCAACTGAAATCATGCTCCACCCAGGTCACAACATCTTTAAAAATAAAAACCTGCAGGTGAACTGTGTTGTACTGATTTTAAACTGATAAAGGCAAAGAGACACAAAAAGCAATTTCTCCTAAAGATACTGCAACCCAAAGCTGCACTATACATTTAAAACTAAGCCCTGAATAAACAAACATTATAAACCTTCATATTATTTTGAAGAAATCTGTTATCTATATTATAGTTATATATTATATAACTGAGTTGTAGAGAAACTACTAATTTGATCATTTTAAGCTGGTGTCCATCTTCAGTGAGAGTGTGTGGACATCTGTATTTGCTGTGTGAATGAGGGGGCTTCTACACAATCAGAGGGTTGTTATGGTGTTGCCAACAACATTTTTAAAGAGCGTATCATTCCCCTGAGCCATCCAACCAAGACGCCGCTGCCCTGCAGCATCCATGGAGACGCTGATGAGGGAGTTGCTCAAATTCAAGCCACATGTCGTGAGTAAATCCTCTCTGAAGAGGTGGCGAGTCACAAAAGCAGGAAGTAAGAGGCAATGAGATAGGACAAACATGGAACGCCTTACTGTCAGATGTTAAGGTTTCCCTTTTCAGCTTTAACTGACCTCCGTGGTGCCTTCAGTGAGCTCAAGGAAAAGGCAGTTCCAAAATGGAAGAGTTTAAGACGTAGCAAGTGAGTCTCAGATGACTCTACAAAGGAAGCATTGAGGTCGTTCTGCTTAATGACTCGGAGCGTACCGGCTCAGGTGCAGACTTGGAAGGTATAACAACGACGACTAGTTCAGGTGGAGAAACTGCTTCATGAACTCATAGGTGGTAAAGGCCACGGCCTGGGAGGGGACACAGCGGATGTAGTTCAGAGAAAGGCCTCGGTACAATCCCTTCTTGATCCCATACTCCTTATACACATAGGTCAGTGTCTTGCTCAGTGATCTGTTCGGGTGCAAGACAAGAAATTATACACTTTTTAGAATGATAGAAAACAAACATAGAAACCTACTGTTGTTGTTTTTTTACATTTATTATTTTTCCTTTTTTTGAGATTTTATTATTATTATTACAGACACGATAAATCCTTGTTCGTTGCTGAGGTCCATCTGTGCTATGGGAAACTAATCCCCCTTGATGAACAGCAGCCATATTAACACAAACATACTTGTCTTGGGTAGGAGACAAATGACTTTGTACGGCACCAATGTATTGGTGGACTGGATCTTGAGAAAGCATTCTTAAAAAATCTTAAATAACAAGGGAGAGCAGATAATGCAAGAACAATGTGCAGTGTTTGGACTGCCAAACTTGTACAGGTATGAACGGTATGTTGCTGTTGCAGTTGCTATTCTGCTCCTTAAAGTTTTGGGCTTTAACATTTAATCTAATGTAAACAGCTGCCCCAGCCTCTGGAATTTTCTCTGCAGTTGTAAGCACGCACTTCATCAAACTCTGCTTACAAAACCAAATGTGGAACTATTTTAAGAGGGAACTCCTCAATTAATGTCCAAAACAGTTGCATTCAAACTTTCAGAGCTCCTCGTGCTTTTTCTAATTTAAAAAAACACTACAAAAAGAGCATCATCATCATCAGTAGAACATTAGTTATCAAGGACGCCATATTATAGAGCGTGCTGAAGCTACGGTAAACGGGTTCATTTTCTAAACAACTCCCCCAATTAGTGCTACGCTAATGACTTCTTCAGAACATGCATGAGTACCAATTCATTCTGTAGCTAGATGAGCATTTAACCTATTACTTCTATGAAGTGGTGAAGTTAATCAGCACTGGGCTGTGTGAGCAGTTTTGAACTCTATCATTACCCTCAGTATCACAGCACACCCTTACAAATATTTCTCCTTCATTTCACCCATAAGATTACAATTTCACTGCAAAACTCCCAAATCAAATCAGACCACATGGAGCACCAATTGTTTTCTCGTCGCTCTGAGCTAGGGCTGGGCAATAAAACAATAATGATAATTATCGCAATATAATTTTCCTCAATAACAAATATTCGATATATCGCCATTAATTTGAATAACAAATTATCACTTAATTTTTCTATTAAAATATATATATTTTGTTGAGGAAAAAGAGGACTGAAAAAAGATTTACGGATCATATTTACGGATCATATTTGTTGGAAGAAGATGTTATCATAATTTTTTTGAATGTTCTACCTCAGATTTATGAAGTGATCCACTGTTTGGAATCAAGTGTTGTGCACACGCTGACAGGTATAATGTACAGCAGTGCATCATGGTATAACATAATATGGAAAGTAGGAACATTGGTGATACTTACACACATTTCTCAGAGTCAGGAAGCACAGATCCTAACTGCATTCTTCTCCTAGCCACATCCAAGGGATACCTAGTGAGAAGATGCAACAACCATCTAAAACTCTGTGTAATCAATAACAAACTCCAGCCAGTCCGCATGTTGTGTCATCATCATTAATGTAAACCTTGAGCTTGAAGTTTGCTGGCTGCCTGCGTACAGCACTTACGATATTGTCTGAGCGATGGCGCCGGCAATCCCTCCGCAGAGCAGGTTAACGCGGGTTTTCAGAATGAGGACATCAGGGTTGTCCGAGGAGGGGCGTCCCAGCAGCTCTGGGAAATGTTTCAAGCCGAGGCTCTTCAGGGTGCCAAACGTGAAAAATGAGAAACCTGGAAGATAAAAGTGGGTGGGAGGCAAAGAGTCAAGCTAATGCAACACAAAGAACACCATATATGCGAAAACACGTGTAAAATAATCTAAATCACCTGCATAAGGGGCCATTCCAATAAGTGTTGGAGTTAGTCCCCTATAGAAGCCCAGGACGCCCCCTTCCTTTACAAAAAAGAAAAACAGGTCTGATTGTAAGAGGTAGATACAGTATGCATCATTAACAACAACAAACAAAACTTTAATTTTTAATGAAAGGATGCAATGTTTGTTTGACACTAGCACACTACCTTAAGGTAGATGGTGTGGAAGGCATTGGCAATTCCAGTGTAGCGATGCTCTCCCGTCACCTGAAAGGCCAGTCTGGCTCGGATCACATCTAGAGGGTAGGTGAATATCACCGCAGTCATCCCTGACAACACAGAAACAAAAGAACAACCGTGGCTGAAACACACAGCTTATGACTAAAATCTCCCACTGTCTTTATGTTTATTCAAATTTCCGACCACTTCAATACAATTTTTAAAGATTTAATAACACACAATAACAAGGCTTACGAAGACACTTACTTGCATTGTGGTGATACAGTATTTGTCACATTATGAGAATGTTTGTACTGAGTCTATGATTCAAGAGGAACAAAAGGCACTAAATGCTCTACCAATAAGCACAATGTCTATGCCAGTGCAGTACATCCAACTGGCACTCAGTTCAAGTCTTATAAGTGAGAAAGATAACTTACCTGCCATAGATCCTGCCATGAGGCGGTGGATGTGTCCAGAGATCCCAATCTGTTTACTTAGCAGCTGTGAAGGGAATATCATCAGCATCAGCAGGGAAGAAACAAATGTCAACAGTTTCACCAATAAAAACATTACACAGGTCATAAAATGCACTGTATTTCACCCATAAAACATAAACAGATATCACATTTCCCTAAACAACCTCTAAACTCATCCAGTTTTTATGCCCTTTGAAAGTGTAATTCCACAATAAAGTACATACTGCACCTTTTTATAATTGTCAAAGGCCATGAACTGGATAGCTCCATAAGGAAATATCCTGACCATCATGGCCCCATTGCCCTTATAGAGGCCAAGGAAGCCCTCTTTCTTTGGCACAGCTTTGAGAGTGGATAACACTCCTGCAAAGAAAGAGCACAAGATTCACTCATGTGGCACAAATGTGTGAAAAAGTGAAAACACTTACTCGCTTTTCATGTTTAAGCTGCTGATGTTTCACCTAGATGTTTGTAATGGGGGTTCTGGGCTTGAAGAAGAATCTTGATTCTGTCCAGAGGAGCGATGGTGGTCTTGGCACAGCATCCTGCTACACCTGAACAAAAACAGAGAAATTTTTCATGTTACTACAGCAGAATGATTGGTCATGTATTTTATTTATCTTGAGTGAATCTGGAAATGAAACAACATTTATAAATAGTATCAAGAGAAAAAGATCTGAGGCACAAGTGCCATTGCAGGTAGAGCAAGACACAGCTCTGTGTTGATGTTTATTGGCTGTGGCAAGGGATTATGGCATGGCGTGTGACCTGTCAGCAGCAGCCTCCTTGAGGTGATACAATGGAAGGTCCATTTGAAACTACCCGAGACACAGCTGAATTAATTATTTATTCTTGTATCTTGGCTGGGGCTGACAATGAAACAAGCCTGTCTTAGATATTATGCCACCGTTAAATTACAAGAGAATCTTTAATTGTTGTGGCGTCATACAAGTGTCTTTAAGTTGCGAGCAGTCAGAGACAAGTGCAACGTGCGTTTCTGTGATACGAGAAACAAATACTGAAACACTGAAACATCGGTAGTACCTGTTGAACTTGTTGGCATAGAAAGTGTGAAATACCTCCAAACTGCTGACCCCTTGCTTTTAGCTCTTTCCATGCTATGTTAGCTCTCCTAGCAAAATGTTTGGGTCTACTGACGCATCACATAGTACATGTGTAATTGAATTGAATAGATTGGCCACCTTGTCACCGATATCCGATTCTGCTATGTGAGTCTGGCTGATATCTGATACCTGTATCGGATCTGTGCATCCCTAGTAAAAAACTATGATTTCATGAATCTTGCAAATTTTATCATTTCTGTCAGTCACATGTAGGCTATGCTATTGTGCTAAAGGTAGCACAGAATGCTTTAAGGGTAATGTTAAAGGAATAAAGTATGTGAATAATGATTAATTTAGTACCCATATTCTCCAATCAAACAGTATTGGATTGCCCTGTTGTTGGTATGTTTTACAGTGTTGATGAGTATGTGACTGACTGCTATTTCTTCTTTTTCTTGGTGTGTCAGGTGTCTTTATTGTTCTTTGAAGGGAAATTCTATTTTTGCCTCCACGGGGAGGTCAGAGATCAGTGTCAGCAGAAGAATGGTATCTCCAGAGCTGGGGCTGGAGCCAATCCCAGCTGACATTGGGCGAGAGTACACCCAGGTAATCAGTACACATAGAGACAAACAACCATACACACTCACAATCACACATAAGGGCAATTTAGAGTCACCAATTAAGCTACCTGCATGTCACAGTGGGAGGAAGCGGGAGCACCCCGAGAGAACCCATGCAGACAGGGGGAGAACATGCAAACTCCACACAGAAAGTCCTGGGACGACTGAGGGAACCCAAGACCTTCTTGCTGTGAGTATATAATATAACAAATGTTCAATAAATGTTAGATTTAACTAATTTAAAACAAAAAAAAATCAGCACTTAATTTTTCTATTAAGATATTTATTTTGTTGAGGAAAAGGGACTGAAAAAAGATTTGAGTCAATTTTACTCATGTGAATTTGTTGAAAGAAGAGTTCTACCTCAGATTCATGTTCTGACCATAAATAGTTTAAAACCACAATTAACCATCTGGTTTGTTCAACTTTAGCTCAGGAGCAAAAATCTACCTTTAAACTTGAAAGAAATAATCATTTGACATTTATAGTGATAATTATCGATATTGAATGATATGAAATGTTTTATTGTTACAACCTTTTTGGACATATTGCCCAGCCCTACTGACAACCGAGACGAGGCGAAGACTAGAAAAGAGCACAGATGAATTAAGAAGGACAAGAAGATGTTTCCTTCTATCGCCTTTAAGTTGCATCAATTTCAGATGAAATGTGAACTCCTATATTTAATTAGTATAGACAATCAAAGGGACTAATTGCAACTGACCAACTTATAGTTTAATAGCGGATTACTTTAGTATGTCCTACACCCCTATATATAGTATAGATTAACTTATATTATTTATGAATAATTTTGCTGGCAAATGCCCATGGTCAACGTATGTCTCATTATTGAAGTGTTCCATATGGTATGAGGCACTGAAAGTAAAAACAAAATCTAGAAATGGAATCTTTATCGTTCTTTTAACAAAACTGCTATAAAGGTTTTGATGAACTTATATTAGGGGTCGACCGATATGGGTTTTTCAGTGGCAGATGTCAATATTTAGAGAGCAGGGCTGCCACTGACCAATCTACAATGGCAATATCAAAATAAAGAAAAGTCATCTAAAATTTCATTATTCCATGCAGGGTACAGTCTAATATACACGGTTGTCTTAGCCAGTAACGTGTTGTTTTAGCACATAACAATACAATACATAATATATATGTAACACTACACAGTAATGGTTTTAGATTCAGTTTACTGTAATTTAGAATGGGCGCAACGTGTTCACATTTAGAAAAAGATGATAGTGACTGAGGACATTTGGGCTCGAATCTAACTTTCTCCCAAAACTCACAAAGGGGGAGAGCGCTAACATCGGTCCACAGCAGCCTGCAGATGTGTCTGCAGACATTTCTTGTTTATCTACCTCATGACTGCAATATTGGCTGATGATCTCAAAATACATGATCTCAAAATACAAGATATCGTCGACCCACTAAAAGAGATGCAGTGTTCCAGCCGCAAAGACTTGAACCTGTGTCTTAGTGCCAAATTCTACTTAAAATCATCGCAGATCTGACACTGATGATACAAACTGTTGTGTCAGATGGATCTTACCTCCAGCTACAAAGGAGCGGAGCCAGAAGTAGTCCCTCTTGGCAGGTGTGCTGCTTATGGCAGGAGGTGTGGAGATCGCAGCCTCCGATGTCATCCTTCTTGCTCAGGAATCTGCAACATCCATGCTGTACAATATGGGAAAGACACTGTAAATGCACATGGTTTAACACATAATATATCACTCATCATCCTTCAATCCAATCTATGAGCAAACCACACTGTCCGGTTTTATTGAATTAAGTCAAGTGCAAGTTTGATGAGTCATGATTTGCACTGGGTCATAAGTGTTGAAGACAGTAACGTTAGTCTTTATGCTAGATCAGAGACAACACCACTATTTGTTAAATGCGGATACTCACAAGATAATCAAAGCTGTGAGAGGCGCAAAAGCAGCAAAGTGTAACGTTAAATCTTTTCAACAAATCGGTTTCTCCTCCTCCTCTCGTTCCCTTACTTCCTCGGGACAGTCCTGGCTCTTAAAAGGTAGAGATACCATGGACACTGGTTGGTATCACACTGCCTCGGTCGTCGTTCACTGTTTAAAAAAAAAAAGACTTATGAATGAATCAGAGGCACTTTAGAGATTCAAGCAACCACATTCACGTCCTTCGTCCGTAGACGACTGACAGTAGACGAAAACAGTCGCATACCAATGACGCTAAATGACGTTGGCCGAGGGGACGGGGAAGTATGGGAGGGGTAGTTTTCAGCTTTTCATTGCAATGTCATATGTTATTGTCAAATTTATGACAAAGTAGGTCGCTGTTGAGGTTACCTTTACATTAATAACGTTAATGTTATAAATTAACCACAACACTGCGGTTTTTTATTAATTTAAATCCATTATTTCAAAAAGCTAACTTTCTAGCTAACATTAACGTACAATAAACGAGTGTCCATATCAACTGGCGTTATTTTGGCGATCCGTTATGATGATTATTTTTAGCACGCTCCGCCGTCCTCTTGCTAAAGCACACAGTGCTAGGGAGCGACTCCGGTCCAGGTTTTCGTGTCCACTCTTCCCTCCAGTTCCGACGACGAGTTTTTGGCCAGCGGAGAGTAGGTTGCGTCTGGTGGAGGG
Source organism: Micropterus salmoides (assembly GCF_014851395.1). NCBI lineage: Eukaryota > Metazoa > Chordata > Actinopteri > Centrarchiformes > Centrarchidae > Micropterus > Micropterus salmoides. The sequence goes on from NW_024041373.1 coordinate 15,538,081, forward strand.
AGAGTGAGCGGGGCTGCCCTCAATGGACTGACAGAAGAGGGATTTACATTTTAACGGGTGTCGTGCTCCGCAAAGAGTACACGGTGCACGCGGAAACCCGACTATTCCGCTCGATGTATGCTGAAGTGGGTGCTTGTGCCATGTCCATGTGTCATCGTCGTGAGAGGATCGAACTTGCCAGCAGTCTATATCTGCCGAAGAGGGAAACCAATACAAGGTCTCGCTGTCTCGCTGGAGCGGAGTATTATTAGCGGTTCAGACAGTGCAACTGTCTCTCTCTGGTATGTAAAGCATTTCTGCCGTAAAACGTGTAAATAAAACCTCGCGGGCTACAAAACCACCCATAGCTACACGGCGCTTTAAAATGACAGAGGTCAAGTGCAAAAATAATAATAAACAGAGACATCGAAGGCGTTTTTACACGGTAATAACTCCCTCTTCCGCCAGTCAGAAAGACGAAAACAGGATCCGACCTCCGGCCAGAGCCCACTCCTCAACATGCCTGCCCTTTTAACTATTAAAGCTGTGTTAGCCGCTCAGGAAGCTATAGTAAGCTATTTGTTTTTTGTGTAATACTTACGATTTTGTGATATATTTATTCAATCTCTTCTGTTATTTTTAGGTGCATTGAATTGTCTGTATTGACGTCAACCCTACAGCACTTGCTTGCCCGAGTAGATATTTCAGGCGGGGCGAAAGTGTCATTTCCAGCAGACAAAGTAAAGAAAAACTGTTTAGACTTATGTTAGCTTCATGGCTATTTGTATCATTTTGTCAGTTATCAAATTGTACCTGGTGTTTTTGAGTGTGTTTGTTCTTTGCTAAAAGTATGTCATTATTACACTGAAAATACATTTAAAGACTATTTTTATATTTAGATTTTTTCACCCTGTTTACTCTGTCTCTGACTCTTTATAGGTCATGCACTGCAATTACGCACTAATGACAGCATCATAATTTACAATCCAAGAATAAAACACAGGAAGAGGAAGATTTTTAAAAGAAAAAAAAAATAGTGTGCTGAGCAAAAGATAAACATTCACTGGCTCCCATGCTGGCTGCCAGAAGTCCTCCACTCCACACCCTCAGCCATGCCTGCTACTACCAAACCCGCCAGGAGACAGACACCTGCTCAGAGGAAAAATAGCCAGAAAGTGAGCACCAAGAGGCAAACCTGTAACTCAAATAAACCCAGAGGAAGAGCCACAGAGAGGCCCCAGAAAACACCTGCAGAACCCAAAAGGTCAACAACCAGGGCCCAGGCGCAGTCAGGCCGAAGCCCACGCGGGAGAGGGGTTAGCGGGCCTGCTGGTCAGGGCCCTGGGAGGTCCCCTGGCAGAGTTAACCCTGCCGTAAATGAAACAGGATCTGCAAGGCTTAGACGGCCAAGCAATCCGCCTGACCACTGTGGCGAGTTACAAGACCCCCTAGGGCGAAGGAAGTCCCTGCGGGGCACAGGGGTGTCTGTTACTCCCTGCCAACCCCCTAAACCTTTCAGACGAGGGAGAAACAGCAGGGGGAGCGCGGGGAGAGGAGCAGCAACTCGGCAAGGAAACACAAGAAGCCAGCCGGAGAGCAGCAGCATCAACGACTCAACTCCTGACGAGGAAAATGAGAAACTGGACAGCTGTGAAGCTGAGGAAATCCTCCCAGTTTCTCTGAAAATTGATTTTGAAGTTCCTGCGAGTATCAAAGAGCAGGGTCTGGGAATCAGCAATGCTAAAGAGGACAGCCCTCTTAAAGCAGATTCCCCACCGTGTAACGACACACTGGAGGACTGTGTGCAGTGCAGCTGTGACAGTGCTACAACACAACAAGACAAAAAGACTGTCAGCTGTAACAGTGAAGGTGACCTAAGGTGTGTGATTGGGGCCCATGTGTGTGATGATGTTGATGATGGACAGCTTAAACTCTGCAGTGACAGAAGTAAAGATAGCCCCTCTGAGCCCTCTGCGCTAACGAGTATCGGCTCACCAGGGGTGCAGGGCAGCAGCGAGGAAAATGACAGTCCATCTATCCTCGGAAATAAGCATGACCGTCTTGCAAGTGACATCAAGCAAGAAGACGAGCATGGTACCACGTTGGACTTGATCGAGAATAGGGCAGATGAACGAGTGATAGTTGTCGCTGAGAGAACAGAGAAGATAAATCATGAGATGAGAGAGAGTTTAGAGGCGGTGAAAGAAGTCGAGAGACAAAGTGAGACAGTGGAGGAGATTGTTGAGAGGCTGGCTGATTGTGAGGGTGGGGAAAAAGAAAAGGAGAACGATGTTTTCATCAGGCCTACTGACTCCCACCCCAGCACTCCAGCCACTCAACATCCAGACCCACCTCACTCTATCAATGGACTGACTGCACAGTCACAATCACTTGTAAGTGTGCTAGCGTTCTCCAACACAGCTACCTCAAATACCACCAAAGCCCCCTCCACCTCCGAGTCACCTGAGCTAGAGGTTCTGATCCAGGGTAAGACAGACATGCAACCTACCATAATTCATGGTGCTAAACCTCAATTCCCACGGTCCTCAGCTGTTGTTGAAAGTGCCCTGATGTTGCAGACTGCTCTAGTGAAAAGAAATACGCCGGTTATTGTCCATAGTGACTCCCTCAAACCTCGGAGCTTAGGGGGTTCAAGCCAGGGGGAACCACACCTGCAAAGCCTGGATATCCCTTCTCCTCAAAGACAAGCTTGCACACCAGCAGAGACGCAGACCAAAGATAGTGAAACCAATCAAGAGCCATTGGAGCGCCACAACCAGAAAGAGACGTCTTCGCTGTCATTGTTGCTAGTTCCTCAGTTGAACACAGATCCAGCTGAGTGTGAACCGAACTTCAGCAAAGATGGTGTTCTTGTAGCAATGTCAGGGCCGGACTCAGTGCCAAAGATCTCGACCTCTTCTCTCGACAGTAGCTCCACCTTGTCCTGCAGCTCGGAAAGCACTCGCTCCTCTTTTTCTTTTGACACGGAATCAGAGGCAGGGTATGGAGAGCCCAGCCCCTCCGCTCTAGCTGAGGGGGCTTTCTTGCCCTCCTGGACCACTCGCAAACTACAGAAGAAGGAGAGGAAGAAGCGGAGCAGGTGTGGGGCCTGCGAGCCATGCCTGAGGAACGTCAGCTGTGGCCAGTGCAGTTGCTGCCTCAACCGCAGGACTGGCCACCAGATATGTAAGCTGAGGAAGTGCGTGGAACTGAAGAGGAGAAGACCTTCATCTCCACTCACTCTCGCTGCTGCACAGGTGAGGCTTAAATTACACTGCATGAGTGCTTTTTAATTACATTTAATAGCAACACATAACAGGGGTTTTATTGCTGTCAAGTCTTCAGTTCATTCCCTCAAAGAGGTAAATTTAGACAAGGATTTGAGTGGGAATTTACTAGAGCTTCTTTTTGCATCTACAAACAGCTGATCTGAAGCAAGTGAAAAAAGAGCTGTTGTTACTGTCTGACAGCATTGTTTTTGATCTCCGAAGTTTCCCAGCCGCCCACTGGAAGCAGCAGTGATCGGGAGTTGAATGAGCGAGACAGTTGAGACAGAAGGTTTCACTTTCGCATTGTGATTTTTCGCAGTTGGTTTCCACAGATGCTGTACACTTCGTGGCATCTTCCTGTTAAATGTTGGGGAATGTGTTGAGTGATAAAAGGGGAAGTGCGCGTGTGACTTAAGTATTGATGATGCCCTGTGTTAGAGGGGAAGGCACTGCCCCATGACCAGGAGCAGCTCAGCAAGTTGTTGGAGTATGTGTCTGTTTGTGTGTGTGTGTGTGTGTGTGTGTGTGTGTGTGTGTGTGCGCCATCCATGGTGCAAGCAAGACAATGAGCTACTTCATGAGTTGCACATGGCGACTGTGTGTATGTGAATGTTGTGTGTGCGAATGGGTATAGGTATGTAATTAAAGCCAATTTGATACGGATGTTTTTTGCACAGTGGCACTGGATGCATATTTTTGAACCCAGTAAGACAATGAACACTCACGAGTTTGGTTAAGAAAATAAATTTTTTTCAGTCCATTTTAAAGCAGCCATAATCAGTATTTTTCTATCAAATGCCAATGTGAAAACAGTGTGAAAGGGGTCACCTTAGGGATAAACCTAAAAAATCTGCAGCTCTTCTTGTCTGTCCGGCAACTTGGTTCCCTCTCATTGCCCTCATACTGTCATTTTCAGCCACAGCAGGTCAACGTTTTTGAGAATACTCTGTCTAGGGACAGGCTCTAGAAAACATTTATTTAAGTTTCAACCAGATTTGAATCACATATTTTAAATATTTATTTTTATTTATGTGCATTTTGAGCTACGTATCACATATTTTTTCTATATATGAAGTTACACCGTAAATATATTGTTTCATGATCATGTTGTGGGCCTATGATGCATGATGCATGATGTGATTATATATACTTTCTCATAAATACATATACTGTCTTACCTCTCTTATCAACCACATTTCCAGTCAAAGCAGGCAGCGGTTTTTAGCAAACAAGCTTTGATAAACCAACAATATAATATCTACCCAGCACCAAGTAGCAGACTAACAAATTTAGCCACTAGCTAGTGAAGAAAATCCATCATCTAGTATCCTAATGACCCAAATATTTTCTCAGGAGTTGGTTGCGACCACAACAGAGCCAAAAGGACAGTATTGGTTCGAGTGTCCAGAAACACTAGTCCAATGGCATGATAATGTTGCTCTATATATGCAATATGTGTAAAAAGATAAAAGGTAAAGCATTTGTAATTATGATGCTTTATCTGCAACATACTTATGTATGCACAGAAAGCTAACTGGCATATTCTCAGTCATTTTAGTTGGTGGGAATAAGAGTTCCTTACAGCAGCTGGCTACTAGAGCAGCATAGCCATATACATAGTTTAGTGGTGTCCATGTGGCTGGGAGAGGGCTCTGTGTGAACAACTGTGACTGATGGTCCATGTGGCCATGGGGACTTGTGTGTGCAAGCGTGCATGAGTTGCAGCAGTGTCAGTAGCAGATTAGAGCTGATTATATAACACCTGCAGTTTAAGTAGTGACGACCTTTGTGCACTATTTCTTAGTATAAGACAGGGTGAGGAGGGAAAGATTGGCCCAGGCAGAGATTTACAAACACATTATTTGGAATACTTTGAAATGTCGGTCAGTGTGTTTGGAAAAATGACACTGTTGCAGATATAGGAAAACGAAACATGAAACTCAAGCGGAACAGGTACAGTTTAGTGTTTTTTTCGGCAACAGTGAAAAACATACAAAAATGGTGAAGCAGGCAGTCCAGCAAGCAAAATAAATCCACAGTCCAGAAACCAAAAGAAAAGAACTAATCCAGGCAGGGAAGGCAGGCAAGAAACAAAACAAAATCCACATTAATCCACATACAGGCACGGAAGACAGGCGGTGATGAAGGGAGACAAAGGGAACAGACTTAAAAACACAAGAGAGGTGGAGATCACAAGGGATAGGTGAAACTAATCAGGGCAGGTGAAACAATAACCCGGGAGGTAAAGACAAGAGTAGGAAGTGAAGTGACCAGAAACGAGAGGAGAGGAAAACACAGAAGTAAAACAGGTAACGAAGAATAAATGACAATGTGACAAAACAACACAAAGAATGTGAAAACAGAGACAGGAAGGAGTAAACATAGACACAAGAGAAAGGATTAACAAAACAAAACAGAAAATACCCAAACCCAAAACAATTTATCTACATGTCAGCAAGATGTAAATACTATGTTTTTATGTGGTCGTGTGTTTAGCATTTCTTACAGTCGGGCACAGACCAGCCCTGTGACAGAGAGTTAACCAGGAATACTTGCACTCATGTAACTGATGCTGAGGCGACATTATCTGTGACAGTAGCCACATCACGTGTAGGGCTACAGCTATCGATTATTTTAGTAATCGAGTATTCTACAGATTATTCCATTGATTCATCGAGTAATCTGATAAGAATTACATTTGCTTGGTACCCCATGTTTCGGGTCGTAGACTGGAAACTCACTCAGATACTGTAGCATTGCCGTTGTGCTGCTGTGGTAGGCTACAGTGCCTTGCGAAAGTATTCGGCCCCCTTGAACTTTTCGACCTTTTGCCACATTTCAGGCTTCAAACATAAAGATATAAAACTGTCATTTTTTGTGAAGAATCAACAACAAGTGGGACACAATCATGAAGCGGAACGAAATTTATTGGATATTTCAAACCTTTTTAACAAATAAAAAACTGAAAAATTGGGCGTGCAAAATTATTCAGCCCCCTTAAGTTAATACTTAATTATTCAGCCCCCTTAAGTTAATACTTAATTATTCAGCCCCTTTACTTTCAGTGCAGCAAACTCTCTCCAGAAGTTCACTGAGGATCTCTGAATGATCCAATGTTGATCTAAATGACTAATGATGATAAATAGAATCCACCTGTGTGAAATCAAGTCTCCGTATAAATGCACCTGCTCTGTGATAGTCTCAGAGGTCCGTTTAAAGCGCAGAGAGCATCATGAAGAACAAGGAACACACCAGGCAGGTCCGAGATACTGTTGTGGAGAAGTTTAAAGCCGGATTTGGATACAAAGAGATTTCCCAAGCTTTAAACATCCCAAGGAGCACTGTGCAAGCGATAATATTGAAATGGAAGGAGTATCAGACCACTGCAAATCTACGAAGACCCGGCCGTCCCTCTAAACTTTCAGCTCATACAAGGAGAAGACTGATCAGAGATGCAGCCAAGAGGCCCATGATCACTCTGGATGAACTGCAGAGATCTACAGCTGAGGTGGGAGACTCTGTCCATCAGTCGTATACTGTACAAATCTGGCCTTTATGGAAGAGTGGCAAGAAGAAAGCCATTTCTTAAAGATATCCATAAAAAGTCTTGTTTAAAGTTTGCCACAAACCACCTGGGAGACACACCAAACATGGAAGAAGGTGCTCTGGTCAGATGAAACCAAAATCAAACTTTTTGGCAATAGTGCAAAACGTTATGTTTGGCGCAAAGGCAACACAGCTCTTCGCCCTGAACACACCATCCCCACATGGTGGTGGCAGCATCATGGTTTGGGCCTGCTTTTCTTCAGCAGGGACAGGGAAGATGGTTAAAATTGATGGGAAGATGTATGGAGCCAAATACAGGACCATTCTGGAAGAAAACCTGATGGAGTCTGCAAAAGACCTGAGACTGGGACGGAGATTTGTCTTCCAACAAGACAATGATCCAAAACATAAAGCAAAATCTACACTGGAATGGTTCACAAATAAACATATCCAGGTGTTAGAATGGACAAGTGAAAGTCCAGACCTGAATTCAATCGAGAATCTGTGGAAAGAACTGAAAACTGCTGTTCACAAACGCTCTCCATCCAACCTCACTGAGCTCGAGCTGTTTTGCAAGGTGGAATGGGCAAAAATTTCAGTCTCTCGATGTGCAAAACTGATAGAGACGTACTCCAAGCGACTTACAGCTGTAGTCGCAGCAAAAGGTGGCGCTACATAGTATTAACTTAAGGTGGCTGAATAACTTTGCACGCCCAATTTTTCAGTTTTTATTTGTTAAAAAAGTTTGAAATATCCAATAAATTTCGTTCCACTTCATGATTGTGTCCCACTTGTTGTTGGTTCTTCACAAAAAATAACAGTTTTATATCTTTATGTTTGAAGCCTTCAATGTGGCAAAAGGTCGAAAAGTTCAAGGGGGCCGAATACTTTCGCAAGGCACTGTAGTTCTGTTTTACAGTAGACACACTATACAAAGTTGTTTTCTTTTAGCTTGAAATACCGCAATTAAGTTACGTTGTCTTCACATGTCCACAGCGTAAGTACGTTGTGAGACAGCAATTGTCGTCCGTGCGAAACAGTGCACTCTGTATATAGTTAAGACTTAAACGATACGTCGATGCAAAGAATTTGAGTTGCTCAATAAATCGTTTCAGCCCTAATCACGTGCATGTTTACAGGCACACTAGGAACTGATCAAACTCCATGTATCCCAGAATTTAAGGATGCGTGGTTGGGTGAGAGGGGAAACAAGTATGGATATATACACACGGTTAACGAGCTGGGAGGAGACAAACAGGTGAGGGACATGAGGCCAACGAGACACAGGCAGGCAGATTACTGAAGGGGGAAAATACAAAGCACTTTACTTACTTACTTACTTAAGTTACTCAACATCAGGAGTAATATAAATAAACTAATACAAGCAGACAGAGAGAACATAAATAGACAAACAGACAGAACTCAAGCATGATGGTACAGAAACTAATACATGAGACTGGAACAGAACTGAAATCAGGAAAATACCAAAACACCACTAAACACCAGCTGACAGATAATAACCAGACAATAACATCAGTTAGAGGACGCACACTAAAGGTAGCAAGCAACCTAAAACTAAGTCTAAACTAACAGCACAGCAAAAGGGATTCTAACTAATAAGACAGGGTGGCTAAGGGAAACAAGATAACAGAACAACACAGACCACGAAGACTGGATACAAGACCACAGACTACATAACAGATACTTAACTGATAAATTAATAAACTCAGAGCTAAACGGAACAGATGACAGGACTAACATGCAGACACAAAACCAAACACTCAGAATCAAATCCCAAAAACACAACACTCAGGACAGGATCGTGACACAGGACCCTTAATTCAGACCAAATTGTGTTATTAATAGCAGATGGACAGATGGAAAGCGAGAACCTTGCAAGTTTTCCCTCTTGTATCCGGCAGCCCAAAAGTTTTGGCCTGAAAATTTACATCACATTGGTTTGATTCTATGCCAAGGTGGAGTCTGCACCAGGTGCTAACATTGTCAGGACAGCTGTCACCATGGTGAGCTGTAGGTCAAAACCCCAAATCCATCCTTAACTGAAGTCTAGATGCAGAAGAGGTGAAGCAAGGTTACCTCTTGCCTTGTATTTAAATGAATAACTAACAAAACCACACTGGAGGTGGGTGTACTTTATGTGTACTTGTCGTGTGAGTCATAAGGTTGACATACTTGCTGGCCAGTCTTGCTGATCAAGCTCACACACCCTTTTAGCGATTGTTTCTAACGGCACGAGATTGTGGAGTTCATGTAGTGACATGTGGATTCCTTGCGTTACCAAAGGGAGCTGCTATGGTTGGCGTGGCTGTGTAAGGGTTATGTATATGACTAAATACAAAACACTTAAAACTGTTTAAAAAAGGAAACCCATGAGAGAGTGAGCGTGGTGCACAGTGTGAGTGAAGCTTTCCTTTTAAAAATGTCTGGTTTTACTCAGACTTGATGGCCCCCTCGTGGCCTCGCCTTGTATTGGTCAGTGAGGACAAGGCTGAGACCTGGCACTGAACAAACACATTTGCTAACATGTACATGCCAGCAACATAAATACTGCAGTTCATAGAGTGCAAAGGCTCCTGTATTTGTACACTGAATTTGACTGAAACAGTCCTGACATGTTTAGAGCTGTAGGCTGCATAACTGACGCATTTTTTTATGGACAGCGGAGATGTCAGCACTCATAGATAATGTTTTTAACATTCACATCTCAGCGAAATAGTACAAACAAATACAATATAACACACTGCTGTCATAAGCATTCGAACAAAGAGGAAGTGACCCACTGTGTAAACAGTTGCCCCTCAGCCAGTCAGTGCTGGCAGCTGATTTAAACCAGAGGTTTTCAAAGAGGAAGGCGGGCCTCCCCAGGGGGGCTCCGAACTGTTTCAGGGGAGGCTCAATGAATGGAAGTGAAAAGTTATTACAGTAGTTATCAAAAGGGGATCACAGAGAATAGCCTAAATGTGTGTGATATGGTTAGAGAGATAGTTCAGAGATATAGTAGTTTGGGGGAATTTGACTGTTTTCCCCACTTTCTCAGAGTCAGAAACTAATAAATAATAACTAATAAAATAAAAGTCATAGTAATCTCAAACAGCAATATTAGGCTGTCTTGGCTCAATTGTTCTCCAAGCTTTGTCTTACAGAAGGTCTCAGTCTCAGACTTTAAAAACACCTGATTTAGATAATAGCACAATCTCTTTAATATGTAGTGAAATACATAAATTAAATGTGCAAAATGTAGATTGTTTTGCAGTTGATAATTTCGGTTGTAATGAGCTGATTACCACCATGTTTCTACTACTTTTTTTTTATTTTTCTTATCATTACACTGAAGCTATGATTCTTGATGCATATGTAGACTTGTAAAGATATACTTTTATTCCTCATTTACTGGTGAACTATCTCTGCTTGTCTGCATTCGATGAAAAGATAAACACAAATTACTTCAGCTTAAATGTAAAAACATGTAACTGTTTTGGTATTATACAATTTCAAACTTTTTTGTAAGATGAGTTATAGTATAGTACATGTGTTGCAAAAGACCGTTCTCAGAGAGTATTGTTAACTATTATCTGTGAATACTTGTTTCTCCTTCTGTCACTTTATCAAGACCATGCTCCTGGTGAGGTACACTTGGAGTGCGTTTAAAGTGCACCATAATTACAGTCCCCCACATGGACAACACCATCTTCCACAACAGAATAGATATTTTTAAACATGATCGCCTCCACCTAAATCATTCTGACCCTAGTCTTTTATCTATGAACATTGAACTCACACTACAGTCCTGCACTCTCCACATGAAGGTCAGTGAGTGAGTCGACATTTTGAGTAGTCTTTTCACAGTTTGCCCTGAAAAATGAATAAATACACTATTCTATTCCAGTAAAATATTACCAAGATCAGTCAGCCATCATGTTGTTCACCTGGACGATCTTGCTATCTGTCACATAACGTATTGAATATACTGCACAGTTATTTACATCAGAAGTCTTCACCTCTTCCACTATCCCTTTTCTTAGTAAAATACTTGGAAAATGTTGCACAGCTGCATAGTTACCTATCACTGCACAATCTGTTCTATGTGTGTTGATCTGACTTGCGGACTAATTAGCACTGAAACTGCTCTCATAAAAGTCATCAATGATCTAAACATCTTAACATCTCCAAACAAACCTTCCATTGGACCGCAACATTTTACTCAATAGACTGTTCATTAACTGGCTCTCCTGAATAAAAACTTTCTGCAGTTAAACTAAGACAAGACTGAGATCCTTGTGGCAGGCGCGAGAGGTCAGAGACAGGAGATCCACTCAAAACTGTCTCTGAAACCCGGTGAGCAGGTTAGAAATCTAGATGCTTTCTTGGATTCAGACACAAGAACTTCCAGCAGCCACATTAAGTATAACAAGGACAGCATTTTATCACCTAAAATGATTTCCAAAATTATATCTATCTGGTCTCAACCAGACACTGGAAAACTGGTTCATGCGTTCATCTCCTCTAGGCTACTGTGATGCCTTTCGGGCCGGACATCCCAGACAGACTGTAGTGCAGCTCCAGTTCATTCCAAACACTGCAGCCAGAGTACTCACTGGGACAAGAAAAACTGGACATACTAAGCTTAGATCACGTCACTGCTTAACCATAAAACACAGAATTGATTAAAATAAAATCTTTTTCACTGTTTACAAATCACTTAATGGTCTCACTCCTAAATACATCTCTGACGTGCTCACTGCTTATAAATGCTCCAGAACTCTCAGATCATTGGGTCTCCTAACTGGACCCAAGATCAGAAGTAAATCTGGGGATGGAGCCTTCAGTTATTATAGGCTCACTCTCTGGAACAAACTGCCTGATGAGATAAGAACTGGAACTGTTGAGGCTCAAGACCTATCTGTTCTCTCAGGCCTCTGTCTATTTCTCTGTATAAAAGATGAACTTCTGTTCTATTTTATTTTGTTAATGCTTGCTGTATGTGAAGCACATTGAGCTTACATTGGAAGAATGTGCTATATGCATAAGTTTTACCTGACTTGATATAGCATAGCAAACAATAACTTCTGGATACTAGACTTTTTACAAATAGTAGCCTGCATGCATCCAGTCAGCCAGCCAGCTCATCCCAGCTCCTGCTGCAAACTAATTTATCTTTCGCGCTACTCCTTTTTCTGCTGCAATGCATTTGCCAGAGGAGTCGCCCAGCTGAGATAACACGTGTATCAGGAAAACACTTTCCGATCCCTGACCTAGCTGGGTGCGAATGTGTGCATGTGAGTAATTCTTAGCTATATGTTTTGTATTAAAAGGGATGTTAGTACATATATGTGCATTTACGTGTGTTTGCATTGCAAGATTTAAAAAATTTTTTTTACAACTTGTAGTTCAGGCCATCATACAGAAAAAACACCCTCATTGTTCTCAAATGGAATCATCTTAACGGTAAAGTGAGAGTGGACTGTCTCAGCAGACGCTCCCATCAGGTTTCAACTCCTCTTCCCCCCTCTCACACACAAATCAGTGAAGGTCTTCAGCACAGACGGTTGCCATGGCAATCTCATTGTCTGGTGCTGACCTTTGACCTGCCACGGTTGTCTGTTGGAGTAGTTCGCAGGGTCGTAATGAGGATTAGTGGAGATAACCAGTACACACGCACTGTGGTGGGTTTAAGGCTTTGAACTCGGTAACCTACATCCAGGTAATTAGGTTAAACTACACAGATTGTCCTGCTCATTGTGGGTCAGCAGCAAGCTACAGCCATTTACATAGGATGAACACCATAAACATGACAAGAAAATCTCTGTAAATCAATGCATTCAGTGAGGTTATTGCTCTTGTTTTTATTACTAATACACTCAGGTCAGCAATGCACTATTACCCTGTGATTACTAAGAAAGCTTTGTTTTATCATTGGGACAAATATAATGAGCCATATTCTGTTTAAGATACCCTTATGCACTATTTATATATTTGTAACACAGTTGCACTATGAATATATGTTGTGGCACTGTGTTATAACAACTTTATTCCATGCAACACATGAGATATTGAGTGATTTGAGTGATCTGTCACACGTACAAAGGTAATTAAGGATCGTCAACATAAGGTTATCCAAATTATTTCAAGATACAGTAAAAAATGTTTGAAGATTCTCAAACTGTATTGGGAGCAAGAATTTAATTATACTATACATATTTCACATCTTTAATTCAGTTTGATTGATCTCCAATCAACAAAAGATGTCTCACTGACCATAATATACAGGGTACAGTGAATTATGGATCACAATGAACCAAAAACATTTCAGTAGCACAAAAACAAAATAGTCACTAGTTGACAATAAGGCACTAGTGCTTCCCTCTGAATATGAAATGTTTAGAATATGTTTACAAACAGTTTACAAACAGTCATTCTTTTGAAATTCCTATTCAAGGGGAAAAAAAACGTTAACCAAAACACACTTTATGTCAATATTTCTACGCTTGCCTCTTGTCAAGTTTGGTCAACTGTAAAAACACATCTTAGAAATGTTTATTTTTCATGACTCACGTTCCTGCATACCTTTCATGCATGGGGGGGATCTTATCTTTCACTGAACATAAAAGGTATACAACTCTTAAGAGGAAGAAGTACATGCAATTACATGTGCAGATTGATTTGAGTCTGCATTACCACTGTAATAATATGTAGCAACATCTACAGTTATTAAAGTAGACATGATGTTCAGATTCAGGCCAGGCGCCTGAATCTGAACATCATGTCCAAATAATGGATCTCGGGTCGGACTCGGGCTTATTCAACTACTCTCCTTTCGTTGTGCCCGTATACACTCATAGCATTATTCTCTACTGTATGCATATGGACAGTCAGTAATAATATTTGTGGACATGATTGTCGGTGGCACTGGTAGTTATGTTTGAGGCCTATAATAAATATACCTCTTAGCAGCGTGTGTGTGTTTTTGCATGCATCAGAGAGCGCTTAAAGAGATACTGGTGTCGGGCTCTGGCTGAAAAAATTGCTCTCAAGCTGGGGCCGAGTTTCAAGTCTCTTCAAATTGATTGTTGTTGCTGTACCAAAGTGAAATAGACTCACTGGTTGCCTGGATTGTAAATAAAACTCATAGAAAATGATCAGCAGTAGTGTTCATGAAGTGTACATGATTTGAAGTAAATACTGCAAAACTCTTTAAACTCTTTTTGGAAGCTATGATACAGTTTGGTGCGTCACTCTGTATTCTGCGTCTGCCATTGAAAAATAAATCATCTCCTTTCACAAAAATGAGAACAGGTCCCCCCACATATGCACGTGGGCACTCAGGCAATGAGCTGAAGGGCAGATGCACATCCACACTCTCTTTTTCCTCTTCATTACATAAACGTGTGGGACAGAAGGGGGCCGAGGCAGTGAGGAAGGTTCGTAAAATGTCAGAGACACTGCCAACACTTTAACTGAGCCAACTCATTATGACCAAGCAGAGTGCGTTGTGCTTTAGCCTACTCTCACTGCTCGGACTTCTCCTCTTCCTCTGCACAGACACACATTTTATTACATGAGCTTGGCTCTGATTAGTGCTGCTTTGTATTTTCTGTTAACTAGGTCCAAACCAATTACATTTAAAACAGCCCTGTGAAGTTGTTATCTGTAATAGCTGCAGGACTTAGGTAGTGTCCCAGAAAAAGACTCTCTGGACGAAGGGAAATGTCTGTTTTATTTGATTTGGGGCTCAGTTATCTGGCCACCATACAGTACATCAGAGCAGATGTATGGCCCTGGCTGTGCCAGGTTGAAGGCTTGCACTGCGACATTGCAAGGGGTTGTATAAACACATGGCACACTTGATGTGTTTTAGTATCTACAATATATTTAATTTAGCAAGATATTTGTAGAGTTAAACTTTGATACCTCTCGTGATCCACTCCTGAGCCCTCTTAGGTTCTTTGCATCTGTGAGTTTGTGCTCTGTGCTGACTGTTGTAAGGCTCTAAGTCCCTGGATAAGCTTTGAAGTCGTGCCACTTGGTTTCTTTGGGTGAAAAGAAATCCTCACTTTGCCCCCCAAAAGAAATGCCACTCAAATCCTACCAAGGGCACACAATGGCCTCCTTCTGGAGAAACCAGAGCTTATTCATGCATCCGCCTGACTAGCCCGATGTAGAATACTGCGAATACACCTGAGAAGGATAAAAACTCTCGTCTCCTTGCTCCCTCCTGTCATTATTTCTGAATAACCTCTACCTCAGAATGCATCTGCTGTGTAGTAATGAATGTGATGAATTCATGCGTTTGTGTCTTGTTTTGCCTTGTCCATTTTCCCCTGTTTTCATCATTCATTATCCTCCCAGCTCTGTCTGTTGCTGAACAGTATGTGCTGTCCTTCCTTAATGTACCCCTCGAGTTGGCATGCATCTGTGTCTGCACATGCATTTGTGTGCGAGTGCATGCATATGGCCAACATGCTTACTCAGCATGTTGTACTAGCACAAACTTAAGTAAGCCTTTTCTTGTCTCATTGTGAGAGGCTCTGGGGCCCGCATGCAACTCTGCCTGCATAGTGTTTGTGTGTTTATGTGTGTATTTGGGTCAGTGAGTGTGCATGTGTGTCTGTGTTTACATAAACTGATGGACCTGCTCACATTTCTGTTTTATCCTTCCCAAGGTGAAACACATATTTCCATATTTAGCAACTCTAAAACTGAAAATCACACAACCAAGATAAATTAATACTTCATTGTGTGTTTGTACAGATGTTTCTTCTTATCTCCGGCACAGGATTAAAGAGGACATTTTGTGGATGCGCACAGGCTTTAAAGTTCATCCCTCCTCTCCTGGCCGGGCTGGAGGTGTGAGAGTTGGAGTGACCTACTGTCAGCTCTTAAATTGAGTCCATGTGGGTTTGGGGTGTGGTGTTGAATGGTGCACATTTCCTGCTAAGAGTGGGATTGTTGTATGTTACATAACACACTCTTTTTGAGTTGTGAAATTGAATTTTGAATGTGAATCCACTGTGACCTTAAAATACACTCACCCATGGGTTACAAACTATCCATACAGGAAGTGCGAAAGCTACAGCCATGTGTTTGCAGTTGTGTGTGTGTTTGTTGAGGAAGCAGAGAGCATGTAGAAAAGAGTGCAGCAAGCTATTGTGTAGACATTTAGTCTTTGAGTCCACAGATGTTCTTTTGGAAATAGTGAGTAGTATGATATAGCTGGGGTCGGCTGAAAATGAGCCAGACTGCTGCCTCCTCTCAGGTAACACACACTTTATGGTTTCAAGGTTCTCTTCAAAGAAAACTGCCACAGTCATTCCAAATTCTGGTGTGGATGTTTGCATATAGATTAGTGCTTCTTATTCTTAGTCTCTAAACATTTGTGTGCTGGTCTTTTGGGCATTGGCCTATGCAAAGAGGTGTTTGAGTCAGTGTGATTGTATGAGAGGTTGTACATTAGTGGACTGGATGTGCAGCATGAGGACAAGTCCAAGCATGGAGTTATGTTTTCCACATGGTTGTTAACACTCACCTCAGCACCTTAAACCCCCCAACCCATGCACACACACAAACACACACATAAATATCTCTGCCCTGGATTGTACAACAACACCACCTTTCACTGAACATTGATAGGGAGAAAGTCTAAAAACTTTTAATAAAGAAAAGATAAGTGGAGAATACTGCCCTTCGTCAGAGATCTCTAGCTTTACCGTGCAAATGAGAGACACATTTACATTAGCGTCAGCAGAAGTGGCAGTAATGACAGCTATTGGCAACAGTCGTGTTTGGCACAGCCCCATCACTGGGCCAGTCTCCAGTGGGTCAGCCTCCAGATGTGTCAGAGACAGTTTATGACTGTGGGTGTAGAACGACTTCTTTACCTCACTTGCATGCTCATGTACCGCAGCTTAGGGTGATTAATGTCCTACTACTTGTTCCTAACGAGAGCTGGGCAGCTCGTTAAAGGTAAAATACATGGGACACTTAAAGAGCTGAAAATATAGGGTGTGGTGGAATATTGTTAGTGCTTGTGGAGTATTTTCGGATGAAGCAATGGAGCGGCTGCAGGAGGACTGTCTGTTCATGCTTGATTTTAAACTAGCCTATATTTATTAAGATAGAGATGTACTATAATGTGCCTGTTTTTATAAATGACATTGTCATAAAGATAGCTTAAAATTGTGTCATATTATAATAGTTTTTCTGCAACTGTCTTTCAAAGATAATCAAAGATCCCCAGAACCAGAAAGAGTTGAACTGTTTAAACTACTGTTATAGCCAGAGTTAAAACTACAAATTGTTTCTGTTTTCTTTTCTTTACACACCATATCACAGGGGAGTGAAGTCGCAGTTTATATGTAATTTCATTCATTACATTATTTTAATTCTGTGTATATAATTCATGCTAGAACGGTAACTGCATACCAGGCAGCAGCACATGCTAGTTGACAGTTAAATGGTCGCTGTTGGTAGGTGTGTATCTTACACAGAGTTATTGTTTAGGTAGGTATAACCTGTTTGACAGTCTAGTTTGTAGATTTTACCATATATGTCAAACCTGTCAGACTACCTGTGATGTTTCCGTTCGCATTCAGAGAACAACTCAACCACAACTGCCACAATGAATCTCAAAATGTCTCATATATAATACACCAGATAAGGCTGTCCCCAGGTTGGTCAGCGTGAAAATTGCGATAAATATGTCCAGAGTAAGGTGGGTCCAATGGATCTATTACTGTTAGTCAGGAAATTATTCTTGAGTTATGTGAGTGAATTATTGAGTCATGCATATTTTAGTTATAAATGGAAGTGAAAAGCTCTTATGTGCATACACATTGATTTTGCAGGTGTCCATACAAGTTTGTTGTGTTCATTTCAGGGTTAAACATTGAAAAGCTACCAAATGTACACATGGGTAGGCAATATGCATTTTAAAATCTGCAGACACTAATCTGCAGACACTAATCCACAGTGTGATTAAAATAGCCGCGAATATGTTGTTGTAATGTGGACTGAGGTTTTCTGTTACTGGGAGAAATATTTTGTTGGGGGGGAGTTTGCTCCAGCTCACCACACACATACCTTGTGTACAGTACATGTGTTTAGTCTACATCTGTGTTTGTTTTACAGCGTGTCAGGAAACCTGTGATTATTATTGTTGGGAAAAATGACTTATGTAGAATATTATTTTGTGTATTCATAGATACTCTGGTTCAGTAAATGATCAGCTACCTGCTGACACTGAAGTTGTCCAGCATTGTTCCAAGGCACGGGTTTATAGATGTTTGCCATGAGCGGACATATGCATGAAGCCACAGCATGCAGGAGTTTGACGATGATAAGTTATAAGCATCTAACTGACTAACTGACTGACCGACTGACTGACTGACTGTTGAACTCTTTAGTGTGATAAACAAAAAAAACAGCCTTGCAACAAAAGAAGTATAGTATACTTTTCATTTTCAAAAATCACACTGTTGTTTTTGAAAACATTGTAGTTAAATGCTAATATTTTGTGATAAACTATAAACTATGACATGCGTTACCACAGATTTGCATAGTTTAGTATTTTTCATTGCCGTTCACTGAACTGAGGACTCAGCTTATCCCTTTTATAAACCACAGGTGCAATATTGGCTGGTGTTATGTGCTTATGAATATTAAGGTTTTGACATTTTCTTCCACCATGACATGCTTGTGCATTTGTTTCAGTCTCCCGGATGTTTGCATGTTTACTGCATGCTGGACACTACCCCTGATATAGTTTTGGTTGTTGAGTCTGGATTAAGCTGCACACTCTCTGCTTCCACAATCAAACACACGGCTGAGGTTGGTTACTAGAGTGTTACCGACTAGGCTCGGGCTCAGGCTGCATGTTTCCTTGTCCTGGAGTGACCTCAGCGTCTTGGCCACATGGTTGCCTTTCAAAGTGGGGAGTACTTCCCTCTCTCCTAACGTTTTTCTCTCTTTGTCTCTTTTGCTTTTTGTCTCCTTGTTTTTTCTCCAACCACAGCGTTTCTTCAGGGAATGGTTTCAAAAAAGTATTTGGGGGTGGATGAGGGAGAATGAGGGGAAGGGGATGTTGAGTGTGAGAGAAAGAACACTATGGATGCTGTGAACATCTTCTTTTCTGCTCCCACCACAATCTTCCACCATGTTTCTAGATCATGTGGGAATTCAAGGTTCTGCAAAAAATGATGCTGTCACACGGATGCCACTGTAAATGTTTAAAAGGCATGGCATGATATAACACACATGAGACACACACACAAACACATGCTCCTATCTAACATGCCAGATAGTTATTGTCACGTGATGTTGGCTTCTGCTTGAGAGAATCAATAAGCTCTTGAGCATTTTAACAACATTTGCATTCCCATACATTTTCATAACCCAGCTTTTCTTTGCTGCTCAGGGAGTAAGTTTTATTAACAGTTAGCGCTTAGTAGGGCTGATTTTTATTTTATTAATTAATCTGTGTACTTTTTTTTGAATAGCTGATGATTTAATTTCTCTGCCTGTCGACTAATCAATTAATGGATTAAACGTTTCATAAAGTAAAAATCACCAAGAACCAGACAGGAGTGTTGGTGAGCTGCTTCAGGGGTTAATATCTCAGTGGTAATGGAGTTGTTTTTCTGTGATCCAGATCCAGCATGTGTGCAGTATCCGTTCCACAGCTTGCCTCTAATCCGTGTGTGTAGGGCTGGAGTAAAAAGCCCACATAGGGGATCCTTTGTTTAGGAGAGTCTAGGCATGGAAGATAATTTACAAGCCGCTAAGGTCCTCACGCCATTGGCTGATGAGGCTCTGTCTGCGTCTGCAAAAGGCATCCCATATGTGTGTGTATATGTCTGTGTGTGTGCGGCGAGCGTGTGTGCCTCTGCTGGAGCAGCACTTCGCTACAGCGGCTCACAGTCGCCCTAGTCATGACACCCAGGAGCTTGCCCTGCGCACGGCTACTGTAGCCAGCGTTTTCTTTTGAGGCTAAGGAAGGCAAAGCAAGATGGCCACCAATACCTTTTAGGGATATGCTGCCTAAACCGGAGGGGCTTCCTCCGAGGACAGACAAGGTAAAGGCAGCTGGAGTGTTCACCCCGGGGTCTATTGTCTCGGTGCAGATGGGTCAGCTACAGTGGAGCTCATCTAGAGGTTATCCTCCGTTGTCTCTCTCTCTCTCTATCTCTCTGCCACCCTGGATTTAGCTGAACGGAGCGCTTTATTTGGAAGCTGGTGTTGTTATTGTTCCTACTGAATCACTGAGGACCTGGGCTTCTGTGTGTGAGTGTTTGGCTTGTCTTTTCCAGGTGGGTTTAAAGGATGTGACAACAAAGTCAGCAATAAAGAGGTCAGTTTCCACAGTAACAGACACCCCTCTCCTCTTTCCCCCGTTGCATGTCTTTCTCAGCCGTTGTACTGTAAGAAGAGCCCCTTTGCTTCCCCTTTTCTTTCTTGCAGTGGTTTGGACAGCCATATTTCTGCACCTGCTGTTTTCCGACTGCTTAGCAGAGAAGTGGAGTGCTTGTAAGCCTTCGGTCGTAACTTGTAATTTGGCAGGGTTTACTTGTTTGGCTGCAGTAGTAATGGTATTATTATTGTGTGGTTTGTAGAAAAGGTCCCTCTGTTGGCGATGTTGTCTTAATCTGTATAATTGTATAGTTCATTAAGCTTTGATTCATGCTGGTGTACTGGGAGCCACTTCTTTTAAGTGTATTAGGTTTAATGCCACCTATTAGGACCTTCTTTGTCACTGTTTTTTTTTTTTTATGTAGTGTGTTTTGTGTGTACAATATGTGATATTGAGCTCAGCGCAGACAGGAAATGCTCACTCAATGAATGAAGGAAATTCTCACGTGTTGTGAGAAACATACAAACCACTAC
The DNA here is from genome assembly GCF_014851395.1 of Micropterus salmoides. Classification (NCBI taxonomy): domain Eukaryota; kingdom Metazoa; phylum Chordata; class Actinopteri; order Centrarchiformes; family Centrarchidae; genus Micropterus; species Micropterus salmoides. The sequence continues at coordinate 15,558,771 of NW_024041373.1, forward strand.
TTCTGCCAGGAAGGAAACACACCTTTTCAGTGTTTCAGTGTTTCAGTGTAAGGGTGTTATAATGCGGAGATTGTAACGCCTTATGATTTCTGCACAGCCACAAAGTGAACAAGATGAACACAGCTAAAAGTTACTCAGACTTTGGAGCACGCTCTTTTCTGTTGGAGTGGTTTAGTTGATGTGCTTAAATTCAGGTGTGTATGTATTTGAACATACTGATATATATAAAACAAGAAAATCCCCAGGCACAGCAACAACAGTCAGGTGCTGGTAGGTCGCAAGATTTAGCAATCAAAAATCAAAAACAGGCCACTGCACACGGATGCAGTTTATGTATATATGTGAGTGTGTTTGTTTGGCTGTGTTGTTGAGTTAAGAATAGATACACACTCCTTTGAACTTCCATGGAGACCCAGAGGTTGTTAGGATTCAAGCGGCAGTGACACTTTAGTTGCTAGGGCAGGTCTCCGACTGTGTGTTTGTGTAAGCACACAACCTTAGCTACTCTGGCGTATATGTTGTTAGATTTTTAATGCTTTGACAGGCCCAACAGTTGGGGACGTGTTTCTCCAACAGAAAAGAAGAAGACTTATTCAAAACACTGCAGTACTGTGTGAGTGACTTTAGACACCCTGAGGCAGATACAGCAAGCACAAGTCAAAGACACAGCCCTAACACATCATAGCCCCTGCTCCCCCCAGAGACCCTGTGGCTAAATGAGAACACATGACTCTACATTTACATCCTGCATTAGGCTTTTTGTTATCACAACGCTAAATGTAACATAATTAAAAACTGTTTTATGTGAGCTTTGGATCCTGAACACTTGGATGTACAAAAGGATGCACAGAGACACGCGTGTGTCTGGTGCAGTGTTGGAAGCTGGCCAGTGTTGCTTTGTCATTGAAAGCAGTTTATTGTGACACTGCCTTTTCCCTTTCTCCCTCTCTTTCTCCCCTGCTTCACATCTTTTTCACTCTTCTTCTCACTCTCTTATTTGAACGTCGCGGTGACAAGTTTCTACACACTGCGCGGAGCTTGCATCTCACCGTGTTGCATCGGCAGCTTCGGTGTTGCCTCAGCCTCAGTTAAAACTATCTGTTGCATCAGCAGCATTTTTCTAGTAGTAAGGCACAGTCCTGACAGCCATGGAGAATGCAGTGGGAGAAAGTGCATTTGGATCAAGGATCAAGGATATCTTTATTGTCCCCGAGGGGCAATTTGTTGTACAGACAGCAGTCAACACACAACTATCAACAGTCACAACTCACAAACAAGCAATATACAAATAGGCCAAAAAAAACATGTACATATAACCTCAGAAATACACTAATGTTAAAAAAACACAGTTAAAGTAAAAACTATAAAACAATAAAATTAGAGAGGCATCGGGAATACCACATCAGTGGAAATACTTGGTGATAAATTGGCACCAAATTAATAATGTCTGATCTCAACATTGCGTTAGTCATGAACAGCTCTATGGTCGCTGCGACTCTTCCTTGGATTGTCAAACAACAGTTGAACCTCTACTTAAAGGAAACATCTTTAACATTGTTTTAATAAACAACTTCTGACAATGTGCCTTGCATTCATGTGCATAACTGGTGGTGTCATGAGATATTTCCAGCACAGCTAGAATGGAGTTAAATATGAGAAACACTTTCAGCTGTCACAGTCATCAGTGGGAAACGCCAGGTTACCAGTGCCAACCCCACACTGTCAAATAACAAGGGCTTATATCTAGAACAACATGTTTTAAGGATTGTCAGATTGGGGGGAAAAATCAAGAGAGGCATATATACAAATCTTTCCAATGACATTGTCTTCAATTGTGTCAACACCTTGAACACATATTGCTTTTTTCTTCCTTTCCTTGACTACAAAGTCTTGCCTTTTGATCTCTTTTGCGACCACATTTGTGCAACAAACTTCACACAGCAGCTCACCGGGTGTCAAATTTAGCCCAAACTAAATATATTGTGTACCAGTCTCCATGCATAATAAATGATCTTTAGAAAGTACTTGTAACGAAATGCTTTAAAGCATTTGTGAAGAACTTCTCTCCGACTTCACATAGCACAGCAACAGAAGTCCTTAAGGTATCCAACAACCTTTTTTAAACACCCAATGGAGGAGATTGCTCAGTATTAATCCTCTTAGACCTCAGCAGTGCCTTCTACACCTTTTATTTTCTAGCTTTAAGTGAGTGCTTTTAGCTCTGGAAGACATCTCTTTTTTTCTAGTGTCGCGTTCTTCATGAAGGACAGTTCATGCCTTTGCTCAGCGGCCATCACGTGGAGGACGTCACAAGGCTCAATTGTTGTTGTTTTTTCTACATGCTTGAAAGGCAAACACACTGTTACGATTTTATCCAGGATGTCCTTTAGGTGGACCAGCTCCAGCTTTGAGTTTATTTTTAGGAGCAATAAGACTTAGAGGATTGTTTTATTTTGTGAAATGCTGTAGAATGTAGTATATTCTATCACAGTAATACATGGGCAGCTTTGGCTCAGGAAGTAGAGCAGGTCTTAAGTAATTGCAGGGTTAATGGTTCAGTTCCCCACAGGTGTCTTTGTGCAAGACACTGTTGCTCCTGGTGGTTAGGCCACTGCCTTGCATGGCAGCTCTGCTGTCATCTGTTGTACAGGGTGAAGGAGCTCTGGATCCACTTCTATGTACAACTGTACTTAGTTAAATACAGTAGAAAATACTATATTAATAGAATATCAGTGCAACCTAGTTCACGTCTGATGGAAATCGAGAGAACAAAGCCAAACAGAGCACATGTAACTGATAAACTGTGTGCTAAGTGTTTTCTCTTTGGTCCCTGGGTTCATAGGAGTCTGATTTATATGGAAGTACTGTTTCTGCTTACTCTTGATCTGTCAGTGTGGAGTGCACGTCTCCTGCTGTAAAATACATTAAAACAAAATCAGAATCAGAAGGAGCTTTATTGCCAAGTAGTGTTTCACACACGCTGTGGCAGTGATAGAGTTTAATGGGTGTTTATGCCAGGTAAACAGTGATAAAGAACGGGTCTCCAGCTAGCCTGCAGTTGCGCTCCTTCATTAGAGGGAATTGGGATGCCTCTCACAAACAAACACACACACACATAAACATGCAGTACACACAGCTCACAGTAATGCACACATATCCTCCAGCTATTGCAAATAAGTTTAAGATCCTTTTGTCAGCTGAGTCTTGGCGCATGATGCAGTTTTTTTTTTTCTTTGTCACACTGCAACATTTTTATTAATCAGTCTTCCACCGCTGACGGCTTTAGTCGTGAATGTGATGCGGGGTTAAATCCTAAAATAAGAAGCAGCTTGACTTGACTTCAGTTGATCAAGTGCTCACTCAAGATGATGAAAAATAAAAAAAGCTTTTACATATTTAGCTGCAGAAATACACTGCAGTAGCACACTTTGATAAAACTGCTTCAATTTCTGTTTCCCGCCAAATTGATTGTTTTTTGCCCCTGTGTTTGATTTATATTTTCTGCACATTTTATGATATGTTTATTCAAGATTGCTTTTGGTGACAATCAATCGATCAATACTGTAGACCTTTGAATGGTTGTAGCTCTGCTTGTAGTCAAAATCCTCCTCAAGCAACAATACACTGACGTTAACATGGCAGGGTTGCTGCGTTAATAATCACATGTGCTTGAATACAAATGCATGCCCATGAACACACAACTCAGTACAAACACAACATGTATATGCACGTTGCACACATGCCCTCGGTGACCCACCGGTAGTGATGCAATCATGAACTGTGCGTGACTTCCAAATGTTTATTGGTTGGCTCTCAGCTACCTGTGGGTCTGTGGCTCAGAGCTCGGGCAAGAATTTCGTCCCGATTGAAGCCTTGACTGTGAACTAGCATAGTTTAACTTTCTATTAGCTCTGTTTAGAGATCGGTTTCGGCAAGATTTATTGAAAGCAGATTCTTTGTTTTCGCATTCCATAATATTTTCCACAGCCTTGATAGTCGCTGCAGCAGATGCTCGTGCCATGCTGGGAGGCAATCTGTTGTGCTGTGTGCCGTGACTGTTTAGAACAAGCTGAATCACTGTATACTGCCAGAGCTTGTTGAGTCACCTCTCTCTTTTTGTTTCTCTCTCTCTGTGTCTCAGGTGGTTCCAGAAAGTGAGTCGGTAAATGGCAAAGGCAAGGCACAGATGGATGACACCCACACGGCAGCAGAGGAGGATGAGGGGGAGGAAGGCCACATACCTCATACACAATCCCCCCCCATCACCCACTCGCTCACCCACAACCTGGCTTTGGACCAATGCGGACGACCAGCACTTGTTAAAAGAGAGCCCGGGCTGGAGCTGACCAGCAATGCACTTCATCAACACGTATGCTCTTCTGTGATTTTTCAGAATGGTTCTGCTGAGAGCCTAACAAAACATATCGGTGCTAATATGACCACTGGGTCACACTCTGATCTGAAGTCTGTCTATAAAAGGACTATGATTGCATCAGAGCCTCAAAGGACTATAATAGCTGCAATCTCTAAAGACTGCTCTGAGAATGGACTCAAGACAACTCCAGATGATATGTCAGTTCCGCTAAAGAAGATCAAACTGGAGGAGCCATGGATGTGGATGACTGAACAGGCCACTACACAGCTGAGTGATGGAGATGAGGTCTGCGAAGACCCGCTGTCCACGCTGGCGGCCGTGGTGTGTCTTTCTGTCACCGAGAGAAAGGGACTGGAGGAGAAACTTTTCAGCTCCCGTTCTTCCTTTGTTTGCTCCATCAAAACAGAGCCACCAGATTTGCACTTTGTCAAAAAAGAGCCTGAGGACTTAAAGAATGATTCATGTCAGAAAAGCACTCCTATTAGCCTGCAAAAGACTCCCCATCCTATCAAAAGTGAACCTCCTCCAAGTGTCTTGCTACCAAGCGTGCAGTTTTTGGCAGAGAGGAGAAATCTTAGTTTTGATCAGGCTATTGCTATTGAGGCCTTGACTCAACTGGCAGCTATACCTCAAAGCACCCCTGGGTCCATTAAAGCTGAAAGTAAGTGTGAACATCCCATTTCTACTGCTGCCCAAAATTCAACCTCCAGTACAAATACAACCCTGCAAGAAGCCAAACCCACAGCAGCTATCCGCTTCAATAAAGTCTCGGTCATCAGCTCACCACTACACCAGACGTCAGTCATACGCCCTCCTGTGGCCAGACAAGGGAATGTTATCCAGTGCTCCCATGGGTCAAGCTCCAACACAAGGCTGTCTCTGCAGGACCTTTTAGAGGCCAGCTCAGACAGTGATAAAGCACCCTGCAGGAGGACAGAGCAGGGCTTTGTTTCTCGTGTCATCAAGTCAGAATGCAGCTATAATAATCCCAGTGACATGAAGTTCAGTAAAGATCATGAGCGGTGGTTTGGGGAGGACAGAGACATGGATGTTGGTAAAGCGAGGAGAAACCGAGACGAGGAAGAGGTGGCAGCTCAACTGGCAGACCTGGCCTTCATCATCCAGTCCCGACACAACCAGCAGTCAGAGAACAACACTCAAAAAGGAACACCTGTGTCGGCCATCAAATACAACTACAACCCCCAGCTGCCCACCAGTCAGAAAAAGACCCCGGTAAAAAAAGTAAAAGCTACACCTTCCAAGCCCAGGAAGAAGAAGATAAGTGATGGAATACATGAGGGAACCAACAGCAGGACCCCCCTCTCAAAACGCATGCCAAATGGAGAGGCACCCCACAGAGGCAAGAAGATTGTCCCGCAGGGGAAATCAGGCCTTCACCACAAGAGGAACCTGTTTCTGCCTCAGGCTCAGATTGACCTGAAGAGATACTTGGCTGAGGCTCAGGAGGAAAGGAGACAACTCATCCATCACAGCAATGCATACAATACAGCCCTCTTAGGGACTCAGAACTACAGCACTCTCACAAGGAACACTCATGGTCAAGAAAAACAGCCATGGTCCTTTTCAAACGGTCCACACCACCAACACAATCCATGCAATGGTCATGCTGCAGGACCGGGTCAGGAGTGTGAAAGGCATTTGTTATCTCAGGTAGCGCAGCCCTGTGGTTGGCTGCAGCATCCAAACACCAGCCCAGCCAATGCTGCTGTCTTCAGCCACACCACTGGGCACCACGGTCTGGCTAATGGCTTCTCAGGGGCTCGGCAGTCCCCCCCTCCAAGCCAGCAGAGCTACTACAAGCTGGAGAGGTCAGGACCTGTCACTGTCCTGTCCACAGCCACTGATGGGGATATGGGCCACTCTGCAGAGTCAACTCCATCCAAGAACGGCGTCAACAGCTTTCTGGAGTCTCCTATGAGATTTCTGGATACCCCTACCAAGAATTTGCTCAATACACCTTCCAAAAAACTGGCTGATCTTCCATCCTGCCAATGCGTGGGTGAGTTGGATACATTGGATAAATTCCACCTTGTGACTAAATCTGCCCTGAAAGTTTGCTTTCAAATAAAAGCTGGCTCTGATTTTTCAGTTTCTCTCCCTTTCTAGTGCAAACAGACACACACACACACACACACACTAGCTGTGTCCTAATTCAGGGGCCAATTCAAGCAAAAGGAGACCGCATTTCTCTGCCATATTTGGAGGAGGCTCTGGGATTCTTTGTGAAGTGTTGTTGACCCATTATGATGTATTTGATCTTGAAATGCAGGCTTCCAAGGTGGTGGCCCCTGAATTGAGATCCAGCTACATTTACTACCACATTTACACTAATCTGACTCTTATTGAGAATGTCTATAAACAGGGAGCCAGTGTGTCTTTCAAAAATATAACAGTGTCAAATCAGTATTTGAGGGACTCAGTGAAGTCGCTGTGATGTCCAATAGATCTTGATTTTTTTTCCCCCCACAGACCAAATCATTGAAAAGGAGGAAGGCCCTTACTATACACACCTTGGGGCAGGACCCAATGTTGCTGCAGTGAGGGAACTGATGGAAAACAGGTAGCGTGACTTCTACCTCTCTGTTTACACATGAGTTTATGTGGGTGTGTTTACTTCCAAACGTGCCGAGAGCCTACGAGTCAACCACAGGCTTGGTAAAACGGGGCGGGGTAACAGCCTGTCATTAAAAAGGAAGCATTGCTGAGCTAGCTCAACACTCTCACCCTCTGTCTCAGCTACACACATGTACACACAACACACACAGCGTGTTGAAACAGGAAACTCCCATAGCTGAGACGAGGGGCCCGTAAACCAAGATGACAGCCAGTTTAAAAAAACTTGAGGTCCATCACAGTTCATCTGACAGCCACACATTTACAAGTGTGGACTACTTTGCTGTGCGTTGGTGTATATAAACCAAATACTACAGTCTATGCATTTTATTAATTGCAGGTGTGGGCAAAAATGTTTGATGTGATTTGCTGAATGATTTGTGTTTTGTCAGTTGCCTCCAGGTATGGGTACCAATGTCATGTTGTCTAATATATGTTATCAGTAATATGTGTGGTCAATAGCACAAATGTATGGGTTCTCTAATGTGTGTTTGTGTCACAGGTATGGTGCCAAAGGAAATGCAGTAAGGGTGGAAGTTGTTGTTTACACTGGGAAAGAAGGAAAGAGCTCCCAGGGGTGTCCGATAGCTAAATGGGTATGTGGCTGTTGTTTTGTTCATGGAGGTATCCGAAATGTCCTGAATATGTCTCTTGTGGATGCCACCGTAGTATATTTAGGGGCAGAAATGGAAATCACGCCCAGATTCTTATCCTTACCACAACCACAGCATACCCTTAGCTGCTCCCATGTAACCATAACCTAAATATAACCATTTCCAATTTCATCCATAACCATAGACCATGACAAGGCTTATACCTAAACATTTTTAAACTAACTTTGTCATTAAAGCCGATCTTGTGGTTTGACAGGTCAATCACAATAAAGTCATTCCCCAGTCATTCCACAATTTTATCTTATTTTTGTTTTCCTGTGTTACAGTGCTGCTGTTCTGTTGTAATCGCTTGTTTTCTGTGTATATGTGTGCACCATCATCTGACAGGTGATCCGGCGTGGCAGTGAAGAGGAGAAGCTGCTGTGTTTGGTCCGCCAGAGGCCAGGGCACTACTGTGACACTGCCATGTTGGTGATCCTCATCCTGGCGTGGGAAGGAATCCCTCGGCCGGTGGCGGACAATCTCTACCAGGAGCTCACCCAGTCCCTCTTTAAATACGGCTCTCCTACCAGCCGGCGGTGTGCCCTCAATGAGGAGTGAGTACCTTTTCCTTTGTTTTGCAATGACAGTACTTCTTCCCAGCTTTGCTCGTTTCATTATCTTGCTGCTGCCACTCCATTTCCACAGTCGTACGTGTGCATGCCAGGGTTTGGACCCAGACACCTGTGGAGCATCGTTTTCCTTTGGCTGCTCCTGGAGTATGTACTTCAATGGCTGTAAGTTTGCCCGCAGCAAAGTGCCCCGCAAGTTTCGCCTGCTTGGAGACTACCGGGAGGAGGTGAGGGAGTGGACGCCTTCCACAAATCCTAGAGGAAATCATCTTTTGTTTCTACTGGTGTTATATTGTTGTGAGAGGATATCTTGTGTATAATCGGTGTGCTAGCTTCTCGTTATTAAGGTTTTGACTTTGACTGGGTGTTGTATCAGATAAGTTCCATTCCTCATTTTATCTGCAATAAAGGCAAACTTAGATAACCTAATCTTTGTCAAACATTTTCTCCTAGTGGTTTATGTTGGATATGACAATCACACCAGTAGGCAAGTAGGATGGTTTTTTAAATCAGCTGTTATTCACCCAAAACTCCTAAATCTGTCCATTACTTTTAGGAGGAGAAGATAGAGCGCAACCTTCAGGGTCTTGCCACTGAGCTAGCACCACTCTACAAAAGACTGGCCCCTGAGGCCTTTCAAAACCAGGTATGAAACAATTATGGCTGCCACACTTACCTCTGATAATCTCTGTCTCTCTTAGGTCAATTCCAATATAATCGATTCTTACTTAAACCTTAATTCGAATCTTTTACAGTCTTCACCACAAACCAAACTCTTCTCATGTCTTGTCCTTTCACCTCTCATAGGTGGAAAATGAGGAGGGAAGTGTGGACTGTCGGCTGGGCTGGAGGGAGGGACGGCCTTTTTCTGGGGTCACTGCCTGCGTGGATTTCTGTGCCCACGCTCACAAGGACACTCACAACATGAATAATGGCAGCACTGTGGTAAGCAAGCTAGGAGTGTTACACATTGCTATCTACTTCTACATGTCTATCCCAACCTGTTTCCAAGGTCACTGGTTCTAGTTTTGGTTTAGTCTCTTGATATGAGGTATTGATTTGTTATGGCCTACTGTTTGGTTGTACAACTTACCTTCTGCCTGTGTCGTTTTTCAGGTTTGCACTTTAACCAAGGAAGATAACCGTGCAGTGCGTAACATACCAGAAGATGAGCAGCTCCATGTTCTGCCACTTTACAGGATCTCTGACAGGGATGAGTTTGGTCGGGTTGAGGGCCAGTGGGCAAAGATCCAAAGTGGTGCTCTGCAAGTTCTGTCTTCTTTTCCCCGAGAGGTGAGTGAAGAGGTTAGTTTTCTTTCTAATGTCAGTATTTTGAGACCTTTGTTGCAAAAGGGCTAATAAAATTATAAAAATGTGTCATGTTTTAAATAATAGATTATTTTAATTTTATATATCAGGTGCGTCTACTGGCTGAGCCAGTGAAATCAGCCCGTAAGATTAGGCAAGAGGCTCGTCAGAGGGTTCAAGCAGAGAAACTGGAGAAGAAGCTCGGGCTGACTCCTCTCACTCCTGGGAAAGTGAAAAGTGAAACCCCCAACAAAGGTAGTAAATCCAAGTCTCTGGTCAACAAATACAAATGTTTTTTGATGTTTTCACATCCGTGTTTTAGAAATACATTACAATACATACATATTTTCTACATCCAAAACAGAGTCTCAGGGCTACTACAGCTCACAGAGACTACCGCCCAGACCTGCCAGCGCTGGAAGGTACCTACCTAACCAACCAAGCACTTACAGCCAGAGCACCAGCAGCTACCCCACACTGGGTGCAGGGGTCACCCCGCAGAAGGAAGCCATCTCCCCCAACCACCATGGCCTACCTGGCCACCAGTTTGGACAAAATGGCTCAGCTCTAAATTATAAGACAATGAGCAACGTCGTGAATGGTTATCCCTCAGAACATATACCTCCACATAATGCCCTTAGTGACTACCCCCCTACATTTAAAGCTGAGCCCAGCGAGGTGCACTGCTCTCTTCTGCGCAGACCCTCCCCCAGTGAGAGTGCTCCTCCCTCCTCCTTCTCCCCCAGACCTACCTCTGAGGGCCTCTTAAGTAGGCTTAATGGACTCCACAGGGCTGCAGGAGATGTTGCAGCAGAGGTCAGGGGTCATGGACTCCTCCCTCCACTCTCATCTCTCCCCCTTCCCCTGCAAACTCCCCCACTTGAACCAGAGGAAGTTAAGCAGGAGGAGGTGTGGTCAGACAGCGAGCACAACTTCCTGGACCACAACATAGGCGGAGTTGCCGTGGCACCGTCACACGGCTCTATATTGATAGAGTGTGCACGGCGGGAGCTCCACGCCACCACCCCTATCCTCAAGCCAAACCGAAGCCACCCCACCCGCATCTCCCTGGTCTTCTACCAGCACAAGTCTCTTAATGAACCAGGCCATGGGATGGCTATGTGGGATGCAAAAATGGCCAAGCGGGAACGGGAGCGGGAGGAGGAGGCTGAGAGATTAAGGATGGAGGAAAGTGTGGGGAAGAGCGGCAAAGGAGCTGAAGACGTGGAGAAGGAGAAGGAAACAGGAGAGGAGGAGGAGGCAAGGAGGATGAAGAATGTCCCCACACGTCAAGCATGGACTCAACCGAGGGATGGTGTCGTCACCGTGTCCCCTTATGCTCTTACCCAAGTGACAGGCCCCTACAATCGCTGGACTTAGTCAACATGTTTTACACACACAGAGAAAACTCCTACACCCTGTGCTTCTGCCTTACCTCAATCAACTTCAAACTGCTACTCTCATTTTTACATCGTTTTCATTGTGCTTTTCTAATATCTGGTGGTTCACTTTGTCCTTCTGCATCTCTGCCTTCAGAGTGATGAGGAAGACCCAAAGTTTGTTGGCTTTTTAACTGTGAGTTTTCGGTGTTGTTTTTATTGTAAAGAGATGGTGCTTTGAAGCATTTTAAAGACGTTTTTAAACTGGTTTTATATACATGATTAAGAACAAAAAAGATGTGATTATTTATTCTGATCATAATGATTTCTATTTAATTCCTGGTGTAAGCCTGTTTACTGCAAGATTTCTATGATAACCTGCATTATGTGTTGACGTTCAGAATTTATGTTGTACAGTAGGAGTATGCTCTTTATTTTCAGCCAATAGTTCTCTTGTCCTAAGATGAATCTCATTGGCTTTTACATTGGTGCCATTCTCACTGTAACCTTTATTTAGCAAACTCATCACATAATGTACAAAACAAGACTAATAGTGTGCATATATTTACTACAGATTGTCACATGTAGCATTGTCCTTTTCCTTCTGCTGCCTCTGACTTGTGTTGGCAGTTGATGAAAGAAATGTACTTCTTTGGTTTGTTGTTTTGTTTCTTTTCTCTTGTCTGGATGGTCTGTCTTTTATTCACAGATATGTACGGCATATTAAGAAGCACTTTTTTGTTTTCCTAAACTTAACTTGAAAAGGTCCCAATTCATAGGCCTAAATATGTATGTACAGATAAATAGAGATATATATGACAGTTTAGCATGGATCCAGTTTTATTTTACAGTATTTTTGCATTTATTTGATAGTCATTTGATTGAAAACGACATACATATCTAATGAAATTCAAAACTTAGTATAATGAGGAATCTTGAAATACTGCAACAATGAAGTGCTTATCATTCTTGGCACTTAACTTTCTGGAAAAGGAATTCTTTCATAGGGCACAAATGTGATAATAGGAATTCAAAAACTTACTGTACATTTTAATGGTGCTAATGAGAAATCACAACATGTCAGCTATGTCAACAGAATATTGCCAGTTTTGTATGTCAATAATCAAACAATTCCTTCTTTTGCCTCCTCTCTGCTTTTATTGTAAAACCACTCACAAATCAGATCCCACTCAGACAATTGCCTAAGACGATTTCGGGTGCTCAAACCTTGTGAAGACTTTGTTTACAGAGCGTTTTTTTACAGGGTCTGAATAAGGGGGTTGGTGTCAACTCCTGGTGAATCAGGATGTTTATTTTTTATTACCCATAAAAGAGAAGCTCTTTCTTTTAAGAATTCATCAGTGAAATTTCAGCACAAGCGGTAAAGACCTTTCACTGGTATTCACACTAACACTGGTGGTATAACATTTCCTGTGAGAAAAATGTTGGTCTTTTACACACTTTGACTTCCTCTTGGTGCTAATAGGACAAGATTTCAAGGTGCATACAATGACCTAACCTGGTTGTATACTAAACGGTGATGGCACGGTGCTTTTTGAAACTCAGCACACACTGATCTGGTATGTGATTCAATACAAAGGTAGTTTTATCATTTCTCTGCATGATTACTGGCTGACAACAGACTTGAGATGTGTTGATATCCCGCCATTGATCATGATGTTTTCATGTACCAGTTAAAAGCAAATTATTGTATTATTATTATGTCCATCTAGAGTTCAGATGTCTTCCATAGAGAACCAAACTCTCCGACAATTCTCATAAATCACAACATACACACAACATGAAGTGAATGTAAACAGTTTAAATCATTTCATTTAGATAGAACATTTTTGAACACGAGAACGTTACAGCGGTAAATGTTTCTTTTAAATTTACTGTGGGGGACATTCTCAGTTCACATTGAAAGTCTTTTTAATTGACGAGGAACTAACAACTAGCACCAGCATTTAAAAATCTGAAAGAAAAAAAACCTTTTATTAGTAGAAAATGTGTAAATATGTATGTGAACTATATTGTTTTTACTGTACTGTTAATGGTGTTTAGACAATGGATGATCTTGCTTATTTTGAAACTGAATTACTGTACGTTGCTGAAAGTATATCCAGTTTAGACTTGAGAAGAGACTAAATTTAGCATTCCTTTTACGGATGGCTGATCTCTTTTGGGATTGTGAAATAAAGTCATATTTATATTTTGAACCTGATCATGATTTCTTTTGTCCTGATTTGTTGTGTATGCATGAGTGGGTGTTTATATTATACAGTGTGTGTGTGTGTGTGTGTGTGTGTGTGTGTGCGCGTGCATGTGTTTGTGTGTGTGTATTTTTACACAACCTTTGACAGATGCCTTTTTATTCCAGCCACTGTATATGTGAGGGATTTAAAAGCATTTATTCTTTGACAGCTTGCTACATATTATTTATTTAAATATGAAGTAGGCTGTTTTTAACAAGCCCAAAGGGCTTTAAAGAGTTAATCATTATTCAAAAAAGCCAAAAGGCCTTTTCCTTTTTTCTATTCTGAATTTCCCACACGAGCAAACTGTATGACTCACTGCAATGGACTTTCAGTTTAGTAATTTAGACTTTGTCCTCAAAATGTCTGGGATGAATCACTGCTTGTTTTTGTACGATTTGTCTCCACAACTGAAAATATTGTGTTTTTCCCAAATCAAGTGACATTGAGGATGTAAGAAAATCATTTGCTTGTGACTAACTGAGATGACTAACTTAATAACTTCAACTAACACAAGTATTTCAGGACTTTAGTTAAATCTAATTAAAGTTAAAGTTCGTTACAAAAGAAAATCTGTGTCATAATTATTACCATTACTGCACAACATATTGAAAAATAAATAAGAGATAATGAATCAACATGCTGAGGATTGTCTATAGCTGAATGCTGAATCTAAAATTATCTTTACAGGACTGGCTGTTAACAATCTTACAATTCAAAAAAGATAAATAACTCAAGTGCAAGAAAAGTGTATTTTGTCTATATTTTATATAACTTAACTCCAAGCTTCATTCCCTGTATCATAATGAATCAAGTAATGTTTTCTTTTAAGAAGCAGTTTCACAATTCTTTCTGTTCTGGTAACAAAACTATCCACATCATTGTAGTTGGTTAGGTTAAGTTGGGATTCATTGATCCAGCTTTTTCTTTACCAGTGCCGATTCTGATACTTCAACTATCTGCCGATACCACATTTTTTTCATTTAACATCTGTATGCTTCACTTTTTTTTAAATAATATTTGATGTATTAATCATAGACTGTATGAAACAGGGGTGTATATCATGTTAATATTGCAGCAAATGTTAATTAGTTTATGAACTGCTGGGTAGCTTGTAAACCCCCCCTCCCTCTACCCCCCTCTATATGAAGTCTTATCTCATTTTGTATTAATAATCTGAATGAACTAACTGGTGACTAGACTTACCAAATAAATATAGTGGAGTACAAAGTACAATATTTGCCTCTGTATTGTAGTAGTAGTAGTAGTAGTAGTGTGCAGTAGAATTATTAGGGAGCAGAAATTGGAAATACTCATGTAAAGTACAAGTGTCTGAAAACTGTACGTACAGTACTTGAGTGAATTAATTTTATTACAACAGACACATTCCCACAATAGAGCAAACGCCAGCAACGGAACAAAATGATTCACAAGTGTATTTATTTGCAGATCATAATAAAGTAAACTATAAGGAACTATGACTCCATGAACAAAGGAGTGACACAGTGGTTGTCTTCACACACAGTTCTAAGAAGTGTAGACCTTCAATACTGAAATTAGATTATTCAAATTGGAGTGATGTCGTTGAAGTGATTACACCATGAATGCAATCTGTGAAGAATTAGATTTATGTAACCTTGCTCTTTATGGTAAATTCATTGAAAGGTTGATGATGTGTGGAGATTGTAAAGTACTTAAGTACTTTTGAGTAAGTTTGTTCTAGTAGACAAATTTACACACACACACACACACACACATACACACACACTGAACTGAAGTACAAAAGTACCTGCTTTAAAAATACTTAAGTATCAAAAGAGTACTATTAGTATGATAATGTTTGTCAGGGGTTGCTGGCATGACAAACACAAATATAAATACAGTAGGCAGACTTTCCTATTTATTAAACAGAGGCATTCATTATAAACAGGGTGCCCTTCCAATAATGATTCAAGTTACTCAGTTATATATGTACTTAAAGCATTAAAAGTAAAAGTACTCATTGTAGAAAAATGTCCTGTGATAGGTATGCTATTATATATTAAATTATTATTATTATTACTGCATTAATGTAAAAGCAGGATTTTACTATTGTAATTGTTGAGGGGGAGATCATTTTTAATTATTTTGCGTTGGAGTGCAATTAATGATTATTTTCATTATGGATTAATCTGCTGATTATTTTTCCCATTATTCAATTTTTGAAATTCTGAAAAATAGTAAGAAATACCGTCACAGTTACCCAGAGCCTAAAGTGACACCTTCACAATGCTTGCTTTGTCTAACCAACAGTACAAAGTTTAAAATTATTAAACGCCATTGTACATCTAATAACCATGTCAGCTGTAGGCTACTTGTATAAAATGTTGGGAAGCTTAATTTATAACAAAACATATTTTAGTAATTCTTTATTTGTTCAAGGATTCAAAATGTTTATTGTCAGATGTTCAAGTTTCCCTGTACACTCAAATTCTTACTTTGCTGTCCACATTAATTGCCTACAATAAGAATAAAAGGAAAATAAAATATATGTATAAATAAAAATACAATAAAAATATGATAAATAGAGATATAAAATAAGATAAATAACAAATATATACACTTCATCGTTGTGCAGGCAGACGAATTATAAACAGTTGTGCAACTGATGAATTATATACATGTGGAAATTGTACATGTAGCAGTGTGCAGATGTGCAGTAACAGTGCAATTAACATGGTCATGGTACAGTTTAGAGATGGGCATGATAATGGAATCCACACGCCTATTAACTGTTTAAGACTCTGATGTCAGTGGGGAAGAAAGAGTTCTTCAGTCTTGTAGTCCTACATTTTACACACCTATACCTCCGGCCCGAGGGTAACGTTAGAAGTCCTTGATAATGGAGGCAGCTCTGCTGTGGACTCTGTGATGGTAAATGCTATGCAGAGAGGATAGTGGAGTCCTGGTGATCTTTTCAGCTGTCTTCACCACTCTCTGCAGGTGTTGGAGGTCCATAGCAGTAGTGCTGCCACACCTCACAGTGATGCAGCCGGTCAGAATGCTCTCAACAGTGCACCTGTAGAAGTTGCTGAGGATGTTAGGTGACATACCGTACTTCCTCAGTCTCCTCAAGAAGTACAGCTGCTGTTGAGCCTTCTTGACCAGCTGTGTGGCATTCAGTGTCCATATGTTTCATATGTAAAAATCTTAATTTGTAAAGTAACTAAAGATGTCAGATAAATGTAGGGAAGTAAAGGGTAAAATATCTCTCTCTGAAATTTAGTGCTAGTGGAGTAGAAGAATAAAGTGACATTAAAAGAAAATACTCAAGTAAAGTAAAAGTACCTCAAATTTGTACTTAAGTACAGTACTTGAGTAAATGTACTTAATTACTGTCCACCACTGTCTACTTCTGGCTTCTGGTTTATCTGAAGCACTCTCCTTGGAAAGACAAAGAACTACTGTAGTACTTTGGACCTCTTGATGACTGTCCTTTCTCCTGGCCACCTTCCTCGGTTTCCCCGTCAATCCACCTCGAGTGGACTTCGGCGGCTTCCGTAGGTGTGTGAGTGGTCGGACTGTGACGCAGAAGCGCTGAACGGGCAGAACATTTCTACTGTCAAGATGGCGACATCGGAGCCGGTAAGAGAGGGACAAGAGGTAGCTGAAAACTCGACTAATGCGCATGGAAATTGTGGTTACATCTTCACGATACCTGGCGACTTTATTTTATAATCTTGCTTCCATGAAACGGCATCTACTATTTGTGGGAAATGATTGTGTTTCAGTACACATATGTGTCAGTTCTCGTGGATCTCAATTAGCTTTAGCACAGCAATGTGATGGATAAGGCTGTGTCTGACTTTGTTGGCAGGGAGGGACTGACTGACTGGACGTCGTTCATTCAAACTACAATCAGTGATTTATTTTAATCCACTTCGACATAAGAGTCAGTATGCTATGGTGCTTTTTATTTAACCAACACTATGTTTTAAATGCTCACATTGCGTAATTATTGATTAAATTTATGACAATCTGGACACGTGTGTATCTAGCTTGGAGTTAGCCTAGCACGTTAGCTAAAACGAATGCTAGCGACGTTAACTGTAACGTTAGCCTGCCAATCCAAAGCTAGCCGCTTTATTGTGAGCTGTTACGTACTAATGTTAAAACACTGACGTTGTAGAGTTGGACACTGCTGTCAAATATTTAATTGCCCACTTTAAAATAACACTTTACATTTCGAGACTGCGACAGTGTAACGTTATATGAATGGTTGGACTTTTCATACCATATTTAATGGTGTGATAGCTGTGGTACCTGAAATTCTTAACTTTGTTGCGATTATATTATTCAGCTTGACATGTTATGAAGGTATACTTTCTGGTAATGGTGACTTTAAGGCCAGGAGAAGACCTAATTTAAGCTGCAGTGTGACATAGCTACAATGCCACATTTAAACACATTAACATTTAAATATTAATTCATCTCCCACCTCATAGCTTTGCATAAAGCCTGTGCAAACTTCTTTCATGGTGGCGATCAATAGACATAGCCATGTTTTGAATGATCGTCTTTTGTATTCAAAGAAAGTATATGATGATGTATTGTGTATGTCACTCTCCTCAGAAAGCACCTGAAACTGAAGAACAACAAACTGACAGCCAAGTCGTTGCGAATCCTGAGCAGTATATCAAGCACCCCTTACAAAACAGGTGAGAATGAAACAGCTGCTGTATTTGACAGGGTACTGCAACCAAAAGGAGCTTGTGTGTTACATAAGCCGCAGTATTTTGACATTAGTGGAGATTTAGATATCACCAACTGCAATACTCAACTGGGCATGTAAACAGCATTTTCTGATGATCAAAACTTCATCTCCTTGATAACTTAGGCACTACTGCTGTTAAAAAGGCCTAAAAATGTGTTTTTGCTAAATTTGGCTCCGGAGAGACAATAATGTTGCAGCATGACAGAAGTAACTGCAGGACTGAGGCTAGTTACTAGAAGAAAACAAATGATGTAACGCGACATGGAAGAGGGGATTTTAGTCTGGACAGTTTGTACTCTGCAGCAAGTCAAAGCCAGTAAAACTGAATTGTTTGAGGAGATAAAAACACACACAAATAGGGCTGCAACAAATATCTTCATTACTGATTAATCTATCAATCATTTTCTTGATAAATCTGTTAGTTGTTTGGTCCATAGGTTGTCAGAAGATTGTTTCAAATAACTGTTTCCTAAAGCCCATAGTGGCGCTCTCAAATGTCTTGTTTTGTCCAGAACCCAAAGATATTCCATTTTCAATTATAGAAGACAAAAGAAAACAGAAAATATTCACATTGGAGAAGCTAAAAATCAGAGAATGTGGACTTTTTTTCCCTTTAAAAATAAGTCAAAACGATTAATCAATTATAAAAATAGTTGGCAATTAAATTAATACTTAACAACTAATAGATTAAACATCTAATTGTTGCAGGTCTGTTTAAAAGTGTAAAGTTCTGTCCCCTTTAGGTCAGTAGTCTTATTTATTGCAGCCCTGATACACCCTGAGTAGAGAACAGTCATATTGCTCTCTAGTGACTCTGAGGATGTGTGTCTACTGAGAAACTCCCCGTAAACCTGTGATCTATATTAATGAAATTTTAAACAATTAAATTTTTAGCACAGTGATTTGAAGCACCATCTTCATCATCATGTGTTGAATATTTGCGTTTTGTTGAAGAAAGAAGTACCATTGTAAAAATAATTTACTGTAAATTGTATCATGTTAAGTGGAGGCTGTTTTCAGTTTCAAACCAGAAGCACAGAATGAAGAATTCAGCTTCCTACTCTGCATGTTAGTGTTGCAATTGTTGTTCACTATTGTCCTTTTAGAAATGTTATCATAGTTCTGTGGTGGTGACGACCTATTCAGGAGCATTGTACAGTCGTTTTAGGAAATGCTGAATAGTTCACTTAGTAGGTCACTTCTAGGCCATTCTGCCTGTTCAGCCCAGCCTCAGAGGTCAAGGTTGTCCACGTCTGCTGCTCTAGCCTGGGTCACGTTATCCTGCCATTTTGGTTTTAGGCACTCAGATTTAGTTAAAACAAACTGTGTTTGGGTTACTGTATTAAGATGCTTCCACTGTAACGCACTGAATGATGGCCGACTCTGTAAGGAAGTCCTGGCTTGTTGAATTAAATTGGGTTTGTAAGACTGAGTTGTGAAATATCTTTTACAAATTTACACACAGTTTCCGGTTTATTAGGTAAACCTAGCTAAAACTAATGCAGTCTAAACAGACAGTTTTTTAAATTAATGAGTCTTCCCCATTTGTATGCATGAGGGTAGACTAAATAGCAGAAACACCTCTCTGCATGATGTGATACAGTTTAACAGCACCACATATTACACCCTCCAAATTTACCATGAAGTTGTCAACACTTCTCTAAAACCGTATTAATAGAAACTGAACAATATAACCTTTATGACAGGAGGATGTATTACAGGACAGTTGTACTAGACTGCATGTTTTTTAGCTAGTTTACCTAATTAACTGACAACTGAGTGTATGTAGAAACTTGTGTTGCTGTCTCAAACCTACTCTGCTGCAGAAGTTAGTTGGGTAAATCTGGTGATGATTTGAACTAAAGATTATAAAAAATCTATTGCATCCAAAGCAAGAATAAAATTTTGCCTTATTAAGAGTGAACTTAAACCAGCAAAAATGCAGGTTTAGTCTGCTGTCTGGACAAACAAAGTGACCGACCATTCATATTAATATTTGATAGTCAACTTGCAGAGACTTGAAACTAATACACATGTATGGAGCTGTATTAATATCAGATGTGCTTTTATTTTTGTTTGGTTATCACTCTGTGTTCTGTGAAGGTAAATCTACACATGGGTTTGAACTGGCTGTACGTCTCTATTAACCTGCAAGCTGAAACATAAATAGCCATGATAATAACTTTCAAGTCATGTAATGTGATTTTCACATGGTACTGAAATAAAGGGAAACCAGCAGCTCCCGGAAGGTCGGAAAAACACATCCAGTTTCTGAAAACCTGTACTATGCTGTGGGAAATGCATTAATATACAGTGTACAGTCCAGTTAAGAAATGAAAAACATCTATATTATCAGTATTACACTGCATTATTAAATCCCGTAACAATGTATCAGCTGATATTATTTATTATTACAGGAACACATAAACAATGTTGCTATGGATCTTTGATCTCTTATATTTATTTACTTTGTGAGCAAGACATTTTACAGCTGAAAAATCAACTTGTCAGTGCTTTCTGCTGGACAAACTATGTAATGGTGAGGTGACACTGTTTCTAAATAACCTCTAACCTTGGTGGAAATTTCTGTATTTCTTGTTACTTTTCGGCTGACCTATACACCGATATATAGGTACATTGGTGAAGTTTGCCCTCAGGGCTTTCTGCAAGCCTCATTACTTGTCTTCCTCACATGACTTGAGAGCGACAGTTTGGTCGCGGTAATGCACCTCTAAGCTGGTTTGCCAACTGCCTCAGAATTGGAGGAAAAAGCTATATTATTAATACAGCACAGGAGGAGGAGTTTTTGTTTGTATGGACGATCCTAATGAAAGAAGAAAAAAGTCTTTGTTGAATTAACAAAACAATTACTGTGTCGTGATATATACCGTTACCTTGATATAAAATTAGGGCTGCAGCTTTCAGTTATTTTAGTTATCGAATATTCTATCAATTTATTTCATCGATTAATCGGATAAGAAATACTTTTGCTTTATTAAAGATCAGTTGTAAAAATGCAAAAGATAAATAAGACTGGTCTCTTAAAAGAGCAACTAATTGGTTTCCTTTTTAGAAAAATCTTAATTTTTATTGCTTAAATTGCATACAGTATTATCTGTCAAAACGAAACCCATTTAGGGCATTTAAGTGCCATATTACATTTTTAAATACTCCTTCGGAAATGCTAAAACAAACCTTTTGCTTTAAAAAAGGTATGTATGCTTAAGTTTCTGAACTATTAGTTTCCAACTAACTAAAGCTCAGGCATAATGTAAGCCTTTACTGTTGGTGTCAGTGGAGTTTCTACATGGCACGAGTGCAGTTTCATCCTCTGATTGGACTGTTCAGTTTGTTAGCATTTGTGTTTGATGGTGGGGAGGGGGGCACAGGGTTCGGCTGATGTCCTCTCATTGCCCTCCTCCCTCTCCTGCTAACACCCGTCATAAACAAAGGCTGCATTTGTAGCGTTGATGATGGCTGGCTTTCTCTGTTATTTTGCATTGATTTAGATGCTTTTGCAACTAGCTGTTGTGTTTTGTTGTGAAATAGGGTTTATGTTTGTGGTGTTAGGACTCTGGCTTAAGGTTATTTTGTTTTTCATACAATAGCACTTAAAATACAGTACAGTAATAGCACAGTAAACGCCTCTTTAGACATTTCTACTCATTCTACTGAAACTGAGAAATATTCCAGAGTTGTTTTGCTGTCCAAAAATAAATTATTTTAATTCATTGTCATTATACTGAAGTCATTTTTCCACTGTCCTGTGTGTACTGAGTGTTTTGATTCTTGTTTTGTCCTCTCAGATGGGCCCTGTGGTATTTCAAAAACGACAAGAGCAAAAGCTGGACGGAGAACTTGCGTCTTATTTCGAAGTTTGACACAGTGGAAGACTTTTGGGCGTAAGTGTTCTCAGCTAATCCTGTAATGTAATGGTTTTGTCACTATATAGGGGTATAAGTGGAGCGTTTCAGAAGAATAGCATTTAAAAATTACTGTTTTGTCTTTGACTCGGTGATACATGTGGCAGCAAAGCACTACTTATGCAGATGTAGATAAATTATTCTGTCATTAAATTATTTCTAATGCTGACGGAGGCACAGATGGCTGAAATAGCGATGTAAAGCTACATTAATGTAACCTGAGGTTCAACTTGTGTGTGGTTGTTTGTTTGTTTTTGTTTGTTTGTATTGTTGTGTGTACCTCACTCTTGGTATGTGCATTTGCAGTATATGTTATTTAAGAATTCTTAGCTCTGAAAGCACAGATGCCACGTGAGTTAAAATAAATACCAGTTAAGATATAAAATGTAAAAGTTTCTGAAATATTGTCATACCCTATTTTTATAGAAAAGCAACTTCACATATGACATGTAAAGTGCCACATTTACAGACTGAAGTGAAGGAACAATGGCAGATGAAGCCCGTACTCTTACTGAAGTCAGCATTTGTGAAATACTTCTGACACTGTTCCTGTGTTTCTTACAGATTATACAACCACATACAGCAACCAAGCAAACTTGGCTTTGGCTGTGATTACTGTTTATTTAAGGTAAGACCCTTTTTTTTTTTTTTTTTTTTAAATATAGTTGTTTTCCTCATCAACCTTTGGGATGTTTGCAGGATGTAAAATTCGATATATCGGAGCAAAGGCAGGTGGACAAAATCTAAAAACAACCTGCCGAGTCCCAAATAGCCACCTACCCCGTTTACTGGCCTGGTGTGAGAACACATTTTGACAAATAAACGCAGGTCTCCATTAAACGCCTGGTCTGCTTTTATAAAGTTCTTCAGATGTATAAAACCTCTTAAACCCCACCGGGTTGCTCGCTTTAGCTGCTTCTAAGCTGCTTAGATTGTTAATACAAATATTAATGTTTAAACATATGATCAATATGAACATGCTACCACACCTCGTTAGATCAGTTAGATTCTCCACAATTAAATTGTTCATTTAACGGAAACAACAAGCCCCAAAGTCTAATTCTTATAGGTTTACCGGTGTAACTGGCATGGTACAAGAGATGAAAAGGAAAAGAAACCTGCGGACTCGCATAACTCTGAAGTGCTGGTTAAGTCCGAATGTGTCCGTTCCTTGATTATTAAATCCCTATACTTGGTAAGGTCCACCGATTAAAAGAATCAAAACAGCTTTTCATAAAAATTAATCCAAGTTATGAATCCTGTCATGTGAAGTCCATCGCTCTCTGTCTGCTAACTTCTGCCACACTTTTCTCATCCCGCACCCTGTTGTTGTTTTCGTTACATTGCTGCCTACAAAATAAAAGCGCATAAGCCGTCTGTCGGCGCTAGATCAAATGAATGACATGTATTTGTTATTATTGGATAATTTTTATACAAGTAATATTCTGTTTTGAAATAAACTGTTTCACAGAAGCCTATTGTAGTTTTGTGCAAGAGGAATTCCCATATGGACGCCTGTCCCAAATATAGGCAGGGTCAATTCTGTGATTTTAGCAAATAAAAGCTGAGCTATTAATCAAAGTTTTACGGTATTTAAGTTAAACATCAAATTCATATTAGTGCTACAGTGTTAAGAAACAGTTGTCACTTAACTTGTTTTTGTAATGAAGTATTTAATTGCTTTTTCACTTTGTGCTCCAGGATGGGATCAAGCCAATGTGGGAGGACGACAGGAACAAGCTGGGCGGCCGATGGTTGATGACCCTCAATAAACAACAGAGACACAATGACCTAGACCGCTACTGGATGGAGACGGTGAGGCAACTTTTTTTCACGGAGCAGCTGTCATAGATGAACTTATAACTTCTATGTGGCTGTGATCAGGGTCTGAAATTAGCACCCGCCAAATGGGAGTAAATTGTTGCCGGGTGAAACCATCAGGCCATCCGCCACTTCGGCACATGCGCCTGAGTCACACTACCAGTCAGCCCAGGGAATATCTATTACAGTGCTTTAAACCAAACTCGGCCACGGAAGAGGAACAGTCAGTCGTGAGTGACAGCTGGTTAGCTTGCCAGCAGTGCCGGCCAGACTATGGGAGGTATCATTGATTGACAGAATCACTAATCCTTGTCTATTAGACGCAATAGGTGTGACTTGTTTTTTTATTTTTATTGGCCAACCTTTTGTATTGAAACTCAGAGTTTTTGTGTTTGCTTGCTGTAATTCAGAAGAGTAGGTTTGGTGGAACTGTGGTTTGGTATTGCACACTGACTTATAATAATAATAATACACTGTGGTGAACTTTAAGTTAGGGTTAGGCTTGCTTTGTGCTTCTTGTCGTTTGTCTTTACCTTTGAAATACCTAGTTGTTAGTGATTGTTTTGTACTGAAAGACATCGTTGCTTTGTGCATGAAAACGTGTTATTTAAAAATCTACAGGAATTTAACCTTTATTTAACCAGGAAGGACACTTAAGAACAACTTCGTATTTACATATATGTAAATATATTGAACATTGAATGACAACATTTCAAAAGTGGCAGATACAATTTCTGAGTGACAGTGAAAAAGGTTAATTTCAGACCCTGGTTGTCATTTCATTATCAAAAAAGAACAATATGATTCATATTGTGCGTCACATTTTGTGTATTTTGCAGCTCTTGTGTTTAGTCGGTGAGTCGTTTGACGAGGCAAGTGAAGATGTTTGTGGAGCTGTGGTTAACGTCAGACCTAAAGGTGACAAAATAGCCATCTGGACGAGCAACTGCCAAAACAGGGACGCCATCATGACGATAGGGTAAGTTGTATAAAGTCACCGTGTCAGTAGGAAATAATGCAAGTTATGGAAAGATGAAGAGCTTTGCTAACTGTAGCTGACCACTAGATAATGACACGAAGTTAGCATTAGTCTTCACACAGCATTCAACTTCTTGTCTTTCCACAGGCAAAATTATAAAGAGCGTCTGAACCTCCCAATCAAAGCCATGATCGGCTACCAGTCACATGACGACACATCCAGCAAGAGCGGATCCACCACCAAGAACATGTACTCCGTTTGAACCCCCCCTCCCAATTTCAACTGGCTGTAGATTTAAACAATTACCAAACTGCATCATCACAACAATAATTTTTGAGTTGTCAACTTGTCTTTTCCTTTTATTGAAAAGAGATTTGTTCTTGTGTACACCTGGAGCTTACCCCAATATGAGAAACAAGTGGGGCAATCGTTAGAAATAGGGAGGAGGCCTAGGAGGAAAGGAGAAGAGGAACACAAATGATTTGCTTTTAGAGTTGACGAGTTCTGTGATTAATACCAGTGATCTCCCCTAGCTTAGCTAAGAACAAGCTTTTTTTCAGTACTTAATGACTTGGAGTTGCAAAAAAAACAAACATCTTTCTTAACTTATATAGCCTTGTTTTTCTCACTCCTTACAAAAAGTGTTTCTCACCTCGCAGGAAAAGATGGTAGGCAACTTATCCTTTTCACAGAACAAATTTTAAGGACAATTTTAACTTGATTTATCCAGAAGTGTTAACCATGAGTTGGGTTTTTCAGACGCACCTCCTTGAGGAATCTGCAGTATCTTAAAGTTGTGTAAAAGCTGTGGTCACAATCCGAAGTAAAGGGTTTGGATTTAAGGCCACTTGTCGTTTCAGCCATGCTGGAATTGTGGAATATTGCTTGTAGAACTCTTTGAACTTTTTTTCTTCCCCTTACATTTATTTATAATGTATGCATTGCAGTTGAACTACTTAGTTGAAAGACAACCATGAAATTAGTGTTTATTCAATTTTTCTTTTCTTTTTTCTTTTCTTTTTTTGTTTGAGGTCAATAATGTGGACTACTGCATATAGATGACTTTTTTTTTTACAGTGTACCATACAGTAAAGATGCTGACAGAATTAGGTGTGCTTTTCACTGTTTTCTTCCTAACAAAAACTGTAGATAATGTCGCACTCCTCTCTTGGTTGATGCAAAGGAAAGATGATATTCATTGTGAAATGATTTTGCTCATAATGTATCTTTATTATCTGTAATTCCAGGATGTATATTACCTTCTTTCAAGTAAAGGTTAAGTGCTTTGCATTAAAACCAGAATTATGTTGCCTCGTTTTGTCTATGAAGTGTGTATCACTGAATCATGGGAATCATAAAATAACCAATTTAAAAACCTTTTTTATGGCCACTTGGGATATTGGGAACAAGTTGGTGAATACAACATTGACACTGATAACACCTTATTACGTTGTTTGTGCGGACATGTTACTTAACAGTTGTTTGTTTACACATCCATCAGTAACGGAGCAACATTATCATTAATTTGAAGTTGTGTTTCTAGCTACCTGGCAAATGTAAGTCCAACATTAGCCCTGTTTTTGGCCCCCATCAATTCCTAAAAGGAAATATTTGGCTCTTTAGCTGTTAAATGTTCCACTATGCTCCAGCTTTTTCACTGAAAACAGGTGTTTGATGGGGCCATAAAATGATGCTGTGACAGCGTTGAGCTAAAACTTGCTATAAAGTGGTGTAACACCAAGGGGAGCTGCAGATTCAGGTGGTAATTCTCTACGAATAACAAATTTCACATTGTTTTCATGTTTGGTACACTGATCAAATGACAGTATAGATAATAGCCACATTAAAGCCCCTGAAAACCTGTTTCAAATTGTAAGGATTTCTCTAACACTAAATAACAATGACTGAATAACCATTAAGATTAAAGATTGGGGGAAAAAATTGATTTGATTATAATAGAACAAATGGTAATGGAGTCTACTTGCTTAATTATCGAGGAATGTGCGAAATACTGACATTTTGAAATGCGTATTCCTCAACTTGAACAAAGTTTATAACATTAACTAGTAAAACAGATGTAAAACAGAACAAGGGTAGCGTGTTGCTCTACAGAGGAAGCGGGTAGAAGTAGCACGCACTGGCACCGCCTTAACGTACATCTGTCAAATGCAGCGTCTCTATCCACAACCTGGAGGAGGAACTGTACATGAGTGTATTAATAAAGAGTATAATGTTTAGCTAATAGTATACTGTTAGTATAACAATAATATACTACATTCATTATATTTTTACCAGTAGTCGAATATTAAATCCAGTTACAGCTGTTTCATTTCTGTGGGTTGTTTTTATACATTAAATCCTTCTGCAAGCAAAAGGCTCTACATCGGTCTCTAATTTGTTAATGCTAAGTCCTAACTTGTCAATATTGTTCAACATTTAATTATTTGCTGTAGCACGTCAAACTTTTTTTTTAATGTCCCGCCCCATCCAGCCTGTGATTGGTCGGTTGACGAAAAGTGACTCACAAGCACGTCGGCTCTGTGAAAAACATGTTGAACAACTAAATTCACCGATACAGCGAACGTTAATGGCCAGCGAGCCAAACTCAAACCTTCACTATCTTCTCACAGTTTTATTTTGACTGCTTCAACTGCCAACGTCTCTCTGTCTCTGTCACAGAGAGACGGGGGCTGCGTTAGAGAAGTCTTTTTTGCTCAGGAAGGTTCCTAACTGAGTGAAGTGACCCGGAAGTATTTCAGTGGCAGCCATGATAAGAGCTGTTCGAATTCTCTGAAAGCTGAGGAAAGGAGCCTCAATGCTTCCTTTCATATCTCCTTTAGCATAGGGTACACCGGACCATCCTTTATGAAAGGAAAGGAGAGAATGCCGTCCCACAATTCCTTGCGGCGGCAACATTTAAAGCAAGCTGTCTTGTAAAGTGATCAAAGTGAGGATAATGTTGCAGCGTGTAGCCTCACGTACCCTAATGTACTGCAGCCTTCAGCAAATTAATTTTACTTCAGTCACAGATGCTGACATCCTCGCCTTAATAAAGGCACAGATCAAGCTGGATAACCTCTACAGTAGGCGTTTCCCACACTAATTTATTTGTGGCGGCCACATTATCAACGTTGATTTAGTTACTATTTAAAAAGGGTAAAATCGTATTTGATGACAGAGCGCTGCACAGCATTTATTCTCTCAGCATCTCCTCTCACCCCGTCGCACCCTTTCTCTCTCTCAGCACAGTTACGCTGTCATTCTGTGGGAAACACTGTATTTACATACAATTGGGATTCATGTTGATAAATATGCCTATAGGTGGGCAGGAGGGTGAGTGTGAGCAAGCATTCTCAGTGTGACAACCCTGTCCATTATTTAGTGGCTGGTAGGCTACCTTATCTGCCTTTCTTGTATCTTGGTTGTGAAGTAATATATTCCACCGTGTTGTCCACCTTCTTAGATGGCCTGCATTATAACAACAGGGGGCGCAATGTCAAAGATGCGCTTTTTGTAGTCCATCTTCAGAACAGTGTAGTTTCATCACGTTAGTAAAATCCGCCGCCGCATAATTACGTCGCTTTGAAAAGAGCAGTCGGATTCTCTTAGGCCCAATCCTCATGTCCCCCCTAAGCCATAAGCCCTGAACCCTCACAGACTTTACTGACTTCACTTGGAAAGTGATTGAGTGCAAGAGACTACAAGGGCTCAAAATGCTGTAAACAGGAACGGGACAGCCCTTTACCACTTTATCACGTTACCTTGACAACGCTGAAACACGTTGCACACTTTTAATTTTATGCTTTTGCCTGATTTTTAAGTCCTGCAGGTTCTTGCTCTACAGAGTGGAGGAGAGTTAAATGTCAATATATTTGGCAATAACCAATAGGCCTAGCCTATTGTTGGTCAAAACAGCATCATTAAGCAAAAACTAAAATAAATAGTTGAATAAACAAAGTGTGTAGGCTAATAAGGTGTATTCCTCTGACTTCATGTGTTCTATGCACCATCTTAAGTTAAGAAAAATTCTAACAATGTTAACATCAGCGTTGGTGTCAATGCCTGTTTGTTTACCGTTTTCTTCTTCTTCTCCTATTTAGGCGGATTTGCAGTGATTTTTCCCTCGCTTCCCCCGGTAACCCTGGCAACCCCCGTGTTTCACGTCATACCGCTATGAACTGTGGGCATTTCCCTCAGCCAAAGTCTGCAGAAATGCGGACTTACGAAAAGGGTCTAAAAAGGGCTCAAAATGTCCGCAAGAGAGCCCTCGCGCACTTGACGATTTGACAGTGGGACGGCCCTAAACCCTCACGGACTTACCGAGAACGCGCCTCAAAGTCTGTGAGGGTGGACATTGGGATTGGGCCTTAGACCCGCCGTCCTCTTTTCCTAAGTCCTTTTGAATTCTCCTTCACATCTTTCCTTGACCTCATGACGTTTTCCATCGAGGTCAAGGAAAGGTGGTTAAAAAAGGATATTTTTTTGACTTTTCGGATGCAGCCCGGGTGCTCCGGTAGCGCGTCCCACTATGTTTTGAACAATTAGCGGCGGGGCGGGGTCAGGGTTGGTTGTTGTCTTGTCTTAAAAGTTACTTGCACACTGGTCATAAAACATTTTTTCTCATTGCATATAGGCTTATTTCTTTTTAGGGGCATGTGCGAGAGGCCGGTGTGGGCGGAGATAGTGAGCAGTCTGCAGCACACACAGAGAAGAGAGGGTCACACACACTTTTTCTGTTATATTAAATCGCACACTTTTTGCGGTTATGCAATCGTACATGACGACATCGCGATTGCGATTAGATTAATTGTGCAGCCCAACAAGGTTTAAGAATTCAAAAACAAAGCTAATCTGCTTCTTCAAGACTCTGGCGGTTCAAATGCTGCTGAACTCTGAGAGAGAGCCACGCCCATAAATCTGTGCAACCTTGCTGTTGGGCACGCCGTCGAGACAGTGGCTGATCGTCAGCAATATCAAAACAAAACATCATTAGAATACGCTACCCTTGATATATATATACATAAAGATGGTTTAGTATAGTATTTCAACATGCTCCCCATCTCACAGTACAAGTGGAGTGATGAGTGGTGCAATATTAAATGATTTTGTAGCGGGAGCATTATTTGGTAGGGGATATTAGTCAGAATACGCTATCCCTGAAATGATGTTAATAAAAAAAACAAACAGGAGATGTCATAATACTGTGAGAGTTATAACTTTATGGGATTGGAAAAGGGAACACATAAGGTAGCATTTTTCGATAGGGCAGCATATCGTCAGAACACCAGTTCACTAGCTTCTGAAACTCAATGCAGTCTCTCATCTAGCATTTTTTTCAATCGACCTTTCAGAAAAAACGAAGCCTGGGGTTTACTTTACATATTTCTAGGATAAATTGACATCCACTACTGCAGTTGCTATAAAAAACTGAAACCTTTGTAAATTTAATTATGTCTTTATAGCACCTTTCAAGGGACCCAATGGTTCCACAATTACTTTGTGAGCAGGCTACAGGGGACTTGCATCTTCTGTCAAGATGTGACTTAAAGGCTGCTAAAAAAACATAAATATTGACAAAAAAATCTACCATCATCTAAACATATGAAGGCGGTCACATGATATAGCCTACTGTGCTCGGACCTATGGGACATCACCTTTTCACAACTAAGATCTGCCCACATACATGAGGGCAACGAAGGACAAGACCACAAATAAAAGAAATCTCTCAAGTGAAATAACCAGACCAGTTCTGATTTTGGTTCTTTAACCATCACTTGAGAAACTGTTAGGCCTAATTACATTCAGAAATCATCGCTCTGATATACACATTCACTGAGATACATAAACACACCTTAAAACGTTGTAGTGCAAAGGATAATGACAACACCCACTGTGTTGTACGTAACAAACACTGCACTTAGGCTATAGATCTGTAACCGTTGAGGCGTTGACATCCTTGAAGATGAATAGTCTAAAAATGAATATCTCTGAATGCCACTCAGTTAATCATCCAGTCAAACAGGATCTTGAGACGTCACAGAGACCTAAAATGTCAGAATGGGTGTATTGTAACGTCCTCTACTCTTGTCAAAGTCAAATCTGTATATCAGCAGAATAATAGGACTCCTCAGTGCGTACAGTGATCAGGAATTTATTAAAGTGCCAAACCTATGCAAGTGCTTAGAACCACTGAAGAATCCTAATGTTAAGCCAGCATCAGTGAGAGTTTCAGTGAGAGGATATTTTAGTTCATTGTTGATTATGTTAGCACAAAAATTATATCAATTATGTCATTGCACAAAAAAAGTATTAACATAAATAATTTGTGTAGTAGAGACACCTCAGGTTATTTGTTCTATTGGCAGAGTATCACCATGTCTTCCACAAAAGTATAATACGACTGATAGGTTTTGTTCATTTGCTGTACAAGCTGGTTTGTTTCAATAAATAAATAATGTTTTATCTAAGGAACAGAAATGCCCAGAAATGAAAATCATACAATTTTAACAGCATCAAGAGTGTGGAATAAAAGTGGTCATAATCCATAAATGAATATAAATCCATCCCAGCAAAATGAAGAAAAACCATTATTCGTCCTCTAGCCACGGTCCAGCCACTGTCTTTATAGATGTCTCACTCAGTCCCTTCTCCCTGCTCATGTGCTTCAGCCGGACCCTGGCAGCCTCATATCAGGACATACTTATCATCAAAGGCTTTTCTTCCTCTCGTTTGCTCAATAGATTTGAAAGCATGTAGGACGAGAAGAAGCAAAACTCCACGGTATAGCTGAGCTCAAAGAGCTCCAGGTTGACGCTGAGCATCCACTCAAATATAGCTGACACATGAACGTAAAAGTACTCGTCCTGGGCAAACAAAGCGGTGTCTGAAGGGTTTCAAGTTAAGGATGTATGGAACAGCCAAAAGCAGCCAGATGTGTCATTGATCACTTATAGGAACGTTTCATTGTATATTGCTCCTGAATGGATTGGAGATCACATCAAGACACACTGACGGCATTGGTGTACAGCCTAAACCCTTGATGACAGTAATACAGACAATAGAAATGTATCAAAGCACAAAATACACTTTCAGCGTGTTTCTAGAAGTGCTAAGTGAATTTAATGAGAGTCTGGCTGCCTTTGACTTAGCACTTCTAGATATACCATGACCTGAATGACTGTGAACGTTCTACAGGGTGAAAGCTCTTGTCTTCCTGTAATACAGTACCTCATGCTCTTGCACACATAGGCTAGTCTGTATATAAAAACTGTAATCAATTTTGACATGTGCCACTTCAAACAGAGGTTCAATCCCTAAACTTAAAGGTGTGTATCACAAACTTGTGTCAAAAGTGCCTTTGAGCTTAACATGAAATCCTAAACTGTTCCAGCAGAGGCCTCCTGTTGTGTCACTGTCCGGCTGGGAGTGTTATGAGGAAACAAATACTGGTTAAATATTGATCAAATGACATTTTTCGAATCTACTTCTGTCATGTGGACTGCTATGGCCAGTCCTACTTTGCAAACAGAGCAGCAGACCGGATCCAAATATCGCATATAGAGACTATAGTGTTGTGAAACAGCTGGACAAGGCAATTCACTGCTGAAGTCAATTGCTGAAATGTACTGATCCAAGCCACAACTCACTGCCTGCCTGTCATTATAACTTGTGCAAAAATGCCCCCAAATAAAGGAGTTTTGTGGAATAATTACTACACAAAAATACAGTTCATTTACCTGTTGTGATTTATGAAAGGATACAGCAGATGGTGACAATGGCTTGAATCACTGTGAGGACGATGCGTACTGGGTAGAGGACCTTCTCATATCCTGTCAGCACACACTTACTGGTGAGTGCAGTGAGCAGGACAGTGTAAAAGCAGATGCACATGAAACTGATGGCAGCCCCGAGGTAGTGAAGGAGTGTCAGGTCACCTGGCTGTGGAGGACAGTAAGCAATTTGTAGGGATGAACAGATGAATACATAGTTGAAATCAGTGCAGAGATTATTCAACATTGATAGATGTCAATACTAAATTCTTTTACTAATCAACTATTAACTGATCGAAACAGCAACCACCTCCTGTAGTTGGAGTGAAACACAATAACTGTCACCTGACAAATCGGCACTTGCAATTAGAGAGCCTTTCTAAGCGTCTGGGTGTATTAAAAAAACAAACAAACTTTGTATTTGGTGCATTTTAATTTCTCTTTAAAACTCTTTTTAATAGTAAGTGGTTCCCATTCACTCCTGTTTTATGGTCTAGTAATATTAGTCTCATTTGGTTTATCATGTAGGAAACAGCTGCTTAACTGGTATGTGTAGTACAAAATGGAAAATCTTAATATTATTATGTAGTGCTGATGATGATATTGGGTTAAATAAAATGCTACAATTAACTTTAAATCAAACCATCCTATGTTAAAAACTGCGGAGGAGGTGTACTAGCCTTGCCAACTTTGCATGTGCTCTAAATCATTACAGATTATTACAGACATAAAACAAATAGTTACCCACCCTTGTTTGCTGTTTCAGCACAGGTGCAAATCGAAGGTGCTCAGCTTTATTGTTACTGTTATATGACGAAGTCCTGTCATCTTACTGTTGTGTTTGTGTCCCTTGACACTGTGGATTCTGGTGTAATAATGCATAACTTCACGGTAAACTTGAACAAGTTCAGCAGGTAGTGCAGTACTTACATTGCAGTTCCCTGCTGCGAATGCCCCCATGGCTGCCACAACACCAAAGACCAGTGCAAACTTGCTTTGCATGGAATGACATGAGTGTTTCTCCATAATATGGGCATGGTGGAATATGCAGAACACCAGAACTAAAAAAAAGGGGAACACAGTTGGTATAACACATATCATTCATATCACGTTTTAGGCCTTTGGAGGGTATACTCACACAGAAAGGATCCAGCGTTGATTACGGCTGTAAAAAGGCAGTTTTCGGGTGCACTGGTTCCACTTGAGCTGGAATCACATAATATGTTAAATTAATTATGTCTCACTACTCCACTGGAAAGGAGAAGCGAATGGTGACTTAAAGTGAGCTGCATTCTCACCTTATAGTGGGAACAAGGCAGCATGCAGTGGACTGATTCTCTCTGCAGTAGGTGTCGCCTCCCCTGAAAACAAAATAATGAGGTTCTGAAGAATCTGTCACATTCAAATGCTGGTGATCAGCAATCTACAATAATAGAGACACAACTCACCAGTCACTGAGAGAGCACACATGGTTGTTGTAGAAGGCCAGGCCATATCTGGAAACATGAAACAAAAGACATTCTACAGTCACACAATTTTAATATTTGGGCTCATTAACATTCAAACTATTGTACGGTAGTTTTTCTATTATTGATATGTTGATATAAAAAAGCATGATCTATAACCACTTTTTCAGAATAAACGTCAGTCATGAACAGAACATTCCTGGTGACTGAATAAATTTGTTAGGATTTCTGGGATATACAGTATATTTTTTTAACTACAAAACTGATGGCCTCAATATTTTGTTTTACTTCTGTACCATTTTAATTTCCTAATTTTATGTTCCCTCAGTCTTGGAATGTTTTATCCTAGATCAAATAAAGCACTTTGTGTTTGAAAAGCACTGTTTAAATAAAGTTTATTATCTATTATTTATAAACTGAGGAAGAGAGGATGCCCACTAAGCTCCAGTGATTTTATTCTCATGCTGATTCATCAATAAACCACCACAAATATTAAAGATATTGAAAAGAATGAACACCTATTAAATTTTTTCATTTTACTTGTTTATTTTTTTTAATATTAACTTTATCAAGACATTCAGTCAAACACTAAATGAAATGGATGACAGCAGAATGAGGAACTAAGATCACTATTCACTAATAGGCATTGCCTCTTGCCAGTCTGGTGGGCACACCTTGCAGCAAAAAACTTGCTGGATCACATATTTTAACGCTGCTGTATGCAGTTTGCAAGTGTTTATTATGTAATTGTATAAGTTTTCTCACACTGAGTTGGACTTTTACCTACACACTTTTCACAGATAACACATATATAGAGCTAAAATATTATAATAAAAGCAGTCTGCCAAAACATATTGTGGTGCCATCTCATCACTTTGTGTTCAAGGCCAAGTGGTATCAGCACTAAGGCACAAATGTACAGATCAAATACCACTCTTGATAATCATGAAGTACTTAAGGAGCTTCATTGTTGTTACATTATCATATAACCTTTCATAGAACAATTACAGCGTCATGATCAGCTTTAAACTTACACGCTTTCAGATGTAAATAATACTGATTAATAAGTGTATTTACTAGCTCTTTAAGAATGTTCACAAGGTCTAAAGCTAATGGAAACTTGACATTTGCAGGTCAGCACACAGAGAGATTCAGAATAAAAAGTTGTACTTGTAAAAACAAATGTTTTAGTAGTTTCACAAGGGTCTAAAGATAAATGAGATAATGTGAATTTCTGGTAAACTTACACAGTCCATGTTCCAATGAAAGACACCAGGGCAAGGGAAATTGGGAAGATAATCCAAAGCACCATGTCTTGGTGGTTAAGAAGATAGGTAACAAATTAAAACAGGGATTCCTGAAATCCAGATGCGTTGAAAACACTCAGCAGTAGACCTCTGCAGGGGTTTTAGAAATTCCTTATGTAGTCAGCCCGTTACCAACATAACGAGATTAGTATACTAGAACAAATGATAAAGTCCTAAGCCTATATAACATACATATAGTTCAAGTTCTTCAAGCAGACAGTTGCACTGCTGTAGCTAACTATAATCTTCCACCAACGAAGGTATGGCCCTGCTTTTATGAGAGTCTTTCTTTCTCAGCCACTCCTTTGGAGCACCACCTTGTCCTGTCAGAACAAATGTTGGGAAATATGGGGTTGGCCTTCAAGATGCTGTCACTTTGTTTGTTTTATTCCAAACAGACTCACATTCATGTTCCATCTTAGCAGCTACTGCAGAGTTCGACATAGATTACCAGGTGACTCTGGATTTGAATTATGAACTCTTCCAGATAGATGCATGTGTATGTGTACATTGAATTTGAGAGTTATACAGAAAACAAAACCGTATTTCTTTATGACTGTAACGTAAGGAATGTTTTCTGTTTGATGTGGCAGTGACATCCTTTGTTTTTCCTGCCATCCAGTACAGTTTTGAGGTACCTTACTTGAATATTTCCATTTTATGCGACTTTATATTCCTACCTCACTACATTTTAATGGAAGATAGTATTTTGTTTTACTCCACTACATTTTTTTCGACAGCAATAATTACTAGCTACTTAATATTACGTTTTTTGGAGTATATCATGCAGTAAAATTTAAAATGCTGGACTCACTTGCGGTAATAAGATTTAAGTAGGCTACCTCTATGCATACTGCTAAAGTAAATAACCTGACTACAGCCACGACCCATGCTGTAGTGTGTTGAGACAAACAACCTGGTCTCATGGCTTACATTTTTTAGTAAGTATAAATATATTATTTAGGAAAACAGCTATTGGTTGGTGTCCTTAAGGCACTCTATAATACAATTTAACTCTTTATGATAATTAACTATTCTCTATAAACATATTAATATGTATAACTTTTTATTATCGTTTTACTTATTTTTTTCACAGCCCAATAAATTGTTATTGGGCTGTTTCAATGAGTAAATTAACAAAAGAAAAGTAAATATCAGAAACAGATATCTAATAAATACCTGTTCAGGACTTTGCGCTGTCTACCACATGAGGTCCTCATTTTCAAAACAAACAAAATGGCGGCGCACATGAGATGGGGACTTCGCCATTTGTTACGGGCAAGAAATACGACTCACTTTAGGTTTGAACCTCTACAGCTATAACATATCGTTTTGTACATGTTGTACTGCTGTTATGTCAACTTGTGATGCTTGTGTAAAGCATAAATTTGCAATTCCGACGTGTGTTTGAGATTTTAATTTTAGCTAGCTAATTAGCTGACTAGCAAACTGCGACACTAGACAACGGATTGTCACTCTAATCCAATCCATCCATAACTACGGTGGAGATATCGAAACAGTTAGTTAAATATATCCACGTGTAATCGTTTTTGATCTCACATGTGTGTCTTTCCCGATCCCAGTCATGTTACTTAGCCGCTAACCTTAGCTAGCTCGAACTGTAAAGTTTGTCAAAACACTAAAACAGCCTCTGGATAACGTCACAAGTTTGTAGGGTTGTACATCAAAACCCTGAGCTAACAGCTATGGTATTGGTAAACATTTTCTGACGCTGCTTTCAATCGTCAACTCCACCTTACTGTTTAATCTTGCCTCAGGAAATGAATGAATCTACGTCCTATGTTGATTGACAGACATTGTCTAATATTATTGACTTTGTAAGGTTTCCAGACAAGACCAGAAGCTCATACCACTCACAGTGCATGACCCAGAGCTTTAGGAAAGATCAGCCTCAGCTTGGGACAAGAACCACACGCTTCTCAAGTGAGAAACCATTGTTTGGACAACTTTATACATTCACTCTTTTTGTCATCTTGTTGTAATCATCATCACTGCCATGTTGACAAGAAAACAAACCCCATAAACTAAGAGCCTTTACTAAGAAATTATTTTTATAATATCTTCCAGTAAGACACCTGTCCATCCAGACTCAAGACACTCCAAACCCCAGCAGCTTGAAGTTTCTCCCTGGTAAACCTGTCCTAGGAAGTGGGACGCTTGACTTTCCCTCTCCGAGCTCAGCCGGATGCTCATCTTTAGCCAGGTTGTGTGTCCAGTTTACTGTTGTACTTTGTTGTGTTTACATTGTACTGTTTCTAATTTTATAAAATAGAAACCGTAAAGGGAAGCGTTCCACCATGTTTCCCCTTAGAAGGCAGGTCAAAAAAGATGTCAAGACAGAAAAAAGGCATACTTATATATTATAGGCAGACAGAATATATTTTCTAGATATGATATTTTGTTTGCTGATACATTTTGTCTTGACTAAAATGACAGCAGTGTCAAAAAGCAGTACAATCATCAGTGACACTCTTGATAAAGGCTAGCACAAAGTGTATGCTGTTATCAATAAATGAACTAACAAGAACACAAATTTCATGTTTTTCACCTTTTGTTGAACAATAACATGATAACATGTTTATTTCAGGGACCTGTTTGAAATCGAAGGAGTAAAAAGTGTGTTCTTTGGCCCTGACTTCATCACAGTCACTAAAGTAAGTAAAGATTGTCTCCATCTGTGATTCTGTTCCTATGAAATCTTTGTGGTGAAACAGCACATGTTATCTTTGTTTTCCTGGCAGACAGACGAGGATGTGGAATGGACTGACATTAAGCGTCATGCTTTGGAGGCTATTGCTAACTTCTTTGAGAGTGGTGACCCGATAACAACTGGAGCAGTATACAATGAAAGCAGTGAGGATGCAACCTGTCCATGTTAGACACCTTGGAGTTATGCAGCTGCTTGACTGCATATTATAAAATTATCGAAATTGTCTTTATTGTAGGTCATTCTGAAGATGATGATGATATTGTATCGATGATAAAGGAGCTTCTGGACACCAGAATCAGGTAGAAACTAGTAACTTAGATAGCAATTTATGTAATAAATTTAGTCTTTGTCTGTCTATTGCAATTGGGATATAGCTTACTGTTTAATAGTTTATGTATTTCAAATATTATTTCAATCCTGATCAAATATTTCTTTATGATATTTCTTTACTTAGCCCTCATAACAGTGGCGCTCACAGAAAAGACAGTTGTGCTGTGATAACAGTCTTGATCTGTCTGTCCTTTGTGCTGCTTTGAACTGATATGGTCCCGTTCACTCACAAGGCCTACAGTGCAGGAGGACGGAGGCGATGTCATCTTTAAGGGGTTTGAGGATGGCACAGTCAAACTGAAGCTGGTTGGTTCCTGCACAGGGTGTCCCAGCTCCACAGTTACCCTGAAAAACGGCATTCAGAACATGATGCAGTTCTATATCCCTGAAGTTGACAATGTGGAACAGGTGATTATCAAGATTTTTTCTTTCATTCTGGGATTGGTTTCAGAAGTTGCTGTATGGATATTTAGATTATCATAAGCAGGACATTCCGCTGTGATCTCATTTCACCTTAGATTTTTGAGCCCTTTTAGTATGAGAAGAAAACCAGACAGTATTTTTTTCAATCTGTGGGTGCAGTTTTCCAACAAGTAGATTTAGAATAAAATGATGAAAACAAAGAAAAGATGATCCTATTTTGATATCCATTTTACTTACTTGCTACTATACTGAGTTGAGTTTTTTTGACACGATCGGAATGATGGTACAATAATAGTCTCTACTGACTTTTCTGTCATATTTCACATTTTGTGAATTGTCTTTTTTTGCCCAGGTGGAAGATGAAGTGGATGAAATCAATGCAAAGGTTTTCTCAGAGGTGGAACGCAAATTAAAAGAAAAATAAAAACTTCCTCGACCAACACACTCAAGGTTTTTATTAGATCCACTGTGTGAAAACACAGACATGCATTATTTCCCTTACGCTTCTACTGTCAAAATTACCTGCTATTTTGTGTGTATACTGTTAAGAGTTAATGCTGTATATGTACATACTGGATGCCCCCTGTACTATACGAAAAATACTGTTGTTCTCCAAACCAGTCAAAATGCTCTGTTGTGATGACTGTAAATGTGATGTATTTATTTCTTATAAATATTGTATATTTTGAAAGAATATTTCCATAGTATGGAAATATTGTGAAAGTTTTTGACACTGGTTATGGTCATACATAATGAAGATTTGACATGATATTCCAGTTGTTGCGGCCATTTACCAAATTAAACAGAACTGAACTGTTTTTGCTTATTAATGCATCATCTATAAATGACGTTATTTAGGGTGCAATTAGTGGACACCCTATAAGATATGTATGCTATATTTATCTGATTTGTGCTCCATTCAGATTTACTGTCACATGAAACAAAGTTCACAGTTTGAAAGCAAATCTTTGTTGATTCATTTCATTTATTTGTTTATTTGACAGAAACAGTGGTCGTTAATTAACAGCAAAGTACCTAAATGAGCCAGGCTAATGTTCATGTGTTATTAAAAAAGGCAACCTGAAATAAAGAACTTATTACAGTCAGCATGTAAAGCGATATACAGAATAAGAGTCAGACGGGTACAATCCCCTTTCTTAATTATTATTACAGTTATTTACTTCTAGCTATGACCTGTCCGGCAATGTCATGTGGAAAGAGGAAAAAAAAC
Organism: Micropterus salmoides; assembly: GCF_014851395.1. Taxonomy (NCBI): domain Eukaryota; kingdom Metazoa; phylum Chordata; class Actinopteri; order Centrarchiformes; family Centrarchidae; genus Micropterus; species Micropterus salmoides. The sequence goes on from NW_024041373.1 coordinate 15,598,680, forward strand.
AAGGACTGACTACTCACATACTGGAATAAAAGTAAAGAATAGTGAAATGTGACAGTCTTTTCACTAAATAATGATTTAAAATCTTCCCTATCGTTTGTACTCATCTGGGGGCACGGGCACACAAGGGACAGAAAGATTTAGTGGACAAGAACTAGTACAAGTTAATACCATAGATATATAAATGTATGATACCAGAGATGTGTATATGAAAGAAGGTAAATACAGATTTATCACTGGATCACTGATAGGTTTCACCAGCCCGCGCATGCGCGATCTACGTCTACATCGACACCGGCGCACGCAGGACACAACGGTAAGCTGTTGGTGTTTAAATCTTACGACGTTACTTATCGTGAACATTTAATGTAATTTGTAAGTACAATTGTTAACTGCATGCAGATGAGTAGCTGCCATTGGTAACTGTGCTGTTTTATTATTTAAAAACATTGGCCATTCAGCACCAACTGCACGAGCTAGCGGACGTTAATTCGGGCCTCGCTTGCGATAACAAATCCTGCACGAGGCTAATCTAGCAACAAAGCTAACGATTTGCAAAGTGTTGGCTACTCTGTATGTCTGTAACAATACCAGTCATGCTGCGTTTTAATAAAGTAGGAACGTTAACTAAACACGTTCTAATAATGTGGACAAAGACATAAAAACTTGAAGCTTTAGTTTAACGTTAACTGCTGAAACAACAACAACAACAACAACGGCAGCATTAGCTTGCTACACAGACGTAAAATAACGTTAGCTAGGTACCTGCGCTAGCCTACTGTCAGTTAAAGTGGCTAGCGTTAGCCTGACTGCGTTGAGCCTGTCGAGGTTGCTGTGTCAGCATTTACTTTACTCTAACAACGGAGCACTGCAGAAATCAAGGGTAAAATGTCTTAATGCTTCCTGCGCACGAGCAAGTAATGCTCTCGTCTCTTCATAAATCGTCCCTTCAGGTGGCTTATTCAGTCCCTCGTGTTAGGCAAATGGCGTTAAATTATAGTAAGATAAACGTAGGAACTAAGTTAGCTAAAGTTAAATGTTCTTGTGGCATCTCCACTCGGTGTAAACAACACACCAGTCGTGTTAAAATAAAGGTGCCTTTACATTAGTGAATATATTCTCTTAAATGTAATATCAGAGTGAACACGTTATCGCATTCACGCCATGGCGTTGTGTCCTGCTTCTCCCAACGTTACAGTTTTCATGCTACATTGGGCATGGTTTATTACTTTTTGTTAGCTTTACTGGCTGTCTCTGGTTGCAAATACACGCACATCTCTCTGTGTAACCTAAGTTACTTGTTTGCAAAGGAAACCGTGACAGGTTATGTGCAGTCGAATTTAGCTTATTGGAATTGATAATGTAAAACTGTATGTAATTTTATATTGAGAGATGCGCGTACTGTTCAATTGTATCAGTTAAACACGTAATCATCTTTCTTAGCCCAAACCTATTTCAGGGTACAATAGATTATTTGTGGTACGTTCATTTGGGTGCACAAATTAACAACATTCCTTTACATCAGGAATCTGCTGGACTTCTTACTAATATACCTAATTTTATATGTTTTTTATTTTTTTAGTGACAAATATTGGCCTAGTGAGCAGAGACTGCCCTTAACCTGAGCAGTCATGGCCCAATACGGGGGACAGAAGAATCCGCCGTGGGCGACTCAATTTGCCACCACAGCGGTGTCCCAACCGGGACATTCGGGACAGTCTCTTGATCTTAACAGCCTGCACTGTGAGTATAGCAAATCAGAGGGCCTGGGTTATTTCATTTCTTCTGTTATTGCATGCACGATAACACAAATATTTAATATTGTACTATATGGACTTTTTCTCATTGACTCTTACCTCTTCCATCCCATCATCTCCCTCATCCTATTCTACGTTAACATGTCTCATTCAGTGTATTTTTCTTCACCTCTGAATCTCGCGCCTTATTTTCCTCCCTCTGTAGCTCTCGGTGTGCAGCAGCCGTCTCTTCTGGGAGCATCTCCCTCTGTTTACTCTCAACAGTCCGCTTTGGCTGCAGTCTCTCTAAGCAACCAGTCTGCTGCAAACTATCAGCTGTCTCAGCAAACTGCTGCCTTGCAGCAGCAAGCTGCAGCAGCTGCCGCAGCTGCACTACAGCAGGTCAGTCACAGTGAGGGAGTTCTAAGCAAACTCAGCATTTATCTGTGCATTTTGCCATGTTCACGTGGAACACTGTTGGATCAACTACTTTGTCTCCCATTCTCTTTGTAATGTATATAGTCTCAGATTAATTCAGCCCTTCAGCAGTATCAGCAGCAGCAACAGCAGCAGCAGCAACAGCAGCAGCAACAACAACAGCAACAACAACAGCAGCAACAGCAGCAACCTCCCCAGCAACCCCCTCAACAGCAGCTGTACAATGTACCTCATCAGGTGAAACACAGTCTCATTTTGCTTTGTGTCACTTTATTTTGGAGAGTCCTCTACTCATATTAACCCTGAAGAATATATTGGTTGGTTTAGATTCTCCAATAAATGAGATTGGCATTATGCTTTTATATTTGGATTTGTCCCAGCTTCATATAGACTGTGGCATATTAGTAAAGTAGAAAGTGTTATTGGGAAAACGTGGCATAGAAGTCAATTTAAAATGCCTTCAAGCTTTGATTTATTTATTGGTAATATCCTTTTACACTCTTAAATTTACTTGTAGAATATTTCAAATCCATTTTTACTTATGCTGTAGTGCTCCATTTCTTAGTAGCTAACAAACTTTCTATTCAGGCATATCGAGTTAATGTGCTGTAAGAGCAATTTGATATGACTACTTAAGTGACAGTATGTGTATACGTAGCGCTAAATAGATCTTGTTTCCACTAGCAGAACTCATTGGTGAACTCACAACCATGGGCTGTAGAGAACTGTTAGGAGAGCACAAGGTGTGGCATTGTAATGTGGGCAAATCTATAATGTCAGGTCAACAAAATGTTCACTCTTGGTATTTTCTGTTTTTCTTCTCCCTTCACAGCTTCCACAGCCTCAGCAGGCACTGATTTCTCAGGTAATGTGCCAAAACACATACTTTTGCGCTATATATATATATATATATATTTTTAGTCAATTTAAAGATGCCAATCCAGGCTTGTCATTGAGATTCTTAAATCGTCAAAGATCTCTTGCATATATTTTTTTCTTTTTATACATGCGTATCATGTTCAGGGTCACAAGGGGATGGAGCCTATCCTAGCATGCATTGAGCCAGAGGGAGGGTACACCACAGACTATCTGTGTACTGTAGTTTTTCTTAATTCTTTGTTTTCACATCAGAATTCCACCGGCATAAACAGTGTGTCAGGTTTGCCACAGAGCAGAACAAAATATAAAAAAAACTCTTTAAACATCAACTTTCATATTTATATATTTTTCCAGTTCGTTGCAAATATTGATATTTTTCTCAAAGTAGAAGGAGCAAACTTAGACATACTAGATCAGTCCTATCTGTTTACATCCTGGTACCTGAAACTGAAAACCAGGAAAAATGTTTCCATAGCTGACCAAATTAAAGCATTTTTTGTGTTATTGATTGATGATTATTTTCCTTTTTTTTTTTTTTTTTATGGCTTTGTGTTTGTTTAAAGGAGGAAAAAGTCAAGTTTACATTTACTGTCAAAATGTCTCTTTGTGTCCTTGAAGAGTTCGAATGGCCGTGGTACTTACTGATTGGGTTTATACATACAACGTGCAACCAAAGTGTGTTCATAGTAGCATTTATTTTGATATTTCTTTCTTTTCCCAACACCCAGCCTCCCGTCGCCCTGCCCACCAGCCTGAGCTTGTCTAACCCACAGCAGACAGCCCAGATTACTGTTTCCTACCCGACCCCACGTTCAAGCCACCAACAGCAGACGCAGCCTCAGAAGCAGCGAGTCTTCACTGGTGTTGTCAACAAGCTGCATGACACATTTGGCTTTGTAGATGAAGATGTCTTCTTTCAGCTAAGGTGAAAGGGAGTTTGCTCCATGGCATCTCGGACTGTATTTCTTGTGCAAATGAGTGTGTTGGTAGAACTATAAATTAAATGCTGTCATCAAATTCTGTTCTTAGCTATAGTTTCTTCAATGTATGCATTACGTTGATGCTGCCTTTTTCTTATTCCTGCCCTCTTCATTTCCCAGGCCATTACATAGGGCCATAACAGACAGTTCCAAAGGATACATGTGTAATTTTCTACTTGAAACTGATGTGACCTGACATGTATGTATGTTTTCAGTGCTGTGAAGGGGAAGACTCCTCAGGTGGGTGACCGGGTCCTTGTGGAAGCTGTGTACAACCCGAACATGCCCTTCAAGTGGAACGCCCAGCGCATCCAGACCTTACCTCAGCTTGCAAACCAGTCGGTGAGAACACTCAGGTTGCACTCGCTCAGAAAGGAGAGGATAACATTGTTGGGCACATTTATACAAATTGGGGCTTCTGCTTGAATTTTTATTCACATTTAGAATTTTGTTATTATAAATGCAAACAGCTCAAAATCTTTAAAAATGCTGTGTCTGCTTCAAAAAGACACATACTTTATTTGGCTTTTTTGCTTAAAAAGCATTTAATTCATACTTACTATGTCATGTTCACATGAAAGCTATTTTCACTTTTGGAAGAGTCCCACTGATACTGGGAGTTGCACAAAATGTGAAGATGGGAAACCTCTTCTATACGTTGTACTTTATTTGCCTGTTTGCTTCAGTTAATTTCAGCCACTGACTTTCTTTTATGACAGAAGCTCTATGGTGAAAATGATAACACATCTGTTTGAATTCTGTATATCCAAAAGCGAGATCCACAGGTTCCTGTTTAAATCCACAATTCACCAGGCTTAGTATGAGGAGAGTCCTAATAATTAAGTGTTTTTTAATGTTAGTTTTTTCCAGATTTTTATCTTTCCCTGTACCTCTCTATCTTGTATTGACTGTTGTTTTCTCAATCCCTCCTAGCATCAGCAGCAGCCTCAGCCTTTACCTCAAGCTTCCCCACAGCTCGGCAGCCTTTATAATGAGCCAGGGATGCAGCTACGCTACTCAGACATGCACACCGCTGCGGACAACAGACAAAATGTAACCCCCTAACTCCAAATGACACACTTTTTTTTTTTTTTTTTGTCCTTCTCATTACTTCTTTCTTAGACTTTTTTTTTCTTGGCTTTCTTGCTTAACATATTCATGGTGAACATCTATTCTTAACTGCAGTTTTTGCTTGTTCTTTTAGTTTGCTGTCGTTGCGAAATGGATAGAACCATATTTTTGTAGAGAGGCTGCTATAAACAAGAACGCTTTGTCAACATATTTTAAGTATTGTCAGGTACAGTTTTCAGCACGAAACTATCATTTGTTCAACCATGTATAATTGCTTGACAGTGTAACTGGAGCTCTATTCAGAGATCTTAAAAATACATTAATAGGTTTGTTGGATTACGGTAATATTTGCTATAAAGATTTGGTTTGAAGTAACACTCAAATTACTACCTGACCACTTGAATCAGTGCCATACCAAGCAGAGAGACCCCATGCAATTTTCATAATGGTGTTTATAGTTATAGAGTCAACATGTCTGAATGTGTGGGTTTTCGGTTGACTCTTCTTCAGCCAAAGGGACATATTTGATCTCAACACAATCTTCTTTGTTGTGCTGAGCATGATGCCTAACTTGATACATAAAATATCTTCAGAATATGCAGCTCAATCATAAAAGTTGTACATGCGTCATGTGATTGATAAAGCAAAACTGATGGTCATGCTTTCTTTTGGTCCTGACTACAGGCTAAACACTAGACATAAAACTGAATAGGAAAGAGGAAATGCTACTTCAGTGTGAATTTATTCTCTAAACAGACATTCAGACCTATTCCCAGCTTCTTTATTTCAAGCAGCCACTGAATAAGTTTTTGTACACTTCATCTTGTTATTTGTTCAGAAGTCATTGGCATGATAAACATAGATTGTGTAAGGTCTGCCTTTGAACATATGCTCACTGCCATTTATTTATTCATTTTTTTCTTTCTCTCTTCTTTAGAGCCAGCCTCAGGCTAACATGATGAAGGCAGCCCCCACCATGCTTCAGTCGCTACCTCCCCCAAATACATTCAGTGTTGCGGCCCAGGCTCCCCCTCCTTCCCTCCTGCAGGCTCAGTTGTCTGCTGCCTCTCTGGCTCCTCTTCTCCAAAACCCTCCTCAGCCTCTGTTACCACAGCCTCCCCCCAAAGGTAAAGCACTTGTCAGTATGGTTGCTTTTATCTAGTAGAGTAAAGCAGTTTTGGCACAACACTGACCACAAAATCAAAGCTGTCTGTGTTAAACAAGCAAGTGCTCCACGTTATTGCCTGTGTCTCTAGATGTGTTTTCTGGAGGTCTGCTTCAGCCCCCTGTGAGAATGATGCCACAGCCGCAACCTGTCCGACGAATCGAGCCTCCTCCTCGTTTCCCTAGTCGCAATGATCGAGGCCCTGAGCTCATTCTCAGGACTAAAGAGGAACGCAGGTGAGAACACAATAGATATCTCCTGAGATCATCAGAGATTTGTCACTAAAAAATGCAAAATGCATAAGTCATTCATCTTAGTGTTTTTACTCCATTGTTTAGCCGAGACAGAGACCGTGAGCGTAGACGGTCAAGAGAACGCTCGCCTGCACGCAAACGTTCCAGAGACCGCTCTCCCAGACGTGACCGCTCCCCTCGCCGGCCTCGCCGTGTGGTTCCTCGCTACACCGTCCAGTTTTCCAAGTTCAGCTTAGATGGGTGAGTACCATCTTTTCAGTGGAACGGATCAATGAAGTGTTGTACAATATTTCACACACTCTGGTGTGATGGTCAACAGTATGTACTAGTTTGTGTTGTTGGGGGTATTAACTGTCTTCTGTGGGTTCTCCAGCTCTAGCTGTGACATGATGGAGCTGAGAAGGCGCTATCAGAGCCTCTACATTCCCAGCGACTTCTTTAATGCGGTCTTCACCTGGGTTGATGCCTTCCCTCTGACAAGACCCTTCCAGTTTAGTAACGCCTGTAACTTCCACATCTTGCACAAAGAGGTGGATCCTCCTGTTAAGAATACGGCTGTGCTGGATCCTCCGGATGCCAACCACACCTACAGTGCTAAGGTATGATAATGATTAATACATTGCACTAGTGTGTCTTTCACATTCAGTCAGATGCAGGTGACAGCCCGAAAAGTCATCCTATGTTTTTGTTTGTTACAGCTTTAACTTTAACATATAAAGTAGGGATCTACATACAGGACATCAGTGAAGAAACTTACAAACAGCATTCAGATTTCACCCTCCAAATTAAACATAATTAACATAGGACTGTAGATAGGCATTTCAAATAGTTTTTTGGTTGTGCATGTTGGGTCTTCCTATATCTACGGTTACCACAAACCCTATCCAACCCACATCACTACGCAAAGATAGATGCTCTTGGAAGAAGGATGTTAAAGCTTTAAGTTGAAATTGTAATCCTTCAGAAAGCAGGCTTAACAAACTCTTGAATTTATCCCTGAGCTCTGGGTTGATTGAGCCTGAGGTGGGAAACTCTGAGTTTTCGGTTCCAGAACAATCAGAATTAGTTCAATCAACTCTGAGTATGTTGAGCCTAATGGAAGCGCGTGCGTGGGGATGGAAAAAAAGCCATCATCAATGGATCTCTGATACTACGATTCACCATGGCAACGGGTAAATAAAGGCAGAGCCTCCATTTTAATCAAGTGGAGCTATAAATATGAATGCGTGCCAGCGTGGACCATGATAGGCTCTAAAACGCAGGAGTGGAAGAAGGATCAATGCGTTAACATTATTAGGCTACTATACAGCGTTGCTCATTCATCATTTACCAGACTGGATTTTCCTTAATGTACAGTCCATTACATTCGACAGGACAAAATGCTGGTGGCAATTGGCTGCCTGATTATGAAAATAGGTAGTGATCAAATTAGGGCTGCAACTAACGACTATTTTGATAGTCGATTAATCTATCGATTATTGAAACGAATTATCAACTATTCGGATTATGAATAGCAAAATTACACAATGCGTCTTATTAAGCTATCAGCTTTTAAATTAAACCAGTCACAGCAATAAAATAAATACTGCTTTCAAAAAAGCATCTTTTAATGAACGTTTCTGCTGCAGCAACAGAAAGTTCCTCTGAAATCTAGTCCTGATCTGAGCAGCTGATCTGCTGTTTAGTGACTGAGCAGTTTACACGCCAGTACTGCAACACACTGGGACAAACTGACACCATATACAAAGAATAAGGAATAACGTCATGCATTACATTTGCCAAATTTACAGGGGGGGGTCAATAATTATTATAATAATTAACGATTTTATAGTAGACAGTGTTTCACAACGTTTAAACTCTGATGCATTGACAGGAGAACCGTTTTCTCTTATGAAATTGTCCGGTGTTGTCTAATGTTGCGCACTGCACTTGGCAGCAACACGTTCTCCAGCTGGGAACGTCGCCGTGAGCGGTGCATCGTTTATGATTGTTAAGTCAGGGCACATCTGGAATGTGAACGCGTCCGTTGTGTATCATAAATGTGCTACACTCAGCGCCATTAAAAATCAGTCAAATTGTCCAACGCAAACTGTATAGAAAACGTTACAGCTCATAGCGTGAAGTAACACGGCTTTAATGGGAAGCTAGGTCGCTAACTAGCTTACCGAGACGAGTCTTCATCATCCACAGAGCAACAATGTTACGCTCCTCCTCTTCAGATGCTCCGGTGTTTCCAGGAAAGCTCAGCTTTGCAGACGCTGCAGTTTAACAACCTTTTTGGCTGAGTGAAGAGTGAAGTGCTGCCACACTCTGGAGGTTTTAGGTTGTGAAGGTGTTACTGCAGCACTGATGTTGTTTTAGTAACTTTACTGTTCACATCACTTTAGTCCGTTAAGCTGACGGTGTCGTTACGGCCCGATGACGTCATGCTTTGATATTGACAGAATAAATGAGGAAATGAAACGGTGTGTCAGACAGCCTCCTCAGGCTCTGCAGAAGGGGAGGAGTTAGAGAGAATACATTTTGATGTTTAATGCTGTAAATAAACATGTAAAAGAATAAAACTTTCAATAAATATTTTCGAAGTGCGTGAATAAATCCAAAATTGTAACCCCCTAACCCTGGGTCGTCAGTGTGCATTTGCAAGCGTAGCGTGTATGTGTGCAGTGGCAGTGGAGGAACACTTGCTGAAGAGACCTCTCCCCAACTTCATGGAGCTGTTCGCACCTCGCGAGACCTTCGGATAACTTATCACCATTGATGAACTACAAAGAATATTTTATCGTTTTTAAATAGCCTACTTGAAATGGACCTGCGTAGAACCGCGACGCGCATGTAGTTGACGGCAGCAGTAATGCACATAAAACTCTGCACAAGACTGGTGAATGACAGGCGAGAGAGAAAAGGGTCTTCAAAAAGCCTCAGTTTAGCTGGAAATGTACAGCATAAGTTGAATGCAGCTTCTCAAGATTAAAGCATATTTTTATGAATCGCTTGCTTCGACAAGTACATCTGATACAATACAAAAGAGTGCGTGTACAATAAACGGTGAATAAAACTACACTTCATCACGTCTGTGTACTTTCCTGTGAATGTCTTGTGCTTAGGTAGGCAATAGGCTTGTGGTGATAGGTGATTGGACCGGCTATTGACAATTGAAGGGATGATCAGCGATTGATTTTTCATGCATCGATTTTACTATTTCACTATTAGGGAGATTTTCTAATCGCAAAGGCTGCGATTACACTGTGGTCACGTGACATGCGAGAGTAAAGTAGTCTGCAGAGAGGAAGCATCAACTTGGCATGCCATGCTGCACCGTGACTTGTTGTACAATGGCCTCAGGCTTGACAGACCCTGACGCTGCACAAACTTTTGTGTCAAATAGGGCTGAAACGATTCATCGATTAAGTCGATAAAATCAATATAATAAAATGCATCGACACAAATTCTTTGCGTCGATGCTTCGTTTAATCCATGTAACTTTACAGCAGAATGTTTCGCAGGGACATTTATTACTGTCGCACATCGGGCTTACGCCGTGAACACGATGTGATTATAATGGAGCTGTTTGCAGTGGAGGAAGAGAGAGAAAATAGCAAGGGAGAAAGAAGAAAGTGTCCAAAATATGGGATTATTTCAAGCTAAAGAAAAAAACTCTAATGTTACCGTCCGTCCACTGTAAAATGAAACTTACGTCGCCTTCGCAACAGCACGAGGGCACCTGAACAAAAAGCAGCTGGTATTCTGCCAGTGGACCGCAGACAAGGTAACAGCAACTTTAGCATTTATTAATGTGGTTTGGAGACCTGGTCGGGTGACGCAGCAACTGTCAGCTCCTGTAGTGTGTGTGTGTGTGTGTGTGTGTGTGTCCCTGTCACCGATCAGTCACGTAGTGTGAACGCCACAACGACTTAAAGACTGCAGTCATACGACGGCAAGTTGTGTGAACGGCACGCCACCGCCAAACAAAAGTACTTCTTAAACGATGAATCGTTGAAATAATCTATCGAATACTAAAATCATCGTTTGCTGCAGCCCTAGTGTCAAACAGGGAATAAAATTATTTTCCAAAATTGTTCTACTCACTGTCAGAACTAAGATAACATAATAAAAACAATCTCTAGAATCACGCCACAATATCAATGCTAAACGCCATATACTAGCTATATACTATTTAATATGAGTAAAATTATAAGTCAGTGCGAAGCTACGCTCATTGAAATGGAACAGTCTGTGTACAGCCCCTCCTCTGTGCATCTGAATGAAAACATGATCATGCGCAGGTTAGCACGCTGTACATAGCTGCTAGTCAATATCAATTGCACGGCCCCCGCGCATGTGCGCGGCACCACAGTTCAATACTGTCAAAAATACAGATGCTCCTCTTATTATTAAACTCATGCTGTTTTGAGGTGATATATTGTCTTGTACGCCCTGAATGCAGGCAGGCAACGCTGCATGAAACTGCCTGACCTCTTCAGCGTGACATCTCCCTTCACTTTTCCAGCAGTTGGTAAACAACACACACGGGAGCTTTAACTGCAGCCTTGATTTATTATCAAACTGTAACCTACACTGTACATTAACTACTAAATTTCACTCGCTCGCCTTTTCTTCTCCTTAGCTGCATTCACCATCACTCTCTGCTGTTTTCTCTCACTCAACCACACATTCACTATACACAAACTGGACCGACTGGTGAAAGATAACATTGCAGAACAAGTAAACAAAAAAATTGAGTATTTTGGGTTTAGTCCTGACGATCAAGGTGAGCCAGCTGACAACGATGAAGCTGTGAGCATATAATCTCCATCCTAATTGTAACTTTGATATGGTTTCTTTATGTTTTAGGTAATGCTACTGGCTAACCCCAGTATAGAGGAGCTCTATCACAAGTCTTGTGCTCTGGCAGAAGACGTACAGGAAGTCAAAGACTCCTTCCAACATCCTGCTAGACTCATCAAGGTACTTCACTCTTTTCATGCTTATACCATGCACATGAGGTGACAATGATGAAATGGTCCTATTCCATTGCTGAGTACTTACAGTTCATGGAAGAGTCCTTACTGATGTTGGCTCCCCTGTGTGTTGTTGTGGATCCTCAGAGGTATGATTGTTTGGACTTGCTGCTAACCTTTTTTGTCTTTCTCTCTGTCTCTATCCTCCTCTTTGCTCTCCATACCCCTTACCCATATTGTCATTCCCCATTTCCATCTAACTTGTTCTACTCTGTTGCTGTCCTTTGTTTCCTGTCTGTCTTTTTCCTTTAGTTTTTGGTGGGGATGAGAGGTAAAGATGAGGCCATGGCCATTGGTGGTCACTGGTCTCCCTCTCTGGATGGAGCTGACCCAGAGAGGGATCCCTCAGTCCTTATAAAGACAGCCATACGCTGTTGCAAGGCACTCACAGGCATAGACCTTAGTCTGTGCACTCAGTGGTAAGAGCTGTTATTTGATCAATATTTGTTTTTCTCATTGATTATTTTTCTGTTAATACCTATTGGCTCTGCTGGCACTAAAATCCCAAATTGAGTAATATGAGTACAATATGCTCCATAATTGTACTACCGCTATACTAAATCTCATCCTGGACATGTTTGGTAATATTTTTGTTTCCTTTTTTTTATTTTTATATATATATATATATATATCTATCAATGATTATTGTGTTAATCTGCTGCTTTTTTATTTACTATTTTTTATTGTTTTTTTGCAATGTTCTTTTTGGCCTTTGTGTGTTGTCGTCTTGGCTCTCTCTTTCTGTCACACTCTCTATACATATATATTTCATTGTGATGAAAAACCAAACACATGGGCTGTGGCTGGAAGCAGTAGCCTGGACCAGAAGACACTGCCAATTTTTTTTCTTCCCTTTGTTAAATATCTTACATATTTAACTGGCTTTCACTGTGCTGTTGATTGTGTGTCTCTTCGCACAACCCCTACTGTAGTGCATTAAGTACATCCTAGGTTAAATGCAGAACACTCATCCATAATTGGCTCAAGCTATATAAAGGGGATGAATTTGGGGGTGTGATTTATTTTATGTGATTGTCTGTCAACTTTCTCAAAATGGCTGCCGTTACCTGTGACAACAGTTGGAGAGCTGCAGACTGGGTCCATTTGTCTATGCTGTGTGTTGAGTGGGAGGAGGGTCACTGTAATGATGTGTACAATCATTCAGTGACCTCAAGGGAGGGAGTAGCTGTAGAAGGCTCGTCCTAGCAAGGCTTGCCTTTTATACTGTGCCCTGACCAGGATGTTTCTTTCCAATGCACCTTCTTCCTTTGCGACAGGTATCGTTTTGCAGAGATTCGCTATCATCGGCCGGAGGAGACACACAAGGGGCGGACAGTCCCTGCTCATGTGGAGACAGTGGTTTTGTTTCTTCCGGATGTTTGGCATTGTCTTCCTACCCGCTCAGAGTGGGAGGTGCTGTCACGGCGACTCCGGGAGCAGCTGGCTGAGAAGCTGTCGGCCGAGCGAAAGGAGGCGGATGGAGAACAGGCACTGAACCGCTAATCCCTCTCTTCTCATTTCCGCTTCTCACAGGAAGGCACAGGAATTACAAAAAAACAAACCCCAGATACACATCAGACACAAAGCACACCTCACCATTCACGCAGACAGACACAAACACAGGCAGATTTAATGTATCACCAAACCTCACCTAGGCTTCTTCTGTTTACTCCTCCACCTGTCCCCTTCTCCTCTGCTCCAACTTCTCCATCAGCACATCCACCTTCCCTCACATCCAGCAGACACATACAGTGGAAGCAGTGAGACTAGGTTGTGTTGTGTAGGCCCTGATCGCAACTGATAAAACAGCTTCCAGCCCTTCAAACACCTCTTAATTGGGTTTAATCATTCATGTTAATCCTGGCATTATGTTGTGCATTATTTTAAACAATACTTGCTTAACCTGCTTGGAATTTTGGTGCTTGCAAATTGGTGTGGCAGTGGTCTCTTATTTGAGCCAGTGGTGACTTTATTTTTTTTAAATACTGGAAATATTTCTTTAAGCTGGAACCTGTGGAGTCAGTTGCGTGTAAATGTGTGTTACAGAAATGTGCTTTATTTTTATTTATTTTTTATGATTTTTCACATCAATTTGATCGTCTGACTTCGAAAAGTGAATCTCCCCCAAGTCCTGTTTCTTGTCTGTTCTTATTGTTGGATTCTACTTTCACATTTGGACTACATGTAGAATTTGGTTTTTCCAGGGCAGTTGGTTGGACAGATGGCTCCTATCTGACATAGGTGTTTAAAACCCATAAATGGCAATACCCAATACCCCAGTCATAGACCATGGTAGGGCCACCCTATCCTCACTCCGTTTGGAGACCAGCTTCAGTTCACCTGATGTACCTACACACCTTTTTGACACACCTCTCATTGATTTATACCTTTTTTTGTGTTCCACAGATTGATTGATTGGCAGCTGGGGGGCATTTCTGTTGGTTTTTGTAAGAGCTAGAGAGCTTCCCTGTGTATGCTTCAGTAGCAGTGGACTTAAACACAGTCGAGAGCTCACTAGGACGAAACTATGAAAGGCAGATGTGACCTTGCTTCTTGCACGGATCAACTTTAAAGTTCACTCAGACCTCAAGTGGTGTCCTGACTGTTTGCTGTCCCTCCTCTGTCTTTCTCTCTGCCTGTCTCTGTCTTAATGATTTCCTGTAAAGGAGGAAGAGGAGAAGGACGACGATGAATCGAAGGACCTTAGTACTCCCACACACTGGGCTAAACTCGACCCGAAATCAATGAAGGTAAGGTTCAAGGAGAATACCTCAGCAGCAGAACAGGCAAGGAGTGAACTTATTAGAATTAGCTTTGAGCCTGTAAGCCTGCATTCCTGAGGTTAAATGTACATTGCCCACATCCCTGTTTTTCCCCCCCTTATAGGTAAATGACCTGCGCAAGGAGCTTGATTGTCGCTCTCTGAGCTCTAAGGGGTTAAAGTCGCAGCTGATTGCTCGCCTCACCAAGCAACTTAAAGTGGAGGAGCAGGTGGAGGAGTCCAAGGAGCCTGAGAAACCTGAGAGCAAAGTTGCTGAGGAAGAGGAGCCATCTCGCACTGAGGAAGACAGAGAGGTACAATTAAATAATTATATAAATAATGTAATAATGACATGAGAGAACTTAGTCGTGGTGACTAATATTATATTGTACAAAACCTCCAATGGAATTGTTTTTGAGAGGCAAGAATTACATTTCATAGTTTTGTCTTTTTCAATGTTATAAAAACTGCTGTGTTAGGAGGAGGAAAAGAAGAGGCAGGAGGAGCTTGAGCGCCAGCGGAGAGAGAGGCGTTATATTCTCCCTGATGAGCCTACCATCCTCGTACACCCCAACTGGGCAGCCAAGAATGGCAAATTTGACTGCAGTGTCATGTCCCTGAGTGTGCTGCTGGACTACAGACTGGAAGACAACAAGGAACACTCTTTTGAGGTGAGAATTACTGATCACAGCATTTGTTTTTCATGCTGTGTTACACAAAACATGAAAGAAGTCTACAGTGCATGTGTACTGAAGTAATGTGTGAAAATCAACTGAATCTGTTTGTCTTGCGCATTATTCTCTATGTGGGTTGATAATACACTGTCCTCTCTTTCTGTCAAGGTTTCCCTATTTGCTGAGCTGTTTAACGAGATGCTACAGAGAGACTTTGGCTACCGCATATTTAAAGCCCTCGCTGCTTTCCCTACCAAAGACGACAAGAAGGAAAAGGAGAAGAAAGCCAAAAAGGAGGCGGAAAAGAAGGAGGCTGAAAAGCGTGAAATAAAAAAGGAAAAAGAGGAGGAGAATGAAGAGCCACTAGTAAAGAAGCCCAAAGAGGATGAGGAAGAGAAGAAGAAGGCAAGCCTCTCAAACCTATCTGGTCTTTTCAGTCTGTCATTTGCTCAACCAATTCTTTGTATTTTAATGCAGTTGTGTGACTATTGTTTTTAACCAGTGCGATGAAAAGTCTGTGAAAAAGCAGTCATCTCGAGATGAAGATGAGAACGAAGATGACAGCAGCACAGCCAATGCTGAAGAATATGACCCCATGGAGGCTGAAGATGCAGATGATGACGATGATGGTAATGCTCACACTCTCTTTCTCTTTAAATACAACCGTATGATTTGGTCAATGATGAGAAAACATGCACCACACTGAACCTGTGATAGTTTGAACCTGTGATAAAACCTCAATAGTTTCTGAGGCCTCAAGTGGGGAAAAACATTGCTGTCTCTTTTATATTTTTTTCTTGTATTGACACTAATTCAACACACTAAGTAATATTATACAGTTAAAAGCTGTATTGGCACTTCTTCAATCTTGTCCTACTTTCCAACTTGATAATCCAATCAATATTTTTAGACAAGGATGATGACGACTCCAATGACAGAGACAGGAAAGACTGCAAGGATGACCGCAAGTCATCAAAAGAGAGGTCCTCTAAAGACAAGGTTGGTTGATTATTGTTATTATTGGCACGTTATTAAGCTGTTGATGTAGTGTAAATATGGCTGTTTGTATAAATGTGGTGGTTGTTACACCAGGAGAAGAAGCAGATGGTCACGCACAACAAGGAGCTGCTGATGGCATTTGTCTACTTTGACCAGAGCCACTGTGGCTATTTGCTGGAGAGAGACCTGGAGGAGATCTTGTACACACTGGGACTGCACCTTTCTCGTGCTCAGGTGAACACAATTTGCTCAGTCACTCGCTGCCTGCCGACTGATGGTTTTTGCCTTTTTTTTAATCTTATTTATTTATTTTTGTTCCTGTGTGGACGTGTATATCAACCTGCAGATAAACTGTAATGCTGATATTCGTCTGTTTTTCAGATAAAGAAACTGTTGAACAAACCAGTGGTGAGGGAGTCTTGTTACTACCGTAAACTGACAGACAGGGGAAAGGATGAACCTGTTCCTTCCTTTAATGAAGCCCAGATAGAAAACCTCATAGGTGAGCTGACATGTTTCCATCAATGTTTTAATAATTTATTAAGCACAATTTTTAAAATATATAATGATAAAGGAAGTGTCATAATATAGCAGATTTTTGTTCAGATTTAATTTTAGGAAATTGTTGCTTTTTCTGTCAGGTAACCGAGCACTACTTCCTGCTCCAAAAGCTCGTGCTCAGGCAGAGACCATTGAGTCTAGTAATCTGATCGTGTATAACGGAGCCATGGTCGACGTCGGCAGCATTATGCAGAAACTGGAGAAGACTGAGAAAGCAAGAGAGGAGATGGAACAGAAGCTCATGGTGCAGGATGCCAAAATGGGTATGATTGGTATTGTATTATACTGTCTGTCCGTCCATCCATCCATCGTTAACCACCTATCCTGCGTACAGTGTCGCAGGGTGTATTATACTGTATTCTTTGGAAATGGTTTCGTAGTCTCATTAGTTGCAGGCTACACTCTGTGTCAGTAGTCCATCTGGACAATGATCTGGCTCAATTTGAGCTTTGCTACAAAAGAGCCCAGTCTCAATTCATTCAGCATTTTCCCTTCTGTGACTTATGTTGAAATGTGGACTGGCACATTGCCTCCAACTGCCTCATACAAAGTATCCAATAGGATTCAGCAATATTGTTTTTCACAGTAAATATTAATAAGAATAAAATGTTCTGTAGAGACCCACAGTGCCTTTTTATAGAATAGAAAAGAGATAGTTGTCCCATCAGGACAGGGAATTTGTCACTGATGACACAATAATAATGACACAATTTGTTAAAAAAAATCACAAATCATCAACATCACAACAATATATGTGCATGGGTTAAAATCTCCAATCACGGGGGTGTTCTTAGATGTTTGTTAAATCACCTGCACTTGAAATAAATAATCCTTCACACATGTTTTACAGAAGATTCATCCAGAAAGCCTTCAGATTAGAGGGAATGTTTAGTGTTAATAGCTTTCCTGTGTATTACCAGCAAAGAAATGTACTAAATAACAGTAAGTGTTGTTTAGTACATTTCTTTGCTGGCGGCTGTTTTCACACACCTGGTCAGCTTGTTCGCTGTACTCAGGTTACCATAATAGGTTATGATGTTAAACACAAGGATGCTCTCTGTCAGGTCGACATTTGTATTTCACAACAAAGAACTATCTCTGACAGGCTCTCCTACATGAAGCCGTTTAAAAAGATTAGTATTTCCAGTATTACGCTGCTTGGAAAAGCAGAAATTCATTAGCTGTAGTGTAAATTCATGTGGTCATTAAACAGATGAAAAGTAGAAACCTTTGTACTAAATGCCAAATGGTTTGTAAACCAATGTTTTCTTGTTTTAATAATCAAGTTTGAGCAGTAGAAATGTGTAATTTGACCTGAAACTGCTTCATAATGCTCACTTTGCTTCACTGTAATCCTCAGTCTAACGCTGTGTTGTGTCTCATTCCAGAGGAAGATGCGAAGGTTAAAGCTCAGTTGGAGCAAGCCAACAAAATTTTGTCCAAGGAGCTGGAGGAGGTGAAAAGCACTCTGAGCCAGACTGAGCAGAGTCTGAAGATGGTGGAGGAACAGAAGACGATATACCACGACCAAATTAGCAAGACATCCAAAACCTTGATGTCCACCTTCAAAGGACTGTTGGCAGTGCTCAATAAGGTGTGCCATTTTTGAAAAGCACCACATTGCTGATGATCTGTTTCATTTGAGGCAGGAAGTGAGGTCACAAGCTCTGTTCTGACAGGAATACATAACATTGTTGGCTTCATCGATCTGTTAAAGGGATTTTGTCTGACGTAGGTGACTTTTCCATTAATGTTGGTTATGGCTTCATTAGGACATGACGGCATATTTACTGAAAGAGCTATATGCTTGCTTGATATCGAGCACGATAGAGACCGGTAAGGGTGGGAGACAGAGAGAGAACAGCAACACAGTTCACAAAGCTGTGATATCGAGGCAGTGTTTTTATTTTCTCTCAGGCTGTGTCGCTGATGGATTTAAAAAATTATTTTGCTGTTGAAGCAGTGACTAACGTGAGCCCAAGAGACGCTCGCCACTGCCTCTTATCAATGAACTACACATATATTTTCACATCAGTTTTACCATTTAATGTTACCACAGAGTGAATTCTGACGCCTTTTTGTATAATATCTGACAGTGCATTAGCATTGAATGTGACGTTTAGTCGGGACTCCAGCTCACATGCTGTATGTAAAGCTTGTTGCTACATATTCATTTATTCATCCACGCAGTTGGCGTGAACGAACATTGGAAATACATGAAGAGACTGTGACTTTTGCTGCGTTGAAAGTGATCCATCAATGTTAAGGTCCAACCTAGTAACATTTAGAGTGCTGACATGACTTTTACATCAAATGAATGATGGGCAGATGAAGCCTTATAAAGTAACGTAGATTTAAGGCTTTCTTTCTATTTGTGCCCAAGAAAGATTTGAAGCTTTGTGGCTTCAAACTCAGCAGCACAGTGACATCTTGTGGTTTGTAAAACTCATAGCAGCCCTTTAAGACTGGAGTCAAAACTCAGCAACAAGCTGATTTTAATGTCATATGGGAGCATTAAAAGCCCAAGAAGCCTGCCTATTGTTATTATTAAATCTGCAGTACCATTTTTCAGAAGTGCTGCATTAAATATAGGTGTGTCAGTAAAACAATTAATAAATTCTTTGTTTGTCCAAAGGCCTACATATAAAATATTGTTGTTTACATAAAATATGACTATTGGTACAGTTAAGGCCCAGTGTCCACTGGGGACTCATGTTTTATACTTCATGGTTGATATTTATGCAACATGTGATCTGATTGGTGATTGATGTTCATTTAATTAGCCTTTTTTAATAAACTTAATACATTATTACTTTGCATCAGGTGGAATGTTCTCACACATCATTATGTCTTTCTAATGTACAACGCTATATTTCTCTATTATTCTCTTATCCCACTAATGTGCCGCTCACATGGTTTAGCTGCTAAACTGTCGAACTGAATCAAGCCGCTTATTGAAGCGCCAGTGATGTCATCAGTCATGTGGTATTCTTAATTTGACACAAGGTTCTGGCACAATGTATTGAAATGGTGCTTTTGAGTGAAACAAGCTTCAGTGCTTCGGTATCATCCATCCATCTCTGTGAAAGTGACCAGGGTGCCTATTTATACATAAGAGCGATGTGTGAAATTGCTTTCAGATAATGATAAAGGGGTGCATGTCTGAAAGAGGCTAAATTCACTGATTGTTTTTTTTTTTTCTTCTCTCTTTCAGAATCAAGAAGTAGATGAGTCTGGTGACAAAGTCACTGATGATCGCATTCAGACGCCTCAGACAAACGGCGCAGATGAATGAGGGACACTTAAGATAAATTACACTAATTTGTAACACTGGCTATCTTAAAAATTGTAAATATTTACTAAACAAGCATCATTTGGCTGTGTTTTATTTGGACCTATTGTCTCCCAAGTACATGTATAAATTAATGAATTAGCTCCCTTGTGTTCATTTGACTTAAATTTCTGTGTACAATAGATTTATTTCTGAGGAGTTCCTTTTCTTACCTAGAATAATTTGACGAAGCTTTGAAATGCTTATTTTCATAGTCAAGTAAGTTAAGTTTATTTGCTAACGTTTCTTTTCACCATTGCTTCAGCTTTGTTACAGCCAATAAAATGCCATGTTGTAGATTTAAATGAGAGTATGTGTGGGGTTGTACTTTTCAGAGATTTTTGTTCTAATGAGCAATAATGATGCTATTTATGTGCGAGAGACTTCATTAAATAAACTATATTTAAAAGAAACTAATTTTGGATGGAAAAAGGTGGGAAGGAAGTTCCATGTGGTTCAGAGGTTCGGAATTTTTTTGTAAATCTTCCCCATCTGCGGTTTAATCACAACTGTGTTCAATAAACACTTTCACTGTGTAGTTATTCTATTTTGCTGATTTGGTTTTGCTATTTCTTTCAGACACATGGCTATGCATGGTTACTGCCTCTCTGCTGCACTGCCATTTACAGATTTTAATGTTTTACTGTGATGAGCATCTGTCTTGTTTTCTGGAAATGGAAACCACACACACCAAACGATAAGCTCAATGAATGTGTGTTCTGCTGAAGGAGACTTTGCTGAAAAGACGTGAACATTTTGGTTGGTTTAGGTTTTAGAAAAGAGACATTACATTGAATTACATTCAAATGTACTCCAAAGCAGGCAAATTTATTTTTCTATTGAAAATGTTCTCTGTGGATGTCTTGTGCAAGAGTAAAGTGGTCTGTTTTTAAAACTACACTGGGTCTGTATTTTTCCACCTTTTGAATGTTGTGATTTGCACCGGCACGAAACACTGAATACTTTAATCCTGTCACTGTATTTGTCATATTATGTAGGCTGTAGTCAACTTTGGACATTAGTGTCATGTAATGTATTTCTAGGAATTTCATGGGTTTACAAACATACATTTAAAAACTAGATATTTTCATATTTATCTCTTCCAACAAATAAGAATTTAACTTAAGTTAAATTCTTATTTGTTGGAAGAGATAAATATGCAAGATTCTTCATCTGCTATACTATAAAATATTCTGTCATTGATAGTGGGATATGTCAAGAATAACTATCTTAGTTGTAACAAAAATAACACCCAACTAATGAAATATTATGGTTAATAAAGAATTGCACAACTATATACAGACACATACTGTATCTTTCAATTAAATTGTTATTGTATAGCCTAATATGAAACAAAACAGTTCTGCTCCCTTAAAAAGTTTTGTCAATTGACATGCATTTCTTTTTTGGGGGGGCTAAATCGGAACAGGAGTCCTATCGTTCACTTGAAAGAGCTGGCTCATAGAATTGAAATTCAGTGATGGCTTCTGGTTTTGGTGTGCTACTCCAGGATTTCCAGTGGCCCCATCTGTCCATCCTTATGAAACATTTCTGGGAGTGCCACTGATTCTGCCATCAGCAGTATTTTTCATACATCTGCCATTTCGTCAGATCTGTTGACAAGCATCTTTTTGTTGGGATTAATTATTTTTGGGAAAACGTGTATTTCATTAATTCTTGTTTACTAGATTAATTACTGTGTTATATTCAGTATTATAACTTACTGTTGATTCTTCACTTTGTTTTCTTCCTGACATGAAGCACAGTGTAGCTTATTTGAGTTACTGTTGATCAGGAATAGTATCCCTGTGTTTCTAGAGAGAGATTGCGGGTGTGGCCAGACACAGTTTGGACTCGTAATATTAATTATGTAGCATATTGTCACTGAGTTTGTCTGAGGAACAGGGAGGGTCCTGCTTCATAGCCTCTTGTAGATCATTTACCTTTGAAGATTTTGTTTCCTAAGGTGCCGCTTTTATGTCTTTGAGCTGCAGGACTTTTCTGACCTCCTGTTGATGTAATTCTAGGTTTGTTTCCTCTCCCGCCACTCCCTCCACAAGCAAACTTTCCTTCCACACCTTGTCATATATCATAAGGCTTTTATAATGACAATTATAAGACTGGGTTTTTATTAACATTGAATTATCAACCACTTTGTCTTTACTAGATTTCTGATTTTGCTGAGGTTGTATACGCTGTCCAGATTGATTGAAATTTCAATCTATTAGACCTCACTGCTCACTCATGAAACACATCTTGATTACCATTCTGGCCTATATACTTATTTTAGAGCTCTCCCCTTCATTTTCATTTAAACCCAATGGCCTTTTGTCTGTGTTTCAGAGAGCAGCTCCAGACAGGCTGCTAAATGTGTTCCCACCAAGAATGAAGCTAACATTAAAAAAAAGAATTTACTTAGCAGGAAACATCTCTGCCTGTTTCCAACAGCTTGTCTATGTCATTTCCTAGAGAACAATGACTATCTGTCACCCAGTACTTTGGTTATGTGGCTGCTTTTGTCCGGTTGTCGTGCTCTGAATGCTTGACAAACAAACCTCATTTGTCCCCCGGAGGAACCGCATGCACACTTCTTGCCCCTCAAACTCCTGCAGCAGCTGTCTATGGGTGTTAGTGTGTTTGAGAGAGAGAGTGTGTGAGGTTTTGCACTTATTTTTCCATATGTGTATGCATGCACATCCAAGTGATATGTGAAATTAGACCCCACCGCAGAGAGCAAGGCAGGTAACCTCACTCCAAGGCTGCAACAGAAGGCTTTTGTGGCCATCCGCCCCTCCTCTTTAACCCCCCATTCCCGGTATCAAAGAGCTGCTGCACTCACAGGCCTGTCTGCTGACAATCAGGCCGTTTCAATGCAGGGTCGCGGTTTCCAGGGAAGGGGGCAGACGGGGTTAGTAAAAACGGAGTTTGGTTCAGTAACTGATCACGTTGCCATTTTTCACCTCCTCCACTGATCCTCGCCTTTCATGTAAATCAGACCGCTGAAGTCTTTGGGTGTGGTTATGTAGCATGTGTAGATGCAGTATGACGTTACACTGGGTTCATTGTTAGTTTAACTAATTCGTACCTTTCCATATGTTTGTAGATTTGTTTAAATTCTCCCCTCGTCCTCGTCAGCAAATCACTGTTTTGCATTAACACCCTCCATCCTCTTTGCATGTCAAAAGTTCAGTAGTAGTTATCATGACGAAAGCAGCTCCCCCTGCCTCACACACAGCCTATAGAGTCCCAGTGAGTCGGCTTTTCAAAACCTGTCAGGAGTCAGTGTTTAATAATGTTTTTTTTCTGGACAATCCTGCCTATGATGTCGACATGATAAGACACAAATGCAGGTGTCAGCCCAAATGTAGCCAAACAAAATGATGTATTATCAACTTATATTAGCTTGTCAAATTTTAACATCAATCCAAATGAATCTAAGGTAACTAAGGTATCTTCACAGCAGCACCAACGCTCTGTCTTTGCTGAACTTTCTTTCACCTCAAAAACTGTACAATGTTTATTATTTGCTCATTCTTGTCTGGCAGTATTGTATAGCATAGAATTGAATTTCCTGGGCATTGGTTGGTGACGAAGATAAGTCAGTTAGACAACAAATGATCCAGCTTCCCTCAGACATCCTCTGGGGTAAATAAACTTTTTCTTACTCTTGCACATCTCTGAGTTTTCCAGAAATCTTTCTGACCACCAAAGTCAAACAAGTCAACCGCCCTCTTACATGCTGTTTGATATTTCAGGTAATTGATACATGAGAGGCTCCATTGAGCAGATCTGCTTGTCTCTCCAGCAACATGCATGGGCCCCTGCTGGAGTAGAGAGAGAGAGGGGCCCCTGTTCAGCTGGAGCTGCAGGAACCTGGCTTCCTCGGGAGCGGCGCAGCAAAGTGGTGTAGTTGTTGAGGAAATGATCCCCCTCTCAAAGGCCTTTCCCTGGGAATACTGGGTTACAGTGTGAGAAAGTTCCACAGTTGTTTTTGACAGAGTGTCTCTGGGGCATATCCCGCTTCACCTCTGTGGGCCGTCGTTCCAAGACCATTAGGACCGGCAGAGCATCGGCAGTCCACTGCTACAGTATCCACCTCAAGTGCAGTGTGAGTATGAATTATGTGACAGTCACAGGGCTGCAAAATCAGGTGGCCCTTTAATGCAACTGTACACCGCTTCACATCAATTTGAAGCAAGTTTCACATTTCACCAGTAAACAATAGCTACACAAAGCGCAGCATTCATCTGGGCCTAGCATCTACACTTTAGGGGAGAAGCAGATATTCTCTAATTGCTACTGCATGCTGCCCTGAAGGAAAGTATGTCACTCAATAAGATAATCATACAGCGGGAACCCAAGATTGCCAGTACCAGCTTGCTTTTGGGAAAAACAAACATTTCCATTGTAAAATTGCAGAGCTGGCATTGACACGGTGCATGCAAACATGGATTAAAACACATACAGAGAAACAATATATGTGTGTGTGTGTGTGTGTTTGTGTGTGTGCTAAATACAGGAAACATTTTCATTTAGGCCAGCTGCTACAATAACGACCAGTCAATCAGAAGGCTGCAGGTGTCCAGGGTCAGCAGGCCAAGAACTCAAACCAATTTAAACATCTGTAACAAATGTGTAACATCTGAATCCATGCTTGATTTGTATTTCTATTTTTCTTCCTCTGTCTTGGAATAATGTTGATTAATCTTACAACATGTTCTAATCTCATTAAATCTGAGTTTAGACCATATACTCAGTATACTGTATTTTATGTGGGTCACGTAAGTTATGGCGACTGAGACAGGTGGAGAAGCTGTGTACCTGAGTATCGGTAAAACAACGATAAATCTAAATTGAACGTTAAGAAGTAATCAACAACAGATCCAGGCTAATTAGCTGGCTGCCCCTGCCTTGCATCACTATTGGTTTGTACCGTTGCATCATTTTCTCGCGGGCTAAAATCAACACTTTGACATAATACTGGTACAAAGTACACCAATAGGCAGTTGTATTTTATCCTTACATGGAGTTTGTGTTGTGCTGGGAGACGGTTGTTTTTGGTGAGATTACAACCCGTTCACAAATAGGCAATGAAAAGTAATTCATTTCATTAAAAAAAATACATCTAGCCCCTTTAAATAATCTCTGCAGTAGATAATTTTGTCTGTTGAACATGCTAACATCTACATGTACTGTATGTTAGATGATGTGCCCAAAGTAAGTCAGAGCTTTTTGAATATTTTGCAACTTTTTAAAAGGATAAGTCTTGTGATATCACTCTGTCCAAAGCCACCAGACTCCCTTGACAAAAACAGCAATTTTGCCTCGGGAGTTGATGTTCTACCGTTGTCTCAATCAGTTAGTTTGTTTGTGTTATTGTTTGACTTTGTTTTAAAGGGTTACACAATATCACAAACGAACCAATCGAGGCAGAGGTGACCACAAACATAAAATTACTGTTTTTTTCAATGGTGTCTGGTGACTTTGATCAGACCGATAAAGTAACTGTTTCAGGTTTAACAAAAAGGACCTTTTTCTCAGTAGAGATCCTTTCCATAATATGTCAGACAATAATCAACCTGAACCTGTCAGTGGCAAAAACTATTTAGCAAGCAATTTAGTGGACATACTTTGACTGTGTGTTATTGACTTAGAAGGATTACATTGCAACCCTGTTCCGCTTCTGCCGATTGCAATACTCGATCAATTTCAAAAATCGCTGTCTCCCTTGTCACTTGGACACAAAAACATGGTACAACAGGATCCAGGTAGAAAAATACAGACGTTACACTTTAACTTGGCTTTTACTTTCACATCATGTCAGTTGAGTTTGCCTGGTTTCTAAACATGTTGTAGTGTTGATTCATAACGTAATTAACAAAAAATTAAGAGATATTTTGTTTTCAGAAGTTATACATTGGCCACAGTAATCAAAAAAATAAAAAACAAGACATAGGTCTTTTTTCTCGTATTGAAATACTTCGTTCTGACATGTTTGCACAGGAGAAAAATTATTTTGCTGAGGTCCACAACAGGCCAAACGTCCACTGCTGTGGCGTTGTGTATTTACTTGAAACTTGAAACTGCAATAACTGATTTCTTGGCAACTAGGGGGCAGCATAAACAGGCTGTGACAATATCATTTGGAGACATGTTTCTGGCCACCTGATGAAGGCCAGTATTCACTCTCCTTTTAGCTCTGATTTTGGTCTCCACCAGCTCCTGAGACAAATATCTGGTGCTTTAAAGATCGAACAACATGTCCTAAGTATTGCAAGCAAGGCGACAGTTACTGTCTTCAACAAATCTCCTCTCTGCCCTCTGCAGCCTTTTACCTCTCTCAAAGCTCTAAAACAGACCAGGAAGTCACTATGAGGCATTTCCTGCATGCTTTACATCACCTTGAAGCAGGGGTCGCTGGGAACAGTGGAAGCATGCTTTTCCTAACAACAGTGTCCTCTGTGTGTTATTACATGTATGTATATATCTGTGACATACATTATAAGAGCATATGTTATTTCATGCATCCTTCTCTGGCCCAGTAGAAGTAGTTTTTTTTTCCTTTGCTGATGGTGCGCTTCGCTAATGAAGCTCATATGCTGCACATGTCTTTGATGTCACATTAACATGGAGGCTTTCAGGCTTTCCTTCTTCAGTTCAAAGCTCCGTTTATTTAGATCCTGGTTTAATATAGTTAGTGGCTGCCTGGATGTTAATTTGGTGACAGGTGACACATCACAGACCAGAATAAGCCTTGAAGTCTGCTATTCAGCTGAAGGTCTGATTTAAGATGCATTTAAAGAATAGATCCAAATCCAAGAACCTGGTGCACATAAGCTCAGCGCAAAACAATGAAATGAATCCAAGGAAAAGCTAAATATCTTGTCCTGATAATCCTGTATCAGTCACTATGGAGATGTTGTCGATAAATTGAAGCAGATAAATTATTGATAAATTTTTGTTTTACCTGAGAATATGGCAATATCATGATATTGAAAAATAAAATAATAAAAATTGATAAACCATCTTACCCACAAGGTCAATTTAGTAGCTGTTCAGCAGCTTAGAATCATCTAGAGTATATTTATATATATATATTTGTTTTGAATAACTGATCAATCCTTTAGTCTGTAAAATGTCAGAAAATAGTTAAAAATGCCCATCACAGTTTTCAAGAGTCTTTAGATTGCATGTTTTGTCCAACCAACAGTCCAAAACCCAACCAAATTCAATTTACAATAATATTAATGAGAGAAAAGCTGCAAATCCTCACATTCAGTAGGCTCACACCATTAAATTTTTCATCTCTAAGGATGACAATGTCGGCCTGTTGGTCCACAACTTTATAAACAACTATTGGAATCCAGACAATGAATCTTAATTAATTGGTGATCCCTAAACTTTTTATATAGCACCACCATCAAGTCAAATTTGCAATTAGTCCAATACTTTTATTTAGACCAAATACATAGAAAACAATTGACATTCCCATCAGCCTCAAGCAAAAACCTTCTATCTCTGTGTTATTTTGTCTGATCACCAACCACTTCAAGCCATGAGAAATCGATCACACAGGAACACACTTGGAGGTCAGTGTTTGGTGAGAGTCGTTGCACCTGTGAACTCAGCGGTGTGTACATAGATAGTCAAGGGTGCCACTTTGTGTTGAAAAGTGGTGAGGACTTAAAGGCTCAGATTAGGGGAGTGATGATAAAAGTGTGTTACGAGACTTGACAATGTTCAAAAACAAGATGAGATTTTTAACAATATTTTAAAGAAATATGAAATGCTGGAATATATGAATGGGGGGTCCTCCCCCAGAAGATTTTGAGCATTAAACACTTAATTTCCTGCATTCTGGAGACATTTTTTGCTTCAAGAGATTGGTGGAAATTCAGCTAGTAGGTGACAATTGGTAAAAATATTTCAGAATATATTGCAGTAATCAGCAGCTTGTTTTTTTTAGCTTAAGTTACTTTTTTTGGACATTTCACATTTGTTTCTTGTATATTTAAATTGCATTGCATGTTTTCTTATTGTGCAAATAAACCTTTCCCAAAACATTTTCATTTGTTAGTTAACATTTGTTGGTGCAAGCTACTTTTCAGAACATTTTTAACAAATGCTTTCAGAAAGTGATGGGGAAAAAATCAGCCATTTCAAAATGTGGTGGGGACATGTCCCTAGCGTCCCCAGTGTAAATGACACCTACGTGGATAGTGCACTACACAAACTGTGGAAGAAAGGGGGTACTAAACCGACCCTCCTGCACTCTCACATAACCTTGAATTGCAGCTGTAGACATCTCACATGGCTGTGATCTTCAGCATGTCCACAGGTCTTTTGTGTGCGTGTGGTTCATAAGGATGTGGGTATAAACCATCACTCACCACCACAACACACCACACAGTGCTCAAAGTAACTCTAAATCTCTCTCTTCTCTCTTTGTTAAAATGCCTTATGTCTGAGTATAAAAGTAGTCCTCTGAGAACTAAGTGCCTTGCTGGATTCCCTCTCGGTACTAGACTTATTAAAACAACATGACTCAATTATAATACAGACTTAAGTAATCATGTTTTATGGCAAAACCACTATCATTATGTTTGTCTGGCTGCCTACTGACTCTGTGAAGTGAGTCGCTCCTGCGGGTTTCACTTAAGATGTGCAATGATTTGTGCTCCGAAGCACTCGAGTGTGCATACATTATTGTCTTAAATGTCAGTACACACAGCTGAGACTGAACGCAAACCAGCCAGGTTTTCCTTTGATCTCAGCTGCAATGGCAGAGTGCTGAAATAATGAAATTGTAATAACAGAGTACTGGGACTGATGCCGGGGCATGTTCACTCAGGCATAAAGTTTAAAAAAAACCTCTGACATGGATTAAAAAAGATCTTAACAAGCAGGATGGATGAAGGAATTAAACTTTTGTTTCAAGAAAATATATTTACGTCAACGTCCTTGGCTGAGTTTCATCTGTATGTTTTTCATCCTCAGCTTCTTAAAGTAACAGTTCCACATTTTGGGAACTACTTAATAAACATATTTGCTGTCTTGCACAGAGTTAGATAAGAAGATCACTCATGTTTGAGCTAGAGCTGGGATGCTTAGCTTAGCATAAAAACTGAAAGCAGGGGGATAGCTAGCCAGGCTCTTGCCAAAGACTCCATTTACCAGCACCTCTAAATTTGACATACGAATTGTTTGTTGTTTGTTTAATGTGGAAAGAATACGGCTATTTGTCCCCCCCGTTCTCTGTTCTGTGTTTATGCTAAGCTAAGCTAATTGCGTCCCAGATCTAGTTCCATAGTTAACACAGAGAGATGAGAGTGGTGTTGATCTTTTCATCTAATTCTCAGCAACAAAGCGTATTTCTCAAAATGTATTTTTATTTGTGTCTTATTCCTTCCTAAACTGGAGAAAATATGACCTCATGTGTCCAGTGAATAAAAGGCTACAGCAAGCCACCAGTTAGCTTAGCTTAGCATAAAGACTGGAAACAAGGGGAAACAGTTAGCCTGGCTATACGTAACCCCCCCATAAAATCAACATGTTGTCTCTGCTTTTTGGATGTTGTGTCTGTAAAACCTTTGACAACACAACAACTACAAACAAAGTCAATTATTACTTTTTATGTAATGCTTTTTTGACCCATGAAGGTTTAATATTTGTTAAACTTTTCAAGAGCTTAGAAAAGCTATTTTAAAACGTGTAATGTCAACTGAATGTTAAGTCTATCGGTCGAGCGGAAGAAACACTAATGTGCATGTACAGTCGAAGAAGAAAGAAAACCCAGAAGCAGGGAAACTATTTTGGCTATGTGCTTGGGGAGCAATTTTCATTCAGATAAATAGGATGGAACCAGGCTAGCTGTTTCCCCTTGTTTCAAGTCTTTGTGCTAAACTAAGCTTGCTGGGTGTAACTGTATATTTACCAGACATATGAGAGTTTTATCAGTCTTCTCATTTAACGTTCAACAAGAAAGCACGTAAGCGTATTTCCTAAAATGACTATCTATTCCTTTAAATATCTTCTGGAGGGATTTAAGCAAGCTGGTATGAGCTGTGCTGACAAATAGCATGTCCAGCTCAAGACACAATTGCAATCATAGCTGTGTATTCTTATCTCTCTTCGTTTTGACAGGTTACTGAACAAACTGCCTACACCTGAGCCTCTGACAACCTCTGACCTCCACCATATGCAACAACACTGACCCTCTCTGTTACAGCTCAGATTTAAATTCCTCAGTGCCATCTTAACGCTAACAAATAGGTGATACACCCTCTAAAACACATGTTAGACTTATGAAAGTGAAGGTTTTATTGATGCAGAAGATATACTCTATACATACTGGCTCGTGCGGTAATTCTGCTGAGGTTTAGGGACGATCTGGGTCATATTTATTCTTGGCATGGAGGTAAAGGGGAAGCCTTATGGGGGTATTTTAGTCAGAAAATATCCTGAGAGCCAAGATGTTATAGCCGGACCAGATGTTTTAGTTTGTATGTAGATTCAAACTTTAGGTTCAGGATTGTGGTTCAATGAAATTATCATATTCAAAGTATACACTGTGACCACATCAAGGCCCTTCAGAGTCACCTGATACTACTTTGAAATTGCTTCATGCACAGCAAGACGGAGAGATACGTATGCTAATTGAAAAATCAGGGGCCGGAGTGCAGGATTTCATGTAATTATGGTAACATGGTGAACTTTGCTTCTTGATAATCAGTTCCTCCAGCAGACTAAACATTTGGAAGAAACAGCCCTCAGATTTTAAATGGGGGTCAGACCGGCGGGTCAAGTCCCATTGTCCATGCTCAGATAAAACAAAGTGGGTGCCAATATTTTTATCTGGAGGAAGTTGTGTGAAACAATGAGAGCATTTCTGTAAACTTCCATGCTATGCAAACAGTCCTAAAAATGTTTTTGTGTGTTTGTGCATGTAATACCAGACATGCTTTGTGGGAGTAGTCACAAATAGTGGCCACAACTCATTGCCTGTTTAGTAAAAGAAATTTGCTAAGCTAAATAAGTTTTAAGCCTTTATTGTAATAAAGGTTAACCCTTTAACAGATAGTTTCCTTTTCATTTCCTGTACCACGTTTCTCTTGTTCTTTGTCCTAGGGGTTTAAGGCACAGACTATGTAATTGCATGTCCCCAGTTTGAGTCTGCCTCGGGACCTTTGTTGCATTCCCCATCTCTCTCCCATCATTTCCTGTCAGCTCTCTACTGTCTA
This sequence comes from Micropterus salmoides, assembly GCF_014851395.1. Taxonomy (NCBI): domain Eukaryota; kingdom Metazoa; phylum Chordata; class Actinopteri; order Centrarchiformes; family Centrarchidae; genus Micropterus; species Micropterus salmoides. The sequence continues at coordinate 15,629,787 of NW_024041373.1, forward strand.
CTCTCTAAAAAAAATTAAAACTAAAGAGTACCATCTCTTGTTCATGTCCGAAGCAGTATATCAGCCAGCATCTGTGTGAAGGCTTGTGAACTCTAACAGCTACGTTATAGCTATGAGCCAGGATAATTAGCTTAGAGCCAAAGGTCTTCTTCCAACCACGGTTCAGAGCTGCTGTTCTGGGAAAGTGAGAGTACAAAATCCACTCCAAACTGATAAATAATGAACGGAAAACAGCAATTATTAAAGGAATAATTTGGCATTTTGGGAAATACAGTTAGTCAGTTAGATAAGAAGACCACTCTCATATCGGTCCGGTAAATATAAAGCTACAGCCAGCAGCTGGTTAGCTTAGCATAGCACAATAACTTAAAACAGGGGGAAACAGCTAGCCTGGCTCTGTCTAAAAGTAACAAAATCCACCAGCACCAAGCTCACTACGTCACAGGTTATGTCTCATTTGTTTTTTTCTGTACAAAAACAATTTGTACACATTTCTGCGGCTGCTGGCTGTAGCTTCATATTTACCATACAGACATAAAAGCGGTGTCATTCTTCTAACATGTGCTTATTTCCAAAAATGTCAAACTATTCCTTTAAAGCTGTATACTCAAACTCACAAACCAACTCCACTGCTCAAAATCTGCACCAACTCTTACTTAAAAATGACAGCAGACTGTGATCTAAGTCAATGGCCATGCCTTTAATCAGCTGTTTTACCTTTGCCAAAATGACGCTTTGTACAGCTGGTCTTCGCAAACATCTCAGAAAGAAGTCAAACTGCTCTTTTGATTTCGAAGTAAAAACTTCATCACATCATGCTCAAAATAACTAATATTGTTTTGTGTGATGTGGATATAGTTACTCGTTGAGTAGCTTTAAAGGTGCAAGGTGGAGTTTTCTTGTTTACATTCACTCACCAAAACTCATTATGTGTATCCCTCAAGTGTCAAAAAAGTGTTGAATGGATTTCTTTCCTCTTAAAACATTAGCAAAGTTTATTTTATGAACATTTTAAATGTTATAATGTCTACATCCAAGTTTGGAATGGTGTGAAACCTTTGGCAGGGATGTGTATTGCATCACCCACGTGGGCATGTGCAAACTAAACCTGCTCATTAAAAAACATCTGCATGGTGCTGTTGGAGGTGAAATACTCCGCAAGTTACCTTTAAGGTTGTCTTATTTCAAACTTTCTGACAATATCATATATATTCTGGCTTATTTCAATTCTTCATTGAACTTACTGTATATGATATTAACACTGAGTGAAATATCTAAACAAAGGCATTAAATGGAAATATTTTAGACGTCATGTGAATCATTTTATGCACATTTCCCCAAAATTCAGCATAACAGATTTTGTATTTTTCGAAACTTTAGGATATGGTCTAGAATTGAAATAAATTTGAACAAAGTTTGGCTGCAAAGCACGAGTCTGTAATGACTGAGAAACTTGGTCTGTGTGGCGCTGTTTAAAATTATTATCAAAAGCTTCAAAAATCATAAGCTACAAAGAATCTCCTCCACTCATTTGTTATTAAAAGACTCGGATCTTCAATCCCACACAGAATCTTTGCAAGTTTTCTCTTTTGACCTCCAACTTCACTCAGCTCTGCTTCCCCAGGACGTACTGCACATAATTCATCCTGTGTAGGCTGAGGTGATGAATTCTTTTCATGTACAGAGGAAGCGCAATATCCTGTTCCCGCACGGACTCTAATACCACACTGAGGCACACTGGCCCCCGGCCTCTTAGGGGCTCTGAATGCTCCTGAAACTAAAGCCACAGGTTCTTTGAGACTGTGATATATGAGGTGTCTGTCTGTCTGTGCTTCAGACTCTGCCTGTTACAGTGTCAGTAAAAGCAGGGACTAATGGGGTCCCTCTTAAGAGAGCACAAGAGGGAATGGTTCTCATTTTAGTGGCAAATATGTTCCCAGAGGCTCATGCACTTTTATTGAAAAAACATTTTCCCTTGTTAAGTCATTGTTGTGAAATGCAATATCCAAGGGAATACATGTTTCTCACAAGATCCCACACAAACCAACTAGCTCTGGCATCTGTATTAAATGATTTATTTGTGGCAGCAACCATAAGGAGATTAATGATGTATATAAACAAATATAATATGAATTGATTCTAAATCTCTCAACAAAAGCTACGTTCAAGATTTGTTGGCACTTCATGGGCTCCCCTTTGATGGAAGTATTTTACAAGCCCTCCATGTTGATGTCCTAATTTAGACCTTTCCTTAGTTATCAACAAGATGTGTGCTTGTATTACAACCTGCAGACTACTTTGTTGGATAGCTATTCTTCCCATAAGTTAATTTTATAAATATTAAATCGCCTTTGTGCAAATATCACATTTAGTTTGAAGATATGTTCTAGTAAATTATGATGCAGATAAAGAAAATAAGGGCACTCGAAACAATATATGCTTTGCTTGTGTGCCATGAGTGAAACAGCACCTGTCTGAAAGGTTCCTGGCAGCAGAAGAGAAGCAAAACACACACACACACACACACACACACACACACACACACACACACACACACACACACACACACACACACACACACACACACACACACACACACACACACACACACACACACACACACACACACACACACACACACACACACACACACACACACCAGTTAATAGTCAGTGGGAGGTCTACCTGTGTGACCCAGCAGCAGGCTGCTCTGCTGAGCCCTCCTCCTCTCACCACCGTCACTGGTTTCCCTGGAAGCCGAGAGAAACCAGTCGGACGTCCCCTGCGCCCCCGGTTCACTCGCTGTTGAACTCGCACACTGGAGGAATGCGTGGCAAAACACGCTGTTTGTTAGGGTTTTCAGAGAGAAGAAGCGTCTTTTAACACGTGCATTTTCATTCCTAGCATGATAGTTCCCTTCTGGAGCCGACAAAGGCGTTAGAAATGTCTCACCAGCAGCGGCTTGTCCAGCTCTCCGCCGCTTCGCTCGCTGTAGTCCTCGGCCCGGATGAGGAGACTTTGCGCGCCGGCGGAGGGAAACTCAACGCCAATACTACGAGTGGCCAGGAGATTTTTGCGGACTTTAAGACACAAAACTTGCGCAGTTTCTGGAATAAAAGGCTCGTTAAGGCCATTGCTGAAGTGTATTTTCAGGGATGGATGGAAAATTTGGTGCTTTTCATTCAAGGGAACGCAAACAACTTGGAGGTGCTGAGAGAAGCGTGGATGCGCAGAGCTCTGAGGTCACCAAAGGGATTTATCATTAAAGCTGTCGGTATGTAACATCAATCTTGTCAATGAACTCTAACCAGTGGTATTATAAATTACTATTATGAAGCAAACTATTGTAGTAATACAACTTTCCTTGTGCATCTTAAGTCCAGAATGTTTCCAGAATGTAGAGGCTGCAGTGCCTATTATAGGTATTATAGGTGATGCAAAGGAAATAAAAACATCACAGTGAACAGCTACCACAGTTATGCAAGAGCATTTTTCTTTTTAGGGGACACTGTTGAGTCACACAACCAACATTTGTTTACCAAACTGACACAAATGTGCGAAAGCCATAAACTTTGAACAACATGTAGCTGGCAGAGTTTAACACCCCCCCCTCCCCCTTTACTTCTGGATTTTGTCATAAGAAATGTTGTCTTAGGCCTGTTTTTAGTGTGTCCTTCTATCTGTAACTCTAGATTTGGGCAATTATGACCATTATTTTGTCATGAGATAAACAGGCAAGTCACTTGTTTCTTGGATGTTGCAAAGTGTAGAGACATAAAACTCTCAAAACAAAGAATGGCAAGGTAATATCTTTTAGATCACCGGCATAGCCACCTGATTTTTCTCCATTCTTCTTCTTTGTGCTTAAAAAATTGGCATAATTTGAAAAGAGACTACATTTTGTTGCCATGAGCAGTGAAATGTTCACCAATTTCAAACCAGTTTCACCACCACAGGTGCTTTGTTTTTATCACTGACAAAGCTGTGGCATCAGTTCAAATAGCCTGTGGGAACATATTCCTTAAATCTGTATCACCCAAGTAATGTCTGCTGCGTTTGAGAGGATTTTGTGACCAATCAGCCTCCATTTGTTGTCGACACAGTGATATGTTTACTAGAGCTTGTTAACAAAGCTCTATATACGATGTAATTACTTATAATCTCTCCCCTTCTCTGGCTCTCCTTCTCAGATGTGTTTTAAAGCAGCATATACCTGCACGAAACAATGAATAGAAAGCCTCCCCGATCGTGTGGGCTGTAAATGCCTGAGAAAATGATAACCCTTTGTGGATTTTAGACTTAAAGACAGTGTTCTTAAGAGGTACTCAGGTTATTCACCCTGTTTTTTTAACGTTAGAAGAAACAAGCTAAACTGTAGGTTATAACAAATAGAGGTATGTGGGGATAGATGTTTATGTTTCTGCCACAAAACACCACCTTCCACTTAAAATGATCCAATAAAACAACTACAGGATGCAATAGTTTTAGAGGCAGGTTTCCCAAATGGTGGAAGGATAGTTGAGCTGCAGCAGGTTCCTTTGCTCCTTTTGGTTGTTGAAACAGTGTCCAGGCAACACACACATATTGGCTGTGAGTTGCCATTTGGTCCAGCCACCTTGCCTCAGTTTCATGATCTGTCTTTCCAATTATGTGTCTCTTTGTTTGAGTGCTGTTTTGTCTGGATGCACGTCTTGCCACTGTCTACCTTTTGTGTCAGTCTGCTTTGCCAGATTGAACAGTGCACGGACAAGTGAAGGGAGGAATGTGATGTGAAGGGGAGGAAGAGACCACACAAGGGGAGCCCCAGGAGGGCATGGAGTGACGGAGGGAAGGGGTCGGGTAAGGGATGGGGGGGGTTGGAGGTTGACATTCCACCCCGCTGTGAAAGAGTTTCTGGCCCTAAGCTTCAACTCAGACACCATATGAGTCAAAGGTGATGCTGAGCTTATTACTATGCGAAGCGTCAGCACAAAGGTGTGCACAGGCATGCATGAGCTCACAGTCGGATGCAAAGCAGGCGTCAATACATCAACAGGCTCTTCATGTTTGAGCTTCACACCAGAAACTTGTAAGCAAACACGTTTGCGTGTGGACATGTCACCTCCTTCTGTTCCTTAACAAATCCTGGATGGAAATTGACAGTGGCAGGCTGTCAGAGCCTGGTTTACTGCCTTCTCACTGAGGACTGGTCAGCAGTGAATCACTGTGTGACTGGCTGCCTACCGCTGCCGTTTTGCTGTTACCCAGAATTAATGTCCCTGTGTTTCACGGCCAGTGAGGGACTGTAGAAGTCAGACTCCTGGACTGATATCAGGCATGGACTTAAAGGCCTTGACATTGTCCTGATATAAATATGTCAGCTAGAAAACAGAAATGTTATGAGTTATGGGCTACAGTGAATTTCAAACCGCCCTATTTCCTCTCTCAGGTCATAGCAAGGTTGAGACGTGACTTTCCTGACGTGAGGAGGTTGTTTAATGGAAAGTAAAGGAATAAGTTTAGATGATGTTTTGCTAAATTGTAAGTGGAGAGAGACAAAGATGGTAAAACAAAGCTTCCAGGCAAACAAACACAATCACTCAGAGTAATTTGTGACAATTTCTCACTAGTCCTGTCTGGTTATCAGTGCTGATAGCCTGAGTGAAGACAGATTGTTCTGTGGGTCGATCCGCCACCTCCGGGCCTCTTCTAAAGGGGTGAATATGCAGAGGAGGTGTGCGGGAGTTGGGGAGGGTTGATGGAGGAAGGGGATCGTGGTGAGGTTAGGTCCGAGGTAAACAGACAGGGCGAGGAGTTAGTATGAACAGGCTTGGTTGTTATCCTTGTGGGAATGGGCCCCACTGGTACTGCAGTTGACCTCTCTGCTTCAGCTCATGCAGGGTGTTTCTCATTCTTCCTCTTTTACTCTGAAATTATGTCTTCTACCCTTTTCTTCCTTTTAATTAATTATCAGTGTGAGTAGAGTCCAGATCCTTCTTGCTGAGAGTAATGACATTCAATATGTTTACATTTACACTGTAACCTGAAAGCTTTAATAATCAGGTTTAGAAATGGTTTACAATAACCCTGTTTGGTTTTCATACATTTTTAATAACTAAGATAAGATAAGATATAACTTTATTAATGTAGTATCCTGCAGTAAACACAAAATATGAAAAGGAAAATGTGAGGTAATTGTTGTCTTTTGTTGTTTTTGCCTTAATAAATCTACCAAATTGAATTTTCCACCACTGTTGGTGGTGCACCTGTTTGTTCATAGAAACCGTACCTTTTATCCTGCTCACTCTTTTAGACTTCCGCAATTTATGGTATAGCAGAGACACATAAATACACATCAGAAAACAAAAGCAACATGTACATGTACTGCATGTACACAATAACAACACCCATAGAAATCAAGCTAAGGTGTCTGCATGCCGCATGAATCCAAATAACTGACGAGTTATCCAATTCTATCAAATAGCTCATATTTACTCCAGTTCAGTTCCACTAAACCAATCTAGTTAAGATGTTTTACACGAGAGTTGCAGTAATCAGCGTTTTGCTTTAAAGGAATTGTTCTACATTTTGGGAAATGTGCGTACTCACTTTCTTTCATGTCTCTGCTTTAACTATGGTGCTGAAACTAAAGGGCAATTAACTTAGCTTAGCATTTAAGATAGGTAGATAGCCTCGCTCTGTTCAAATTGAACTAGATAAAACATGTAAATTAGTCAAATTTAGATGTGCTGGTAGGTGTATTATTTTGGCAAGAGCCAGGCAGGCAAGCAGTTACCTGCTCCTCCAGTCTTTATACTGAGCTAAGTTAATCACCTTGTGTGGTAATCAACAGTGGTAATGATCTTCTTGTCTAACTTAAAAGAGAACAAGCATATTTACGAAAATGTTGAACTATTCCCTTGATGAGATTTTAACTGATTTGTTCTTATGAATTAAAATGTATGAATTACCTTGTCAGAAAAATACTAAATTCTTACTGGAGAAATATCCAGGCTCCTGTTGAAACCACAGTCTTCATACTGACAGTTAGCTGGTTCTGCATTATTTAGAGTCCTACTATTGTCTCGATCTGCTGCAGGATGAGCATGGCTCCACGGCCTGAAACATTTATATGGAGTCAGCTTGTGGTGTAATGAGGTGTCCTGTATCCACTCTACAATCAACCTCGGTAAACTGCCTTCGTCTTTGAACATGGACATAAATGACTCCTCTGGACAGGACTCCTACTTTCACCATGGAAAACACTTTTTTGGCCATTGTAGGACACACTGTAGGTTTCCCAATGTGTGTTTTTGGAGAGCAAGGGCACGGCTGTGCTGCACGTTTTAAGCCAAGTTTCCTTTTTAAATGGTATGTTTCATTTAACTCGCCATACCATGAGGTGGTGAAGCATTCCTGAAATGCTTCATTTACTCTTGAGATCATTTCCTGAGTTTGCCAGCTCAGAGAGCCTCATTTCTGCCTTTTACTTTCTGCTTGAAAGTGTTGTATTTTCACACAAGGGGTATCTACTTACATGAGGGTATTTTGTCAGAGTCTCAAAGCGCTTCACTAATGGTCATAACTCTTCCAGATGTTAGCTTATTAACCATGACACCCCCTTGCCGGGGCTTTCCTGGTTTAAATAGCCCACCCTGTCCTAACTAAGCAGCATGGGTCAAAGGTTACAACCTTCTTGCTAACAAGCCGCTTTGAGGTCAGTTAGCTTCAGAGGGTTTGTTAAAAGGCAAACAAACATCAATACAGTATCCAGGTGTTCTTCAGTCACTGACCGGTTTAGCTTTTGTTGGTTGTTTACAGCAATGGCTCCCAACTTAAAATTTTATCTGACATACCCCAATGCCACCCACCATGTTCCAACTATAGTCATATAAATTGTAAACTGGAACACCATTTAATAACAAGTGGATAACAAGTTACTATGAAAAATTCATACTACTGAATTGTTGGTGTTGTTTAGGTTGCTTTGGTCAAGTTTGCATTCATTCTACTAGGTTACCAGTGGTAAAAGTTCAAATTTAGCTTCAACCATTCATTACTTTAAGATAACTGTTTATCCATTACTTTAGTTTCATTTCATCTGTTTATTGACTACTTTTAGCTATTTCAACTGCTTATGCGGTTCTTTAATTATTGTAAATTTACTAAGGATCAGCACAACACCAACCAGATGTTTATTTTACTCCTCAACACATATGGATATATTTTAATCAAGTCCCAATTTCCATTTTTTAGTTGAGTTTAGTTAGTTGAGCGTTTCCTGAAGGTTATCCCCTGGTAACTGCAGGAGTGCCCCTGTGTTTTGTTTTTACTTAAGACATTGCTAAATTAACAAATCCCATGATTTGTTGATGTATTTGTCTGTATTTTATTAAGACAAGTTTGATGAAGGGAAACACTCACAGAAGGTGCATTTGTGTGAGATCTGTTCCGCTCTGCTCAGTTACAGCTACCATCTGAGCTGCTCTTAAACAATATTGGTTAAATATAATAACTCTCGAGCTCCCTTGACACTAATAGTATGACATTACGCTGTTATACAAAATATATGCTGCTGTTTTTCAGGCTCAAAATGATGATTAGTCTGTATTATGACAGCGGTTGGTTCAATCTTGTTCTCCTCACAAAAACAGAGGAGGAATGTTTTTGGAAACCATAAACCATATGTGCTGGTACCCCAACAGTGTAGAGTCTGACTTGGTGTTGGTTTGGTAGATCTAATTTCATTTATCCTAAATAAACGGTTTTTACTTAATGTAATGGAAAGAAAAGTAGCTTCTGTGATTTGTGTAGCTTTGTTGTTACTTTAGATTGATTTTCAAATTGCATTGTTGGTATAAGGCTGCAGTCTTATTATACAATCACCACTCATATTATCTTTTACTGCCAGCACAAAGGGTATGTCTCTACATTTATCTAAGATGTCTTTCTGTGCTTGTAAATGATGGTTTAGTACACGGTTCAGATATGAGGAAACCTTGACCTCTTTTCTCAGACATGACCCTCCATGGTGTCTACACATGTGTGAGGGACTATGCGTGTGCGTGCATGCCTCTCAGCACATCATTAGCCACATCCTTTCCCATTGAGCAGGAAGCTCACCCCTGGTGCAAATCAGGCATCTCTGCTTCTTGATCGACCCAAATATTGGACTCACCCATAGTGGTGGAGTGGAGCGGTGCCAACAATAACAGCTGAGGAGTTTTCTCTATATCCCTCAGCTTATACACCCTGTCAGCGGCAGCTTGGGTTTCCCTCCTGGGATTTATCTTCATTCACTCTCTGGTCAGACAAATGGCTCGACACAAAAGTGAGCCTATATTGCATTAAATTTGGTTTTACTATTACTCTTCAGTTTCCTGACAGGATGTTTTCTTTGCTTCATTTAGCATTGATAAATTCAGTGGTATGCTAACATCGGTTCTGTGATAGCACAGGGTCGTTATTGTATTTCAAGAGTGAAAGATACTTTCAAGGACCACAGCAGAGCTATGAGCTGACGGGTTGCAAGGCATTAAAAAAGCGATGGATCACATGGCAAACACCAGACGGGAGCTCTGTTCTGGGATAACAAACACAGGAATCTGCAGCACCTTGAGCTCGGTTAAAAAGGAGGAAATGGGTTTCATCTGCAACCAATGACTCCCATCACTCTTTATTAAGGGGTGTGGATCTGCTGGAAACCATCTTAGATTGTGTGTACATATGTTTTGGCGGCAGGGTGTTAGTGGGCAAAAGCCATATGGGTGGAGTCGGGTAAAAATACCTGGATCTTAAGACAAAACATGGGAAACCAGAGGCTCTTGCTTATTTCTGAATTCCGTGGTTAGTACAAGAGTGAAATGCAAAGCACTGTTTAGTTTTATCATCACTGAAACATTGCAGAAGTGTCATAAAAATGCATTGTACAGGTGTTTAAGTTACAAAGACCATAAATAGTGACATAAGACAGAAGCTAAAATGTAACTTTCTGTTCTGACACCTTCTGTTACACACACACAAACAAAGATTGAATACAGGACAATTTTTCACAATTATATCAGTCAGCCAGGAAGTTATATACTAGCCCCACACAATTGAGTGCCAAAAGGTCTGAACAACATCAGGGAATCACTGTCTGAATCACTTTCTTAGCATTGTTTTAGTTTTTGTCCCACATAGACACACTATGATAAGGTAGTGGCTGAGATAATAATAATAATAAAAAAATAATAAAACAAGAAACCAGACGAAAACAAGAAAACTTTTGTATAGAATTAAAATACAGCTAAAAGAAAATAACTATAGAAATCCACTAAAATCGGGAAAGGCTCTCCTATAAATGTATGTTTTAAGAGTTCACTGACTGAGCTGCCCTGATTTCCTCGGGCAGGCTGTTCCAGAGCCTCGGGGCCCTGACTGTAAACGCTCTGTCCCCTTTAGTTCTCAGTCGAGACTCTGGAACAGACATCAGACATCTGCCCGAGGATCTTAAAGCAGATGCCAGCGCATACGGTCAGAGATAAAACAGGCCAGAGAGAAGCCATTAAGAGCCTTAAAAGTAATCAATAACATTTTTAAATCTATTCTAAAACACACTGGGAGCCAGTGTAATGAAGCTAAAACAGGGGTGATGTGATCATGATTTTTTGGTTCTGGTTAGAAGCCTGGCAGCTGTGCTCTTTACAGTCTGGAGTCGATCAATAGAGTTTTAGGTCAAGCAAGTAAAAAGGCTGTTGGAGTAATCCAGGCTTAATGAGATGAAGGCATGTAAAATGGTCTCAGTGTCCTTAAAAGTTAACATTGATCGTATTTTCGATATATGTCTAAGATGGTAAAAACACGATTGCACAAGCCTTGTGGTGTGCTGCTTGAAACTTAGATTGTCAGACTGTTAAACCACACGCCAAGATTCCTTGCAAGAGGATGGTACTATGTTTTGACCCAAAGACTCATTAGAAATAAACACTGTAAGATTTTAAGTCATGATATTGTGGAGATATAATAGTTATTGGGACTTTTCCCTCCTTTATGCAGAGGAAGAATATAAGCAACAATCCATCCATCCTTTGATGTTGATTTAAAAAATATTATTTTAAAGATGTACACATCTGTTTATTTTATCTTTTTATCAACTACCTAAGTAATGTTAATTTATCCATTCATGCATTCACTCTATCTTTTGCATTTTGCAAAACACCTTTTATAGTAAAGCTTAAAATGTTTTTTCTGGTATGATGCAAGCTGTGGGATAAGTATCACTAATACCAGGATCAAATTAGTTTGAAGTCCTTGAATTCAGTTTTGAAAGACAGAACAGACAGAATACCAAAACCACCAAGAACAGCGGAAGGGAGCCGATTGTGTCCTATGAATACTGAGCTTTTATGTATTTCAAATTCTTTCAGCACTCATTCAACGCTTCATGACATTGACAGAAAAATTGAGCTTTGTATGAATAACCATAGTCTCCAAAGTCTGAAAAAAAAAACCTTATGATGTCATGCAGGATTATTTATACAAGGGACTGAAAGTCAGGGTATCTAATATTAATTTTGGCCATCATTCTCTGGAGTGTCCCTTTTAACCGAACATCATCTATTAAGATGAAATGTTTAGATTAGTCTTGAACACATGCGATCTGGGCTGAAGTAGTTACTCGGGAGATTGTGACAAATTTGGCCTTAGAGGAGGGAGAGGACTTGGATATAGTTTCTACACATCTAGTGATTCCAACAGAAATGTGAAAAACATGTACGTGGCCATTAAAGAAGAAAAAGAAAGGCACTGTGGTCCACATTTAAATGCCTTTGGCTTGCCAAGCGTCTGGCATACTGTGGGGTAATGTTCATGTTCATGAAAGCAGACGAGAGCCAGATATGTTGAGGTGTGGCCCATCAAGTATGAGGAGGTGTGGCGTTTGCAGTAAAAAGACAACAAAAGTGAAGATAACATGTTTTTATTCCTGTCTCCTGGCACTGTTTATTTGTATCATGTTACACAGACCTCTTTGGGCTGTGCTGTTAAATACAGCCCTCTCTACCTTCACATTGTTACTGGTCTTATGTTAAACACCCGGTCAGGTGTGTTTCCTATTTCCTAAGAACACGATAACAGGGGATTTTGTACACTAGTTTAGTACCAGGTCATTTATTTGTAAAATTGTTCTGACTGTGAGTCAGATGGTAAAGACATTGTTTAATGGAAGCAATTACAGCTGCAGGGATTTGCAGCCAAGATCTATGCTGACCAACTATGTGAGTGTAGATGTTTTAAGCTCTGTGAATGTCAGTTTGAGAAGCTTAATCACAGCATGTTTATGCTTTCTTGCCAACATGTGTTAAATGTCAAAAGGTTGATTTGGCAAAGTGAGTCTCAAGGCTAAAGCTGGATTATAGATATCCATACTATACTTCTGCTGCTGTTTCTTCTTTTTCTTTGGCTTTGTATTGCATGTGGCAGGTCGCTGCCACAGTAAAGGTTTCTATGGTGATTTGAGTCAACACAAAGCCTGCCTGTGTTTCTCCTCATCGCTCAAAGCTCATGAGTCCTCTTTAGTCATGGTGTTTTGACTCTTTCTCTTATCTCTTCTTCTCATGAGTACTTTCAGATGCAGCATTCAAATGTCAGCGTTCATATCCTGACAATAGGCCCAAATTAGATTAAATAATGCAAAATGTTCTCCAGATTTTATCTAGTTTTTGTGAGTCAGCTGGAAATGTTAACCTGCCAACAAATGCGTTTTCTCAAACACTGATTACAAAGAGGGCACAGTCCAAATTTCACTCCTTCTCCTCCCACTTCCACTCTTCACTTAATATTTAAACACGAGCACTCTGAGATACTGAACCGCCAATGGGTCCGATTAAATATTTACCTAATGCCGTCAAGTTTGGGCAGGAATGCTGATTTTATTGTAGTGAATCATTCAGCAAAGCTGTAAAATGATCAGTGGCTCAGTCTTTCCAATTTTATTGATTTATTGATTGATTTGATATTAAGCCGTGTTGATCAAATTTTGCCAAGTATATACAGGAAGGTCATTTCATTACATTCAACAAAAGATATGTATTGCAAACATTTTAATGTAATGTTTATGGCCAAACAGTATTTCACCAAGTGCTTTCAGAGTGGAGGGGCAGGAAAGGGCAGTGTCATTAGACTGGGCGAGGTTTGGTTGTTGGGACATTCGGGCTGTGATTGCTTTCTGAAGCGATCTTTTCTCTAAGTTTATTGGGCCATTTAACCGTAACGCCCACTTCTGTGTGTTCTATGGGAGTGAAAGAAACAAACTTGTAAAGCACTTTTAAAAAGTGTGATGCACACACACACATACACGAGAAGGGGAGGGCGGAGTCATGGAGGCCTGTTAGACCAAAAAACCCAAAACAAAGGGAGGTGGTCGTGGGACTGGGAGAGACTCACGACATAAATTACAGTTGGCATCTGTTCCCATTACACTGAATCTGACTGTATGAATGTTTGACATTGTCTCACCAGAGACTTAATTCAGATCTTTCACGTACAGCCTGTAGATTCAATGAAGCGTGTTCTTCACAAGGTCTCAGTCGAAAAGAGACAGGGAGGGATTTTGCAGTTTGGGCAGGCCTCAAGTTAATGTTGAATGCATGCAGTGTGTCCTTAATGAGGGAGAGAGAAGATTAGCCTGTTTGCCTACTGGAGCCTAAAAGATTAGACGATACCAGGATGAGATAAGATGGTGTGTGTCCGTGAGTGTGTGTTTCCAGAGAGCCCATGGAGTGAGGGGTTGTGGCAATTGGCCTGATTTTCCAGTTTGATTTTTACCTGTGATAGCATTAAGGTGAAATGTCAAGTACTAGATTCAGTCACAAGTTGTGCAACCTTCTTTATTGCTTTGGTTTCTTGTCTCCCATCGAGGAATGACTATGGTTTCCTGTCTGTCAAAATCTGTAGATGCATAACTGTTTAGATGTGATAGGATGCTTTCCCCCTTCAGAGCTGCAGGGTCACTCCCATATGGCCTGGTTGGCTTGTGCACTTGGGTATCAACAAGCTCTGCTGTGAGCTAAATGCTATCATCTGCATGCTAAGATGTTCATAATGCCAAAAGGCAGGTATAATGTTTAACATGTTCATTGGTTTAATGTGTTAGCATGCTAATATTTGGCACCAAACACAAAGTACAGCTGAGGCTGATGGGAATGTCATTTGTTTTACAGATATTTACTCATAAACCGAAGTATTAGACAAATTAGAAATTTTGACCTGATGATGCAGCTAGAGGAAACGTTAAGGGATCACCAAAGGTATTACAATTCATAATGAGGGGGACATAAATGTCTGTACAAAATGGCATGGCAATCCATCCAACAGTTGTTTAGATATTTCAGTCTGGACCAAAATGGTGGTCTGATCAACATTGCCATTGCTAGAGCCACGGAGGTAGTGTGGCTAGAAGCACACAACATTATAATCAAGGTTTCACATCAAGGTGCAAATGTGTGCGCTCGTTTGTCTGACTGCATGTTTGTGATGTGATCAAAGCTAAGCCTCACCTCATTTATCATACATCATATACAACATGTTTGATCTGTGTGTTACCAATGCGAGGTCAACAGCTACTTTCAGCTTATAAATGCCAAATTTTAGGGTGACTTGATGTCTATCCGTCTAACCTAAATGAGAGGTCATAAAATATTGCTATATTATATGTGTTGTGGCAGGATTTCAAATGTCCCTTTAATCTGTATCACTTTGACCGTCACGTTGCAGTACTCATGGGAAAATGTTTTCTCCTTTGTGTTCAGTAAAGATAATTTAGAGTTAGCGTGACTCTTAGATTAAAACATTATTTTAAATCCATCATGGAAGGTCTACAGTATGTACCGTATGGTGTGGTGTAGTATTATTTTAAGAGACTGGAGGTAATGCAATCACGTACAAAATGGGACTCATGTGGCTGTGAGGCCAGCTAACGACACAGCCATGTGAATACATGTGGTATTGATCATTGTCAGCAGCCAAAAAGATCTCAGTGGGGATAGAGAAGAGAAGGTCTCTGTCAATCATGAGCATTTTTCATTTTCATACCCCAGGCAGCAGTTTATTGTGACATGGAAGGTTTATGACATGGGAAGAAATAGTTGTAATGAACTCTTTTAATCCAAATTGGCATATAAAGAATGCATTACGCTAGTGGTTCTCAATGAGATACTATGGATGCAATTTTGGAGGTCATGGGATGACATATAGGATAAAAAAAAGAATATTCCTACTCCTATTGCTGTACTATATCAAATGAACTTACTCTATGCCTAAACGGTTTGCATAGTTATGATTTTCACGGTGGGTCACAAGTCATTGTTTTACTCCATGTTTTCAGACAGTCTCTCCTGGAAGACCTCCATGATGTTTTACTCATGTTCATGTGTTCACATGAAAAATGACAAAAAAAGTTTTGTGTAACAAAAAAAGAGAGAAGTTCAAACTATGGCCCCTTTCTCACTGCCGATCCATTCATGGCAGGA
Source organism: Micropterus salmoides (assembly GCF_014851395.1). Lineage (NCBI taxonomy): Eukaryota > Metazoa > Chordata > Actinopteri > Centrarchiformes > Centrarchidae > Micropterus > Micropterus salmoides. Next base: position 15,645,275 of record NW_024041373.1, read on the forward strand.
AGTGGGGGAGAGTGTCAGATTGTCGGTTTTGGAAAGTTACAGAAATGGTTGGAAAAATTGGTGTAGTGTCCCTTTTTAATGGATTGTGCTGAACCGCTGCTCCTCCTAATTTAAGATAAGTCTGGTCTCCTTTTTGACTCTCAAGATGTCATTTCCCTCCCTCCTCCTTGTGGCACAGAGTTCGGTTACCATGGCACCCAGCAGGGTATTCATGCTGTGTATGACAATGAGTGTAATGTTGGCGGCCCGTTCTAAGATTACAGGAACACAGAGGTCTGTTCCCCCTGGAGAGAAGACCGTTACAACAGTGGACTTCCCTGACGGTCACACCTGCTAATGTTAGACTCAATAAACACTAATCCTTTGCCAGGCCCACCCTTCTATCACAACAAATAAACAGTTGTAGGTGTATTTTTGTCTTTTGTTTTATTGTCAGTCTCATTTTTCTGTTAGTCAGTGCTGCTATCATGCTGTAATTAATTGAATGACATGTGGAAAACATGCTCTTGCTTGAACCTATTTCTGTTTTTAACTCCCTTAAGAGTATAAATCATGCTAGCAGTTGTCCGACAGGATATCCTGCTTTGGTCAGAGAGGATAACACTGGATCTACCAAAACTAGTAATTTCCCATTAGCTTATTGATTCCCTGTGATTAAGACATTAATTATCTGCCTCCCCTTCCTCTGACCCTATCAAATCCTTGTTGGCCTTTTGACTGTTGACAGTGGTTATAAGTGGTTGCCATGTGGACAGCCTGCCAGAGATTCCTATAGGAAGTTAACAACAATGAGAAGCTAAGTCAGCAGCACTAATTCACTGCCCAGGGAGACTGCTTTTGAGATATCCGTTCTGAGGTTTAGTCAGATTAACGTCTTCTGTCGGGCCAAGGAGAGGCAGATGGGTTTTTTTTTTTAACAATCCCTCTGTTTCATAGGATCAGATTTACAATGAAAGATCCCTGTCTGTGAGACTTATGAGCCTTAAGTGAGCTCACAGTGCTGATAATTGTTTTTTTACTGACTTTGCTTGACTTATTCCTCACTGAGGATAAAACATTCTCTATTTAAGCAAAACACAGAATCTGAAGCAGTGTGATTAATACATTTCAGCGAGGAAAAAGCTGCTCTGTGGTCAGTGTTTTCTGCTACTTTTTATTTAATTGGGTACGTAAAGATCATTTGGGTGATTTCCATTTCCACCTACAGGGAGTAAGACTATATTCCAATAAATAAGCTCTGTAGGGTTGGCTTGACATGCAACGACTGATAACTGACCAACATCAAAACCAAACGATTGTACCCCTTTTCCCTATTCAAATTATCATTCTGTCTATTATTATGCAGGTTCTAGGCTCTAATTGGACTACTTTTTGTCATTCAAATCTGGCAACACTGTCTGTGGTACTCCATAATAATAATCTAGATGTGCAGCACCAAAAAAGTGACTTTGTCCAATTACACATTCCTTGTCAAATGAAAGTTATTCATGGGCGTGCCTGGATCTATCAGTATTTGTGTGTTCTGTCATGCTTTACCATGCCAGATATTTGATTAGTTGTTTATTTTCCCTGCCTCGGACATAAGTGGTTCAAGTGTGAGGGTTGTAAATGTTTAGTTTACGTCAAGTGGGAGCTTGGCAGAGTTTTCATTGAATGCCCTGGGGTTGATGGGAGAATCACTCACAGACACACACGCCACATGTTCAAGCTTAATTCCACATTCACACACAAAGTGTTGTTGTCAGCACAAAATGTGAAAAACATGCTGAAGCTCCAACTGGCTATTAAGAATGATTCAAATATATGAGTGTGGCATTTTTTTTTACACTCAAGCTTGCACTTAAGTTGTAATGGGTAAATAAAATACAGCAGGTAGAGTGTGATCACTGAGCACTTTTTGTGTTAGGTTACCACATTGTCTCTTATCCCTTCTTTTACCCATTGTGCTGCTTACATTAATGAGGTGTAGCTGATTAACTAAAACCAATTTTCCAGTCCTGTGGTTAAGGTTATGGTCATGCCCTTGTGTGTGCTTTTCAAATGAAGGGAGATTGTGTTAACCCAGCTCAGGTGCTAATCATTCATCAGCAGTGGGATGTGGTTTGTTTTGGTGCTTTCACCGAGCTCACTTCTCATTAGTGAACATCCCTCCTTGTGGTCTGTGTATGAGTATATTTTGTGGAGAATTACTCAAAAAAAGCAGACGTTAGTATGTCAATATTTTAAATAATCGCTCAGGGGTTTGTAATGCATTCTTAGGGATCCCACTGTAGTTATGCACAGCAACACTTGAACTCAACTGTATACATAAGTCCACATTAAGTTTTGATGTCCTATCCTATTAAGGTGGTGTGGATGAGTCTTTATGGTGCTGCTATCCTCACCCTTCCTGCTCTCTTCACTATAGGCACACAAAAAAAACAGTGCGTGAAGGAACTTAACCACTGCATGATGCTCCAATTACATTTCTCCAAATGAAACTCATGTTGATGGCTTTTGATTCTAAAATTAAACTTTTCTAAAATGTCTGGTAAGCTTTAAAAGCAGATTTATGATTTGGTAGCTGTGTGGCTTCTGTCTTATAGGTTCCCACAGTTTGTTTGTATGTCAGAATGAGTTTCAAAATTTTTTCAGTGAAACAAATTTTTGCAAGACTGTTTCTTATATCTGAATCTTTCTCACTTTCGGTAACGTGTTTATCTAAGGGCACCTTCTAGACATGTGGGGCTGTATGATATGGGGGACAGGATATCTGATCTGCCCAGCAGGCAGACCTGTGGTCATTTCTTTGGGAGTAATGGAATTTCGCGGTCTGTCCCAGCACTGATGGAATTTCAAAAGCAGTCAGGCATGGTTCATATAACTCACATAAATAGACCACCACGGTCATGATTTAGAAGTTGGTTAGGAGAGGAATGTCAACTTCAGTACTTTAGGTTGTTTTCACTGGCAGCACAAGTCAGAGAGGGGCCTCTCTAACCCAGGTGTGTTTGAGGGTACTGCAGCAGACCCACCTGTTTCACTCTGCTGGTGTGTGTGTGTGTGTGTGTGTGTGTTTCAGGTGACCTGTCCTCAGTGCAGATGTCCCCTGTCCCACAGTCCCAGTTCATTCCCTTGGCAGAGGTGTTGTGCTCAGTCATCTCAGATATGAACTCCTCTGAAATCCTTGTCAACCAGGAAGCACTTATCAATTACATGAGCAAAGCCCACCCAGGTAATACATAAAATCGTTTGACATTTTACACATTATATTTGTAAATTATACTGATGTAATTTTTTGCAGATGTAAATCCAAAGTAAATATTTTGCACAACCCTATACTAACTGTACATATCCTTTATTATTATTTATCTTTTCATATAGAATTGTCAATTTTATGGAAACAGCTGCCCTGGCTCTGTCCAACAGTAACAAAATCTGCCTACCAGCACCTGTAAAACTCATTAAGTGTTGCAACTAATGCGTTGGATCCCTGCAAAAACCAAAGTGTAAAAACGACAATTTGCTGTTTTAGGAGGGGTTGTGTGCACAACAATTTCTTGGCCCTAACTTCCAAGGATTAGTCCTGCAAAAAAAACCTTGTAAAACTGTGATGTCTTGCTTTTACACATTGGTTTTTGCTTGTTTCAAACAAGCAAGCAAGATATATTGTGTTAATTAGTGATCTTAGAGGTGCTCTTTGGATTTTGTTACCATAACACAGAGCTAGACTAGCTTTTTCCCCCGTTTCCAGACTTGCTAAGCTAAGCTGGCTGTAGCTTCATATTTAACTGACAGATAAAAGTGTGGTATCAGTCTTATCTAACTCTGTCAGAAAGCGAATAAGCATATTTTCCAAAATGTCTAACTTTTCCTTTAGGGAATTGGTATTATTAGACACACACTCTTAAACCAGAAACAATTTGTCCTGTTGCTTCTCTTTTGTCCTTAACACCCTTTGCTCTTTCTATGTCTCAGGGATAACCATCCCCACTCAGGACATCCTCTACAATGCTCTGGGCACTCTAATCAAGGAGCGTAAAATTTACCATACAGGTGAGGGCTACTTCATTGTCACGCCACAGACCTATTTCATCACCAACAACATGGTCCGAGAGAAGAACTGGTGGACATCTGGTTCAGCAGATGACCCTCCCTCACCTCCTCCCATTACTTACCTATTGAGCAACGATGCCTGTGTTGAGAGCTCTCAAACGCTGCCAGTGGCGCACTGCAAGTCTTGCAGCTGCTTCAGCCCTCTCCAAACATCCACTAATATCGCCTCCACTACTGTAACAGCTACCGTTCCTCCCTCAACTGTCCCAGACCAGCATTCTGTTTCCGTTTCCATAAGTGAATGCACAGGCAAGAGCTTAAAGTGGCCCCGACCGTTAGATCACAAACCCACTGTTCAGCATCAGTCCACCACCACAGCGGCAGATTGTCAAGCAAGTGAGATCAGCAAAACTACAGCCACTACTAACGCCACTGGCCGCAAAGAAAAAGACAACAAACCAGGAAGGAAGTTTGGTCTCAGTTTGTTCCGGAGGAATGGAGGTAAAAAAGAGAAGCCAAAGAAGGAGTATGCATCATTTTCAGGTCAGTTCCCTCCAGAGGAGTGGCCAGTAAGAGATGAGGAGGACCTGAACAACTTACCCCGTGACCTGGAGCATGCCATCATCAAACGCATCAACCCTGAACTGACGGTGGACAACTTGACACGGCACACGGTCTTAATGAAAAAGCTGGAGGAGAGAAAGGACAAGGGGTTAGACAGAGTGTTGGACAGGGGTCTGGATAAAGACAATAAGGGAGTGGACAAGGGAATGTCTACTGAGATCCTAACATTCTCAAAACCCAGGCATCATCACTCCTCTAAGGCAGCGGCAGGGAAAAGATCTGCTCCGAAGGCCTCTCGCAGCAAAAGGAGGGCCCATTCCTCCAGAGAGAAGCAGAGGGTTAAGAGTAAGGCTCCCATATGTGTGGATGATTATCCGGAGGGGGAGGATTTGATCCGTGCTCGGCTCAGAGTGGAAATCCCTGTTGATGAACCAGATCAAGTGGAAGAAGGTGGAGCTGTTGAGGGAAAATCCCTTTATAAGAAACGCATTGAAAACCCTTTCCAGACTCATCCAATCAAAGAAGCTGAGACTGTTATTCCCACCACCATCAACAGAGAGCAAAGAAGACGAGAGGTGAAAGAGGGCAAGGCCTCTGGGCCAGGGAGAAAGGAACGAACAAGTCACCGCTCCAAATCGTGGGATCCACATCGGGCAAAAGTGATTGCAGTAGATGGGGAGCATGCAGGGAAATCCCCTACATCTGAGGACAGGTACGACTGTGTCCATGAGAGAGACCTTACTGCTAATCATCATATCCAAGCAGACATTAGGCTCAAAAGAGAGCTGCCTCTGGACTACAGCCCAGCCTACCCACAGAGCAGTACACTCAGGATAGACGACAAGGTCCGACATCAGACCGAGGGAAGCCGCAAGGAGAGCTGGGAGAGAGAAGGCAACGCTGTACCAGACCACAGCCAAACTATAGATGACGGCCTCTCTAACATCCAGCAGTGCTCCAATACAAATGCCACTCTCTCTACCCATCCTTATGAGCCTGTCATAAACCATTCATATGACCCACCTATGCCCTGGCCCAAGCCCTCTTTACAGCGGAAACACTCCCTCAGACTCTCCGTCCCACAAAGGGATGATATTCAGAAGCCCGACGAGCTCTCTTCACACCAGCAGGCCTGTGAAACTACAGCCACCCAGGAACAACAGGAGATAAGACCCGTCAGTATCAGTGATAGAGAGAAAAGGACCGTGAGCCAGGGAGAAAGGCCAGAACTGATAGCTGACAGCACTCTCTCCATAACAGACACTGATGGCTTTATAGAAGAAGACTATAGGCTCTATCAGAGACCGGGAGAGCAGGAGGATGAGGATGCCTGCAGTTCCTTGTGTCTGAATGAGGAGGAGGTTATTGATGCTGCAAATGTGTACCGAACAGGTGTAGCGGACTACCATGGCCACCAGTTGGTTTACCGTAATAGTGAATCTGATTTGCAATATCAGGGACCCCACAATCACTATTATAATTCCAGCTTTCACCAAACGCAAGTTGACTCGATACAAGATTCAAGGGACAGCATTTTCAAAGATCTCATTCCAGCAACCCAGAGGGAAGCTTCCCTCAAACCTGGGGAGACCAGCTGGAGACTCCATCATCGTCATCAACATCAGAGGACAAGATCACCAGGGGCCCAAAGTGATTTCAGCCCCAGACAAGACGCATTGAATCAGGGGGAAAGACGTCTCGCGGCCAACCTTGATTTGGATTGTCCGGAATCATCTGAGGTTGCAGACAGTAGCATCTTTGATTACTGCCAGACTAGTGAGATAGAATCAGACACAGAGACTGTGCGTAAATCAGCTGACGAGGGCGACGGTGAATCTGCTCACTGGGCAGCTGAGGTGGAGGAAGTGCAGGAGGATGAGTTCGATGAGACTGGTTTTCTTCAGACCCAAAGAGCTGTTCTGAGCATGCCCAGTGGAGCCAGGGGGGCAGAGATTGGGGAAGCGGTGGAAATGGGAGAGAACCAGAGCATCACAGGAGACAGTGGTATAGATTCTCCTCGGTGAGTGCCTCTCTTTATAGTTCATATTATCTGAAAAAAGATGCTGTGATACTGTGATTATTATAGCTACCTTTGAGACCAGGGGTATGTTGTCAAAGCCTTTGAATTTACTGAGTTAGACAGCTAACAAGAGAAAAAAGATTCACAACCAATAAAGAAATGCTACTAATCCCTTAGCCCAGATGCGCATTATCTTCAAGCCAGTGTTTTACTAGTTTTCACACCTTAAGTTCCAGTCTCCAGAATGTGGAGACACCAGACTCTATCTCAATCTGGAGACAGGCAAAATAAACACTGTACTGAGGTTAGTTAACCTGTGGGTTACATGTCTGTAGTTGGCCTTACTCCCAATTTGTGTTTTTTTCTTTAAAGTAAGCTGAACAAACACCTTGTGACCAATAATAGCATCCAGTATTTGGACAGAAGGGAGTCATTTTGATAATTACGTGTAATTGCTGTGCAGCACTTAAATTCTCATGTTATAATCAAAGAGGAAGAAAAGACTTATTTTCTGACATTGTGGGTGTGTGGGTGGACAGATGGAGAACACGTCATCTTGTCCAAATTGCATATTTATAGAAGATATCAGCCTCATGCTGCTCTCCCCCCCCCTACAGGACCCGTGTCAGTCTGGCCTCCAGCAACACTGTCATTCTGGAGGGTCTCAAGAGAAGAGGCTTTTTACAAAACTTGGAGAAACTGCATTCAAAGAGCAACGCCATTCGACCACAGAGCTCACTGCTGCAGCTAACTCCTGTCATGAACGTATAGCAGAAGCTGAAGCTTTGTGTTGGAACGTTGTGTCTTAACGTAGGCCAAAACCATGTGCTTAAATCTTAAGTTCTATGCATCGCTAGGTCAGAAATCCAATAAGGAGGGTTCGCACTTTGTTGCCTACATCCACATATTGACAGGCCTACATATTGCAACAAAAGTCTGTGTACAGATGTACAGTATGTGTGTGTATATATATATATATATATATATATTTTGTAAATAATTTTAAAAGTGCTATGGTTGATCCCTTCATAGACCCCATTGTGTATGTGCTGATAATGCATGGAGTATCAAGCATTTTTTTGTCATGTAAATGTAGTTTTCTTTCTCTACATGCCTCATTGGTTAAAGTTTTTATAACAACAATAACATCTCCTAGCGTTTACTTTTTTCTCTTGTCTTGTAGCAATTACCACAAATAAAACTGTGTATGTCAACCATGGTGTCTTCCTTGTCATATTGCTTTACCATCAACATAAGATGAGTACCTGCAATGACAGTACTCATACTCAAGCAAAAAAATTGGGACTTACCAGTTTTGGCCTATATCAACTTCAGAAAGCAGTCTTGTCGTTGGCCCAGTACTACTTTTGTTATTTTTATCCAACGGTTTTTATTTGAGGATGTAACTTAATAGAACTGCAAGATACTTTTATACTTTTTTTTTTCTGCAATGTTTACCCAGCATCTGTTGGTGGGAGATCTATCGGCATTTGCTTCAGCTTAAAAAAAAACACGTTCAAGTGCTATCTCTAGTGTTAATGTGATGTAAGCCAGACATCGCTCTGCACCCTGAGGGCTGATAAGCCCTTATTTCCTGAAGGTTTCAGTGACAGTGGAACCTAACCAGGAGTGTCTACTACAACAGTCAACTTAAGGCTGCCCCCCCAACCGCGAAGGAATGTAAACCGGTGTAGTGTAAGAGGGAGGTAGTTTATTATGTTGATGTTTTTACACAGTTCATTCCCAAGAGCTTTCCTCACATATATCAGATTACACCTTGAACTCAGCTGCTCTGACAGGTTGAGTTTTTGGGAGATTCCAGTTTAAGACTTTAAAGAGTAAGAGTCCTATAAAAAGTGGTGTAACACACTCTAGATGTGACTGCTTACCGCACATCTGGAGTCTCCTCATTCAACTGCTTGTTGGTCTCTCAAAACTTTTGAGATGGTAAAGAGTGACACCATGTGGACACATTTAGAAAACACGATGGATGAGAGTAATCAAATGTTGCTTCACTTCAGATCTCACCGTTTCACCATAATGCACCAGTCATGTTATTATGTAGGATCTTACAAATTAAGAGGTTCTCCAATTGAAATGCTTCTCCCATTTCATAACTGTACTCCACTGACCAAACACCACAAGAGAGTCAACAACCTTTATTTATCCATATATGCGCCACTCAGAAACTGGGAAGGTGTTACAGGATTTGCCCTTAAGAGAAGCCTATATGGATCATTTACAATTTTTCTTTCTACAATGAGGCCATTGACAAAAATGAAGGGGGGGGGGAGACAATATGGTTGTAACAGTGTAAACACATGGTAATATACATGAAAGCAAAAAAAGCAATAGGTATCAGTGACATCAAATTAAAATGTAGGGTAAGTTAGTATGAATAAGAACAAAAGACTCCTGAAAACCCTAACTTTTTCTCAAACAGCTCGGCATACATTTCTACATAGCATGCAATAAGGCACCTATCTAACACAAGGAAGAAACCTATGCTACAGTTTGAAGCACAATTGTTATCCAAATAAAAAGGAAAGAAAATATTGCTCACAATGTTCACTCCCATAAAAACTGTATCTCTCTCTCTCTCTCATTCCCTTTCATATAACCCAAGCCATATCTAAAAAAATACATCAATTTGTAAAAGTTTTTTTTAATAATTTTTTTGTTTTGTTTTATACACAGAACAGTAAATAGAGCGCAATCCATTGGAATTCAGAAAAATCTTTAAGTCTTGTAAAAGTGAGAAGACTCATGTAGTCTTTTAGTATACACACAACCTTTTTTCATCAATTGTGATAGTTTGCAGAACATGAAGTTACCTATATTCTATACGCAGGTACTGAATTAGTCTCCAAAGTAATAAACAAAGTGTGATGTTGCATTTCATGTACATTTGGTGCAGGGTACAGAGGAAACTGCACAGTAAATAATTAGGACACAGGTCATGTTGTATATGCTACCCAGTAGGTTTTTATTTTCTATTATGCATTTCCTAATGGCTAAATTGCATGTCATAATAGAATCAGGGTGTCAAGCCAGTATTGCTCTCTGTACAGTCTATGCAGCAGCGCTAACCCATCGTAGACATACAAGAAAACAACCTTATAAATATACAAGATGGCTCATGTCTGATGGAGCCCAAATTCCAGAATAAGCTGCATGAGAACACCTGCAACATGTTTATCTCCAAGACTTAAAACAAATTAAAGTCATAAAAAGAAAAAAAGGTGGAGACAAAGTGGATATTACTATCAAAAATGTAATCTTTTGGAACAGCACACTAGTCACCTATACATATATATATAAAAGAAAATCAATAAGTATTTACATTGGATTTTCGATGTTTGCTTCACATGGGTTATGTTGGTGAAAAAGAATTAACTATTTAAATCGAGACAACAGTTCTTGTTCACCAATTGTGTTGATAGCACTGAATAAAGTTGCAGCTGAAAAGCACGTGCCCACCTGAAGGTACATAAACTGAATTCTTCTATCAAAAAGACTAACCGGAGGGTGAAGCATATTTTCCCCAGGTAACAACTTACATCATGTAGATCTTCAAATCACGTTTTTTTTTCTTTTAAAAGTGTTCAAAAAAGAGGTCCTGGAGCAAGAGTAGCACAATCACAAAGAAGAACAGAGGCTCCTTCACAATCTATTATCATACCCTTCTCATCCTGGGTTCAGCTCTGAATTATAGGTTACACAGTCCTTCAGGACAAGCCATTTTCTTTTGAGACTTGAGCGTTACTGTCCATTTATTCTCAACTGCTCCACTTCAACATAGCAATGTGCTGACCTGACCACTTGTCTATAGAAGGTGGCCTGACGTTTCCTGTGGCATGGCAATATCAATGATGGGACCATTGGTAGAACAGAAACAGTGGGTGGGGTGAGCTGGGATGTTTGCGCTTGCATGGGATAGCATGTGCGGTAGGGAGAGGGTGCTCACTGATCTACATGAATCCTATGGTGTCTGGAGAGGGAAGATGAATGGTTAAAGCCTTTTCCACACTGGGAGCACCTGTAAGGTTTTTCAACTGACAGGATGCGCTGTTTTGGAAAGGCATTGTTAGGGAATCCCTTCCCTGTGGGAATGGTGCTGTACTGCTGCGGTTGCGGCTGCGGTGGTTGCGGCTGCTGCTGTTGCTGTTTGTTCTCCAAGTGAACTCTCTGATGTCTAGCAAGAGAGGAGGAGTGATTGAATCTTTTGCCACAGTGGGTGCAGGTATAACTCTTTCCCTCCGAGTGGACTCTTTGGTGCCGGGACAGGGAAGAGGAATGATTGAAACCCTTATCACAATGGTGGCACATGTAGGGCTTGTCTCCCTGCTGGTGCACCCTCTGCTTCGGGGGGGTGCCGTAGGACATGGTTTTCCCAGGCTGGGGTGGAGAAAACACTGGATTCTGCAGGTGGGTTTTGTGGTGGCGAGAGAGAGAAGAAGAGTGATTGAAGCCCTTGTTGCAATGTCTGCAGGTATAGGGCTTCCCTCCGGCATGGACTTGCTGGTGCTTCTTCAGATGGCGTTTGCGGACAAAACTCTTCCTACACATGTTGCATTTGTATGGCTTCTCACCCGAGTGGATCCTCTGGTGCTCTCTCAGAGTGGCAGCAGCCGCAAAACACTTTCCACATTGTGCGCACCTGTGGGGTTTGTCTCCGAGCACGACTGCAGCGTGCGTCTTCTGATGCTGCTTCAGATTCGAAGTTGTAGCGAAGCCCTTGCCACACTGGCCGCAGGTATATGGCTTCTCACGCGCATGGACCTCCTGGTGCTTTTTCAGATGCCTCCTGCGGACAAAGCTCTTCCTACACTGGGTGCACTTGTAGGGTTTGTCCTCTGAATGCATCTTCATGTGTTCTCTCAGTGTGATGGCTGCAGCAAAGCTCTTACCGCACTCTGAGCATCGGTGGGGTTTGTCTGGCAAATGAATCATTTGATGAGACTTCAGGCTGTAGGCATCAATAACATCTTTCCCCATTATCTCAACTCCTGGGGGAACATAGGGCTTTTCTTTCATGTGAATCTTCATGTGCTGCTTGAGGCTGGCCTCCACAGCAAAGCTCTCACCACAGTGGACACAGATGTAAGGGTTTAGGTCTTTATGGATCTCAAAGTGTTGGTGAAGATCAGCTATGCTGCCAAAAATCTCCCCACATTCGTTGCATTGCAGACCGTGGGCTTCATGTATGATTACACCATTCTCAGACTCTACTGTCAACTCCCCACCATGGTCAGACTCTACTTTCACCACATGCTCGCTTTCCGTCTTAAGCAGCACCTCTCCCAGCAGAGCCTCACTTCCTGTCGTCTTGATTTCTGCCCCAGTGAAACAGTGCATCTCACCATGTTCCACCTTAATGTAATCGTGGTCTGACTCGGCTACAATTGCATCCACACATGCTACAGCTCCAAGCTCTGTCCCCAGTCCCTGGATCTTTAAGTCTGAGCCATGGATCTCCAGCTCCAATCCACGCTTTTCTTCTGTCATGATCTCAGTTTCTGCTCCATAATGCAGGTCGACATGGCTGTGGGCTATGACACACTCCGACCCAAGCGTGTCAAGGCCGGGTGTGTCACATTCAGTCTCTGACTCCGCCATGAGCACACACTCCAGCCCCACGACCTCCGTTTTCCTGCCGGGCGATGACACAAGAAGGAATCGGGGGGTATAGTTTGTTTTGTTCAGTGCAGCGCTGATGCTCTGGTCAGTAAGCAGACCTGCAAAAAGAGTGAATAAAGAGAAGACATATATAACTACAGTGCATTAAGTGTTTTATTTTGAGTTAGTTTGTGTCTCTACAACAAAAAGTATATTCTGGGTTTATTAAAGACCACGATAGTGTTATGAAAAATTTGTATCCTAGTTAAAAATGTAGGTTAATTATTTTAATCATAGTTCTCACTGACTCTGGACACAATTATGGAAAGAGACAACCCTGATTTAAATTAACATCCATTAAAACATACGACTTTAACTGTTATCTTTATGCAGACAACATTAATAATCACCCCGTCATCTGATAAGATACAAATCAAACAGAATAAAATGCGTTTGCAGCAGAAGTTTGACACTGATTTTCCCCTGGAGGAGTCCTGCTTGCAGAGATTCGACACCACAACCTTGGCTGACACAATATAGCAATTGGTTCCACAGTTAGAAATTTGGCCCTACCGTTTTCACCGTGGGACTTATCCCTTATTGTCTCTGCTATATAGTTGGGGCATGGGATGTAGCAATCAGGGCTGGATTCTCACATGATCCAGCAAATCCAAATGCCTCCTAAGGTAGCGATTTGGGAAGCAGGACTGCTTACTGCGTTCTCACATCCAATGAGAGTGAAGACAATGCACCTCTAAGCTGATTTGCCAACCACCACAGAAGAAGAGTGTGACAAAAGGTGGAGGAGAGTGATTGTAAATACAGAGAGGGGTTGTTTGTATGCAAGTTCCATATAAAGAAGAAAATCATCAAGTGTGATTAGAACGGTAATATTTACTTAACTGAATAATAACTGTACCGTGATATATACACCATTGGTCCGATCCAAAATTATATATACCACAATTTGGCAATATTGTTCACACCTTAAACAACAACGATTAGTGTGACAAGGGAAGCCCTTCATATTAGATGAGATTATCAATTCTGGCCTATGTTTATTAATCTAACATAAGAGTCTTCAGCATTAATGTCATGCTTAGAAAACTGAATGATTGCGGTTAAGTGTACGCCTCATTTATCATCAACGGTATGCTTGTACTACTTAGCAAGCTAAATTATCTATTTGCTAGCCAAGTTAGCGCTCAATAGGAGCTTCACTAGCTAACACAATTGATAAAATCAAAATGGACCACCCCATGTTGATCAAGCTCTCAATTCTAACTTAATCCGCCAGTCAACGCCTGACCGACCTGCAAAGTTCAATCAGTTTGTGCGTAGTTCGCCAAGTTATGCGTTAATATCAAATTCAACTTTGATGAGTAGAGGCATTTCAATAGCGATGTTTTGTTATTAAACACCGAAGAGCTGGTTGCTAGCCTTCAATAACAGCTACAAATAGCCTTCATAGCCGCTAGTTAGCTGGCTACGATCGAGGGGGAACTGGTTAACGACAAAACAGCATTGTGTTAGCTGCTAAGGTGTTCACGATTTAGCCAGCTAACTAGCTTCATAGCAAAAGCAACATGTGAGTTATTGTAGTAAGCGCTAAGAGAACAGCGAAATACTTACATTAAAATTGGTAAATTAACTGAGTAAATTGGTGCTATTTCTGACACAACTACGGACGCGGAAATTCTCCTTGTGCGAGTATTAACAGGCCATCTTGTTGTGCCACACCAGCACTTCCAGCTAGCCAAGATTACATGCTCGCCTAAGATGGCTGCCGCTAGCGAACGTTAGCCAAGTTAGCTTCCGCCCTTCAAAACATATTGAATTAGCAAGAGCCAACCCCGAAACGATCACCGTGCAAGCCAAAAAACAGTCTTAGCCAAATGTTTGTATGATAATATGGGCATACCCGTGTACGCTCGTTTAACACGTACTATCACCGAATACGACGTTTTAAGCTAATGGTAAACAGGTTAGCAAGCTATGAGCCACACCGTAATTCCAACCAGGACTTGGCTAGCTGAAACAAAGATGGCTAACCGTGAGGGCGATGAATGCTGTGCGAAAAGCCCGGGAAAGGACGCATTTTACTTACATACGAATCCACGTAAGACACAACTCCCACAGCAAACGCAGTTTTAAATACATCAACCAAACAACACTATTATGCAGTTTTACTGCTTAAGAGGGTGCGACAGATCTTGGCTGCAAACCTACAGCCCTCCTGTACTGCGGCAGCACCAGACAAACCACACACGACTTCAATGGCGGCCTTGCTGATGTTAGCAGCTACCCAGCCGAGACAGTATTAGCGTGCTGGCTACATAGCCATGATGCCAGGCTAACAAGCCAGCTAATCCAGTTTGCTAGCCCGGCTACAGCCTGCGCCCGAGTTTAGTACTAGCCTGTAGATTGTAAAACATAGGAGCGGAAGCTTTGCCAAACCGCCCATCCGACCTTGTTAAGTCTGATTTCGCATGCAAAGACACACTTGACGTTGATTCATGAAAGGCGGACGGGCCGATTCTACGACGATGTATAACGTTAGTATGTATTTTTTTAATGTCTCAAAAATAACTTGGATGAGATTCAGAGCCGAGATATTTCCTTATGCCAGTACCTAACTTATGTCGCTGTGTCTGCTTTTTCAACGGAACAAAATGTTAGTGCGAGTCGAGGCCTGTATTTTTCCATTACAAAGTTCGTTACTATCAGAATTGGAGAAGAAAAGCAGACCATAGACAAAACCCCGTACGCTGACTACCATAATAAAGAATATCATATTCCGTTCAACAGAGACTTCTCTCTGCGCTAACGTTGCAACTATTCACGATAGAGTGAGTTGTATTTAAACGATGAACAATCAACAGCAGTAACGTTAAGGATCACGCCGGTTTTAAGTGTATAAATTCGTGCATGCACAGACCCACCTTTCTGTCTTTTTACTTTTGATTGGAGAAGAAAAAAAGAGAATCGTTTAACTGCTTCAAACTCTGGACTGAGAAGGGCTTTGCAGGCTGTTGAGAGGCTCGTCAAACCGCTGTGTGTGTCTTCCTCTCTCGGTCTGTGTGTATAGCTGGCGCCACTGCTCATCTGGCGCCAACGTTGGACTACCGACGCACTTTAGCGAAAGCATTCATTGTCGTTTCAATACAGCACTAACACCACCATCGCCCCCTACAGGCTTGGGGTCCTTCATCCAACACGAGAGCATAAAAACACTCATGTATGTCTTCATATGCAGTATTTGGGTTATATCAGTGGTGGAATGTTACTAAGTACATTTACTCAAATAATGTAGCCTACTTACGTGTACATTCGAGGTATTTGTACTTTAGTCGAGTATTTTCATTTTATGCAACCTTATTCTTCTACTCCACTACATCCTAAAACTGTGCTGAAGATCAGTACTTGAGTAAACATACTTATTTACATTCCACCCCTGTAACAGAGAATACAGATGGAGGACGAATCAACATATTGGTATGGTTGTAACATGGGGAGGGTTGTAACAACACCAATTCCACCAATTTGAGATAAGATAGGAGTCATGAGATCATTTCAGTATTTACCTACTTCCTCCCCGATCAAACATGGTGGTCGTCAAGGCTGGAAACAGGCACATTTAGAACATATAGAGAAAAACTGATTTTGAGGTTAAAAAAAAGTTGTTGTTTTTTTTAAAGTATTTTTTTTTTAACCATGACAATACAGCCTACCAAACAGCCAATTCAAGCACTGATTGTGACTCTGATTAAGAATATACACACATTGACACACAACATTATTCCTTTTTTTCACACATATTATAGTGTAGCATCCATTTTTACTTCTTTTGTCTAAAAAAATTCAGTTATAGTTGCTGAAGCAAAAAGTGTTGCAGCCAAACCAGGTCTCCCCTATTGTCGTAAGCCACCATGAGCCGCCAGAGCAGCTCCAACTAAGGGCGTCACTTTGTGTTTAAATGTGGTGGGGGCGGAAGGGCTCAGAGTAGGTGTGTGAGTGAAGATCCACTTACCTCACGAGTCATGACGAGATACAATATTGGGTTCACAAGAAAGAGACGAGAAGATATTTTAACACTATTCTGAAGAAATATTAAGTGCTGAAATAGATGAGTGGGGGTTCTGGGGGTCACCCCCCTGAAAATATTCAGCACTTAAACACTAATTTCCTGCATTCTGGATAATTTTTCTGCACCAATTTATGGTGCAATATCTTTATTTAAAGGGAAATACAAAATTCAGGTGGCAGATGACAATTCAAAATAGAATGCAATATATTGCAGTAATTAGTAGCTTGTGTTTTACTGGCTAAAGTTACTTTTTCCATATTAACATTGCATTCTATGTTTTGTCATTGTGCAAATAAAACTTTTGCACTTTCATTTGTTATTTAAAATTTCTTGTTGCAAGCTAAGCGTACATGTCTAACAAATGCTTCCAAAAAGTGGTGGGAACAAAATCAGCTGTTTAAAAGAATGGTGGGAACATGTCCCCAATGACACCTATGGCTCCATCACTGCTGGTCAAAGATTCTCTAAGTCTTCAAAAGATATTCCCTCATTTTGATTGTGTTGGTGGAGAATAACTCTTTTCTCAGTTAGGTTGAGTTGATTTTAAGGCAATGTAGAATGTGATAATTGTCAAAGCTTATGGATCTTGAAATATAACAGCAATATTATTCTTTGTAGGTTTTACAAAGAGCTTTGATGAGGATTATCAACTAGACACAATTAGCAGTAATAAGGATGAGGTTCTAGACACAGTCCTTTTATATACAGTATGCTGGATGTTTGAGGGTATGTAGTAGTAAGGGATTAGTCCCACAAGATGATGCTGTTTTACTATTGTCAGTTTGATGAATGCCCTGATTGTTTGGGCAGCATGTATTGTACATATCATGGGAATGAGTCCAAAGGTAGACATAACACAAATGTGATCTTGAAACAAACAAAACAAATTGAAGGCCATTCCTTAACATTGTAGATCAAATCAATGTGAGAAATTCCCAAGGCTAATGCTTTTTGAAGGCCACAGTTTTAGGTGAGTCTCGTACTTTGAACACTTGGAAACATATAAACACTCAGATATTGCTATCTCTATCCTCAAAGTCGAAATCTAAATCTATATAAATTTTCATTTTCATTTTACAGATAAAAAAGGGTTTTATATTGAATTAATAAACACTCATTTTTAATTCAGGTTCTTTCAACTTTTCCTCTCCTCTCCTTTGTCTCAACCTTCTTTGTTTCAGGCAGCATATTTGTAGTAACACCCATTTCCTCACTATTAAACACCCAACCAGGAATACTGGTTTTACATTGAGAGTAAACCACATAGCTAACATTCTGTCCCACACACCGTCAGTCACCCAGTTTCACTGGAGCTGTTTCAGGAACTCATTTTCTCTGTGGATACATCGTCCTGCTCACTTTTTGTTGAGGCTTTTCTTTAGCTGTTGATCTCAACCCATTTTAGTGACAGGTTAACGCTTCGTTGCTGAGCTAAATCACCTCTGGGTTTTAATTTTGCTGGACCTCTTATTATTTAGCTCCTGGTAAAAATGTCCCAGCCTAACTCTCTGGATTTAGACAGATACAACAGCACAGAGAGATCTCGTCGCTCTACCAGTCGTAGCCAGTCCAGGGGGCCCAGGGCCCAGGCCAAGTATGGGGATGTCCTGTGTGACTTCTGCACAACAAGTAAGCAGAAGGCAGAGAAGTCGTGCTTGGTGTGCCTGGCATCCTACTGCGAGACCCACATCCTGTCTCACTATGAGTACCCCGCCATGATGAAGCACAAACTGGTCAAAGCAACAGGTCAGATGAGAGAGAAGATCTGTGCACAGCATGACAAGCTGCTGGAAGCTTTTTGTCGCACGGATGAGACATCAGTGTGTGTTCTGTGCATGATGGACGAACACAAACACCACGACATCGTCCCGGCTGGAACTGAGAGGACCGAGAAACAAGTGAGTGGTGAATATCTGTCAGTCTATACTTTATTTATGTTATTTGTTGTACAAGGCCTCTGCTGTGGCATCATCCACTGATGATGGCAACTTTAATGTGATTCCCTCTACAGAAACAACTTGGTACCACGCTGCACAAGTCTCAACAGAGGATTGACCAGAGGGTAAAAAAATGGCAGGATCTCCGACAAGCTGTTGAATCAGTTAAAGTATGTAAAAATCATCTCACTCAAGTCGTACTTCTATCAACATACAGTGACAAAATGTAACTAAGTAGCCTACAGTTACTCAAGGATTGTACTTAAGTACAAGCACATGGAATTTTTACTTGAGTATTTCAATTGTATGCAACTTTATACTCCAGTATAGTAAGTTGAAAACGGGGCGGTCCTTCTGAGCTCATGAAAAGTGGATGTTTTTTAAAGACACGTGGGTCTCACAGAACAGCAACATTACAATTACATTAATATAGCAGTATTATTAATCCAAAAACACGATATAACAGTAAGACACTGCCAGGGACCATTTTTCTGCAGAATGAGTACTGTTACTTTGATGCTTTACATACATTTTGCTAAAAATACTTACATACTTTTACTTTTACTTAAGTTTTGAATGCAGGACTTTTTACTTTTACTGGAATGTTTTCACAGTGTGTTACATATTTGAACAAACTCTCTCCCTCTATTTCTAATGTATCTCATCAGCACTCAGCTCTGACGGTACTAGAGGAGAACGAACGCATCTTCACTGAGCTTCTGCTTTCCATAGAGAGGAAACACAATGAAGTCAAGGAGATGATCCGTTCCCACGAAAAGACCACCGTGACACGGGCAGAGATACTGCTCAACCGCTTGGAGGAAGAGATCACTCTGCTGAGGAAGAGACACACTGACCTGGAGAAGCTCTCACATACTGATGATCACATACACTTTCTACAGGTGAGCTTGATCTGTACTGAGGACCCCCACCAAGACCTTGTGTGGTGCAAAAAAGAGAAAACAGTAGTATTATGCAATGTTTGGGCTATGTACTAGATACGTCTCCTCTCTTATCTTTATCTTCTTATTTTATACCAGAGCTGGCAGTCCCTGTCAGGCCCCTCAGGATATGAAGACCTCAACAACATCAGCGTTGCTCCCAATTACTCCTTTGATGCCACCAAGAGAGCCATTGCTTCACTGAAATTACAAGTAGAGGAAGTTAGCAAAACAGAAATGAGCAAAATCATAGGAGCAGGTGAACAAATTTGTCTTTCTAACTCTCACATGGCGTTGATGTCTCTCTGTAGAGGGGTTCCCATCAGGAGCGGTGTTTTAGGTTGCTGTCGCTTTGACAAAGCTTATGCGGCCATGTGTTTTCTTAACTGTCTCTTCATAGTGAAGGAAGTCTACGTCACGCAAGAAGGTGAGACAAAGACGAGGAGAGAGTCAATTTTGAGGGAAGCACCAAAGACAAGAAAAGAATCAAAGACATGGGAAGAATCAAAGACATGGGAAGAACCGAAGACAAGAGAAGATTTCATGAAGTGTGAGCTTTTTACAGAGAAGCCTGTCTTAACCTGTTTTGAAACACTAATTTGGCAAGGCTACTTGGCAATTATATCAAACCCCACTCATACTCCGACTAGTGAAGTGTATGCTGTACCAAAAGGTTCAAAACGATAGTCATTATGTCAAATAGTAGGAATCTCTAACAAAGGGACAGTAAAGGGAGGTGTTACGAAAGGCATGCTGCTCGCAGAACAGGTTTGGTGAAATTTAAGAAAGCAAACTTACAGTTCAGTATAACTTAAACAAACACAGGTGCTCCTGCTTATACTCCACCTGTGGAAACTGTTTTAACAAAGCGATGCAGTAAAAGGTTTTAGTGGGATAACTTTGTCATTCCTGAACATATTCGTGTCACAGGCTCATAATCTCAAAAGAGACAAATACCAAAACATTTGATAACATTCAATTGGAAGACAAAGACTGCAAAAACACCTTAATTATACTGTTCTGCATTGTGTAGACTCCTGCCAGTTGATTCTGGATGTCAACACTGTCCACCCAAACCTTCACCTCTCTGAGGGTAACCGAACAGCTACGATGAAGAGTGAGCCTAAGAACTACCCTGATCACCCAGACCGATTTGACCACTGGCAGCAGGTGAGAATTTACTGCTCACCAGGGTATCATCAAAGAGGAGGAGGGAAGTTAACCTATTGGTATAAGTGTGCCAACAGGTCATGTTATATGACAATGTTATCAAGAAGGCGGTCATAACGAAACCTGAGTACAGACTTAAGACTAAAAGGAGCCTTTACTGTCAGGCAACATGCTCTTTGAATCGCCCCCGTGAAGTGGCATAAGTGTTTAAGACTTATTTAGTTGTCAATTGGTATTGATTAAAAATTGCTACCCAAATCTTAGTCTTTAGTTTTCCACTGTGCAGTCACACTAAGATTTCTAAGTTATGTAAACTCTCATCTCAACAGCTGTTATTAACCATGCATAAATGAACTCTTTGTCTTTTGATCTCTCATTCATCCAGGTGTTGTGCAGAGAGAGCGTGACTGGGGCTCGTTGTTACTGGGAGGTGGACTGGAGGGGAACAGAGGTGGACGTGGCTGTTACCTACAGGGGAATCCGTCGTAAAGGAAATGGCAATGAATGCAGCCTGGGCTGGAACGACAAGTCGTGGAGTCTGTACTGCTCTGATTCCAAATTCTCCTTTGTGCACAATAATAAGAGCAAAGATATTGCAGCTCCAATCTCATCACGTATTGGCGTCTACGTGGATCATGCTGCAGGAACACTTGCATTTTACAGTGTCTTGGATGGCATGAAGCTTCTGCACAGAGTCCAGACAACATTCACAGAGCCCCTCTACCCTGCGTTCAGTGTGTGGGGCTTTGGTACTAGTATAAGACTTTAGAAGAATAATGTTAGTAATTTGCATCAAAGTTACTCAATATTTTCAATAAAGATGTAAAATTTGAATTGCTCGTTTTTCTTTACCATTTGCTAAAGGTTTTTTTCCCTAATGTATGATTGTATGTGTGTTTTAAACAATTCAATTGAGCTGTTTTTGTTATTTTGGTCACTGATTGTTGTTTTAGGGCACTCTATCTGAAGAGATGATAACAAAATGTGTCAGTTTTAAGTAGGATAAATATGCAATACTTGATAATCATGTTATTTTCTCGATGTCTCACATCTTTTTTTCTGTTATTGTTAAAGCATGTCACATAGGTTACTGGTTTGTTATAAATGCTATCTGTGAAATAAAATCACTGTTTCTAAAACCCCCAAAGAATCACTGATTTATCTGGCACATAAAAAATGGATTTGCACAAGACAGCTTTCACAGATCCTGTTAAAAATAAACCACATTATGTGCAGAGTGGCTCAACATTACTGGAGTTGGTGTTGTTTATCTTGGCTCCATTAATACAGAACATCTGGAAATACCCTTCCACCACCTGGGCCCAACAGTAGTGAAAACCAAGAAAGAAAAACTTGCATTTTCCAAACAGGCATCAAAATGTTTTGTTTGCTTGAAGTTATAAATGTAGAAAATGTTCAAAGCCTGAAAAGCAATAGGATACCAACAGAACATAAAATCAAATCATATTGAGGGTATTCTTGGCTACAGGGGTAGAGAGACATTAACAAGTTAAAGCTCCAGGGGGCATCAGAAACACGTTTTGCTGAACGGACATGCTTTAAATCTACATCACACAAACAGGATACACACATACACACACACATACACAGAGAGAATTTGTTATTCTTTGTTCCAAAATGAACTTCTTTAGTAGCCGGGCAGTCTTACTTTACTGTAAGAGAGGAAAACTGGGAGAGGAAACACACATAGAAAGAAGCAGACTGCTTTTTTGTTTTGTATGAAGTCGAGCTGAGTTGCTTCAGGTAAGCCAAAATGAAGAAATTAGTATCGTGCTTTTACCTAAAAGACTTCGGAAGAAAGGAACACCTAGGTTCCGAGTTTACTTCCTATCAGCGTCTCACACTAAACTACATCTGAAACTTGGACACATTCAAGATGTCAACTGTTAAATGCTATTTTGGTAATCCCAATATAGTTTTTCTTGAGCTGCATAGAAGACATACTGCACTCGGTGCCCAAACCTGAATGCAAAGCACGCTACTACAGGTTCAGGGGGGCGGAGTCAAACAGCTGGATACTCTGGAGTGTCTCGTGGCGGCGATGCAGCGAGTCTGCCTGAGCGCGAGCTTTCCGCTACTCCTCCTGTTGAAGGCGATAAACGAGCTAGAGGGACCGCAATTTGTTGGGAAAGTAAATCTAGGAATTGATATTAAGAAAATAGGGAAACACCGTATTCCCCGGGTCCAGTGTGGAATCGTACCAGAGGTGTGGAGAACAGGTCGGCGTACTCAAAGTTACCGAAGAAACAGTAAAAACTCGCTAGCAGACAGAGGCAGAAGGTGAGTAACGTTAACGTCAAGCACAGATTTGCGTTGGATGCTCGTCGCTGTTGCTAGCTAGAAACGTGAAGGTGAGCTGCAGTTAGTGTGTGGCACGAGAAGTGATAGAACAAAATGAGAGTAAACGTATATTACCTGTGATATGTAACGTATTGTCAAGGCAAGCCAGCGTCCCCTTTAAATAAACAAGGTAAGGTTGCCAAAACAGCGTTTTTATTCTTAGTTAAAACAAAATCCACTACAAGTTCAACAGTCCAGTACAACAGGACTCCAAAATCTTAAAGCAAGTGATCCTTGAAGAACAGAAGATCAGAGCTTCCCGGCAGTTTTGTAGTGATATTGTTTTGGGTTGCATTACAGGTGTTGTTTGTAATGTATCCTCTTGTAAATACTCGTCTTTGTGCATTAAATTGCTGTGAGCTTCACATAACCCGAGTCTTAACCAGACTGGCATGGCTTGATGAAGATCATAATGAATACTTCCTAATTCTAATAGGTGAGTGATCCTGACCTAACCCTCTTCCCCTCTCCTCTCATTCACCAGCTAAAAGGACACATCTGTCCTGTCAGCATCTACCATCCTCCATCTTCAAGAAAATGAATCAGTTGGTGGCAGTGCAGATGTCAGTCACACTCAGTTAAATGTTAGTACTACTTGAGCAGATATCGCTCGGCTGGCCGAAGAGGAAAAAGAAGAAAGGGGCTGTTCGAGGTGCTGGAAGATGTCTGTCTGGATGATACTGCCTGTTAGCCTCCCAGTTCTGACCATCACTGGGATATGGGTTGTGTAAGTGTTAAATTTGTCCTGCCAATACAGAAAGCTTTTGTCAAAACAGAAAGAAACATTATTTTCTACAGAAAATGTAATTTATGCATACAATTTGGTAATTTACACTGCTTCTTGTTCTGTCTGCAAGGCATTGTTTTGAATACAATGAAAAAATAGCATCTGGATTTTTGAATCTATATCTACTTATTATTTCTTATCGCATATTATTTCTTATTAAAGTAGGGATAGGCAATTTATTTCCTGCCTGTCTACCCAACTACCTGCTTGTGCACTCACTGCACATGAAAATATGTTTTGGGTCAGTGGTTTTGGAGGGAGGCTGAAGAGGAGTGGGTGGTATTGTTTTTTAACTCTTACCCAAGCTTTAAATATCACAGTGTACATCACCATGACACCATGGTGACACCATGGGTAAAAACAGATATATCATTATAATGAAAATTATATTTTGATACACGTAGTGATTCCTTGGCTATATTCTAACAAATAACAATTTTGTTGTTTATGTTTAAACATAAACCATTTGATACCTCAGCCTCCATTCCCTCCAGGAGAGCAACAGTGCATATTTACTCTGAATTCCTGGGAGCCATGGCAATTTCATGAGGTTTAACTCTCTCCAGGAAGGATCTGGGATTATCAGTATCGCAGTATAGTTTAATAATCTCCACTACAGTGTCTGAGCAGATGCACCAGAGAGAAAAAGTGAGCACCTCCTGGTTGTTTTTTTGCTGAAAGCTCTCCTCACTGCTCTGTTATTACTTTGGGAGGAGGAACGCAATCCCCAAGGGGAGAGAGACAGATGGCCCAATTCCAAATTGTCGCAGTTCTGTATCCAGGCTGTACGCTACATCTGTTATTAACAGTGCGGGGAGTACGCAGTCAAATCAGATGCCAAAGCTGAGACCTTGCACACCAATTAGTGTTTGTGGACATGGCTGCTTCACAGTCCAATCAGGTGTTTGGGCTCCGGTGTGCAGGGCTTTGCAGAAAAGAAGGTTGAGCCCTTACTGTTGCTACTGATCGAAACTGAGATGGAGAACAGCAGCTGAAAATTTGCGCTAGCATTGCAAATTTCCTTATTGTTTTAACGTGTTTCTAAGGTAGAAAGTTGGTCTGAGTTAAGATGCCAAATCTTTAGACCACTTTCCTTCCTGTTACCTTGACAAGGGCGCCTTGTTTATATGAGCAGTCAAGGGTCTTTTTTTCCAACTAGTGGAATGTCAAAGGATGTAACATGTTACATAACTCACTTTTTCACTGTGGGTGACTGGGCGTGAGTAAAGTAAATACTGAAAGGGAGCACTGGACAGCATAAGCAGAACTTTCACTCAGCATCAGGTGGCCAAGCCCAGTGTAGGAAAGGTCTGTGGAGCCAGAGGAAAGCTCAGGATTGTGCCCACCCAAGAGTCTTGGCTTAGATTCTTCTGCTGACCTTTTATGAATGAGTTAAGAAATGTGTTTGAAACTGCATTATGGCCCCACTATACCTGTAAGCACTACTGTACTTGTACATATTTTGCCATCGGTTTGAAATTACTGTTATGTTTTAGGCGTTACAGTAACCAGCCAGAGAAGCAAATGGAGTCCAGCCTATAAAATTAATTTAAAGTTGATTCATCACACCCTTCCCTGTCGTTTCTGATGTGTTATTATTGCACTGCTTTGGGGAACTTTCACTTTCCATAGCACTAAAGTCTTTCCTTAATGTTGCTTGTTGAATCCTAAATTTAAAAAAACAGTATATACCTATATATTGCTCACAAGCATGCAATTACAGTTTACAACCAATGCTGCAGCTTTGATAGAGGTCTAATTATGTAAACCTAACAAACCTATTATTACATATCCCTCTCTGGGCACAGAATGCACTAGTTTAGTTCCACATACAGCTAAAAAAACACCACTTCATTTAGAAATGTCCCAGAGCTGCACTGATGCTATTTTAGTCTTGGAAGTTGACCAAATGTAAAAAATGCGTGTCAAAAGTTATGGAAAATGCACCAACTTCAGATGGCTCCAGTGTACTGCATTTTTTCTAATGAAGTCTCTTGGTAGTCCACTACATTTGTTGCCAGCTTCTTTTGTTTTTCATCAAGTTGTTTGGTTCATTGTGCTGTGAAAAGGCTCAGAGCTAGAGCTCTGGCAGCCTTATACGTGATGGCCATATTCCACTCACACCACTAGGTTTCCTCACTGCGTTATGCGCATGGATAGGAATTAAGTGGAAAGATTTTCTGTCATAGTAATGATTGTTGTTCAATTTGTGTGTAGAACCTTGGGTTGATCTCTCATAGTGTACAATAGAATGCAAACACATGAAATTGTGTGATACCACAACATTGAATACTAAACATAAGCTTTGAATGATGGCAAGGATCTCTACTATATTAAATGGATGAAAGTGATTCAGTGTAGAAGAAAAAACGTGTTTTCATTTGACCTGAGTGGGTGAGTGTCTGACCCGACTTTTTGAGTCTGCTTTCAACCAGGTGTGAATATGTGTCTGAAACTGTGCAGCTTTGGTATGAAACACATATTTATAATAGCTATTGGATGAATTCATAGTTGCTTCTTTATTGACTACTGAATTATTACAGGACTGTTATAACCATATGCTGTAGGAAATATTGATCGTGATTTTTCCTGTAATTATTTACCCACAACAATAAAATAACTACATAAATGATTTATACTGTATACTGCATATACTGAATCGCACTGTATGTCGTTTTGAAGCGTGGCATCTTGCACACCAGTTAGGATGTTGAGCTTTAAATCCCGAAACTTTGGTCACAGATACTGTAACTAATTATTTGGCACCAGAATCTTTGTCTTGCTTCCAATCGGTATTGTATGTGTATGTGTGCTTTGACCTTTTTATATACAGTCTATGGCTTTGACATGTGTCTCTGTTTATTGTTGTCTTCTGGGTAGCCAGGTGTGTATCTTTGTGATTGTGTCTCCATCTTTCAAAGACTGGTTTGTGAGTTGGATACTATCGGCCCCTGGAAACATTCTTAATTGGCACTTAACCTCTTACTGAACTACGGCTGCTTTTACAAATCAGGACAAATAGTCTCTGTGTCTCTAGTTATCTTTTTCTGGTAGTAAAAAATATTGTTTTGATCGGTGTTCACTGCCTGCCTGTGTGTGTGAATAACAAGGGGATAACGTGACAATTGCTTTTCCTTCTGGAGCTTCCCTTTGCCGCCTTCAGATGTCCACACAGATAGAGGGCTGAAAATTATTGGATTAGAGTTGTTACAGTTCAGTAGCACCATTTGGCACGTGTTAACATCTGATTCTGATGACTTTTACTTTACATTTGTCTTATTTACATCTGCTGGACAGAGCAGACGCAATTGCTGGTGGGGAAATAATCAATGACCTTACACGTAAGCCCCAAGACAATATCTATGAATGAGCCATCCACTTGTACTTTATCAGCCCAATGCAACTCACTCACTGGTAGAAACAAATCTGCCCTTTCAGTGCATGCTCTATATTTAGTAGTTGGTTGCAGTAATAGTTTCTGAAAATAGTCTACTAGGTGAAAATTAATTGGTTAATAAAAAGATTTTTTTTTTTTAAATGTTTAACGTTCATAATCATACAATAGCTTAATTGTTCATCCTTATTATATATTAGAGATGTGAAGTAACACTGAAAGCCAATGACAGCTTTAATTTATAGCCAGAGCAATGCTGGTATAGTTCAAGTCTAGGTGGTCAATTCAATACGCTGTACATAAAGGCGTTGACTTCTACAAATGTAAAATAATGTAAAGTTGGTAGGGGTTTTGCTAATTAAACAAATTATAATTGTTTTACATTCTTCTATTCAATAAGTATACCCACACTGATATTACGCCCCTCGCTACCTCTGTCTGTCACAGTAAAATTAGGATACTGCATTGGCTATGCATTCTTCACTGTTTCTTACTTGAATTTAAAGGTCAGCCCTAATGCTGAATTATTACTCGTTGAGTCACGTAAGATGACAGCGTAATCATGAAATAAGCTCACAATATACCAAAAGTGTTGCCTTTTGTTTTGGCTAATCAGACTGTCTCTCTTTCAGTTACGCCATGGCCCTGTACAACCAACATGTCTGCCCTGTGGATAACTGGTATGTTGCTTAATCTATCCTGCATTTTGCTTCAGCATACCTCTTTTGATCCCTACTCACTTTACAAAATCACACCTTGCAATCTGGTGATTTCTCATTTTGTTTACAGAATGCAATTTGCTCTGTTGGTACATTAAGTATTGGGATTATTTCCTAGTTAGTCACCTCAGAAATGTTTGAGAGACACTCCTAAATCTGTTCACATTAGCCAAAAGAATAAACTGCAGTAAATTAAAATAGATCTAAACTGTGATTTTTGTTCACTATAAACAAACACTGTCAGTGAGTGAATGACTTTTCTTCTGGCCCTGGTTTGTTTCAGACAAACTGAGGTTGATCTCTACTAGCAGAGCTGCTATTTGATGAGTCTACTTTGACTCACACACCCTAAAACCAAAACAAAATCTGTATATCTACAGTATATGATAATAGCCATCAGAAATATGTCTGCGCTTTGTTTTTGTTGGTGATTTCCCAGTAGGACTGAATTTGAACAGATTTTGCTCCATATGTTTATATTTTAACATTGAGCTTTGCGATGTGTTTGATGTTCCAGGTTGTACAACCAGTCATGTGAAGAAGAGCTGTATTTGCAGAGCGGGCCAACCTTGTGCTGCACGCTAGACAATGTACCTCTCATCAGGTCAGTGAGACGCTGAGCCTGACCCCAAACCTACCTGCCTGTCCCCCTGTCTCTTTTCTGCCTCTTTGTTTCTAGTTTCTGTCTGGAGATTAAAATCAGGAACATTGTCCCATTGTTTTACATGACCCCTGTCGGCACTTTGTTGATAAAAAAGCGAGTGAGCTTGAAGGAGATGGTTCTCCTGTCTCCTGTGAGTATGTGACTGTGTGGGTGTGTGAATGTGTGTGTGTGTGTGTGTGTGTGTGAGTGCATTCTGAAAATAACTTAGGGCTGAAATATCCTGCCTGCCACCGTGGCATTTCAGAGGCAAATGGGTCTGCACTTTACCATGTAAACACACACAGAGGAGTCGGCTTACATTTGGGAGGAAATCAAGACACTCCCACTCTTTTGTTTGGCTTTTTATCCCACTGAGCATTCAACATCAAAGGCCAGTTGTAGAATGTTAATACTGCAGTTTGTATCAAGAAATCTGGAGAAAATGGTTTTAATAAATGCAAATAAACTGCTTGTCTTTGTATCTTAACGCAGATGACATGTAATGATCATAATAATGTGCCCAGTAATCTCAATCTATTATGCAATTACATATAAACAGAGAAAATGAGAGATGTCTAAATGCTACAAGGGATTGTTTTTATTATTGCAGTGCTGCTGATGTTGCTTAAGTGTTGCACAAAGCACAGTTTAGTGGTGAAGGTGGAAGAGGTGCACATTTTTCAGCTTTTACTACAGCATTACTATGTATTTGGCTATATCATATGCTGTTGTTGTTAGTGAGTAATTGATTGAAATCAAAAAATTTTAGATGACTAAAATCTGACTACATAACCGTCCATCAAACTACTAAATACGTCAGTATTAGTCTGCTGAATTGTACATTTTCATCTATGTGCTGTGTGTGTGTGACTGCAATCAGCTGAGAAGGCTTTGGCTTTGTAGGCTGCTGGAGCTCAGGCACAGGCAGCCTATGTTGACAGTCTCCTCCCTTCCCCTCCTATAAAGGCTCCCCATTCCTAGAGGAGAGGCAGTATGCAGTAGGTGGAAAGGCAAATGCTTGATGATGGGATGTTAGGAAGCATGGTGGTCACCCCCCCCCCCCCCCCCCTGGCTACTACCTAAGGACATAAGCAGAAATGTATCTCAAAAAAAAACATGCCATATTTCCACAATGTACTGTTCTGTGCATTGTATTGTACAGTATTTCTCTGACTTACTTCTGTGTGCTATTTCTTATAGTAAATGTGGGACTCTTCCCCCTGAGAGCTGCTTCTTCAGCCTTATCTGCAGCACAGGCTCATTCATGGGTAAGGCATCATGTGTACACATGATCAGCACACACACACACACACACACACACACAATGTTACAATTATTGATATCAGCTTTGATTTCTGCTGTAAGTCACCCTTTTATTATCTTCTCAATTGATGGTTTTGATTATAAAATTTTTCCAGACGCCACATCCAGAAGTGACATCTTCAAATGCTTGTTTTTTGAGGTCCAAAACCAAAGATCTTCAGGTTACTATAATTTAATCTTCAAACCTGGAACCAGCAAATATATTTAATTAAAAATGACTACATTTGTCAAAATAACCTGTTCTGGTTAAATAAATGTTCTGTCCATCGACTGATAGTTCCAGTTCTTAATAATATACAAAATAAAAGATAAAAGATAAAAGAAATATGTTAATACATAAACACTGGACTGATGAATAAAAAAAGGAGGCGTCACTTTTAATTTCTTCCATAAGATACTGATTATAGCACAATTAGTTCCTCAAAACTACATCAGCAGGAGCTTCCTTTGTAGTAGGTCCAGATATAGTTGTTTTGATCAGTTCTTTCGCTTATGTTAAGGCTTCAGGGTAACATTAGTTTTGTTGCCCTTAGAAAAATTCTGGTCGTGTGTAAAACCTACAACCTCAGTGACCAAGAGTCAGTGAAAACCTTACATGTGGTAATTTTGAATAAAAGGGCAGATATGTGGAAATAACAGCAAAATTTTGCTTCAGAAAGATTTCATACAGAATGTCAAATGCACAAGTACACATATACACAGTGAGTGTGTACTTTAGTAGGCAAAAGGAAAACATGCATGATATAAAAGGAGGGAATCGAGCTCCCATGTGCTGGTCTGTATGTTTTTTTTGTGAGTCTACACGTGCTGTTCCCTGCGTTAACTGGTGGGTCTGACTACCCTGATCGAGTTAATGTTTCCCAGCTGTGGCTTAGACATGTTCTGTGTGTGTGTGTGTGTGTGTGTGTGTGTGTGTGTGTGTGTGTGTGTGTGTGTGTGCACTTATATAAAGCGGGGCAGAGGTTCCTTTGCCTTGTTTGTCTTCTGCCTCTAGCAGCTATTTAAGGCCTGCCCGTCTGTCTGATTGGCCGATTCTGGACCGCTGCTTGATACATCTGAGAGGGAGGCAGAGACAAATCCACGATAAGACAGTGATCCTTGTAGATTCAAAAAATAACATTATAAGCTATATGCTGTGTGTTGTTGAGATCCAAATTACCACTCTAGTCTTTGCTTTTCTGTTTGTATATGTGTGTATTTTAGCGTGTATACACATGTGCTTGAGAGATCCTGGTAGGGACCAGACTGTTACAGTTCAGTGTGAAGTCTGCTCAGGCAGCAGTGAAAGTCCAACATTTGGCTAGCGCTGTGTACATGTATGTATTGGTATAAGAGAAGGAGAGGTAGGCTTAGCACTGCACCGTAATTTCACTGCTAACTATACAAATATGCAGACAAATCAGTTCAGAAGTAGTAATGTGGCAACCAAACTATGTGGCATCTCAGGGTTTTAAGCAACACAAAATTGCAGATTTCCTGTCTCCACTGATGATGATGATGACAGTTCATCACTGGCTCAAGACAGCTTAGATGTAATTCTGTTGTAACTTTCCAGTTAACCTACAGACCCCTTCCTATAGCTACCTGTAGCTAATGGTAAACGCACTTTTAAGCTAACTAAATTAGTTTGATTCTTACATCTTCCTTTGGACAGAGCCACCTTGACAATAGTGTCATAAAGACCCACAAAACAGTTTATATCAACGCAGCTTACAAAATTTTACGGTTAGTTTGTGGTGCCATGGCTTTACTGGAGACTCAAGGTGCATCTTATGTTCGGATCATTTCTAGAAATAACATATACCAGATTAAAGAGGTTGTTACTGATGTTAAAATTTGGGAACTTATTTAATCATATAGTATTTTTTTAAGCATAAACACATAACTAAAAAATAATCTTCAACAATTTTAGTAATTGAGTTGTTTGTTGTTTGTTGTTTGTTTTGCTGTTTAGTCATTTTTTGAACAAAAATAGCTGCTTTCCTCTATTTTCCATGATAGTAAACTGAAAATTTTGGGGTTTTAAACTGTTGATCTGACCAAACAAGGAATTTTAACATGAGTACTTGCAATGTGAATCACATTTTCACAGTTGTGTGGTATTTTAAATGCCAAGCAATTAATTAATAAATAATATCATAAAAAATAATCAGCAACATTCACACACTGATGGAAGAGCAATTCAGGATTCCACCGATACATATGCAATAAGCTAATATCAGACAATCTATAGCTGGAGTTAACGACACTCACGCACTGTGTTTTATGGCACCCGACATGCCGGACAACAAATTAGAAACAACAACACATGGAGTGGAAGCATCTGACCTGTCTTGGGAAATATCTGAGAGTGAATGATGATCAAAGGCTAAGATATCGAGCCGACAGCCACAAAGTTCCTTTGATAAAAATGGAAGAAATGTACGAAATGAACTGTTTCATTTTAATGTGTGTGAACTGAACTTTGGGCTGGCTCGTGAACTTGCACAATAACTGCTGATCTGTACTTCCTTTGCAAAACAGGTAGATTGCGAGATATCCTTTTAGATACCCTTAAACATAATTGTTCCACATTCATCTGTTTTATAATGTGTAACATCACACTTGCCTGCTTCTTGTTTGAGCCACATTTCTTAGTTCAATCTGCCTGCTAAGTATATTATTACATACATGTTTTGTTGAAGTTTTTGTGGCAGAAGGAGATTGAAATAACTACACTATATTGAGATCTGAGTCAAGCTGTATTTATACCTGGTCTAATAGATCTGTGACCACCCTCTCATGTGGTTTGCATGCTTCAATTTTCAGGTCAGATTGGTTGCATTTACAGCTGCCTTGTTTGTGTTTAGTTTTTTTTCACTATCCAATTAGTCTGAACATAGCATATGTTAATACCTGTTGTAAAGCAAGTTATTATGTCTCTACAAAAGCAGGTTAAGCTAATGCGACGTGCAGCTGTACAATAATGTAAATAATAAGTACTTAGCTTCTTAGCCTATTGATGTATGTCTCACTTTGTAGATTGTGCCTGCTACAGTTGGCTCAGGGGTCCACTCCTATCTGGGATAACATGCACTCACTGAACTGTATATTGCCTCATAATTATTCTTCTCGCTTTTATCCCACCTCTCTGCCAGTGTACACACACAATGTTTCAAAGACAATGCTTGTATTCTTTCACAGCATACCTCCTGTGGGAGCAAATGCAGCCGGGTGTTTGGGTTGAAACAGATCTCCTTGTGGGGACAGCAGGGTTTATTTAACTGTGTGGTGCGGTGTGGCTGAAGTGACTTTTGTGGGAATACGCACTTGGGTGTGTATATATGTGTGTTCCTCCATGTCTATGTGTGAATGCAAAAGCCAGTCCGTGCTTGTGACAGCAGGGTTGTATGTAACATTACAGTATTACAACTTCTATGATAGAGTGACATTGGGGTATATGAACCAGTCTGTGAGTCAGTGTTTGAGCCAAGACTCCTCTTCCTAAATTCAGAGGAAAAGTGAGATTCGGAGAGGGCAGCTGTGTGGAAGGTGACTAAAATTGGGACAGTGTTTGGGACACTGCCATAGCTTGTTTATATAAATTTATATCTATTGTGGAGATGTCAGACAACAGCTTGTACTGACCGTCTAAGGCAAGGTGGAGGTCAGCAATGCTGTTTACTCATCATACATGTAACGATTATGCTGGCTGAACCTGTGACCCCTCAGCTTGACATGGATCCTCAAAGAAATATACCAGAAAACAGCCCACACAAATGTGCCTTTAGAAAGCAAAAAAGAAAAGTGAAACATGGATTTGCTCATAGAGAGTTATGAGAAGATTTTTCCTTAACCTTAGCTTACATAATTTTATGATGTAAGCTAAGGTTAAGCTAAATGCCAGCAAGTTCAAACATGCTCATTTGTAATGATGAAAAAGCTGTTTCGCTGAAATAGGAAAATTCCCCAGCCAGCCAGTCTGCAGAAGAGAGACTGAGATTCCATAATCTAATGAACTAAACTTTCTTGTCCTTTCAGCAACACAGTATGTCCTCCATTTATACAAAAAAAGGAGTTGGAAAAAACAAAGACAAGATTGTTTCCGAGCCTGGAGACACTGCTGTTTGTTTTTCCATGATTGTAACTGAAATCACTTTGCCAAGATGAAGTGTGGGAACAGAGGGCAGCTCAGACAATCAAGAACATACACTCACATGTTGGGTCTTGAGGATCTGAACAAACATTATATTAAGACATTAGCTTCAGCTAGACACCCTGTATAGTTACATCTCTGTATGTAACAATGTGTTCCTGTTAAATAAACAAATAAACAAATAACTAATGTATATTTTTATGATAAATCACACTACATGTTTAATTTAGGGTTGTGTTTAATTGCAACATTTAGGTGATTTATTTACATGCTATTTTGTGGAAAACAAAAGCACATTTTTACTGTTTGCTTGAGCAAAATATACTCGGATCACAATTAATTCTATATTTCGACATTAAAATAACATTCAACAGTAAAATAGAAAAAGAGTGAAATGATTTTAGTATGAATTTTAAAAAAAACTTAAAACTGGTGCAGTCTAATGTTGGTGTTCCCAACAGTGGTGTTGTGATGATTTGTTCTGGTTGAAATTCTCTCCCAGAATTACATTTCTGCCTATAATTTACCCACATGTTGGTCAAAAATAACCTGCCACAACAAAATACCTAACACAAGATAATTGGCCGCTGCAGCGGCAGCTGCCCTCAAATCATCAAAAATGTTGATGATTTGAGGGGGAAAGATTGATGAATACACGCTTGTGGCCACGTTACGAGTTATGTGTCTCGTCATTGAGACGCTGGCTTAGAGCAAGACAGGCCACAGCATATCCAAACCCTGACTCGTGGAGACAAAGCTTTACATTGTTAAGTCCTGCACTGATGTTTTCTTTCCTCTCTGTGACCACGGTTTCCATTTATGTTCTCTTTTGGCAGCGTAGACCATCTTAAAGCATGTCACTGACACAGAGACGGTGACAGAGTTAAAACAACAGCTCGGCCTCAGAGACACTATGGGCTTCAGGTCAAGACACGAGTGGCTCATTGTCCTCTCTAATTCTCTCACCCTCCTCTTTTCCGCTCACCCCTTATGCCCCGCTTTCACCAAGCCCAGTCAGCCTTCGTCAAGCACCAGCCGAGAGGAGCTAACAAAGAGAAACCAAGCAGGGGGTCAGCTCCTCGGTGCACCAACAATACCCCCAGTCACAGCCCATTAGCACATCAGCAGTCATCTGTCCCATATACTGTACTTAGTTTCCCTGCGCCTTTTTATCTTTATGCAAGAACACACCAACCCCCACTCATGTATCGTTCCCACTTTCCCGCCATTTCCTGCCTCTCATATTCCTGTAACTACTTGTTAGGCAGAGAAATTCAACTTATTGTACTTGTCAACTTTTTTCCCTTTCTGACAGCATTTAATAGTTCTGCTGGTGTGGTTGTTTTAATGTGTTATTTATCTACTCGACACATGTGTCTTTCTGTCTCTTCCTGTAGTTATGGTGATTGTGCTGTTCCGTTATGCCCACGTCATTGAGAAGCACCAAAACTGTGTTCTCAACACGGCGAGTCTCTCCACGGGCTGGATCTGTGCCGCTGGACTCATCATGGTGGGCAACTTCCAGGTATGGTGATCCAGTTTACTCACCCAGTCAAACACAGATAAAATGCAATAACAACCTTTACAGTAAATGAAGAATAAGATCTAACATAGTTATACAAAAGTAAGATTTGACAAGTAAATACGACAGTTTGTGTGTGCTTTCATATGAGAGAGTGAGAGACCTTGACTTTAAAGTAAACAGGATGGACGTATAGGGGTAAACTGTGAGACATATAAAACTGAACTATAAAAACTGTTTATGTTTTTTATCTTAAATCATGTTAAGCTGAATATTTTGGGGCTTTCTGACTGTTAGTCAGCCAAAAATAAGACATTTGATGATGTCAACTTTGGTTCAAGGATATTATAATTAAGCAAGAAAATAAGTGTCAAAAATATAGAAATATAGATAACCAAAGTAACAAGTTGCAAAAGACAGAACTGCATTTCATTGGAATGTCTCAAAGATTTCATTTTTGCTTTTGCTGTAATCTTGCTGTAATGGCCACCCTCCCTCCTAATCAAACACACAACAAACACATACACATACGCACACTGCTTTTCTGGTAGTTTAGTGTTAAGACTTTGACACTAAGTGAGGAAATTCTACCTGAATTCTTTCCCTGTAGATATTTGTTCTTTGGGAAAGAATTTCTTCAAGTTTAAATATTTGGAGCCCTGGCTGGATGCCTCGACTGTGTGTGTGTGTGTGTGTGTCTGCAAGAGAGTAACTTTAATGAGATATCCTTGGTATTTTTCTAAAAAACAATGACAGGCAGACTTCAGAGATAAAACAGACATAGTTTGGTTTCTGATGAAAGGCTGCCACTATGAAATGTTACTATTCTGGTTTTGTCCTTCAAATTTGAAAAGATTGCTAAATATTAGACCTGTTGAGAGGTAATAATGGGAGTGAGACGAGAAGCGAGGCAACATGTGACTTACATTGGCTGCACGTTGGCCCTCTTGACCACCAAAATTGATACTTATTCTAAAATATTTAAAGAGATAAAAGATTTTATTTGAAATGAAATCATGCTTCATTATAAAGTAGAATAATGTTTGCTTGAGTGTTGTCATTGGTCATTGTCAGCATGTTGGTGTGTGTTGTGTGATGAAGAAGAAGAAGAATCGTTTTACAGGAGTGTGTGGAACAGATGTGCAGTGGCATTTTGTATGCACCTTCTTCCCGCTTCTCCAGGGCCTCTGTTCTGCAGAACTGGGAGGAATTTTACAGGAAGAGCCAGGGGGAAGTGAGTCATCAAGTCTGGCCATGCATGGAGAGGAGCTGGTGTGTGTAGATGAGGCCTCCTCTATAACAATTGGAGGGCTGATCTTAGCCGCTCGCTCTCAGACTCACATCTCTAATAGTTGGGGACATTCCAGTGGGATGGAAATAGAGATGTCATTGATGGTGAATAAACTGTTCAAACCACATGGAAGAATAGAAATTCTGCTGCAAAATGAAAGCACAGACTAGAAAGATTCATGGACAGAGCCACAAACAAGTTGGAATAACAGGAGCAGACAGCAGCCTGATGAACCCGACGGATCAAAGAAAGTGAAAGTACCAAAAACACAACACATGGCGACACACTCTGTGGTGGCAACTGCTCTCTGTTTGTAGCTGTGTGTAATGCAAGGCTTTGGCAACATGGCTGATGGTTTGGGCAGAGAAGCACATAAATAGATGATGGAGAAACACATCACTGCCACATAGAGGTCCACGAGAGTGACACAGCTAGGTCAAAAAGTGCTTTCAGGAAGAGGAGAAAAAAACACAGTGGTATAGTGAAGCTGGCTGGACTGCTAATAATTAAATTCTTTAAATGTCAAGCTATTCCTTTACTACTTTTTTAGTGTGAGTATGGTTCTAGTATCAAGGCGTAAATTATGAATACCATAGAGTATATGACATGGCTACAGATGAGATCAAAAGCTACAGTGAAATTGAGAAAAGTCCTTCTCTTAGCATAAAATATTGTAAAAAACTGGGAACATTGTGTACAATTTCTGTATTTTTCCAGGCTGAAGGTCTGGTTAAAGTAGGTGGCCGTGGTGACAATTGCTGTTGCAGATTTTACCGTTTGGTACAGCAGGTGTGTAATAAATGGGTGGAAGTCAATAACGTTTCACTTTGTCTCACGTGGTTCAATTTCCAGAAAGTGAAAACTGAAAGCTGGATGTCCGTTGGGCTTGTTCCCACATGTGCATGGTGTTGTATTTTGTGGGGACTACAAATGAAAGTTATCCTTCTGGCTAAATCTGGCATATTTATATGGATGCAAAAGCTGAAGTGTTCATTATTGTGCTCTGTCTCCTTTTAAATAAATACTTCCTTACACCCCTCATCACCCTGCACATCTCGTCACCCTTTTATATATTCATTGTAATACACAATCAAAAACATTGAACTGTTTTTAAATGCAGCAAAAGTAAAAGTATTTTTTTTAGATGGTTCATTCCATCACTGCATACACCTTTACATTTATGACCACTTTCCTCTCTAGAGAGTGTGAGCTCTGCTGATTCCAGCATTGCACTGTGTGAAAAACATTACTATTCATTTATGCAGGTGAACTCCTGGTCAGTGTCAGTCTGCAGGGACAGACTCATTAGGCTGACCTTGCTTAGTCATCAAGCCACATTTTACATACGGACTTACACTGCAGAGGATCATGTGTCAGACCTTGACAGTGAAGGGGATCTGTAGATGGAGATTTGTAGGCACACATTTTGGTGACTTTTTCAGCAGTAAAAAAGACAGATGAAGGCAGATGCTCCGAGAAATGTAGTTTCTGATAAACACAAAGTGGTCATAATGAGAGCTGTTTGCTCGTCAGTGTAGCCCATTCTTATCCTCATCCTCATTTTCCCCCTATACGTCCATCCTGTTTCTTTGTCTTGTTGTTTCTTACAGCTTCTGTTTTTATCACAGAGTTGGAAAAAATCTATTGATCTAAAACATTTCTCCCCCCCTACTACCACGCTGTCTCCCTCCTTGCCATTGCCTCTAACCCACGGTGTTGTGACAGCAAATGGTCCTGACATACCGCATAAAGTGTGAAAACATACATGAAGTAGAACAGCGAAGGTTTAATGCATCATTAAGCCAGCAGATAATGACTGCAAGTAGTGATAAAATCTGGGACACCAGGCAGCACACACACACACACACACACACACACACACACACACACACACACACACACACACACACACACAAACACAAGCAGTACAGACCATCGTCTAGCTGAGAAAATACAACTAGGTAATATTCTGCATTCTTGCTTTAAAAAAAGAACTTCAACGATTAATAGATTATCAGCATATTTGCTGATTCATTTCCTGTGGATCGACTAACAGATGAATCATTTCAGCTCTAGGACAAATACAACATCAGTTAAAACAAAAAGTGTGTTGTTTGTGCATGTTTTTCCATCGCTGAGTATAGTGAGTAACATTTGCAGAACAACAGCACTCAGACCCCCACAGTGCCAGTTTAATGTTATTACAGTAAAAGAAATAGTATTGTGTAATAGCCACTTTACTATGGAAGCGTACCAGACCAAAATAGAATCCCACTGTGAACAAAACACTGGCTGTCCTGGCTGCGATTCCTCTCCCATCTTGACCTCCAGCTCTGGAGTTGACGCAGGCAGATCTAAGACTCATATTGCTGCCTTGTGTGCTTTTCATATTGAATTGTCTGGACATCTTTCTTTGGCACTTCCAGGATTAGCCTACTGCACAAGAATGTTCAGTATGTACTAGCCGAGTCAATGGACAAGTAGCTTAGAGGCCAAAAAACTAAATAACTTCTAGGCTATTGCTCTAATGATCCCCACGAATTATGTGGTGGAGACGCACATTGTTATTCCAAACACACACTTTAACCACTGAGCATTAATCAAGAACAGCAATTCTGTGTTGTTTGTCTAAATTAGTCTATTCCTTAGAGATGTATTTCTAGCTTTGGTCAAAGCTCCATTGAATCTCTTATGTGTTCAAATCAGTACATCTGAGCTTTTTTGAGTGTGTGTGTGTGTGTGTGTGTGTGTGCGCGCGTGTGTGTGTGGCTCCTGCAGTGGGAGCTGTAGTCACATGCTCCTGAGCAGCTCTTTTGTGTATTGTTTTCTTATTCTTGTGACCAGCAGGGAAAAAGAGGCGTTCTGTCGTGCCGCTTGCTGCTGTCGTTTACTACATGTCACCCTCTCTTTTTTTTCACTTATTCTTCTCTGGCTCCTTACTGAAAGAAATCTTAACTCTTTACACAACAGTGAAAAATTGGACCTAACAGCTTGATGCAGAAGCTGTCTGATGTTGGCCCCCTTCTGATAATTTCCACGTGGTGGTTTCTTTTTCAAAGAGGGTTTCTGTCAGCTGCTAAACTGCTGATTTTGTGCATTATCTTTGTCTTACCTATTTTAATGTAACCCCCCCATCTCCTCCTGTCTCCTTTCTTTATACGACAGGTGGATAATGCCAAAGTTCTCCACTATGTCGGAGCAGGCATTGCCTTCCCCACCAGTATGCTATTTGTGTGCCTGCAGTCAGCGCTGACTTACCGGCTGGCCAAGACCCAGGGGGAGTACAACGTGGCCCACCTCCGGCTCTGCATGACCCTGCTGGCGTTGGTAGCCTTGGTGCTCAGTATCCTCTCCAGCCACTAACAGATGGCAGCCTTCAAGGCTGTCAAGTGCTTTAGAATAGAGCGTAGTACTGCCAGCTTGAATAAGCACAGACATCCCCTACACACTTATATCACAACAACAGTTTCCCTCCAGTATTCAATGTCAAATCCTGTCTTTCCTTTTACAGCTATACATGAAAGTCGATTCAAAGGGTGATAGAGGACGTGGTAGAGGACATGTTTTCAAACAGATGTTTTACACGTCACTCAATGCTGTAAAAACTTTTAATAGACATGGTTATAAGGAATATTTAGTCATTTTGGGTAATACGCTTATTTGCTTTCAAATTAGATGAGAAGATTGATGCCACTCTTATGGCGTCGTTATGGGAAATATGAAGCTGTAGTCGGTTAACTTAGCTTAGCGTAGAGATTGGAAACAGCTAGCCTGGCTCAGTCTGATGGTAACAAAATCCACCTATCAGTGCATTTAAAGCTCACAATTCTTTTAAACTGTACCGTTCTGTGTAGATGCCTAATGCACTAAAATTGGTAAACGCTACTTCTTAGTTTTATTGTGTTGCTGTATAGACGGTGTTCAGACCGACCGTAGCACTGGTTCAGAAAAAAAGTGTTTTGGCATCTTACAAGGTTTTAGACTCTTGGATGTATCACTCAAACTGGACTTCCTGGATCAGGTTTCCTCTTCATCTCACCTGTACCTTTAGCACCATGCACACCAACATGGTCCTATATTTGTTTTTTGAAGCAGCAACTGTTTCTTTTCATAATCAGTATTTAAAATAACTGGGTTGATATCTGAATTTTGCATTTGTACTTTGTAAACAGACATCCACACGGCTTTGCTGTTGTTGTCCTTAACATGTTTTCAGGCGGTGTGTTTTTCTGTCAGGAGAGCTTCGTCCTGCAACACGCATCAGCCATCTTTGAATGGGTGTTCTGCGTCATCATCATGCTGTTTTACGGGACATTTGCTTTTGAGTTTGCCAGCATGTCAGGAGATACCATGGCGGTGCTGGCTAGAGGAGGGGCCCTGGGACCTGCTGGGCGAGAACACAAGGTGGACGCGCTGGGAGGGCCCGGTCCACACTCACAGCTACATCCACACCAACCTGAAAACATGTCCATACTGTAGCCCGCTGGCACATCTTGATGCCACACAGTTGGCTTGTTTATTCCTTTCAAATTGTGGTTGTCAAATGAGTTTAATTCATTTCCAGCCACATTCGTCTGAAGCTTTGAAATGAACCAGGCCAGTGCAGTCGCCATTTCACGGCAGAGTGGATTCTTGTATTTCAACCACAGGGGCGTAGATCTGCTGCCACTTTGGAGAACTCATCTTGTATTGTGCTCACATCAGAGCTCGGCGTCTCTAAAAAACTTGCATTTTGCACATCGCACAAGTGTGAAACCAAATTTTTTCCCCAACTCAGTCCTGTCCTCGGTGAGCAGCAGAGGAGTATTTTGTCAATCAGATCAAGAAAATGTACTTTCCCCCCTGAGATCCTGTAACCTGTCCCAGTAAGTGGCCTTGGACCATTTCCACTTCAGGTGACTGCTGTGTTGCTTTCATTGTACATAACGGAGTGAAGGCTGCTGGACGGCCTAGCTGACAGTATTTTAGTTGGGAGAGAGAGAGAGAGAGAGAGAGAAGATGGTGTGCGAATGTTACAGTAGGAGCAGGGTCAAATTGGATGCTTGTTTTCCCACTAGAGAATGGATGAATGCAATAAATGAAAAGAAAAGGTTTGTCAAATAGAAGTATGTAAATGTTTCAGTCAATCCTTGAGATAGAACAGGGCAGCGGTTTGCATTTTGCAATCATTTAAACCTGCATTAACAGTATTTTTGACCTTAACAAATAAAATGATTGTCCTTCATAGTACAGGATCCCCTGACAATTAACACTCTACTCTCAATTGATTTTAGCCGACTGTTGGTTATTCAGCCTGCATACTCTGATTTACGCAACCTAGCCAAAGTTAACGAGCTGATGGGAAAGAAAGTCTTCCATTTGGCAAGCTCAACACCCAGATAATTTCCTCAGGAGTTGGTTAACCAAGGCTAAAAGGAAATTAAATATTGGACTCATGTGGCCATTGGGATAATAATGTTGCTCTGTGTCTGCTGGGTGTGCATGTAGGCACAGACTTTGGCTGTAACAACCCCTGTAAGTTTGTTTTGTGGTCAAAAATTGCTTAATGCAGCTTTAAAATATGCAACAACTTTACATCTGCTCAGCAACTCAGCATGTGCAAGCAAACACTATTTTTAAAAGTATCCATGCGACCCAGCCCACATTGTGTTTGTGTGTCTGGAAGCTTTGGGTGATGTGCCATATTATTATTTTAACTGCATAGAGAACATACATAGACCTAGTGCCTCATAAATTCAAACTTTTATGACTGAGTATGAAAAAGGTTTCCCTCTCATTGTTGTCAATACACTATAACGACCTTAAACCTCAATAGTATTTGCTTTAACTTCCTCTCTGTAAAGACTATGAAAGGGAGATGATACAGTGTCCAGAGGCCAAATGCGCACCAGCTAATTAAAGCCAGAGCAGTGGGGTTATTGAGTTTGATGACGAAGCATCACACGTGTCTTCAGGTCCTACGGATGTAGGTCTGCATCTCATTATTCCCCACCAAGGTGGAGCTCAACATGCTCATATTGCTTTACCTGCTTACTTTTCTCTCTCCATAGTTGGAGTTTTTTCAGCATGTCTAACTGGTGTAGCGGGACAAAGGGAAAAGGAAGGATTTGTAGTGTAAGACATAACTGAGCTGCACTGTCTTGCCTCTGTGTTACTGTACAGCAGAATATACCAAATATCAGTTTGCCTGTGGTATCGGTGCTAAAACACAAAAGGTCTTGTCATTTCTCCCCCTGAGCTTAGTTGTGATTATGATAACATCTGATGAATGAAAGCCATACGATGGAGACATAGGGTCGACCTCAGCTTCATTGCTGACTGCTGATAGTGGAGGAGCAGGGACAGAAGGTTGCATGCACGCCTGTGAGTGCCAGAAATACCAAAGTGGATATTTGCCACTACCCGACTTGATGTTTTGATATCTGTCAGTGTAGATTAGCCTCACGGTTGGGTATATTTTCCTTTCACTTGGTCCTCTGCGCAGATATTCAAATGTTGATTCTATTCATTTACTGTCTCTGACATTATGTGCTGTGTTGTAATCCAGATACCCAGAATTACTGTTTATATTTGTAGGAAATGTTCAACATCTCAGTGTAACATTAACGCACTCTGAGTTGTCTGGTGAAAAACCAACAGTAATGGTCTTGTTTGTAGGCCTTCACACAGAAAAAATATCACTCCCTCAAACCATATCGTTGTTGGGCAGAGGTTTTGTTAGTGCCAGACCAAGACCATTCTTCACACACAGTATGTTACAGAAGGACTGAAATATAGTTATTTTGCTCAGACTGAATGTATGAGTACTCTCAACAAGACTGAAGTGAAAAACTTGTGTATGCTGTACTGTGGAGCAATCTGGAAGGTCAAAAAACAGCACCAGCCACACCACTGATCACTTGCTTCTCTCTACTGGTCAAACTGCTTATTGCACACAAGTTTGTTTTGCAACCAGAGCTGTAATGTTGCAGCTCAGCTCACAGGAGGTTCTTGTTTTGTACTTGAAAAATTCTAAATTGTTTTGTATCCTCAGCCGACCATACTCAGTTGGTTACATGTTTGGGCCAAATTTGCATTTGTTTTACTTCTCAATTTACTAAAACAGTGAAGCTAAGTCATGAAGAGCACTTGGACCTCTTGACTTTAGTTCAGCAGTGATCTTCAGATTGTTTTGCCTGGCATCACCTGGAAGCTTGGCCTTGTGACCATGCGCTTTTACAATATGCATTTGTTTCTAACAAATCACAGAATCAGATTGGATGGATTTTAAATGTTATGTCAAATGATGGTGCTGCTCATTCTGCTCTAGAAAGAAACATTTTGTCATTACACATTTATAGTGTTTAATTTTACTTAATGGTTTATGCATGGTGTGAATCTATACATGAAGCCCCCATTTCTAGTTGAGCACTATAAAAATTTGTTAAATATTATGAGAAACTCTTTCATATAGATTCACATTCTGCATTGCCTGCTCGGCCTCCCCCTCTACTTCCTGTCCTCTTGTTCTCGTTTACCAATCAGTCTGAACTTTGCACTCAGGAAAATGTTACGACACCAGCTACATTGTTTGATTCAAAGCAGAATGAACTCTGCTTGCTTCTGCCTTCAGTTGTCTTTGTTTTAATGGCATTCGTTTTTTTCTTATGAGGATTCGTTATGTTTATTTGTTTTGTTTAGTATAGGCACAACTGCTTTTTCACAGTTGTAGGTTTGCGGGTTAGTTATAATATAATAGATTATTTTTGTTAATCAATAAAGCTTAAAAATGAACATTCCTGTCTAGTTAGCTTGTGAGAATGCAGACGCTGCTCACATGGTTAAATCTGCAGTCAGTGGATCGTTGATGAGAACATTC
This sequence comes from Micropterus salmoides, assembly GCF_014851395.1. Lineage (NCBI taxonomy): Eukaryota > Metazoa > Chordata > Actinopteri > Centrarchiformes > Centrarchidae > Micropterus > Micropterus salmoides. The sequence continues at coordinate 15,689,681 of NW_024041373.1, forward strand.
TGACAAACTAACAAGCAGTTGTAAACCTCACAGAAATCTGTTACTCGATACTTAATTCTCAATGCAAAATGCTCCCTATGTGCCTTATGTATGATTTTGGTGATGAAAACCAAAGAGGTTTAGGTTGTAAGTTCTATTTTGATGAAAAGTCATGTGATCGTGTTATGCCTTAATGTTCAACAAATAAAAAAAAATGTAAGTTGCATCCAAATTCTGTAATTGCAATTTTATCTTCACCACATACCTTTAATCTAGCATGTTGTAGAAAGGGCCAGACAACAGTTTATATCTTTAATTTTCTTTATTGTTTAATTATTTACATTGTCCAGTTTCTCTTGCCAACAAAGTTGACAGAAGATGACCCAGATCAACACATTAAATAGAGGAAAAACCCCCCTTACAAAAACAATGCGGGCTGTAGATGACACAGCTCGTTACGCTCACCACATGACGTTTTGAGGCGAGTACTGTTTACACTTCCTCACACCCATCAGAAGTGTTTCAGAAGGAAATAAGATCAAATAATTTGTGTTAAGCAATGGGGAAAGCTGACTTAAATTTATTTTTTGTAAATGCCCTGTGAAAAATATTTTAATAAACACTCCCTTTTTCCCTCGAAATACATGGAGAAGGATCTCTGCTGTAATGTAGAGCTGCAGTGTAAGGAGACAACAGATGTTTTTAGATAGAGCAAACTTAAGCAAAATATCTAAATGATATAGAAGAAGCAGGCTGTATAAAATAAGAGAAGTATTCAGTCAGATATTAACGTGGATTAGCATAGGCTTATAAAAGTGGAAAAATGCATCAGTAGTCTACTAAATACTTTAGTCTCAACAGCTTGCAGCTTGGTAATTCACTACAAAGACAGAAGAGATCAAGTCAGAGTTACGAAAGAATTTTAGTTATTTGCTAAAAAGAGACACATTCACAGACCCAGTCACAGCAGCAGGCCTGCCCTGCAGGATAAAAAAACAAAACAAGAAAAAGACTTAAAAAAGATTAAAAAAAAAAAAAAGATAAAGATACAAATCAGCCACCAGTTGAGCTGCAATAAAAGTGATATTGATATTAGAATAAAACAGGGCTGAAAGGATGACAGAAAAGAAGAGCAGTATGAGTCTAAGAGATAAGAGATGACCTGTCTTCTTGTACAGTGGTGATCGTAACAGAGCAAACAGCTTCCCGTTGCACACACTACATAATGAGACTTAGAAAAGGAATTTTACAGTCATGGCAAAAAGATTCTTTTTTTTTCTAAAGCCAAGCCTTTGGTTGACCAATAATTACACTTTGATACGATAGTCACTGATGAAATGCTTGCTGTTGTCGATTTTGTAAATGAAGTACTGAGGTTGTCTCTGTACATTATCCTGGCCACATAAAGCAACATTCACAGCTTTTTGAGGTAAAACACTATTGCTTCTAGTGGGGTAGAAGTATTTATCTTGAGAGTATTTTATTTGCTGTGGTGTTCCTTCATTGTAAGTTATCAAGTGATTGTATGTATATTTCTAAAGCACCAATAATTGGATGTGTTGTGGGTTAGAAAAGGACAGGAGGGAAAGGATTGGTTACTCACATGTCCTCATTGGGAGAGTGTCCCATTATATGTCATATAATTATCTTCTCCCCTCTTTAAAGCTGACTTATACCTAACTTTGGCTTTAGTTCTTCCTATTAAAACAATGTCCAATCAGGCAGTTGTAGCCCATGAAAAGGCATCTTGTTCAGCCTCCAGGTGAGTCGATCAGGACAAGCAGGTGGATATTTAGAAGACAAGCTTTTTGGGGACCTCCCAAGAAAACTCTGAGCGACCAAAGTGGCCATAAGAGGCTGTCTCCTGGTAGATCGGCCTCTTCAGGTTCAATTCCCTGGCGAGGATACAGAAGAAATGCAACATCAGAGGTGAGAAAGGACCGTAAGCACATTACAGGATAACACCAGTGTTGTTGTTTTAATTCTATATTTGTAGTTGTGGTTGTCCATTTTTAATTTGCCGTATTTCTTATTGGTATCACATCTGCAGACAAAAATATTTCTACATACTCATGAATGGAAAATGTATCAAAATCAGGCATTTTCTGTTCTGGATAACAATATGTGGAACTCACAGAACTTAAAATGTATCATGACCAGGATCATTTTAAAATGACGTTGAGGGATCGTTCATGTAGCCATTTATGATCTGGTGCTTGTTATTTAGTTTGATGATTATTTTATTTTGCGTGTGTTTTGTGCTAAACTATAAATGTTGTGGTATGTGGCATCCAGTTTGTACTAAATACTTGTCCCCATAATAATAATAATGTAATTACACACAGACGTCACTGCAAAATAGTTAAATAGGGAAAATAGGGAAATGCTACAAATACTAAAGACAAAGACTATCAACTTTAGTGCACCCTAGTGGTAATATAAAAAATGCAGCGGCAGAAGGAAACCGCACACACACAGGCATCACAAATTTTCCAGAAACAAAAAACTTCCGCCATCTGGCTAATATGAAAAATGCTTTTATCACTTAAAAAATCTTCACACAGCGCCTTTAAATAAAGCTGTCTTTCACGTGGGGGACAAAGAGGTCATATATTTGCATGTTCACCTGACAATGACTCCTGGCCGCAGATCAAAGTTCTTGTTGACAATGTGGAGCAGCTCTGACTCTGTTCTCTGGGAGGAACCATAAGTGAACACAGAGATAGACAGAGGTTGGGCTACTCCGATAGCATAAGACACCTGTAACACACAGACAGGTAGATCAGCACATGTTTATAATTCAAATGCTGGTCAGTGAATGAATGAAGCTGCACACACACCTGAACCAGAACTCTCCTGCAAAGTTTGGCTTTGACCAGAGACTTGGCCACCCAGCGAGCAGCGTAAGCAGCTGAGCGGTCCACCTTTGAGAAGTCTTTGCCAGAGAAAGCACCGCCCCCGTGAGCTCCCCACCCTCCATATGTGTCTACAATGATCTTCCTGCCTGTCACACCAGCATCACCCTGTTGGGCAAAAAAAGGAGGGGAAGATGAGCAAACTGAAGTGACTTTTTAAGTTGTAAATCTGTTTTTTATATGAAATAAGCAGCTTGCGTGTGATGGTCACCTGGGGTCCTCCAATGACAAAGCGACCACTTGGCTGGAGGTGGTAGATGGTCTTGTCATCCAAATATTTAGCAGGAACCACGGTTTTAATCACCTGATAGAATCGATCCAACATGAATCATGAACCAAAGAAATGACTTAATTTCATCCTACATTACATTAGTCTGATACCAGTTAATTGTGTTTGTGAGGCTCTACCTTCTCCTTGAGGACCATCTTCTGTTCCTCCAGAGAGATGCAGTCATCATGCTGGACAGAGATCACGATGGTGTGAACTCTCTTGGGGATCACAGCTCCGTCCTTTTGGTCATAATGTACTGTCACCTGTGGGACAGACATGAAGTCAAAAGATGGTGTGCAATTTTGGAAGTTGTCATAATTACTCTCCTAATCTACAATATTAGATTTTAGACTTTATTGTCCTAGAGGGAGATTTGTTTTCACAGCCAGTTCAACATAGAAACACACAGATATAAAGAAAATACTAGAGTCCTTGTGAATAATATTCATATATTCCAGCACACAACATAGTCAGCAAGGCAGTTTGTTCAATACTGTAATGGCAAAGAGGACATAAAAGCGAGCTCTCCTTCATTTTAAGGTTCATTAAATTTCAGTTCAATTTAATTAATGAATTAACAAACTAACATGAACTTGTTGAACTTCTTTGGTGTAGTAAAAATGTGTGCTCAGTTCAATCCGGGATAAATCTAAACCTCTGTGTTACCTGGATGTTCTAACAAACCTACGTTTGAACCGGGACACAAAGGCATTAGACACTTAATGTTGCAGTCAGTGGTTAACTGCCTCTAAATCACTCAAAAGTCTATTATTTCTACACAGAGAGCTTTATCTTAAGTACTTGCAGTAGCCACTGTTGATCCGATTCTGTCTGCTGGCACCAAAATAAGTCTCTTGGAAGGCATTCAAAGTGGAAACAATAAACTAATTCATAGAAAGACTGCTGTGGTGTTGTTTCCGTTTGTGTTGAAATACACAAACTCACCTGTGTTTTAGAGTCGGGACGCAGCCAGGGGATGTTGCCGGTGCGTCTGAGTTCAGCCATTTTTGCGTTGAGTTTGTGGGCTAAGACGATGGTGAGAGGCATGCACTCCTCTGTCTCATCTGTGGCGTAGCCGAACATCAGACCCTGCAGAGCAGAGACAGAGAGACAGGAAGGAAAGAAAGATGCAAACTACAGCATAGCGACACATATCAGCAGTGAATAGTAATGCTGGTTAAATGTGTAACAAAAAGGTAGACAACAAAATATTAATATGCACTGTGTTACACTGCGGCCCGTGAGGGGTAAACTAAAGCTGGTTATATTGATATAATATCAGTATTGTATTGATATAATTAAAATCCAGTAAAATAAGGTATAAGGACTCATATAAAATAAGAACTCCACAACATTTTAGAGGGAAAATTTTACTTATAGTTACTATAGTTACTTTTTCAGATTAAGAATTTACATAAAAAACATATGATAATCTTATAAAATACAATATATTGTCTAGATTAAACCAGTGGTTCCAATGCTTTTTGGCTTGTGACCTCCTATATAAAAAAGGTGTCTAGTCTGGGCCTCTTGTCATGTTTCAGATGTCTTTGAGTTGTTAGCAGTTCCATCAAAGCATGTTTTCTCCTCAAAACGTCTCATTTGATCTCCTTTAAATAACTGTTTAAGGCCCTAAGGGGCCAAATTATCCAATATATCACAAAAAAAGCAAATACTAAAGAAAAGTCCCAAAAATAATTACAAATTTGTGTAGCAAACTAGTAACTGTTTTTCAGTCTTTAATCATTTCACGACCCCCCAGATTTATCTTGTGACCCTTTGGAGGGGCCTGACCCCTAGGTTGGGGTCCTATGGCCTAAAATAGCTAAATGAAGTTTTTGAAACTAGCTCCACTGCTACTGCGATATGTAACTTTGGAATCCCAGGCAGGACATTAGTCATGACAACGGGGTAATGGTTTATGGCACCAACACAACTCTTCCGCATGCAAGCTATAAGAAGAAGCAAAAAGTATATCATGTGCAATGTAAGTTATTTGGAAGAAGCTAGCTTGGTAGCTTGGCATAGGCTGTGAAGAGACTGAAGAAGACATTGAAGGAGGAAGAGAAAAAGAGAGAGTGACCTAGTAAGAGACCGGACTAGATTTTAAATGTTGGCATGAGCTAAAAAGCTCACAGGATGCAGGACAGTTGCCAAGAGAAAAAGAGAGTGACCAAGCAAAAGGCTCCCAGAACTTGGTGAGAGCTTCGTGAAATCAAACAGAAAGACACTTATGGTGAGCTGGCATTCTTTCTGTGTACACAGTTGGTCTAGTAAGTAATATTGGTGTGTCTTGTGTTGTCACACTTGCTTGATGTTTGAGTTGTCGACTTGCTAGTTTTAGATCGTATGTGTAGAGCTAGATCGTATGTGTAGACAGCTTTGACGTCTGCCACTGTCACCCAGTCCCCTGGGCCAACATGAGCCAAAGGACACATTGCAACAGTCCTACCTGGTCTCCTGCACCAATGTCCTCCTCCTGTCTGTCAACATGGACTCCCTGAGCGATGTCCGGACTCTGCTGCTCCAGAGCCACCAGCACATTACACGTCTTGTAGTCAAAACCTACAGAAGGATAGTGAGCAGGAACGTTAAGAGGAAGCCTCTATAGTTCCCCCATTTCTACAGTTATTTTCTCACCTTTGTCAGAGTTATCGTAGCCGATGTGTTTGATGGTGTCCCTCACCACCTTCTGGTAGTCCACGTTGGCCCGCGACGTGATCTCACCACAGAGCAACACCATGCCAGTCTTACACACCGTCTCTGTCAAAATGATCAACACACAATGTTGGGCACTACTGTCTACTTTTAGACTTTGATTACCTGGAAACAGCTGATTGCCACTGTCAAAAAAAATGACATGAACTGCATCTGAATTTATAGTTTACTCACCACAGGCCACTTTGGCATCGGGGTCCTGTCTCAAGTGAGCGTCCAACACAGCATCACTGATCTGGTCACATATCTTGTCTGTGGAGAAAAGCAAAAAGTCAGATCAGAAATGTGATTTTAGTTTATAATTGCACCTAGATTTCTAGGCCTGTTTATCTGAGATATCTGAGCTTTGGAGGCAGTAAAAAAAAACGACATATTGTAGCATTATTATAGTAAATTTTGCACAATATTACAACAGGAGCTGTTAGCTTGAGAGGCCACGTTTATAAATATTTGTCTAAAAGGTTTCAGGCTAATATTTCAAACAGGAAGTGTGTTGGGTTTTAGTTGGATTTGAGTGCAGCAGCAGGACAATGCCTCATAAACCACTCCATTCATCTCTCTCGCATCCCTGCTGAAGCAACGCAACACACAGGTTACATCAGAAACAACATCTGGTGGTTGCAACACTGAGAAACCCCAAACATTTTGTTTTTAACACAATTTCTCAGGCATGGAGCTTCAAAATGCACCTAAGATGTTTTTTTTATCTTTACTCAAATTGACTTTGCAGCTGGTTTTCAGTCTGCAGGGTGGAACTACTATCTTTGTCACAGGTCTGACCCCAAAAAAGGCCACTATCTGTGGGAAAAGCCCAGACCTCGAGGAGTGTTATCAAATCAAAAGGTGTGCGCTGCAGCCGTCTCCCAAGGCCACACACCTCTGTGGATGTACAACCTTCTGATTTCTATAATCAGAATTTGGCTTCATATAAGCTGCACTTATTATTTAATGATGAGCAAATACAGAATCCAGTATCAAGATAGTCTTTTAAAAGAAAGCTTCTAACGACACAGTGAGGTTGTAAGAAGATAAATACATGAACACATTGACATGTGGATTATAATAAACAAAAATAGTATTTGTCTTTTACAATGCCTTTTAAGACCTAAAAGACTTTAAGTAATGTCTACTCTATGATCTATGGAATGTGATATGATATTTATATACATATATGTACTTTTTTTGCCATGTATTAAACATTTTCTTTAAATTTAATCAATCAAAATTTTATACATTTCTCTGAATCAATATCAAAGTAATTTATTTTTTACCAGTGTGGTGTCACATAATCTCACAGCTGTCACATTCTGCCATTATCTGTGAAGCTTCATAACTGGTTCACTGATTATTGATTTAGCACAGGGGACTTTGTAAGGTTACATACTTGTTAAAGGATTACAACACATTGACAAGGGGGAGGCGCAGCAGTGTAGGGTATGGTACATTTTAACTTTCATTGTTAAGTTTTAAGCTAGACAAGCTTTGCCAGATGTGTACAGAACATCTGGGTATTTACTTTAACCCTCCCACATTTAGCATTTATAAGCAATATACAAACATTTAATAAATGAAAGTAAAACACACTGTAATGTAGTGTAAATACTGTGTTTTTTAAATATACATTATTTGTCGCAATTATAGCTTCTACTATGAAGACAAATTGTCTTGTAGTAACTCTATTTCACTAAAATGTCATTATCTACTTATACACCTGCCTCTGCTTATGGCCATCCACTGGAAGAGTTATTGTTATTGACAAATACATTAATAAACACTTACATCTGCTTACAACTACATAATAGCGTGTTATAAACCATTTAGTAAATGTTGCTTATAAATGCTAAATAGTGGGACTTGTGTGCTGCCAAATGGGATTGACTTGTATGACAGGAGTCGATGGCCATCACTCACTATCCCAGAACCATCGTGGAGCTCACATGTCACTCTGCCCTCTCTTTTGTTGGTCACTTTTTCTTCAGAGTGCAACGTTACATCAGTCTGTCACACACACATTCACGTCCTGCTGCCCACAAGTGAGAGTGACAGCAAGGTGCAGTAAACACATGTTGCTGTGAATGAAATACCGACCATGCCTGTCGAGTAAATACACAGCACTGTGGAGTTATTTTGGACATATAGTTCAACTTGCTGAGAGTTTAGTTATATGCATGTCTATGTTTCTCCAAAATAACAGCGCAGTTTCAGTAGAAATGTTAAACCCAAGTATGTATGTATAATGTATAAGAAAGAATGAACACAACAAAGTGTGAAGTGAAGACAAGTTGTGAAATATCTTGTAGTAAACACTTTAATACAGTTCATTTTCAGCATCCCAGTTTCACACACAGGTAGGTAAAGCCGATTGAAAACTCACCTGGATGTCCCTCTCCTACGGACTCCGACGTGAACATGAAAGAGCCGTCTTCCAGTATATCACTCATTTTTTCTACGGGTCCAGGTACTCAGCAAGACTCAGTACTCTCAGGGAGAAAAAGGTTCCTCAGTTCCCACCAACAAGCAGTCCAGAGAGATTGGAAGGCTACTTTATATTCCTGCTGGTTCTCCCTAAGAGAGAAATGAAGAAAGCGTGGCCAACAGCCCTGCAGCCAATACAAAGTCTATCCTACAAAACTCCACGTCTGTGTCCACATGGCTCAATATATATGGCTAAGAGAACACTCACACACACACTCACACACAGACACACTCACACACACTCACACACACTCACACACTCACACACACACACACACACACACACACTCACACACACACACACACACACACACACACACACACACACACACACACACACACACACACAATATGTCATGTGAATCCATGGGACAGTCCATTCCAGGGGGAGTGGATGATGGGAGGGCATTTCAGTTGGTGGAAACTGCTTGTTAACCCCTTGTGTACATTATGATGCTTGAGTGTGTGTTTACATTCATCACCTCTGCTTTAGGGCACAATGCTTCTTGGGTGGGAGCAGGAACATCTTAAATTGGGGACCTTGTTATTAGTCTAGCATTATAGTACATTGCAATGGTGGCAAGTCCATTTAGTCCGCTACTGTATCTGAATTAAATTAAGTAAAAATTTGAGGTACTTGTACTGTACTTGAATGTTTTATACCTCTTCTTTCTTGTTCATTTCAGACGTAAATATTGTACTTTTTACTTTGCTACATTTATGTTTAGAGCTTTAGTTACTAGTTAATCTGCAGGTTAAGATATTATAGATATGATAGTTTCTAAAATATAGTGAATTGTTACTTATATACTCATGTATATTAAACTGACAGAGGCCTTTCTGCACAATGAGTACTTTTTGAAGTTTTAAGTACATTTTACAATACTTTTGTAAGTAAGATTTTGAATGCAGGACCTCTACTTGTAATGAAGCATTTTTAAATGGTGGTATTGCTACTTTTACTTAATAAATAAAGAATCTTAATACTTCTTCCACTACTTGTAAATAGAGTATTTTTGGCTTTTGGTCAGAAAGAAAAACTGACAATTTAATGACATCTGATGACATCACCTTATTGTTTGTTTACTAAAAGTTATTTCACATCTTCCAGCCAGTCAGAATTGAGGATTTTCAGTGGCCATGCTGTAAGAATGTAAACATGGTACCGAATAGTTTATTGCTCTACTGTTATATGAGCATTTATATGTTTTACGTCTGTATTTGTGTATGTTTGTCTCTGCCTGAGAGCGAGGCATTATTGTCCCTGGTAATAACCAGTGCTGGAAGAAATATTCAGATCCTTAATTCAAGGCAAAGAAGCAACATGACTAAAATTCTCTATTAAAAGTGAAAGACATGTCTTTATGTAAAAATACAGAAGAAAAATAAGCAAAATGATTTACTCATCAAAGTAATGGGACTGCAGAATGTATATATATATTTTATGGACTGTTATTATTGATGTATACATGTGTGAGAAGCTTTTTTTATGCTGTAGATGTTTGAGGTAGAGCTTATTTATAGTGTTGGATAGTTCTAACAATGCACCATAGTTTGTAAACTGATCATATGTCCTGTCAATGGCGGAGGAAGTATTTAGATATTTTACTTTAATGTAAAAAATATCCTGTTACAAGTAATTGTTCTGCATTTCAAGTCTAAGTAAAAGTGCAAAAATTTTATTAACTAAATGTAGTAAGTAAAAGTAGTCATTATTCGAAATGACTTATATGCATTAAAGTGTAAGCAGATTGTTTTTGTTAACTCATTGATCTAAGGTTAACTCCCTTATACAGCCCTGTGTTCTTTAAAAAGGAGTAATTTGCCTCTGAGTTGTAGTGGATTAGAAGTATTGTGTAGAACAAAATGGAAATACTCCTTAAAACTGTACTGTCCAGTACTTGAGTAAATGTGCTTAGTTACTTTCAACCACTGTATTTTGTATGTGAAATCTTCTACCTGCAAAGGACCCAGCAGGTTTAACATTAAAATAAATGTTGTAGAGTAAAAAGTATAAAATAAAACATGTAGTGGAAGAGAAGTTTAAAGTGGCATAAAAAGAAAATTAAGTACTTCAGTACAATACTATGTAATTAGTTACTTTCCATTACTGCCAATAATTAAGTTTAGAGCAGACAGCCACCTGTTGTCTAAATGCTCTTTTCCAGGTCCCAGCCTGAGGCTTTTGTCTGTATACAACTTTTGTCTGTATACAACTGCAGAAAATAGCCATTTCCTGAGAGGAGATCAAATAATGAAGATGTGTCTCTGAGATATCTCATGGCCTTTCTGGCGACTCACTGTGTCTGTGTTTATGGAGTAAATAAAGGACTGTATTGGACTGTGATGCAAGCAGACACACACAAACATAGTGTATGTGCATGCAAAAACATACACCTGGAGAAACAATGGGACTGTCAACCACACAGAGTACCTGTACCTTTTCATATGGTAAACCAGCTGTGCAGGCTGTGAGAGATAAACCAGTCTCTCTTTACTATAGCGTAAAAGTGCAGAGGCTCAAACCATTTCTCTCCATCTCTCTCTCATCTGGCTCTAATTTCAGTTGGTGTTGAGGTGGCCTCATGAAATGAGAGGAGAATTTTAAATAGCTCTCAGTAGTGAATAAAATACCACGCTTTATCCAAAACAACAAAACATCACATTAACCATAGAGCCAGTGTAAGCAGTGATTGAATGAAACATTTCGAGTTTGAATTCTAGCTTCCTTTTGTATTTCAGAGTAGTTCATAAACCTATAGTAGGTTTGTAGGTCAGTGCAATTTTGGGTCTTTTTTTCAGCCAAGGAACTGCATGAACAATCGACATTATAAAATGTTAAATAACAACAACTGAACTGCAGGTCATACATGCACACATGGACATTATAGCTTCACACATGTTGTGGATACATACATTAAAATAAATGTTTTTCTCTAATCTTACTCCTGGCCAGCAGAATCAAATCAAACCTGGAAAGTGTAATATAAAATCTATGGAGGGGCTATCCATTATTCTTTAAGACTTTTTATCACAAAGACTAATTAAGCTCAGAACTCTTTTGGGGGGGAAATCCCCAAAAATCATACTCCCGATAAACAACACTGCTCAAAAAAGTTCAAAGTTCAAAATCTGTACTGTAGGCCTAAATTGTATAATTCCTTGAGAACAAAATGACAGAACAATGGCACATGAAAACCAAAAAAAAAAAAAACGGCCAACATATTGATGGCTGGATTAAAAATCATGCCGAAAATCAAACTAAAAAAATTTTAATCCCAGGCTGACCTAACTTGTGTGGCTTTCATCAAGGTTGGGATTCACTCAGTAGTGTGTTTGACCCCCACTTGCCTGTGCACACTCCTGACAACTTCTGGGCATCTGGGCACAACTTAGCAGGTGTTGGATGCACCGATACATAGCATACCAGATGTTCTTCAAATCTGGGAAACATGAGGGCCAGTCAATGGCAGTGATGCCTTTGTCATCCAGGAATTGCCTACACACTCTGGCCACATGGGGCCGGTTATCGTCCTGCACCAGGAGGAGGAACTCAGGGCCCACTGCACCAGTGTAAAGTCTGACAATGGCTCCAGATTTCATTCTGGTACCTAACAGCAGTCAGGGTACAGTTGGCTAGCACGTGGAGGTCTCTGCGACCCTCCAAGGATGTGCCTCCCCAATCACTGACCCATCTCAAAACCGATCCTGCTGTATGATGTTGCAGGCAGCATACTGTTCACTATGGCGTCACCAGACTCTTCCACATCTCTCAAAAGTGCTCAGTGTGAACCTGTTCTCATCTGTGAAGAGAAACATGATAAACATTTTAAATAATAAGCTGAGAGGTTCTCGACTGAAATAATAACCTCAAATCTATGGACAAACAAATGAGTTAGACAATGTTAGTCCGACACTAACAGGTGTGAACTAGATTAAACTGGAGAAGACATGAATGTCCTGCCTGATGTCAAAAAGAGCAGACAGCCAGTCAGTGCACAAGCTCTGGATGGTACACCCCTGTTTATTTTGGCCTGACTACAGTCTGTGTGCCAGAATGAAAACTATCAAGACACCACACTTGTTACATGTGCACACGTGAATGCTATCTGAAAAGAGAGAGCGACTGACTGAGTTTGTGTGGTTTACCTCAAAACTTTTGTTAATGACTGACATGGGAAAGGGATTTTTTTTCAACACCAACGAGATCGTTCTGGATATGTTAAAATATAACGGCTGTCAGAGTTTTGACAACGTGTCAGCATGAAGCATGTAGAGAATGAATGTGTGCTGGGGACTATACTTATTTCCTAATTATATACTGTGGTGTAGTGTAGTGTAACTGTAGTGTAACTTATTGACTTTTGCTTTTTCTGAATTCTACATGAGGCTAACACTTAAAATACAGGACAAAGTCTCTTCAGGTAAAACAATCTGACCTCTATTTGCACTAGTTATCATGCAACGAAAAAGAATGCAATGCAACCAGTAGGCTACTACCCTTAAAGTGATACCTATACCAATAGAGTACTTCATTCGATACCTTGCATAAAATGCTGCCTGTTGAAGCCATAGTAGGTGATTGGTAGCCCACTATTACTTTTATTGTTGTTAGGGACAAGCAAGTTTATCTATCTCATTTTTTTCATGTTTCAAATAAGTGTTACATAATATTGGGAAATTGTATCAGATTGCTCCTCATCCTAATTAGGTCATCCTCACAGGTAGTATTATATGAAAAAAGAAAGACTAAAGCTTGCGAAGTTTTTATATTTGAATGAGAGACGAGGAGTGAAATTGTTTAGTGACCAAATAAGTTGTGGGAAACGCATTTTAGGTAGTTTTTTAATATGTGTGTTGAAAATAAACAACAGAAAATTATTTAGTTAACTTTCGATCAATAAACTGAATTGAAAGATCTCTGCGAGTGCTTTTTCCTATTGGTGAGTCGCAAACCTCCAAAAAGAAGACAGTAAGGAATGTTCGTCACTGTGGCAAGTTTATCACCACAAGCTTGGCTTTCTGTTGTTTTCATCTTCTGGTATCATTTATTTTTATACAGTTCATGGTGCAGACACATAAGGGAAAAAAAAGACGTGCTCTTTTCTTTCTTTTTGGTGTGTTGTTTGCGTGTTTGGCTGCAAGAAAAAACATATAAATAGTATTTTTTTGCCATGATCTGGTTACAAAAAGTAGGCCTAGGTATGCATTTTTCAAGCAGGAAACTTTTGCAAATCAAACGAACAGTACATTTAAATTCCATTTTTCTCACCAGATACATATTTAGTTTGAACTATTTTATTCAAATTTTGATCCATATCAGGTATTTTGTATTGTCTATCTTGATATTTACTGATTCTATGTGAAATATTTTCACAGCCAGCCATGCGTGGACAGTTGTTGAACAGGATATTTTTCTTTCATTATAATTTAGTGGATGCAGGGACTCATTTGTCACCTGAGACGAACAGTCATGGCACAAAGGATAACTCTGCTCCTTTTTCTAAATAGCATAGCCCCAATCAACAAAAGGCACACCTTCACACTACTTCAAACTACACGTTTTAATAGACACTGTTTCCATTCTAGCTGGGTCTCTGTCAGGTCAATTGGTGTTTTAAAATACATTTGTGGTTTGTAGTCAGTGTGCAGGCGTTACTTCGTGTTGATGTTTGTTTCCAGTAGCCTTACCTGCCAAGGGATGTGTGCAGTTAAGCCATTCAATAAAATAAGCGAGGATGCAAAAATAATACAGTGAGGGGTCACTTGTACTTTCTCTGTGCATCATGATTCTGATTCTGACGAAGACATACCTTATCCACCAAGTGAATTATAATGAAAAAACTTTCTGATTTCTAGTCTACTTTTGAATTAAACACTTACAGTGCTGTTTGACCATGGCACATCTTTTTTATTTTTGGGATATATTATAAAATGAATTATTGCTGCCACTGTCCAAACCTTCTCTGTCATATAGCATGAGTTCAATAGGTCAGTGTGAAGAGGTGGATTTATAAAACCTTCCTGGGGCACACTCCTGATAAAGTTCAAATTCTCCTGAACCGTCATCCACACAGCCTTCTGTTGGGCCCCTCAGAACATGTAGCAGAGTAAAATGATAAAGGCCCAATGACCTTTGCTGCAAGGGGGAGTTTCCAATTTTTTTTCACTAATCGTTTAACTGTGTGCTGAGTCAATCCAACAAGTATGTCAGAGGGCATGAAAGTCCCCTTTCTTATAATGCATCATTTATGCGGACGTGATGTAATCACCCTACTTATTTTTTTCCTACTCACCATGTTTCTTGCTCTGTACTAATATACCGGGGCAAATTCCTTGTATGTGAAACTTCTGACTCTGACATGGTGAACTGGACAAGATATATATATTTATCATTTTACAAAATCAGAATCAGAATCAGCTTTATTGCCAGATATGTGTACACATACGAGAAATTTGACTCTGGATTGTACATTGCTCACGATGTGCTTACTCATACAAAAATACAAAATCACAATAATAAAAATAAAATAAAATCAGACACCACAAATATACACACTATGAACAAAAACAATATAGACATATTGAAAAATAGTGCAGTGAGCAGAGTGCAAAGGATGCAGGAGTATGTACATGTCAGAGGTGGATGTGATATACAGGTACATATACATGCATACATGTACACATGTACACAGTGCAATGAAGCATAGTGCAAAGAATGCTGGAAGTATTTTGTGCAGGAGTAATGACTTGAGGTAGGTGGATTTGGTATACAATATCTACCATATGACAATGTACCAGTATGAACAGCACTGAAATAGAGAATGGTGAATAAATAATAAGTATTAGCCAGTAAACAGGTGGCTGATTAGAGACAGAGTTACTGGGTTATTGCACAAGAATTGTTCCTGACTGCAGCTGTTCATCAGAGTATTGGCTTGTGGGAAGAAACTGTTCCCAAGTCTGTTGGTTTTAGCGTACAGTGCTCTGTGGTGCCTACCAGAGTGGAGAAGCTGGAAGAGGGTTGTATAACAAGATTAAGTTGTAATTCCCTTTATGCCACTCACAAAAAGCAAACGTTACATACAAACATTATATACAGTAGACAGGTATGGAAGCCCATTTCCGCCACATGGATGAAAAAAAAAAGATCCAGTATCTCAAAATATTGACTTAGTATCTCAAAATAATGACAAACTTTCTCAAAATCTTGACTTAGTATCTCAAAATAATGAGAAACTTTCTCAAAATTTTGACTTAGTATCTCAAAATAATGAGTTAGTATCTCAAAATATTGACTTAGTAATCTCAAAATAATGAGAAACTTTCTCAAATTCTTGACTTAGTATCTCAAAATAATGAGAAACGTTCTTAAAATTTTGATTGAAACTTTCTCAAAATATTGACTTAGTATCTCAAAATAATGAGACACTTTCTCAAAATATTGACTTAGTATCTCAAAATAATGAGAAACTTTCTCAAAATATTGACTTAGTATCTCAAAATAATGAGAAACTTTCTCAAAATATTGACTTAGTATCTCAAAATAATGAGAAACTTTCTCAAAATCTTGACTTAGTATCTCAAAATATTGACTTAGTATCTCAAAATAATGAGAAACATTCTTAAAATTTTGACTTAGTATCTCAAAATAATGAGAAACATTCTTAAAATTTTGACTTAGTATCTCAAAATAATGAGAAACTTTCTCAAAATATTGACTTAGTATCTCAAAATAATGAGACACTTTCTCAAAATCTTGACTTAGTATCTCAAAATATTGACTTAGTATCTCAAAATAATGAGACACTTCCTCAAAATATTGAATTAGTATCTCAAAATAATGAGAAACTTTCTCAAATTCTTGACTTAGTATCTCAAAATCTTGACTTAGTATCTCAAAATAATGAGACACTTTCTCAAAATCTTGACTTAGTATCTCAAAATAATGAGACACTTTCTCAAAATTTTGACTTAGTATCTCAAAATTTTGACTTAGTATCTCAAAATATTGACTTAGTATCTCAAAATATTGACTTAGTATCTCAAAATAATGAGAAACATTCTCAAAATTTTGACTTAGTATCTCAAAATATTGACTTAGTATCTCAAAATAATGAGAAACATTCTTAAAATTTTGACTTAGTATCTCAAAATAATGAGTTAGTATCTCAAAATAATGAGAAACTTTCTCAAAATTTTGACTTAGTATCTCAAAATAATGAGTTAGTATCTCAAAATATTGACTTAGTAATCGCAAAATAATGAGAAACTTTCTCAAAACATTGACTTAGTATCTCAAAATAATGAGAAACTTTCTCAAAATTTTGACTTAGTATCTCAAAATAATGAGTTAGTATCTCAAAATATTGACTTAGTAATCTCAAAATAATGAGAAACTTTCTCAAAATATTGACTTAGTATCTCAAATAATGAGAAACGTTCTTAATATTTTGATTTAGGCTTAGTGCTTAGGCTAAGTCCTGGTGCACTAGCTAGCAATCTGTTGCTGTTGGAATAAGAGCTAGTCAATCATGGTTTTGGAACACTGATGCAACATTTGTTGTGCTCTCCACACCAAGCTAATATGAGCTTCATAAAGGTATCATGTACTTGTACAAAATGTTGTAAAATAATGCTAATTGCGATGTTATGACTGTGTGAGCATCATCTCCTTTTGCAGTTATTAGTTTGGTTTGTGTAGGCTATGTGCAGAAGTGCAACGTGCAGAAGGGCTGGGTGAAAGTGAACATAGATCAGCGGATGTGGTCATTATTAAATATTGTCTCAGTCAGTCACATCACTAGTCTCATGCTCTGAAACAGCTGTACCAAATTAAACATGGAAACAACCAACAACAGCTCATCCAGCTTTAACGTTACCTCAGAAAATGTCTGGATCGTTGAGAGCGTCATGACATGAACACAAAACCAAATCAGTATCCAAACCGTAGTAGACAGATGGAGTCAGATTTTTTCCGTCAGGTAGGCCCGAAACGATATAAATGAAAAGACTTTGATTGGATGAAACCGTTTGTGTGATTATGTCTGGCTATAAAACGCTATTTTAGCAATCATTGTAATGTATTTCACTTTATGGTTAAGTAATGAATAAATTACGTTTGTACTGCAATGTGTTTCAAGGATAAAACACGAGACGCTACTTTTGCTTTAAAAAAGTTGTAACCGACCAGTCTGATGTGGTGTACAATATATGTGCATTTGACGCATAACAGTTTAAAATAGCACTGTAGCAGCAGGACAGAGGTTCAGTGACCTCCTAAGGGGAGAGCAGTGATTGGTGGTTATGTAGGGAGTGAACCCTTCTATAGAATTTGACCTCTAACCCTTGTTTTGTTACCTCAGAATAGTACTGAACCCTTCTATGGTATCTAACATACACCTAAACACACCCTATATAAGCGATGATTGATGTACAGAAAGACAGAGTGGCCATAGGGCTGGGTCACTCTCCAAGCTGCTGCAGAGCTTGTAATTGATGCTGAACTCCTTGATGTAATAAACTTTTATGATCAAGAACAGTGTGAAGTGGATTTCTTCTCAACACATCATCGCAGCATTATTGTTCGGACACCACAGAAATTGGCGACCACGAAGGGACCGTGTTGTGCCTGAATTCATCGTTCTATCACAGGGCTCCATCGAGCTGACTCCCGCTCCAGAAGCTAGCATATATGGTGAGATTTCTCATAAACTGTGGGCGCTGGTCAGTTCGTGTGTCTGTGTGTGCGTTAAAGGGTACACCGGTTCGATCCCGTGTGAATGCTTGCGGGTGGATGTGTGAGAAGACTCTGTTCTAAATTTTGTGTGCGTTGTGGATAACGCAATAAAGGGTGTGTGTGAATGTAATGAAGACAGATAGATAGATATAAAAGGAAGAAAAAGGAATAGCCTAGGAGTAACGGAAAGTGAGCTTTCATAACTTTACAAAAATTAAGAATATGGGCCCTCAGATTCTTATAACCGTAAGTCATGTGGGATGGAAACTACTGTCGCGTGAAACTAGGCTTTAAGGAATAGGTAAATTGGATTAGGGAAAAAGAGAGAGTGTAACCCTGGCCAGGGTCATTCGGCTTGAATAAAAATATATAAGAAAAAGGTAATATAAGGATTAGGACAAAATCCCTTGAAAGGCGATCTTTGATGGGCCGCAAATCCTGGAAAGGCACTAGGTGAATTTTCAGGTCTGTTCAAAGGAACTGGGAGCTTGTAGAAGAAAAATTTAATTGTAAGTTACCTCTCGATACATGTGTTAACGAACTATGTCCGAAGTGGCCTCTCATTAAATATCTACAAACTCGAGGTAGCACAAATTTAGGAAGGAAAATAATAAAGGAAAATAATAAAGGAAAAAGGTGCGGCGGAAGCATGCTTTATAAATAGTGTGAAGGAATGCATTCTTGTTGACTGGATAGCTACCGTGTGTGTGAGAAATAGGAGAAGCCTAATGTGTGTGTGTGGAGAGCTGCCCCTGCTGTGTCTCTGCTGTGTATGAGAGGCTATGCAGAGGATGATAAGGCGAGGATTAAAGAAATATATATATGAATAAATAGAATCAAATACTGTAAATAAAGAAGGGAGAAAACTTAATTTCCGGCATTCTGGTGAAAGTTTCTGCACTAGTTTATGGTGGAAGTGTTTTATTTATGTAAGAGGAAACACAACATTCAGGTAGCATGTGACGTTTCAAATATATACATATAACAGTATATAAGTCAGCTATATAAGCAGCTCTCAGTCATTCTGTGCTGCTTTTGGATCTGTTTCTCCTGTGGATCAACTTTCCTCATGTCTCACAATGTCATCCCTGTTGAGGCAACACATATTGTAAGTAGGCATGATTTAGTCATGTTCACAGGGAGAGAAGGGAAATTTGGTCAAGGGGAAACTGTGTTATGAAATTTGTCAAAGTTACTGATTGGTGCTGCTGCAGGGTTTGGGTCATTTCATAATCAGCAGTTTGTTGTGTGAAGTGACTTCTTTGGGACGTGCACATTTGTTTCTTTTATATTTTACTTGCATTTTTTTTGTTTTCTTTATGTGCAAATAAACTTTTCTAAAGGCATTTTTATTGGTATTGAACTTCAAGTTATATTTCAGAACGTTTTTTAACAGAGTAAGCTTTAAATAGGAGTGAAGAGTAGGGGAAAATAGGGAATGTAAATAGATTATGATTACTCAGAGAGTTAACACTCTTATTTTATGGTTGAAATAACCTTGTGAGTACATAAAAGGATTAAATTGTTGTTTGCTTTTTTTGTTTTTGTTCTCCTGTGGTCTGAGAGACAAGAAGGAGAGAGAGGCACTGCCAGCCAGCGCGTCAGGCAACAGCTAGTGCAGCCCCGGATCCAGTCTGGCCAGTACTGTTCAATCCACAAACTCTTTACAAACACCTGTGCATATGTGTCTATACTCATTTATAATTATTACTGCTGATACACATTTAGTTTGCTTCCTTTCAGGATATTATAGACACATTTGTAATAAAAGAGAATTTATTTGTGTATGCCTGACATATTTCATGTTATGACTATCTAAAGGGAGACTTGGCAACGGACTGATCAGTTAATGTATTTGAATATTAGATATTGGAGTTTTTTGTGCAGGAGTTGTTGGGATTAAAGTTGCGTTGGAATTCCAGTTTTGAGATTATTTTGGGGTAAAACTAAGATGAGTGGGGGCTACAGAGCAATGGTGGGAGTTTATTTAATGTATGACAAAGCATCATCTTACAAGGGGTTACCCAGTGACAATTCTTGCCCATCATAGTCTTAGGAATCTGCTGAACTAGGGAAAATACACATTGACTATGCCAAGGCTTAGAGAGGCTCTTAGAGCAGGAAGATGTCACCCTGGTAAGGTGATACGGTAAATCCAGCAGAGAATTTGCTAACCTCAGAGGATGGTGAGCCACATGATGGTGTTCAAGAGGCAGAGAAATACTCAAGGCTTAGATCAGACTTGCAAGCCCTTCCAGTACGTGAGGCAGACCTCGAGTATTGGACTGATGGGTCTTGTTATTGTGTGGGAGATAAATTGTTTATTTTAAATTGCTGGCTATGCAGTAGTAAAAGCTCAAGGAACTGGATTTGTGGTTGAAAAAGCTGAAGTAATACCACAGCCTGCGTCCGCACAGCTTGCAGAACTTGTGGGGCTAACAGAAGAGTGTTTGTTAGCAGATGGACAGCGAGTGACAATATATACGGATTCTGCATAATGCACATAATGTATGTCATTTCTTTGGAGCAGTGTGGAAAGGTTGGGGGTTTAAGAAAACGGATGGTTCTCCAATACAACATCACGCACAAATAATAAAACTGTTGCATGCTATGATGAGGCCTAAAGAGATAGCGATAGCTAAGTGTGCAGCTCATTAAAACAGATGTGTCAAGAGTGACACAAGGGAACAAAGCTGCTGATGAAGCTGCAAAAGCTGTGACAGGAGCTGACAAATTGGGCAAGGTTTTTTGGGTCACTCATGGGGTGAACTTGGAAGACATAATTACGCTTAAGGAAGTAATTTTGATGCAGGAAGCTGCTTCTATGATTGATAAACGGTTATGGCTAAACCAAGGTGCTGTGAAGGATTCTACGGGTCTTTGGAGAAATCACGAGGGGCTGATAGTAGCACCTCTGGACCTGTTAGGTCTGATGATTCAGGAAGCACATGGGTTAGCCCAAGTTGCCAGGGGGGAGGTTAGGAGAAAAAATCACAAAGGAGTATGGTTTTTGGGCACCATATTTGCTTGAATAGATTGACTATGTCGTAGGCAGGTGTACAATCTGTCTGAAAAATAATGTGACTGTTCCTCCTGGTTACATTCCCACCCCAAGGGGTCCTATGCGTGAGTTGGTTGTTGACTTTGTCGATATGATTAAACCAGTTGAAAGGAAAAGATACATGCTAGTGGTTGTGGATAGACTTTCATGATGGCTCAGTCGGTTGCCAAGTTTTTGTGTAGAGAGTTCATAAGCAGGTGGGGACTTCCAGATCGAATATCTTCGGATAATGGGAAGAGTTTGTGGATAAAACAGTGAAATTGATTTTATAAAATTGGGAATTAGACAACGTCTTGGAGCAGTTTATCACCCACAAAGTCAAGGGATAAAAAATAAATGGTGTTTTGAAAAATCACATTGTCAAGAGTTGCCAACATACGGGTGGCATACTGGATATGTTCAGAGATGCACTTATAGCTTGATGGAAGCCAACAGCTGCCTTACCATTTTACAGATTGATACAGATACAGCGGCAAGATACACTGCAATTTTCAAAGGGTATTATTCCGTAGTGCATTTTCCTTTTTGCAGTCTTGCATTTTTGTAAGAGTAGGTGTCAAGGTTGTCATTTTGGAACTGAGTTCTTCGGTTAATGAATGAATGGATTATTATTTTTGACATGATCACCCACTTGGTGGAGTAGCTATATAGATAGTTTCATCTGGCAATTAAAAACTAAGCTTGATTTAATACATTTGTGCTCAGTTTGCCATCAAAACTCCTAGCTCACTGTTTTAACATGTTTAGAAGCTCAAAGGTGTTTCAAGCCAGGGCTGCAATACTGATTGTTAGTAAGAAGCAAGTACTACCAAAACTGTGGTTCAAGTTTACTAGCACACCACTGTTAATACCAACTGTAGTACCAACTGTAATGTAAAGCTTTAGGTACTGTTAAAGTTTGATGCGCAGCTAGCCCAGCAGCGTTGCTGCTTTCACAGAAAAATCCCAAATCACAGGTTTTTGTTTTGCTCTTTCCCCAATTTTCGTCAAATTCGGCACTCTGTAACTAGGTGCAAGGCTGACAGTGAGACAGTTATTAGCAGAAGTTGATTCTGAAAGTTCCAGGATGAAATTAAGCACCGAGGTTTACATTTTAATACTCTAATTAAAAAGGATTCATATTATTTGAATTATTCAGATTCATCTAGTGATCATTCTAGCCCTGCTGTGGCAAAACAACAGCAGTGAGCTATGAGAAAATGTTTGGATGTATAGTAAAATCAAGGAGTGTATTACCAAACAGAGAATTCTTAGGAACTATGGGCTGATGTTAGTAAAGTCAGGCAATGACTTTGAAGGCATTTTGTGAGCGCATTGTGCTGTAGATATACACAGTAGCCCCAAGAGAAGTGCAACATCGATGGCTTTTATCAACCAAATGCACGCAACCGAAATTCAAATATGTCGTCTTTAAATCTGGGGTCTGCTTTGGTCTGAATCTGGATAAGTTGATACTGGGTACATGATGCCCTTTTAGCAAGATAAATAAAAACTCAACTCTCAGCAGTGTAGAGTTCTGTTTCATTCTTCCTGATCACCCACATGGTAGAAATCCAGATATTACATGTCTCCTGAAGTCATCCAGACTTCATAGAACCATAGTGACGCGCATAACTCTTGTTGGAGAGAGAGATCAAGAGTGTGTGACTAGGTTTGCAGTAGCTGGTGAGCAAAGCGTAAGCCTACTAGGGGGTGACTTTGCGGTCATTCTGGGAAAGATGCAGCTGTTAAAAATCAGTTTGGTTTGTATATTTCTGTATTTTGCTGTTAATTAGAGCATTTCTCAGCTACCAGTAAATTACTCCTCTGTAAAGGAAATACTATTTATTGATGTTGTGTTGATGATTATGTTTTTTCTGTTGTGTTGTCAGTCATTACACAGGTAACAGAATTTATGTTAGAGACTTTGTCACACAAAGTGGTATCATTTATCGCATTGAGGATCAAGGTGATTATAAATGTACGGTTTATAAGCCACAGGGATTTGGAGGTCGTGTAGTGACCCTGGTGGTGATAGATGGGAATAACAGTAAAGAGATCCAAGAAGTAGAAAAAATAGGAAAATCAACAACAGTAACATCAACACTTCAGCCTGATGCAAGAGCAGTAAGAAGCAGTTCTACTCTTGTATCGTCAACAGTCTCTAAAGTATAAATGTAAGACATTTGACTACAGTGGCGCCTCAGATGATTTCGCCAACGTCATTGTCTACTGTGGTTAAGGTTAAGTTTGGAGGTTCGGCATATCTTCCTTGTAAATGTGAGAGATGGAATACGGGTGGTAATATGCCTCTCAAGTGGATAAATTGTTGCGGTAAAGATGTGTTGTTTTCAGGACCGGAGGGTGTACCCCCTAGTCAAAGAAAGTATTCTTTGTTTAATGATGTGAGGCGGTGGAAAATTGTGATTGTTCACTTGTTTAGCGTAATGCTACCTGGGAAGACCTAGGGGAATATAGTTGTGCTTATTTAGAGCCAGATTTTAAACTTGTTCCATTTCAAAATCATTGGATATGAGGTTATGTGAACCATAAGGTGACGCTTATGATGAAAGATTTAGAGCCTGTTGAAGTATCAACAGTCACCAAAGGAGTTCAGGAGCAATATACTACAGTAGTCACTCCAAGAGTGAATAATACACAGAGGACATTTGTCATTTGGCCCTTGGAAATAACTAAAAGAGTAAATACATCAACTAAGGCAATTGTTTTGGCAGAAACCTTGGAAGAAAGGGATGTTACAACGGCAATAACAACCATTGTAAATATGACACAGACACCGACTACAACTTTTCGGGAAGTTAAGGATTTGGTAGACGTAACTCAGAAGCCTGCGTTACAGAGGCAGCCTGGGGAGTAAAGAATGCAAGAAAATGATGAAGATTAATCTGAAACCGTTCAGAATATTATCCCACATGTACAAAATGAGTTCTTTACTTTTGATAAAACACCAGAAGATATGACTGATCAATATTGCTCGTTACGGGAGAGAGAAGCTACATGGAAGGCATATGGGTTTGATTCTTCTGTTTTGAAAATTACAGATGGCTGGGCAGGTAGGAATTTATGGTTCCAGCAGTTAACTCATTCAACCCAACCTCTATCTGTTATGTGTCAATCTTATGCTTTATCATGGCTGTTGTATCAGCAACAATCGTCAACAGATATAGTGATGTCTTGGTCGTCACAGTTGTTTAGACCTAGACTTAATTGTTCTTGGATAAATGAATTACCCTGTGTGAATTTGTCAGATCAGAAGGAAAATAAGTTAACAGCAAGTCCTGAAGCAATGGAGGTAAGACCTGTGAGGGCTAGTAGCTGTTTTGTTCAAATAAGATGTATGAGGGGCCAGGGATGCTTATGGGAATATCAAGTGTGATGATTATATGATGTCTTTGGATAAGCATGACTGTAAGGTTAGTGAAAACACATATGAAGTAACTTTTGCTGTGCCATCTAGTAAGAAGGGAAGGACTTTGATGGTAAGAGATCAGCTTTTGCCTGGCAATGTGACTATAGGGAATTTTCAAGATATTTGGTGGATTTGTGGTGATAAGGTCTATATATTTTTACCTTATGGATGGATAGGATGTTGTTATATGGCGACGCTAAAACTTTCATATGAGGTGTTTACAATCCAAAAAGGGGAAACGCTTGATATAGCTCATTCTGATCCTGGTTCTGGAAATAGGGTGAAAAGGAGCATCATTCATAATCTTGAATCCTACCATTGGAGGATAAGTCTAGGCGAGAAGTGGGGACTTGGACTTTTTCCACGGTATGGTGTAACATTTTTGGCAGATCACATTGATAATATTATTTATACTTTGCAGGGTTTTGCAAATTAAACTACAGAGGGTTTAATCTTCTGTCAAATACTCAAAGAAGTCACAGACTGACATTGTTGAAACATGACATGGCTCTTGACTATATTTTAGCCAAACAAGGTGGTTTGTGTGTGGCTATGAACTTGACGGGGGACGGTTGTTATACTTTGATCCCCGATAGTTCTGATAATATCACTAGTGTTATAGATGCATTAAAGAGTATAAGGGATGCGTTTGGTCAATCTGAGGGAGCTGGATGGTCAGCAAATGCTTAGTTCCAAAATCAGTTAGGACCAGTGGGAGCAGTGGTGGTTCAGATTTTGGTAACAGCCTTTGTAGCGCTGTGTTTGATGTTTTGCTTTTGTACGGTGCTATTGACTTTTTGCAAAAGCTATGATATTGAGATGGGTTGGAGTAATAATGCCTAGGGAGAACACTTAGATGCCTTTGTTAACTATGGCTGATTTAGATGGAGATGATGAAGTGGAACCAGATGAAGTAATGATGGAAAGATATCCATTTTAATGTTACTTTGTATTTCCATACATTGAGGTTTTAATTTTCATGTGTTATTTGGCAACAAGATACTGGTTGGTGTTTTCTTTTCTTCCAGAGTATATGGGGATGTACAGATGGGGATACAGATACTCAAACAAGGACAATATGAATGGACTCTGGACAAGGACGGTGTGGAAACGTCTGGATTGTATCGACACTACACTGGAAGTCGACACTGCTGAGGAGCTGCAGTGGAATAACTTCCTATGTCTGCTTTGATATAGATATGAATACATATTTGAATGAATAATACATAATTAACTATCATATTCTTTTAGTGTTAACTGTGTAAAGACTTATACTTTCAGTTATGGGTTAATATATGGGGACCTCAGGTTTTTCTTTTTTTCTTGATGCTTAGGGATATAGGGTCTAGGCAGGGAAAGGTCCGTTGGAGGGTCCGATGGGTTGACTAGCCTGAATTCGGACGTAGTTTTGATTTTATTTCATTTCCTGAGGTCTTCACATGTATTGGCTAAGCCATATCTCTGTATAGACTGATAAAGATATCTTTTATTAATTAAGGGGCAGAGGGGCCGTGAGAAAATTTTCCTGTCTAGGTTGTCTTGAAGGGCATTTTGGAATGAAGGCTGCCGGACAGGTTTTTCGTTCTCACACTCCATACAGGTGATATATTGTTAAAAATGATTGCAAGAATCATGTGTTGGAGAAATTGTTCTCTTTTTGTTTTTCGAGACTCAATTAAGTCTCGCAGGGGGGAATATGTGGTGTACAATATATGTGCATTTGACGCATAACAGTTTAAAATAGCACTGTAGCAGCAGGACAGAGGGTCAGTGACCTCCCAAGGGGAGAGCAGTGATTGGTGGTTATGTAGGGAGTGAACCCTTCTATAGAATTTTAAACACACCCTATATAAGCGATGTTTTCATGTACAGAAAGACAGAGTGGCCATCGGGCTGGGACACTCTCCAAGCTGCTGCAGAGCTTGTAATTGATGCTGAACTCCTTGATGTAATAAACTTTTATGATCAAGAACAGTGTCAAGCGGATTTCTTCTCAACACATCATCGCAGCATTATTGTTCGGACACCACACTGACGTGTGTAGAGGTCTATCTGGTTATACTGTAGTAGCCTGTTGTTGATTAGACGATTAAATGTAGGGAAACAGTTAAAGGTTGTGCGTAATGGCACTGCTCTCTGGCGCGCAACTTCTCCGTGGCTGCAAATTAGATCAGTCCTGCTGGCTTCAGATGCTGCAGGGATTTCATGAACTGATGGAGAAGCTTTTCGTACAATAAAATTCTGTGGTTGTAGTGCAGTTATAGCAACAGTGAAACCTATGCCATTGGTTATGCTAATGTCCATTCAAGAAGCCGAAGGCTAAAAACGGGGCAAGATTTGTGATTTGTGTAAGGGTTAGCACAAGTGCCTCAGAAATCAAAACAATAATTAGTAACTTGGGTTCTATACAGACTACACATACAGTACATAACATGTATGTGTCAGTGCATTTCAAATTTCTCATGTGGTGTCACATATTTGAAATAAAAGAACTAGAGCATTTCAAATTTGGACTGACTGGAGTATTAGGACAGTTGAAATGCAAAGTTACAATGCCCACTTTCTTGCAAAATCATAGCTCACCAGTAGCATCTTGTTGTGTATATATGATTAATGATAGCCTACACTAACTTTTCTTGTAACACATGCTCACAGGATGGATGATCTTAGTGACTTTTTGAGACAGAGAAATGTTTCTGAGTAGACAATAAATACACCGGAGCATGAAAAGGTACTTAAGTTCAAAAGCAAAATATTTTAGTCAAACAAATGTTCTTTTCATGGAGACATTTTCAGTCTTTTCTTCAAAACATACCTTGCAAACCAAATATGCCTAGCAGTGTTTGGATTTTGTAGGCGGAAGGAAAACACTCGAAAATTGAAGCTTTTTGAGCGCCTGAAGACAAAATTGGCCAAAAGAAAACCTTGTGATAAAGCAGCGAGCAGCCCAGACCAAGAGGAGCATGCCCAAAAAAAAAATGCTTTGAAGACAGTGAGAAAATTAGAAATTGGATGGATGCATTATGATAGTGAAAAAGAGGCTTTCAAGCAAGTGAGAGCTAAACGAGGAGGGGGGATACGAAAAATCAACATCTCAAAGGATGCTCAGAAAAAAGATTTGATACAGGAAGCAATTAGCCTGTTTTTTCCAGATGGGAGAAATATTCAGGGACACATAACAGATTTGAGTTAGATCTCAAAGATTATCAAGAGGTAACAGTTGACAATGTAATCACATCACAGTTGGACAATTGTACACTGACACAAAACTTGCTCTTCTTAGGTTTTATTTAACCACACAAAGAAAAAAAGACAGTCCACACAGTCACAGCGCAGGTTTGGCTCCATCTTTGGAGAGACAAGAAACCTCTCAGAATCAGCCTTCCACTTCTCCTCTCAGTGTTGTTACAGCACAGCCACCTGCTACATTTGAAACAGTTAGCCCTGATGTGATATTTCTTGGGAACACTATAAGTGATGACAATTTTGAATTTTCACTATATTCTTCAGAGGGTGTGAGTGATGATGTTTTTGAGAGTAGCAATGTTTTTATAGGAGACTTTTCTGAAAACAATGAACACCCACCAGAAGGACATTCAAAAGTATCTCACCACATACTTGAGGAATGCTGATTTGCAGCATCTGTGTTTGTTCCTCAGGTTCAGTACAGGATCAGATCTCTGCCTGGGGAAGAATATCATTTTTGCATTTACCCAGACTCAAGGTTTTCAGAGATGACCTGTGGCCCACACATGTGGCTGTGTGCTGGAGCTGTCAGTCCATTATGACAGCTATCCTGACTTCAGTTCTGAGATGAACAAGGTGCTGGAGTCTAATGTGTGGGTAATGGACATCATATAATCTAGTCCAGGGAGTATGTGTGTGTTTATTGCTTTTCACACACAATTTCAGTTTCACAATATTAATCGTTTTATTTCCCTGTATAATGTCAGTGACAAAGCATCCTCATGTCAAACCTTGCAAAAGATTGAAACAGATAGCTCTACACAGTAATGGCAATGTATTCGTAGTTGATACCTAGATTTGTTAAGGATAACACCATAGGACATAATAGTATCACCCTATTGAGACCAAGGAGGGCAACGATGTACATTTAAATAACTTTTGTTGGCACAGAATCTTGTCTATCAAGGTCTATGAAAACAATGTGTTTAGCGTTTGTTTTTGAGCTAAGCAACTGTTAATACTACCAAAGTAACATATTTGCTGGTATTAGTTAATGTCACTCAAGGTTAAGATCTAATGACGCTGTAAATGGCAGACTGACCATTGTAAGATTTTTTGAAGTATACATGCCAAAAGTAAGCATAGTCAAGGTGTAAAGATCTAATAATGTTCATAAGTAGAAGAAAGAGTGATTCTACAATTTCTACAGTGTTATCTTGCTCTGGAAGAATGTACACAACACGTTATGAAAAGTGCACCATCACATCTCCACTGTGGTAGTACTTGCTGCTTGGCTACTGCAGCGAATTATAGTGTATTTTTCAGGAGTTAACGATCCGCTTTGCATTAACTGTTTGAAACCAGACCAATGTAAACTAACCTGCTTTATGCTTGACACAAGTTCTGTTGTAACATTTGTTTTTATACAATGTTATGTTATATGTTTTTGAATGTTCAACTCTCAGGGTAAGTCACTCAGAACAACCATCTTGTCTTGGTATTTCTAGGCAAAATCATCAGACATATCAGTTTACACACAAAACCTACAGCAACATAATTTTCTCATTAGCGTATACAGTAGCATACATTTGTTGTTAGGTACAAAATAATCTTATTTGTTACACATAAGAGCAAAAGGGAAACATAGGAATATGTTTTAGAATCATTACAAAAAAACTCACAATTCCTCCAAGTGAAATTGATGACTGTATGCCTTTTTTTGTTTGCATGAGAAATTGCCATGTTACCATATTATTGCTGTACCTGTTACCATTACAACGTTACCACGTGTGTGTCATGTTCTTTCATTGACAACATATTGAACAATGCAGTACTGTACTGTTACTGTGTATATGGTGCACACTATTACAGATGCATCTCTACATACAGGACATGTGGAAGGCAATCTAGCACTCTGGCAAAAAACAATTGAAGCAATTGAAAGTAAGATACTTTGTTGGGTTGTATAAGGCTATATAGACAGAGGGCTACAAAAACATCCTATAATTCTAATTTTCATTTCATTTAAAGAAGTGTCACTTTTGTACCCACCATAAATTCCTGTATTTCAGATGTTGTGAAATAAACAATTCAGGGCATATTTATGTAATAATAATAATAATAATAATAATAATAATAATAATAATAATAATAATAATAATAATCTTTATTTGGAGGCACTTTTCAAAAAAATATAGGCTACTGTGGTAGGCCTATTTAGCTTTTTCTCAAAGCACATACTTTATTCCTCCAGCCCATCTATAATCATTTGACGAAGTCTTAAATAAAGGTCAGTAACTTCATACACATCATCAGACATTGCCAAGTTGTGCTCAGCCATAAGTTCCATACATAAGTGAAACACATCCTCATCACAGGGATAGTCATTAAAACAACTGTCCTTGCGACATATTTCTACCTTCACTTTATCAGCTGGCTGCAAGAAATTCTGAGCCCCCTAAAGGTTGGGAACTGCATACATTATGGAAGGGCGACCGTGAGGAGACCGAGGATTGTGGGTTGTTCTTATGCGATGGTCATTCCAGGCAGTTACAACTGCATCAAGCTCCTCCTATACAACCGACAGAAAAAGAGTGAAAACGTTTGTTAGAAAGTAATTTGTGTGCCGTATCTCTCACAGTTCTGTATTGACAAGTAATAGATATTTAGGATTCTGTACCTGTATTATAGTTTGGAAGTGGATCAGTGATTTATCAATGAAGCTGTCAACAAAATGGCCATCTGCTCTCAGCTGGTCGAAATGGTCCATCCAAAACTGGGTGCATTCTGTCCTCAAGGTGCACCACCAACGTCCAATCCTTTGATTGCCAGTACTTGGACCTAAAGTGACACACTGTGTACCGTTCTCATCCTCACTGTTGTGCAGAAACTTCTGCATTACTGCAACATGGGTATTCTCAGTACCATGATCTAACCTGACTTTTTGTGGACATTCATTGTTTTTGGTCACAGCATCTATAAAATAACCTGCAATAATACGAGGGTCATTGTTGGTTTTGTATGCTTCTAGCCATATCATTTTCCTTGAGAAGCCATCTATGCAACCACTGATACATATGCCATAAGGCTTTAATTTGTCATACCCATCTACACGCCATACATAGTTTGGCCCACAACTGACATACATACGCCGTCTCAAACGGTTGCGAGCACGCAGATCTACCCCATTCTCGTCTATCAGTCGCATCAGTTGACGCACAGTTTCTCTGTCGGTAATTATCCCGGCCATCCAACATTTCTGGTGCATCCATCTGTAGCCATGCTGTTTGCCGGATGTTTGTAGTTGTTGGTCAATAGAGGATGCCACTTCAACTTCATCTGTCTTATTTTTTCTCCGCCAAAGCTGGTTCTTTTGCAGCTTTCTCTCTAGGGTCCAGAGGCTTAGTTTAATATCATGGGATTCCTCCAAAACCACTAAAATTTCATGATTTGTAAATCCACGTCTAAAGTAGTTTTCAATTATGGTATCCATTTGGGTCTATTAAGCTTTGTCTCACCCTCTTGCTTCTGTTGCTTTGGCGCATGTGAGAAAGCAGCACAGAGGCCCTATGCAAATTCCGAGTTTTCTCAATATTTTGAGGTACTAACTCATTAAATTGAGATACTAACTCATTATATTGAGATACTAACTCATTATATTGAGATACTAACTCATTATTTTGAGATGCTAAGTCAAAATGTTGAGAATGTTTCTCATTATTTTGAGAAACTAAGTCAATATTTTGAGAATGTTTCTCATTATTTTGAGATACTACGTCAATATTTTGAGATACTAACTCATTATTTTGAGATACTAAGTCAATATTTTGAGATACTAACTCATTATTTTGAGATACTGGATCTTTTTTTTTTCATCTATGTTGCGGAAACGGGCTTCCATAGGACAGTTGAATAAATAATAACTAGAAATAAAACAATTTTTTCATGGTGCAGTGCTGAGGATGAATTAGGAGTCTCACAGCCTGAGAGAAGAAGGTGCTCTGGAGTCTGGAGGTGCAACAGGAGATTCTTCTGTGTTTCTTGCCAGACAGCAGCAGGGTTAACTGGCTGTGGCTATAGGATCCTTAGGGCTCTGTACAGGCACCTCACCTCGCCAAAAGCACTGATGACCAGTAGATGGGTACCAATGATCTTCTGAGCAGTTTTAATCACCTGCTGCAGAGTCCTCCTGTCCAGGGCCGTGCACATGCCAGTTTGATGTTTCTATTGCTCCTCTGAGAATGTTTTTAATCAATTATTTTTTGGGTAATTATGCCTTTATTGTCGATCATACAGTGAAAAGAGACAGGAAATGCAAAAGAGAGAGAGAGTGTCATGTCAAAAGAGCCAGGCCACACCTGTTCAGATTTGAACCCAAGCCACAGTGCTAAGTCCTCATAGTCTTTGTATATGGTAAACGTGCTCTACTAGGTGAGCTAACTGACACGCTGGCTCCTCTCTTAAAGATCTTGGCACTGGAACTTTTTTTTCTTTACCAGCGTGAAGATGTGAGATGACTATTTCAGGTTTTCTGTGATGCTGATTCCCAGGAATCTAAAACTGTTCACCTGCTCCACCTCAGCTCCACTGATGTAGACAGAATTGTGTGTCTTCACGTCCTTTTTGCCTATCAACAATCAGCTCCTTTGTTTTGCTGATGTTGAGAAGTAGGTTGTTCTCTGTGGTCCATCCAGCAAGATTGTTGATTTCACAACAGAGTTGTCATGTCAGGTGTTGCAGTCATGGGCGTACAGCGTGAACAGGAGGGGAGGTGAGCGAACAGCCCGAAGGGTTATATGGACCCCCAATGTGTTTCAATTTTTTTTATTTTTTTTAATTTTTTTTTTAAACCTGTCCTGCCCAGCAGCCTGGTATAGAGTATAATGACCTGGATACCATATTGTGCCAGACAGATTTTACTTTAACAAGAGAGTATTAAAATACTCCTTTGTCTGTTTTATTATTTATTTAATTATGTATTGATTTGTCACCGGGCCGGACAGGGGGGCAGACACGGGGATGGGGGGGCACAAACAGACAGCACAGAGAAAGGACAACACCTGTAAGAGAAGGGGGAAAGGGGGATGGAGGGTGGGGACAACAGGGAAAAGCAGTGGGAAACACCAATTGCAGAAAGCAAGGAAACCTGCAATAGAACAGAGAGGGGGGCTTGGGGAGGAGAAAAACAACAACAACAAACAAACACAAACAAAAAAACAATAAAAAAAATAATAATAGTAAAAGACAACCAGCTGAACAGCAGCAATAAACAGCTGACATATTAAGACAACTAAGAGAACAATGAAAACAAGAAACAGTCACACACACTAAATAAGCAACACAGCACAGCCATGAGAGCTGGAATAATAATTAATTTAAATAAGTAACTGAAAGAAAGGCATCAGGAATAATTCTACCAGGGACAACCTAAGTTTGATTGTGTCTGTGTGTGTCTGTGTGCGTGTGGGTGAATGTGTCTGTATGTGTGTGTGTGTACATGTGTGTACGCATAAGCCTATTAAAGAATGTAGTTGTTAGTGAGAGTGGGACGCCACGACTGTAACAGGCAGGCAAGAACCCCAGTAGCCAATAGGGGTGGGAGAAAGAAAAAGAATAAATCAAATAAAAAAAACAAAAAAAACAAAGACTCCCAGATGCACTGCGATGCAAACGCAGAAGACCCCGACCCAAATGCCAGTTGGCAATGTAATGCCGACCGAACGCAAAAAGCGTAACCCGCGGAAGAGCAGCGCCCGGACCGACCGCGGCGCGCACACATGTGTTTCAATTTAAAAGCTGGGGTCAGGGTGGTGGGGTTACTTTGGGTTTTGAGAGTAAGTCAAACTCAAACTTGACTGAACAGGATAAGATAAATCAAGCCCAACACCTGTTTGTCTTTCTCAGGTTCAAGGACATGTAGTCTAACTCCAGAAGTCCGTCTCTCTACGTGATTCAGCTCGTCTGGTCACCAGCCAGTTTCATCTGGACAGCAGTCAAAATAAGATTGATCTTTGCCAGTCATGAACTTTTATTGCATGGTTGAGAGATTGTAGGGTGTTTAGTGTGGACAACTTGTCGAATTACATTAGATAAAGTAAATAAAATCAAACAGTCTGTCACCAGAAGTAGTTAACTGTATGTGTAAAGATATTACTTTTTTATCAGTATTGTTCTGTGTTTTTACAGACTTTTACAGCCATAGCTGGTGCTCTGTGTTAAGGGTTTTTAGTTTGGGCTTCTTGTTTGTATTTATCTTAAGTTTTGGCCTAAAAGCTGTTAACAGTGTTATCAGGCAGACTTTGGCATTAGAGAAATATGAATATTGCCAATTTCCTTCACACAAAGTTGAAGGAAAGTTTACTCACAAGCAATGGGAGTCTCTCTCTGCCATCAAACAGCCATGCACGGCTTGAAACAAATACAGCAGCAGATCTCTCATCTCAAATTAACTAGGACAGTGATTATTATCATACTCACTGTCCTTCTTTTACTGCTACCCATGTAGCTCTCTGATTGGCTTCACTCGCACAATAAGAATTTGACGTGACAACCAATGCCTGCGAGCAATAATACCACACAGGAGGTGGGGTGCAGGTCTTCAGCTGTGATTGGCCAGAGCACTGGTCCAAGAAGAGTTCTGTTCTGTATTTGTGTGTATGTTTGCGCGTATGTGTGTAATGGGAATACCAGCGTCAAAACAGTCTCACCAACTCATGACCTGTCTTGAACCTCACAGATGAGTGAGTTTGAGCATTGCGATGTGTGAAATGTTTACAGTATATTGACTCACACATCATACACTGACTACCACAAATGGCTGATTATCTAGTGTGTAAGCCTCACTTTGTTATATAATTGCCATATGACTGGGAAAAATCCATAATGTTTTTTAGTAGATGACCTGAAATGACTTACTACAAGAAAAACAGGACTCCAGGCTGACTCTGTCACACAGCATATGGCTGAGTTGAACAGCCAGAGGGAGTGCAGCAGCTGGGCTTGTGGACTATCCCGTCTCTATTCCAGCCCCTTGGCACCAGTTATGTGCTATGGCAATGGCGGCACATGTAGACGTAGCGGCAGCTAGCTCCTTCAAACTATTTCAGTTGACTGTTTATATTAATCTATTATTTTTTTCTGGCTTTATTGATGAAACATCATTAAATGATGTCTGATTGAATCTGAATCTGAATTTGATTTAAAGAGCTAAGAGAAAATTGTGCAAACTGACTGGTTCAGAATTTGACTAATTTTGACCAATGGCTGTCTAGATGCAGTGACCGGTAGCTCCTTCAAACTCTGCGCTACATTTTTGTGTTTCATCTGTTTACCCATGACATAAATGCAGTCATCGGAAAATTAAGCCGGGGTTTGGATTAAAGAGCAGCGGACCTTGAGGCGATCCACCCAGCCAGATCAGCCAGACCAGGCTTCATGGCAGCTGTGGTGATCGTCCCAGGAGGAGAGGAAAGAGAGCCGAGATAGCCCCCTGTTCTAATGAAGTGCTTTGAGAAAACTGCTTCTCCAGCACATAAAGAATAACATCCCAGCCAGCCTGGACCCTCACCAGTTTGCTTTCAGCACCAACAGACCCACAGAGGGTGCCATTTCCACTGTCCTCCACACAGCCCCCACACACCTTGTGAAAAACATCACCTACATCAGAATGCTGTTTGTGGATTTCAGATCAGAATTCAACACAATCTCCCCCCAGGAAACTGATTGGCAAACTTAGCACTCTGGGCTTAGGTACCACACCCTGCAACTGAATGTTGGACTCACAAATAGACCCCAGACAGGATTGTTGGCCACACGTCCTCCGCTCTAGTTCTCAACACTGGGGCCCCCAAGGGCTGTGTGCTCAGCCATGACTGCATCCCCCAACATGGAAATTACTCTGTTGTGTTTGCAGACGACACCACCATCATCGGCCAGATTTGAAACAAAGATGAGACTTCATATCGCGGGGATATGGTGAAGTGGTGCACAGAGCACAACCTATTTCTCAATGTCAGCAAAACCAAGGAGCTGGAACTACAAACTGCATCTCATTTTACAACTCTTTTGTAATATGAGAAATAAATTGACTTTGTACCTTGTACCTTGTATTCCAGTATTATAATTATATAATATATTTGTACAAACCATTAGAAACACCTCTCAATTTACACTAAGAAAAGACACATGCACTAATTAACAACATATAGTTGAATCAAGTCTCGTAGTCAAATGGATCATTAGTAGCTTCACAAAAATAGGATTTATTTTAGGACTGTTGTAATAAAATGCATTATTGCATAAGAAGTGAATAAACTGGAAACACACTGTACAGTGCATTGTACTTTGGCAGATGTAAATGGAAACACTGTTTCTTGACAACAAAAAAACAACAACAATTGTCATTATTAAAGATTGTCTCTTATTCAGTAATTTGATATGAGTCAGATGATGTATTATCTAATCATGAATCAATTTCACTTTCGATATAGTTAAATCAGAAACTATTTTAATAATCAATTAATCATTTACGTTAAGTTTTTCAAGTAAAAATGCAAAAACAAAATGCAGGTCCCATCCTCTCAAACGTGAGGATTTGATGCTGATCGTTTTCATGTTTGATAGTAAACTGAATCTTTTTGAGTTTTGGCCTAATGAATATAACCGGGCTATTTATTAAAATGTTTACTAAAATGAATGTTGAGTAGAATATGAAATATGAAAAGACAACGTCAGACTCAGTAGTTCCTCTAGGCCCTTGTCAAACCTGACCACTGATGACATGTTCGGCAGCATGTCATCATTCTACCGCTGGCTGTAGATAATTGATGGACCTTCTGGGGAAGACCTGGTCTGATTAGGAGAGATGGCATTAATCCCACTTCGGATGGAGAAGCTCTCATATCTCATATGTGCTTCCATTATCGCAGTTGCCCACCTGAAACCCCATAGTGATGGTGTCTGCCCCATAACCCCTTAAATAAATTAAATCAAGTAAAGTGAAGAAGATCTGTGCATGAAAACCTGATAAAAAAACAAAACAAAACAGGATAATAAAATGTGGACTCTTGTCTACGGATAGATATCTATGGATCTATGTCATTTTAAGCTGTACTAGTAAATGATTTAATATCAGATTACTATATTGATTTATTTTGTCTTCCTGAAACATGGCTGGCTATTCATGTGGATGTCAACAATGATAGCCTTACTACTGCGTTTATCTCACTATTAGATTCAATTGGCTTCTGTCAGTGTTCATAAACTGACTCACCGTTTTTTACAACATCCTCCTCCTTGTTCTGGCAAATGGTACTGAAACCGAACATTTAATAGTCT
This sequence comes from Micropterus salmoides, assembly GCF_014851395.1. Lineage (NCBI taxonomy): Eukaryota > Metazoa > Chordata > Actinopteri > Centrarchiformes > Centrarchidae > Micropterus > Micropterus salmoides. The sequence goes on from NW_024041373.1 coordinate 15,726,770, forward strand.
TTTCACAGAATCCCTTTTTATCTGACAGACATCTAATAATCCCTATTATTAGACTGTATGCCATGAGGCACAAATTCCTACACTAGATCACACTTATCTGATAGATAAATGCTGTAGCTCAATTTAAGGAAGTGATTTAATTCAATACCATGTCTCAATATAACTGAGGACTCTTCATCTAACTTCAGTCCCTCCCAAATTCATCATCTCCTTAATAGTAATGCAGGCTCTGTAAATTACACTTGACTCTGTTCCCTCTCTAAAAAAATATAATAAAACGAAGAAGGTTAGCTGCATGGCATAACCCCCAAACCTCGCAAATTAAAGCAAATGTGAAAACTTGAAAGGAAATGGCGTTCCACTAATCTGGAGGAATTGCGTTTAATCTAGCAGGTTAGTCTTAAAACATATAAGAAGGCCCTCTGTAATGCCAGAGCAGGCTAATACTCGTCATTAATAGAGAAAAAGAAGAACCACAAGTTTCTTTCAGTAGTGTAGTCAGGCTGGCAGAGTCACAGCTTTGACAGGTAAGTAAAGCTTATTTAAAAATAGCACCTTTCACAGAACAAACCTGCATTACAAGAGTAAAATAAAACAAATAAGACCATCAAAAAAGAAAAACAACATCGTAAAATAGTAATAAATAATAAACAATAAAACATAAGCAACAACATCATAAAAGCAATAAAATAATCAAGCAATAAAACATAAGCAATAACAGACCTTAAAATACAGACGTTTGCAAACTTTCAATAGCACATGGCGAGACAAAGGCCTCAAATAAGACCGCAGAATGTATGTCTACCTGTATGTCACCTTTTGATTTCAGTGGAGCGTGCGGAACAACTAGTATATCCTGGTTTGAAGACCTAAGTGACCTGCAGGTCAGAGATGCACTCATGTATTCTTATGTATACCCATGAATTCCTATTGCACTCACTAGTAATGACCCCACACACTCCACACGCACACCTATACCTTGAGTCTCTTATGTCAGTGGTTCTTAACCTTGGAGTCGGGATCCCCCTGGGGGTCAGAACATGGTCCCATGGGGGTCGCGAGAATGCTACTATAGACACAAAAATAGAAAAGAAATAACTTAAAAATAACTAGACAGACTATAGTTGTGAATGGAATCACTTTGGGTGGACACTGTAAATATTTTGCACGGTTTAATCCAGTAGGTGGTGGTAATGCCAACCGCTATAAAACACCAAAGAAGAATAGGAATTTAAAAAAGGCAACGTTAATATTAAGCTAGGTAGCTAACATTGATCCTGAAGTATATTCATCCTCAAAAAGGGGTCAGACTGCCAGAGGTGTTAAGAACCCCTGTCTTATGTCAAACACATCTGCTTGCCCTCCTCTTTCTGTTTCTCTCTCCCTGCATGTGTCTGCTCTGCTGACTTTCACTATCAGCAGCAATGTTAATGTTAAGCCCTGTAAAATGTGTGCTGGCTTTGGGCCGTCTCATCCTCTCTGTATCTTTGCAGCATCAATTCATCATGGTATATGTCATGGTGTTGGATTGCTCCAGAATCACTTACTTCACCTTTAAGAGTATGTATAAGATTTTCCACTTTGATAAAGCTTATAGTTAGGTCTAGTTCAGGTGAGCCCTGAACCTTCCCCTAGTTATGCTGCAATAGGCCAAGACTGCTGGGAGATTTATCTTGATGCAGTGAGCTCCTCTCTCCTCCACCCTTTACATTTGTATGCATACTTATTCCATTAATGAATGTTACTAATTCGACATCTTCCCTCTCTTGTTGGTTTTCTCTTCCCTCTGTGATTTGCATAAAGTGAACTAAAACTTCATCATGTGTTGTAAAATGATAATGTGAAACTTGGACTATGCTACTGTATGTTCTCTTTCCTCCTGCTCCTCCCCCCAATCCAGCTGATTGAGACAGTTGTCCGCTCACCCCAAATAGTACAGTCCTGCTCTGTATGAAAAGTGCAATGACATAAATTGTAGCCAGCCACTGACTGAGCAGACTTGGTGCGTTCTCTCTGTAATATCACTAACCTCCTGCAGGGGGAGGTGTTGCTCTGAGCCATGAGAGCTGACAAAGCGATCACTGGGCCTCTGGAGCTACTTTTGGACTGCACCTGAAGAGACAATGAAAAATCTAATCTTACAATAACATTTTTTACTCTCCACTAACACGTGTAGATTTCAGCAAATAAGAAATGCAAATAGTGCTCATTAACATAATTAAAAAGATCAGGAGACTGAAGGGTTGTATATGTTGGTATTGTTGTCAAATACTAAATTATAGATGCTATTTATTATATTCATGGTTGTTAACAGCTTGAATATAACAGATATAAAATAATGCAGTTACATAGCCCCAATGAGAGCTCCACTCGGCACCATGCTGCACCTGGTACTTAACCTGAGCCTTGTTTCACACCAGGAATTCCTCTTGTGTCACATTCACATAAGCAAGGCTTTCACTGTGATTGGACTAATCTGAGTTTAGAGGGCTTAAGGGGTTGAAAACATCAGATTTCTCCACATCAACAGCGAAGCACAGTCTGGTGAGTATCACCTTTTTACATTTTTTGTTGACATATTGTACATTATCAAATATTAAAGTTAAATGTTTAGCTATTAACATAACATAACCTTTTCATTTTACTGGTATTTGTCTTTTGTTAATATGTGGAATTTGTGCACGTTAATCCAATCAAATTCTGAACAATAACATTTGTAACAATGACTTAGATAATCTTTGTGTTTAGAGTTCTTAAGAAACCTTAATTAACAAAACATGTACTGGTGCACCGGGTTCTGATGCACAAAAACAAATAAAGATACAGATATGCTACAGATATGCTTCTTTCTCCTGGTTCCTGGAGCAGAAGCATATTTGAAAGTTAATCTTTTTGCGTGTTTTGTCTATAGGTGGCCTGTGGAGCGAGTTAACGGTCATGGCGACTGTGACTACGCTCCTTAAGGCCATGAGCCTGTTTGTCGCAGAGTTTATCAGCTCCATCACAGACTGGTTCCAGACCAAAGCAGCATGGGCCAACCTAGAAGTGCTGGAGAACACAGAACTGAAGACCACTGGAGGCGGTGAGTCAGAAAAAAGAAACAAGCCAAATTTTTTAACTTGCAGACATGCTGCATTTTGGCACTGAAAAGTTACATTCTTTTTAGTATGAAATTCCTCATCTTAGGTTTTAATGTCTGTCTGATAATCCACAAACTCTTAGTTGGCCAAAACAACAAATGCATCATTCATAAGGGACAAAATTTATGGACTCCTTCATCTGAAGAGTCAGTGATATTTAGTCTTGCTCCTCTGTCTGTTTTAGTCATTGAGCAACACAAGGCCAAAACTCTGTGGGAGAAGACTGGAGCTGTGGTCATGGTTGTACGGCGACCTGGATGATTATTGTGCAGAGAGGTATGAAATGACATGGCTGTGTGTGTATTAGTCATGAGAACTCTGCAGTCAGTAGTTCACTTTTTCATTCATGATTCTCTCTGTCCTTCCCTCTCAAGGAGGCTGCTGAGCTGTCCTCTCTGAAGTCCCAGCTGCAGGATCTTGAAGTCCCTCTGTTTGCCGTGGTCAAAGAAAACCTTGGCAAAGAGCTGGACTGCTTCAAGAAGTACTTCTCTGGGAAGGTCTATGTGGATCAGAAGGTGCTGCTTTTGCAACACCCCCCCCCTCCACACACACACACACACACACACACACACACACACACATAGCAGGTTAAACATGGAGGGTTATAGAATTAAAGACAATATCTGCTCTGATATCATTCTCATAGAGAAATTTCTACGGCCCTCAAGTGAGGTGGATGTGTCTCTCCATGTTCTTGCGTATTGGCGTGTGGAGGAACATCTGGCGGGCCTACCGGAGGGGCTTTGGGGGAAACATAAGAGGTGAAGGGCTTGTCCTGGGTGGAGTCTTCATCATTGGGCCTGGAGATCAGGTAGGCTGTAACTGACAGTATAAATATTGTCTTGACAAGGATGGATGTTTTCATGAGTTCTGGCTGTGTTATTTTTTCACCCCCAGGGTATTCTACTGGAGCACCGTGAGAAGGAGTTTGGGGATAAAGTGAATATGCTGGCAGTACTCAGAACAGCCCGCAAAATGCGAGACGACGTGGTCAGATAGACCTCAAAATGTGAATCAATGTTTGCTATTGTGGGATTATGTATAATGGCTGCATCATGTTGCCATTTGCTTGTCTGCATTCTTTAAGCTTTAGCCAGGAGCTTTCCCTACACCACCATCTAATATGCTGTACTCTACTCATACTTGTAAATCTAAAGTCTGCATTCAGGTTTTGCTGCTATGTGTTGCAAAGTCATATTCTGTGGTTAAAATGTGCTACAACTGTTTATTGACCCATCTGTCTGCATGTCTTGGTTGTGTGATGGTCTTTTGTGTGATTTAATGAAGAGCTGTTTCTAAACTCTGCTGAGAGGACAGCTCTGATGCTAGCACACAAATCCAACACTTTTAACCATAACAACACAATCTTGGCCTGATGGTGACATGAGGATGATTGAACCGTTGGAGTTATTAAACGCAATATGTGTTTGTCATCAAATATACCAATAAACCAGTCGTGCTTACAGAAAGATTAAATGCCTATTTATCTGTCCATGCATTTGTTTTGCTCCTTACAAAGACTACTGTTAAAGTTGAAATATTATCCAGCCATCTGGTTCGATTAGTTTCCCTGCTCTCTGGTACGTCTTAGTGCGCATGCTCAGTGCATGATCTGTTTACAAAAAAACGCTTATTCAGGGCGGCATTGTGTGTCACTTCATTGATTCTGGTGAGTGTGCCTTTATTACAAAACATCTCAATAAACCTAATAAAATAGCGACAGCGTCTAAACAGGCGCATCTGCCTCGACAAGCCCTGCTAGCTCCAGGCCCAGACTCATTAAACTAACCAGAGCTAACTGCTAATTTATCAACCGCTGCGACTGACTTTGGAGGGCACCGAAATACTGTATATATTATGTAACGTTAATCATCACTCTACTATAATAAAAAATGCTCAAATGGCCCAGTCGTGCGCGGTTATTTTAGGTATTTTAAGTGTAGCCTGTGGAGCCATTAGGTAATGTCATTGATTAGACATTAATAGTAGCAAGGTCGTTAGCTGCATAATTAACGTTAGCTGTTTACCTGCGGGCTGAAAGGGCGGTTACTGTTTAACTAACGTTAGCTGTTTCGTTACATGTTGGTAGTGTCAGTAGTGGAATGAGTAAGATCATTTACTTAAAATGAAAGGGGTAAAAAAAAAAAAATAGACATAAAAACTAATTAAAAGTAATGCACTAAAAATGAATGTACTTTTTAATGTACTTTGGCTTTGTATTTATGAATTTTATAATAAATGCTCTGTACTTGTATAGCGCCTTTCTAGTCTTTTCGACCACTCAAAGCGCTTTTACACTACATCTGCATTCACCAGTCACACACATTCATACACTGAGCCTAAGTGCTCAAACGGAAACTAACATTCACACTCACTCATACACTGGCGGAATAGCCGCCAGGGGCAATTCGGGGTTCAGTATCTTGCCCAAGGACACTTCGACACGCAACCAGGGGGAGCCAGGTATTGAACCGCCGACCTTCCGATTAACAGCCAAACCGCTCTACCACCTGCGCCAGAGCCGCCCCAAAATGTAGTAATAATAATAATAATAATAATAATACCAAATATTAATCCAGATCAAACAGGAAATAAGATCACACAACTACACACAGCTGCTAGACACATAATAATATAATGACGGGTACAAATTAAGTGAGGTATGGTATGTGGGACAATATTTATTAACCTTTTTTCAGCTATTGATAAACAGCAAATTTTTTTAAACTATTTTAAATATTATTTAGTAGTTATTGACAAGTCATCATATTTTAGAAGTTGGTCATATGTTTTGTGTGAAAAATCTTAATATTCAGCAACTATTAACTATAGCTGTCACATAAATGTAGTAGTGGAGTAAGATAGTTAAACCCTGAAAATGACCCTGTATCCCCAAACTGAGCTTAAACCTCAACTGTGAATAAGTAATCAGATCCTTATAATAGAAGCAGTAATACCACAGTGTAAGAAAAAGTTAAAATGGTGCATTGAAAAATACATTAACATGTAAGCAGCATTTGAATGTTGAATCTGGCTGGTGGTGATGGAGCTACATTTACTAGGCTACTTACACAGTTGTGGAGTTTAATATATAGGAAATCATTTTTTAGAAATTGATCACATATTTTGTATGAAAAGTTTTTGGAATAACTAGTAACTATAGCTGTTAAATAAATGTAAAAGGTACAATATTTCCCCCTGGAAATAACTTGGAAATACTCGAGATACATTTTTGTGATACTAAGTACCTCAAAACTGTACAGCATTAAGTAGAAGTACTTAGTTACTTTCCACCACTAGACACTGCGATTGTCCTAGCATAGTCCAGGCATCTCATTAATATTATACAAGTCTTAAATTATTAGATGTGGTCATCATTCAATTCAATACCTCATTCAAAGTATTGAGCAACACTACATCATGTTTAACATACCAGCGTTGACAGCTGCTTTCACTGCTCACTCTGCTGATGAAATCAAGGAACCTAGATGCGTCTTTGTGCTGCATGTGTGGGCGTCTTGTGTCTATTGGCTGCTGGTATAATTTTTTTTTTCATTCGTTTGTCTTCCCCAGTTATAAAGTGTCAGAACACACATGCATCTGTGCGTACTGTTTGACACTGGATGACTTAAGTCCTGGGAGAAAAACGTGTTTCTTCGCATTTTGGAAATGGAGACAAGTTAGTCTAAGAAGTTCTTACTTTTTACTTGGTTATAGACAGATAGAGTTATCCTTCTTAACTTAGTCAGTTTTTGTTGGGGTTAAAATCTACAAAATTGGTAATCTTTAACTCCCAGTGCATGAATTTCTATGTGTAGCATATTGTAAAGTGACTTATATGTTTGTATTTTCAGTGTAATTTATGTGTTGGTGTGTTTTAAACCACGAACAAGTGCAAAAAAGAGGTTTGTTTGCAAATGGAGAACTGTCTCACCCAAGTAAGATGATCAAAATAACTTTGCTTTCATTTTGATATCACACTGTCTGCAGGGTGGGTACTAATTCCCAAGTAAAATCTGACTGACTGGTTTTACCAGTAGGTATAATGGTTTATCTGGGTACTCTGAATACGAAGAAAGGTGCCAATCTGTGAAATGAAATACAGATTCCTTGAAAGTAGGGCTTGCAGTAGAGGTGGATTGTATTGTCTTTGAAACGGTCTGTGGAACAGAAAAGACTTGTGTTTCTTTCTTTCAGTGAAATCTTGAGGGTGTTTGTAGTCAGAGGGTCAGACCTTTTCCACGTTCCCGATGCTGGCTCTGTTCAGGTGTCCAGCAGCTTTGAGGGGGAGGCTATCCCTGCGTTGCTCTGTCCTCTCTCTGGGGAGCACTACCAAGAGCAGCCAGCCCTCCACCGCAGCCAGGCCCCCTTTTCTAAGAACCCAGACTGCTCTGTTTCACCAAAGTAAAGCCAAAGCCAGTCCTGACCCAAACAAGCCCGCTTCAGGCAAGGACATATTTGCCTACTCAGTTAGCGTGTAGTAGAAACAGTTGTGACCTGTGCAGTGTGTTTCCCTGCACTTTGCGCTAGAATGACTTTGTGTGTTATAAAGATAGACAAAAGAAATGAGCCATTTAATAATAAGGATTTTATCTTTCAAGCAGTGTAAAATGTTTGGATAAGTTCAAACACTGTACTGGAGCTGAAACAATTAGGCGATATTTTGATAATGAATTAATCTTTTAATGCCCAAAAATCAATGCTTCTGCCTCTCAGTTGTGAATATCTGCTGGTTTTGACAGTAAGCTGCATATCTTTTGGATTTTTGAGTAATTGTTGGACAAAAAAACATTTTCCGACCAAAGAATTCATCAGGAAGATTAAGACAGATTATTTGATATTGAAAATATCTGTTGGTTGCTGTTTACCCTACATTACACTCAACACAAGATCGCCTAAATAATGTTTTCTTAAATTCAAGGGAAATCACAATAAACTATACAAAAGTTCAGAGGGACTCATCAAGAGACAAACCAGCTGCAGTAAAAAATTGTGCCTGCAAACTGTGGTTATCTTATCGTGTCTTTTCAGGAAGTATGTGTAGTATTTAATCTTTAATCTATGAACGAGGCTTAGGTTAGAGTAAAGTGAGAAGATGGTATGCTGGAAAAAACGGACCACAGTGACAAACAGATACGGCACTATGCTCAAACACAAGACAAAATCTGCAAGCTGGGTCTTGTTGGTCTCTCTGCCTCAGGGTGATTTTAGGTCTCTGCATAAAGATAAAGTACATCTGCACATCTAGCTGCAATAGGTGCTATGAAAGAAAACTGCAAAAACAACTGTCAAAGTAAAGAATGTTTCTTTTGCATCATGATCATGCCAGACTTGTGTCTTTTTTTGTGCTGCAGTGTTGTCCTCTTGGTCCGGGCTGGAGGGGGAACTGCTCGGGATGGGGATGTTGTCGTTAGGTCTTGGTGTTGTTGGAGCCGCGCTAGCTGGGGTCTTCCTGGCCAACACCGATCTGTGTCTGCCTAAAGCTGCAAAGGCATCGCTGGAGCACCTTGAAAATGCCGACCTGCGCTCCACCATAGATGGTAGGCAGGCTCTCTGATTAGCTAATAATAATAATAATAATAATTTCACCCACCAATAAGCCTGTTTTTCTTAACACCACATTAGGAGGAGAATTAGCATTACATCAGCCATTATCTTTACTGGTGCATGTTTGGATGCATTGCACATGCAGTGAATAAGGTTGCGTGTGGCATTTAAAGCAAAGCTGCTTTCTTAAATCTGCTGGTATGACAGATTAGATGACTGTTAAGGTCTTTGCCCAAAGCTGAAGGTCGAGTTGCTGTGTTATTGTTGTTGTAAAGCATATTCAACATATAGATGTTCCATGTGACCATGAACAATTAGCCTTTTCTCCATTTGAAGGCTGCACCTTTTATCTTCCACACTACGGCTTTATCGAATTCTTGCAGCAGTAAAGTACTTTTGAATCCTTGAGACTTTCTTTTATCAGGAACATGTCAGACTGTAGAAACATTTTGTTCTTGTTTTGTCTGCAGATGACAAGGTCATCAAAGCGAAGACCCTGTGGGACACGAATGGGGCTGTGGTCATGGCCGTGCGACGACCTGGATGATTTTTGTGCAGAGAGGTTTATGGAGAGGGTGTTACACATGACTCAGTGTTTGAAACAGTGTATGTGGGTAATAGTTTCCGATGGTATCATCTCTCTCTCTCTCTGTAGGAGGCCTCTGAGCTGTCCTCTCTGAAGCCCCAGCTGGAAGAGCTTGGAGTCTCTCTGGTCGCTGTGGTGAAGGAGAATGTCGGCACAGAGATCCAGAACTTCAGACCGCACTTCGCTGGGGACATCTACGTAGATGAACAGGTTAGCAGTGGTAGATAAGTACTCCCCCTCATGTCACTCAGTCTAAACTTAATTGCAATTAAAACTTTTTTGGCCTCCCAGCAACAAACACTGATATTGACAACCTGTCCCAAAACCTGGCAATAATACAATTAAATTTACTGTAGGGCTGCAGCTGACCACTATTTTAATTATCAAGAAATCAGCAGAATATTTTTATGAATAAGACTAATAAATCGGTCCCGATAATATTGAAAACTACCCTTCACAATTTCTCCATAAAGCTCACGCTGGTATATTCAAATAGCCTGTTTTGTTTGACTAGTTATTAACCAAGTCCAGAATCCAAAGGTTGAATAGGAGCTAAAAGGTCCTTTAATGGGGAATAGGCTTTTAATAAATTATTAATTAATTAGTTATTGCTGGAAAATAAAAAACGAGTCGCATATCTTCGGAACTAGATTTTAGGGCTTTACTTTATTCATATCCCGAGTGGCAAATGAGCTGATAAAGCAATTTCGCCGTTAGTAAAATAAATCCATCGTATTACACAAAGACATTACCTTGAAATGAAAAAGCACATCCAGCTAATCCTTTCCTGCTGGATACATTTCTCTTGATTAGGCTGACTAAAACTGCTCTGTATGATTGCAGAAACACTTCTACGGCCCGCTGCAGAGGAAGATGGGGGGTCTGGGGTTCATTCGCCTCGGAGTGTGGCAGAACTTCATACGGGCCTGGAGGTCCGGTTACCAGGGCAACATGAATGGCGAGGGCTTCATCCTTGGGGGAGTGTTTGTCATCGGACCGGGAGACCAGGTAGCGTAGCAAACATCTGGAATTTAGGAAAGCTTTACAAAACATGTCTGTATTTTAACGGTGTGTTGTGTTCGCAGGGGATTCTCCTGGAACACCGTGAGAAGGAGTTTGGCGATAAGGTGGACGTCGCAGATGTTTTAGAGTTTGCTAAACAAATTGTGCCAGTCAAATAAGTTTTTTTTCCCCCTTCTGAAACAAATGCCGTTAGTCAAAGAGCAGGTACAATGTACTTAGATCAAAATTAGAATTAAGAAATAATATTTAAATGACACGTTTAGTTGCTGTCCAAGTGCATCCATCACTGAAATACTGATGTTATAATTGCATTTAATTCTGGTTGTGTTGTTTAATATCACAATATTGTCTTTTGCACATTAATTTACTGTTAGTTTACATAGGTAGAACTGTGAAATGTAGGACTGAGCTGATATTCCTTCAGGATTTGTCATCTTGTTTGTCAGACACCTAAAAGCTAAATTTATTTTGAGACGGGTATTAAAAACAGGTATTGCGCCACTTAAAGGGAGCATTTTCATTCAGGTACATCAACCGATAAGTTAACTTGAAATCTTCCCTTCAGAGAACCACACAAGTCAATCTAAAGGCTGGATTACATATGTGATTAATTATTCTATCAACTCTTTCTGTTAGTGGTACATTTATTTTATTTTTTTGTTTTATCATCTCTGTTTTGCTTCTCGTGGTCTGGCACCTAAATGGGCCTCCAACATGGCAGACGAGAATGTGCGTGTGTTACAATGACAACTTGACTCTAAACTCAACACTGAGAGGAGCAGGTTTGATGCTTAAACACAGACATGCTCGTGTGTTGAGGAGTATTTGTGGTGCCTGAAGCAGGTGTTGCTTGCAAACGTGTGTGTGAGAGATTGTGTGTGCATGTGAATAATAGCTGCAGGGGAAAAGTGATAAATAAAGACCTCATCACCACATCTTCTCTGTGCTCCTATGTGTTTAATTTTTTGTAAGATTTCATTGGTATGTTGGGGCAGCACTTGACCACAAGTTACATGTGTTGGCGGTAGATTCTCAGGAAGAACAGCAAACTATAACTAACTCTTGTGATGTCTTTTTATTTGTAGCACAAACAAACCTGACACACATAACTGCAGTACTAAATGATTCTTTATACCACAGAGGATTAGACAGATTATTGATTCTGATTGGCTGGCAGGTGAAGATTTATTTATTTGTAGCTGGACTGTATAACCAGATGCAGATATTTCATTAATTTATACCAGATGGTAAAAATTTGGGAGGGGAACCTTAAAGAGACAGGAGCTGAAACTCAGTGGGTGAACAGAGGTGCTGCAGCAATGGACAATGAGAAATTGTTTTTTGAACTTCGAATGATGTAAACCTATTGTCATAGGCCCCAAAATTGAAGTATGAACCTGGAAATTAGTGTAGTTTGACACCTTTCAAAAATATTTATAAATCACACTTTTTAATATTAAATTAAACAGACAGCTCTGGACTTTCATGTTACACATTTTATTCTATTGCTCTTGAGTAAAATACATTTCACATCAAGGAAATATATTTCAACACAATACAAAATAGAGGGAGAAAACACTGTGCACCAATACTGACAGGACTGCATGTATTTAAGTTGTACATATGTATATGACCAAAACATTCTTGGGAGTGTAACAATAACAGATTGTCTTTACATTTGTGCCTTCAGTATGCAAAGATTTGACCTTTTTTAATGGCATGCACATCCAGTTTGAAATGAGTGGATTCTCAACCAGTGCGGCAGAATTCACCAGTGTTATGTGGTGAAAAGACAAGTTTATTATAAATATGTCAATAAAATGGATAACAAAATATGACCTTTTGTGTTAATAACATAATGACTTTCTTGAATATTTTGGTGCTGTTGAGTTTTGCACTGACAAGGTTGAGGACCACAAAAACATGTTCTTTTTTGTAGAAATGCCTGGCAAAAGGTCCATATGATAAAGCTGAAATGAAAACTTTAAAAGCTAAACATTCCCTCTCCTCTATACTGTACATTTCAAACCCGTCTCATCTTTGGCTAGATCTATAGGTGCAAAATGTTATGGTGGTACATCAGTCACAAGCTGAGATACATGTTTACAAATGGGTTTAAATGTCGACTAAAACCCTCCAGTTTTGTTCTTGACACTTTTGCGCCGTAATTCAAAGAGCAGAAGAAGACTAAAGGAAAGCAGCAGAAACTAATCTGCTTGGTGCAGCAATGAAAACTGCCAGATAATGAATTAATTATGAATATGCAATAACATGACCATAGATAATTCAGCATTATCCAGTACTATAAACAAATACAATCTTTATTATACATTTCAAATAGCTCCTTTTAAACAGCATACACTAGCTCCTACAGCAGCACAGCAAAGGTTATATAATGCAGTTTCACCTTCAGCAGGAAAACACCCCAAACACAACACACAATAACTACCAGCAGTGATGACAGAAAACAATGCCTCGATTAAGAAATAGTTTGATTGTTATTCAGGGTGTTAAATGAGAAATAAAGAGTTTCATTCCAAAATGAGATATCTGTCATTTAAAAAGAATAAGACGACATCCACGTTAAAGGCCGATGTCACCCTATAATCCACAGTCATGCAAAACAAGAGTTGTCGTATCAAGAAGTTTTCTTTCAGGATAGGGTTGTAGATGTAAAATGTGGTGAATTTCAGGTGGCAACTTTTGGACTTTGCACTTTGCAATGAAACCCTTCAATTTTAGGATCACATATAAACACAACCATTGTGTATTTCTGTCTGCACTCAAGTTGATTCATAAAAATACAATTGTTGTAAAATGCAATAGGTGTGCAGTTGCTACAGTCGCTTTACACCCACAATTTTAAATTAATGATTGAATTTCAAATTTCAGAAAAGCAAACTATAGATGCAGCCAAAAAAAGTTCAACCCCCACACCAGCAACGGTGGATTTCATTTTAATCAATCATTAACACTACAGACGATTCAAATAAACAAGATTTAGATTAGCAAAATAGCCTTGTTGTTTATGTCACCAGATGAAAGACATTCATGCATCTTTAGGTCCGCTCAACATATACATATACATATATATATATATATATACATATACATATATATATATATATTATATACATACATACATACATACATACATACACACACACACACACACACACACACACACACACAATTGTTGATATATATATATATATATACACTTATTCTTGCATAATCCAGACAGACGACACTGGGATACAACTTCTGTTTTCTCACGTACACTATCATCACTAACTAACCACACTGGACAGTCATATGTTTGGAGCGTTTGGTCAACAAAGTCAATGAATTTGATCAGAGAAGCTCAAACTGAGCCAAGCTGTCCACTTAAACGAAGCAACAACAAAGAGCGCACACTGTTACCCACTACCCTGACCTGCAAATAAGCATTTAGTATTTTGTCACGCAACATTAGCTACGTTCATTTGGTACAATGGGATAATGACTCAAGTGCAAGCTACAGTTTTCCAGAAGACTAGCTAGCTGTTGCACGCAAACCCCTTAATCTCTAATTTTAAGGAACTGAAATTAGACAGCTTTGACCTCTTATAACCTGCTCATGCAGTCCTCCAGTTCAAGCATGGACATTAAAACCAACTAAATCTGAGTTACAAAGCTTTCACATGACAACAGCAATAAATTGTCGTCCTTCTTCTGCACTTCGGTGCATTTACACACACAAATGGCCAAACTCAAAAGGAATCTCAGGTCACAGCATTTCCCCTTAACAACAACATGTAGAGACAACACAATATATTCCTCCGCCTGACACAACCACCAAACAAGCACCACCACCTACAACAAGCAAATAACTCGCCACTAAATAAAGCGACTGCGCTACTTCATAAAGTGATCTCACGTGAATAAAAAGACTGTGAAAAACAGGCTGCCGCTGCCATGGCAACAGTACATATTTATGTTGACAGAAACCACACTCGTTAGTGTTCACCGAAATACTCTATGGATGTGCTTTGTGAGCTTTTGCAGTATAATTTCTACATATTTTCTTAACCATGTGTATTTAGCACCTATTTTTAATATGAAGGGGAATATAATTGAATATAAGTACACTTAAAGGAGAGCTGAAGAGGGTAAGAAGCTGCAACAGTTAACAAGGAGAACAACATAGGAGGACGTTATTCATCAAGGGTTGGACTATTTAGAGCTAATCAACGGACTGGATTTTCCAGTCTAACTACAAGATGGAGATTAAATACTTGCAGGAATCCTAACATGCTATAGTCAGTGTAGCTTAAAATAATATGTACTTCTTAAACAAAATAATGAAAATCATACTAGGAAATCTAAGTGAGTGGGGGATGTAAGGCAATAAATGTTACATTCAGAAGCAAGTACAAACACGACAAAGCACAAGCCTTCATTTTAAACCGGAGTTACAATTAAGGGCTTCAACTTTGCATGAACCTGAATGCAACATGAAATACCGGTGAGTGATACACAAATCAGTTACTTCATGACCTGCCACCAAATAGGCAGTTTTGGCCAAAGGAAGACAGAAGAAACACACCACAATAATAATTTTAAAAAAAAATTCAGTCAGTTTTTCTTTCTTAGGAGTGCCATATATGTGCTGAGCGAAATGTGATCTTCCTTCTTAAAGGGTTCTGCTTTCACTTACTTGAATCCTCTTTTTCAAATGATCAAACAATCAGCGGCCTTCACTGTTACACTTGGAGCAGCTCCATGCAGTCAAAATAAAAATGCTGCAGTACACATGACAAAAATGCATAAATGTTGTTATACCCTCCCACTTGTGCTCAATGGAAAACCAATGTATATGTGTGTCTGTGTGCATGGAGATGTGTTGGCTGGTCCTACAGGCCCTTGTTGAAGTAGACGGTGGTGGTGTGGGGACTGGTCTGTCGTATCCTCTCCTGCAGATCTGCTTCCAGCCCGCTCACACTCATAGAGCTACAAAGAGAGAGTTGAACGTCATCAAAATTGCTGCTTCACGTTAGAGAACACTTCTTGAGCAAAGAGAGTGGTGTGGCTGTGGGTACCTTTTCTGTGGGAAGAGGGCGCAGCACAGAGGAGTTGCAAACACCAGGCTGAGAACAAGACACAGAGAGGGATGTTACAGATCGTGTCATTCGCTCCTTTTTAAGTACAAATGCTTGCATGTTCATTAAAAAATAAAATAAACACCATAGCTACTATTATATGTAATTTACTTACCACAGACCGACGAGCCCCACCTGGACTGGAGCATTTAGAATTGGGAACCGCTACAGTGGAGTGGGGGGGGATCAGAGAAGGCAGAAGTGCAGGGTATCAGGCAGACATATCACCAAGTTTGTCCATCCTCAGACATAAGAATTCAATGTATGTGTAACATGTGGAATGTGACATTGACAGGACCCACAAAACACCAGCACACCCAGTTAATCCACTGACTGAAAAACAGTATGACAGTCAAGCACACTTACCTTCATGAAAGCTTTCTTCTCCAGAGCGTTCATTATGACAGGAGGAATAGCTGTAAAAAAATAAAAAGAAGTCTGTTGACGTGTTCTGCTTCATGAAAAAGAAAAAAGTTAGTTTGCATCAAATAGGGTGAGGAATGATTTTCCCTCTCATGCCATCAAAAGTTCAGGATGAGTCAGCTGATGATCAGTTTTCCATGTGATCAGTTTATTTGAGCTTTTGGGGTATTTACGTTTAAGTCTGTGTTCTGTGTTTTCAGGATTCATTAGAGTCTTGTTTCTGGCCACCTGATAAATAGAAGTCCAATATTAACTCTCTTTTAGCTCTGTTTTTGGTCTTCTGAGGGAAATACGTGGCTGTTAATCCGCCATGCAACACATTCACTATTTTTCAGTGGCTATTTAGCTGCTAAATGCTAAATGAAACAGCATGGTGGTGAGGGGTGAAATAAAACAGTAAAGTTGCGTGTCAGACAGCTAAACAATGAGCTGAAACTCACTACAAAGCTCTGTAAAGACGGGCAGAGCTGCAGACTCACGTGATAATTCTTTGTAGGTTCATCAATACCAGCAACTGCTTTTATAATAGAAATATACATTATAGCCGCTTTAAGAAGCCAGCAAATAAAATGTTGACATTACCCATTGCTGGCACTGCCATGCCGATCCTTGACACCACCACCTGCACGATGGCCTGCTTAGCAGCATTGGGGGACTCTCCTAACCTGTTCCCGTTCTCATCTGTCACAGGGATACCGTACTTCAACTCCCTGGAAGAAGGGGACAGAAAAGTAATGTAGAGCAGTTGTCACAGTTCCTAAAAGCTCCTAAGTAAATTAGGTAAAATAGAGGTAAATTGCTTTTCCTTCTGAGACCTCACCTCTGTCTCATAAAGGGAATGTTGATACAGTTAGCAGCAGCAACAGCAGCAAAGGGGACAAAACGACTGACGATGGGAGGGAGACGCTGCAAAGATGGGGCAAAGAGACACATTCAGATCTCTGCACATATATTCAGATCCATATGCAGGTCATCACGTCTGTATCTGGAATATCAGGAACCACAGGGATTACCGTAGCTAAAGACTTGAGTCCCAGGGCAGTGACTACAGCTCCAGTAGTAGCACTGATGTAGGCTGCACCAAGCTGACTGCAAAGAGACAGATGCACATTTCACAATTTAATCACCCACTTCCTTTTTTTTGTCTTTACATTTTCACACTGACTTGTGCTACATGAAGTCTGCCACTGAAAATGTGTCACTGGTACATTGAAGTGATACATTTCAAAGTGTAGTTGCCACGGTAAGATTACAAATCCACATTATGCATGAATATGAATACGCAAAGATAAAAAACAAGAACATCCTCACAAATGATAAGGCAGAGGTAGGCATTGTAATATTCAAAAGCAGACTCAATGACATGCTTAATCCACGAATATGCATTTGCATGTTCTGGCAATCCTCCCATTCTTCATAAATGCATGCATTTGATGCTGTTCTGCAGCATGTGAAGGATGCATTTTGTGGCACAGTGAAAAGAGTATGCAAACGCACGTTGACCTGACATCAACAGGGAGCATTTAACCCATGTCAGCATGAGTGCATGGTGACATGGGGCTGAACATGCTTAACAGTGGAACGTAATACCGCTGTGAGGGAAAGGTAGAGGACAGCAGCTCCCACAGCCTCCTTACAGATACTAGTTTAGAAGGAGGACAGGAATGATCTACAGTGGAAGTGAAGTGAGAAGTCCTCCCTACTTCACGGTCATGGGGGCATCTCCACTGCGGTTGGTGTAGTTGACGACGGCGTTGAAGGATTGGTTAACCCACTGCCAGAACACCACTGCCGGAGTAGTCCTGTAAACACGAGGGAACAGCAACGGTGCGTTTAAAAACTGTCAGAGTAGAGCATGCAAGCAGTACTTTTATATGACTTTTATATGTGCTGTTTTCCAGTCTCCACAGTAGAAAGAGCATGGGATAATCATTATATTAAACACACTTAATCATTACTTATTTCACACTGCAACTACCACTTATTTACATTATCAGTCAACCCAGCAGTTTAGTTTGGAATAAAGCTGCTATACATAAGTGAAAGATCAAGATACCGTTTGTGTAGTGGAGTAATATAAACCACAAAAACACGTGGCTATAAATGGTCTCTGTTTTCTGCTACTGTGAAATGTCGATCCGTCTTGTTGGGTTATGTGTGATAAGTCAAGTCACAATTTTATTTATTTAGCCAGAAATCACAGGTCGGTCTCAGAAGGCTTTGCACTCTGTGCAACATAACAGCCCTTAGCCTAGTGGCTCTGAAACATTTTATGCCATGCCCCCCTTCAGAAACTGAAAACAGTTCATGCCACCCCGTCACACGCAAACAGATTGAATTCTTGTCAATGATTAACAATATTGAGGGGGCAACAAATAATAACCAAGTTGAATTTGACTGGAAAAAAGATTCAGGTCAGTATTATAGCTTTGCAAACTCTTGTTTTTTAATTTCCCTACATAAAATCATATTCATACAACTTAGTTCCACTCACACCAGTGCTTTAACCTTACACACCCAAATCATGTGTCTGTTACCCAGTGAAACATACTGGATGTATACTTTGCCCCTTTACACCAGGGGTCAGCAAGTAAATGTGGCATCAGTCCATTTTTTTAAGTCATTAGATGATGGCCTGAACAGAGTCATAGGATAATTTAAGGCTACAAGTTAGCTTGTCCAGTTAGCTCACTGTGTGTTTGATCTCCACATTGGGCTAACATCTTTTCTCTCCCTCTTCAACAAATTAATTATGACACACAACAAAGCATGTGGTGGAGTGTGTATGTCCCAGCGATTGATCCATCAACCTATGGACACTTATTTTCATTTCCCCAGCATCTCCAGGCAGATGAAATTCCTGCTAGTTCAGAAGAATCCAATCTCACATTTCCTGATGGCTATTTCAGAAGTGCATCAAGCATGCGCTTCAGAACTTTTCAGAGTAAAAGCTTGCAATTCAACTCAAAATAAAACATTAATGCAAAAGACTTTCTTGCTCTTTTATTTTGAAGGCAAAATCACTAAAGAGAAAGTGATTATGTGAGTTTCTGTTGCTGGCAAATCTATTTCAGCACCAGCCGCTATCAAAGTAATCTGGCCACAGGCCAGATATTATTGCAGGCGGGCCAATTTTTGCCCACAGGCCATTTGTTGCCAACCACTGCTTTATACCTTTGTCCCTTATGAACTATACGGGGTGGTGATGGAACAGTGGGTAAGACACACGTCTTAGGTGTGAGAGACCCGGGTTCAATTCCCCTTTGTGACACTGTGCCCACCAACATGTCCTTGAGTAAGACACTTAACCCCTACTTGCTCTAGAGGCATGCGACCTCTGACCTAAATTGTAAGTCGCTTTGGATAAAAGCATCAGCTAAATGTAATGTAAATAGTGTTTTGAAGAAGAAACGTCTCTCTGATTTGGTCTTTTTAATCACTGATAAACCTACAAGTATTTTTTTGTATCCCTTCCCTTGATAAATAATCTGAAGTCATACCTTCTCTGTATTTGTTTATTTGTTGTGCCTTTTTTTATTATTTAAAGCCACTATGTGCAGAATATGAATTTACAAACATTGGCGCCCTCCAGTGGTAGTGTACTAACTTGACACTGTGGTAGACCACTGATCAGTCGAGTTTGATCAGCACACAAAACTCCCAAAGTAATTTAATTTTAATGATGTAAAATATGGAGATCCAAAGAGTTCATTATTAAATAAATTAAGTAGGCATTATGAAATAATAAATACATACAGACAACATATATAATTACCATGAAATAATTTAAAACTCATCTCAATATGTTAATTCATCCTGATTATTTTTGTAATAACCAGGTTTATTGCATTTTATTTATTTACTTTTATTTGAAAAGGTCCCTTTTCCAGGGCGAAGCTTTTATTCCACAATAAGGGTAAAGCAGTTATGTGATGTTGCTCACTCATGACTGAATCATTTCTAATTTATTTATTTGATATCAAACAATTTATAAAATATGTGACCAGCTAGGTTTCACTTGATAAATATCTCAAACTATTACATTGGTTATCAAAATTATAAATTAGAATTAAGTTACTTTCTGACAGTATTATCAATTTG
Organism: Micropterus salmoides; assembly: GCF_014851395.1. NCBI lineage: Eukaryota > Metazoa > Chordata > Actinopteri > Centrarchiformes > Centrarchidae > Micropterus > Micropterus salmoides. Next base: position 15,746,731 of record NW_024041373.1, read on the forward strand.
TTGGATCAGCATCACATGACTTCACTGTCCTCTCAGCTGCCCAATGATTTTTCAGTAGTAGGGAGGGATAGTTTTTATTCTTTAAGAGGATTTTCCGTCAGTGCAGGGATTAAAATCTCTATTTTTTACCCGTCCTGTATGATGCATTACGGTTACATTTGAATCACATGGAAACTGTATCATATTCATTCAGAATATTGGCATACATATTTTTTTTTTTTTACATATTTTGATGAAGCCATTTTCAGTTTGGTGTTAACAATATAATTAATTGTGTACAGAAACAACTCTGCTGTACCTGTAGAAGGTGAGCATGCAGCCTGTGATGGACATGTTCATTGGCACCTGAGCAGACATCCGGCCAATCACAAACATCTTCTCCCCTGTGTCAGGATGGAAGGCAGAGTCGTAGATGTACTTGGCCCTCCAGAGCTCATCCTCCGTCAGGCCAGGCTTCACGCTCCCGGCTCTGAAGAAGTCAATACAAAGGAGTGATGTAGTGGTTTCCACATCGTGTAGAGACACAGCAGTCACACAAACACAGCATTTTTTGGTTTTGCAATGGAACTGTACGTAAGTTTGTGACATAAAATTAACAAAAAATGCATTAGTCTCATCCCAGATTTGCCTTCTTACTTATACGGTATGAAACTTCTATCTATCTCTACCTCTATCTATCATCTGCATTTTAGTGTAAAGGGATACACACCACCTCAACCTCTCTATAATATTCTCATTTTTACTCCTCCTCTATCTCCTACCTGTAGTTCTCCACGATCACTCGGGCCTCCTCCAGAGTCTCAGAGGACAGCAGGACGTTTCGGGGATCTGTGATCATGAAAAAGTGCTTGGCGCGCCCCATAAAAGTGCCTTGATCCCATCTTGCCTCCTTGATGTTTATGTTGAGGGACAGCTCTCCAGACATCCTGGCTGTACTGGATTCACATTTAAACACAAGTGTGTCATTTTGTATTTCAGAAGAACAATTGATCTAACGCAGAGATACATTTTCGAATAAAGGTTAAACAGATGTATGAACAAACAAGACAGACTGGGTCTTGTATTAGGGCCACATTAAGTAAAGAAAATTGAGGATGAAATTTATTAATTTATTTTGTGTTTCAAGAATAAAGTGGAAATGAAATGACGTTAGATCGACTGTCCGCCTTGCCAGCTGCTATATACGCTACATTATAAACATATTGGCTACATTCTTGGAGTGTAAAGGTTTCTGAAGAGGTGCAACTGTTTTCTTAACTGAAAGTAAAAGCTGTGTCTATGATGTAACCTACATGGTAGCGGGCAAGGCGGACAATGGCTCTAACGTGATGTAAAGGACTAAAGGAGTTGACTTTGTTTTCGTGATTTCAACTTTAATCTAGACTTTATTCTCGCTATGGTACTTCAGTTTTATTCTGGACATTTCACCTTTACTCTCGAAATGCAAAATAAATAATAAATCTTTTTCCATAATGTGGCCCTAATACTCGGCTGTATGTTTCAGTGCTAACGCTTAAAGGTTCAGTATGTAATATTTCTGAGGATCCATCGACAGAAATGCAATATAAGATCAATAACTATGTTTTCAGTGGTGTGTAAAGACCTTACATAATAAAGCATTATGTTTTTATTACCTTAAAATGAGCCATTTATATCTACATAACCGCAGTCACCCCCTTCCATGGACATCGCCACATTGCAATGTCATGTTTCTACAGTAGCTGAAAACGGACAAACAGCGCTACAGAGCACGTTTTGTCTCTAAGTTCTTCTTGTTCTACTTCTGGTAGAATTCAGGCAGTGCAGACACTCATCACTATGTTGAATACGTACAGTACGTTAGAAAAAGAAGAATTAGTAATAATATACTGCAGGGGTCGGCCAATAAGTTTTGCATCAGAGCAATATTTTCAACCATTACTTGTGGATGACAAGTTAAGCCATAATATCAAGTTGTATTAACATGCTGTTCAGTTAGCTCAGTAAGACACAGGACTCACAACCCAAGGATTGAGTGTTCGATACCACCTTGGGAGTGTTTTTTTTCCCTCTTCAACAAATGGATACTGCAGCATTACACCATGTTCTGCACTGTTTTTGTTTCAGTGACTGATCCGCATCCATCAACCTACAGATGCTATTGCAATTCCACAGTATCTCCAGGCAGAGGCCATTTAGGGGAATCACGTTTTCTGACGGCTCTTTCAGAGGTGGGTCAAGCAGGTTACAGACTCATGTAATTTCGTTCAGAATTTTTCATAGTAAAAGCTCCAATTCTGCATTGCAGTAAACAAAGCTTCTCGCACTTTTATTTTGTAGGCAAAACCACCAAAGACGAAGTGATTATGTTGCTGTCATGACTGAGATCTATTTCAGCACTGCTACCAAAGCATTTATTTATTTATATTTTTTGCCGCTATCAAAACACCCTAATCTGGCATCGGCCCAGGTATTATTGATGGCGGGCAGTTTTGTCGATGGTCCATAATCACAGAGAGAATTAATGTGTTTCCCTTGTCAATGTTTGTATAAACTTTAATTAATGTGTGGTTTATAATGGACTGTAGTGCAGAAACAGTGACAGTGTTTCACTCTCTTGGCTCACATTTTCCATGTTGTCTGTCAGTTGCCAAGCAACAATAACATATGTTTTTTCTGAATAATTAAGTAAATATAAATTCTTAATAAATACACCTAAAGAACCCTCATTTCTTGACTGGCCACTCTCTGCTGTCTCAGAAGAGACATCTTTTGTGCTGTGTCAGACACCCTAGCTGTCCTACGCTCTTTGACAGCTTAGGGGGCAATGGTAGACTGGAAAGATGGTTGCAATTCACAACCCTCACCACTAGATGCCTCTAAGTCTTACACACTGAACCTTTAACAATAACAGCATTTCGTTACAGATTCCAAAACCATAGTGTTACGCTACTTTATTTAGAGAAACATTTACTGTAAGTGGTTTTCAACAAATCTTTTTGTTTCAAAGGGTTCTCAAATGTTGAATGTTGTCTAACTATGAAGAACTATGAACTAGAACTATGTCTAAAAATTACAAAGTCATTACTTCAAATGGAAATTGTTTGATCAAAGAACAGAGAAGTAACACTACATATTTAACCAGACAATTGCTGTAAATGTTTTATATACTCTATGCTATTTACACAGTATATCGAATACGTATTACTTATACCCATCTGTACAGGTGAAATTATTTTAAATTGTAAAAGACTTTGGCAGCTTCACAAGTAGGCCTCCACCTCACAACTCTGAACTTCTGAACTGAGGTGCTCCATCACTGAACAGCATACCTCAGTAATAGTAACGGTATCTCTGAGAAAACAACCCTGAACAAGTTTGTCAGCCATGTTTACATTCCAGTGCAAAGCTATCAAACATCTGTGTATCAAGTGTTGATGTGAGTACGATAAAAGGCTAGTGAAAAAACAGCTCTGCTAGGTCCCACTATATGTTGAATTGAATATATCACCAAACAGGGCAACAACTGACGAATACTTCCATTATCTACTGTTCTGCTCATTTATGGATTTGCCAATAAAATGTCAGAAAATGCCCATTACAATTTCCTGAATCCGTTGTTTGGTTATTTTCAAATGCACTTGACACCTGGAAGTCAAAACGTTTGACTGCTGAGACAGCCAAACCGATTCAGTGTGTGTGACATTGTAAGTAACGTTAGCTGATCAATGGAAGTGCGTGACAGGCACACAGTGACAGATGGGATCGGGGGGAGTCACGACACGTTGTCTCGGTTTCTGTCAGCAAGCCGGCTAACAAATGCAGCTAACAAGCTAGCGAGTAAGCTGAAAATACCATTGAAACTCACACACTGGAGTAACATAAATACTCAAGATGGACGTTAAACGCGAATTAAATTCCCAAAACATCAAATGTTAAAACAGACAGGACAATAAACATTTTTTGCGCCATCAAAACAAACCACTTTCGGTTTAGTGTTCTCTTGGTAAACTATCGTCAACCCGCTCATTAGACAGGTAAGTTAGTTTAGTTAGCGTTAGAAAGGCACGCATCGAGGTAATTGCGATTCAGATTAATTAAATATATGAATTCAATCAGCACTGAAACGTACCTGGTTTTCTTTCTTCGATTTTCGAAAATGTATGACCTCTCAATATCACAGCACTAACGGCGAAAATGTGATGCCTTCATGTGCCCTACCAAGTATTGTAGAACAGCGCTTCGCGGCAAAGGACGCGAAGGTAAATAGGAAACGTATATATTATTGTCTGTTACACCCTTTTTCAACTTGACCACAAAAGCTATAATTATAAAATAATTGTTCTAATAATGTTGATTATCTTTGTTGTAATTTTCTCAAAAATCTTCAATAGACGTCGCATTGAAGTTGGACTCTGGAAATCAACGCTTTGTAGAGGTAATTGAAAGCAACACCATGCGGAGGCGGAGTTTCTCGTGGAGGGTATGTTGAGTTGCTGGAAGCGCTGGGCGTGGGAGGGGGGACAGCACATGATTGGTTAAAAACAAAGTCCTTATAGGCTGCATAAAACGTCTCTGTTAAACAGCAGCCCAGTAGTTCCAAGATATTTCATACTTAAAAGAATCTCTGAAAGTTGTCAGAGAAATTAGGCTAATTTAAATGTCTTAAATATGAAAAAACCTTAGGTTTAGTAAAGAATTTTTGCTATTTGGGTCACATCATGCAGCTAAGTAAGACATTGCTTACTTTTATGGTAATCCACTCATTCCAACAGACATTTTTCATTTAATTACATTGTATATAGCCACTGTAATATGCAGTAGAAATATGCAACGAAATAAGTGTGTTTGGTTTTTTTTTATGATAAGGAATCTTAGAAAAAAATAAGGTCAAGAGTGCAAGTATGGAAATTAAGCTCCCAATCATCATATGAAGTATCTGTATCATTTAGCCTATTATTTAATAATTTTTTGTCACGTTTTCTGGGGTCGTATTTATTGTAGTTTTTTTTTTTTTTTTTTTTTGAAAATGATTGTGGTATGCAAATCCTCTCTCCAGTTATTCAACCAGGGATGTCTTATTGATGTAGTGACATTGTTTGATAGGCTTAATAAAGTTGTCAAAAATAACAATAATTATGTTAAACTAAAACAACACTTATGATTTAGTTTTACCTTCTGTACAGAATATTCACTGTTATTAACATGACCGATCAATTCCCTGGAGATTCAGTCAGATCTGCATAGATGTTGTGATATGTCACCGCTGACCACCGGGTGGGGTTGTTCATCCATCTCACAGACACGGTGAAGGAAGCCAGAAAGTTCCACAGCTCAGTTTTTCAACATGCGCCTCTCTTCTTCTTTCAGTTTTACTGAAAAGTATGGGCTTAATTAAAAAAAATATTAGTTACAAGTTTTACCTGAGGACAAACTGAAATTGACTTGAGAGAAGACTTAAGTCAGCGTGATGTTAGTGCACTTAATCATCAGCGTTAATGGCTGTACAGCTGCAGGGGGCTTATGTAAAAGGCTTACACCTCCTAAGACAATAATGGTCACCTGAGAAGAACTGAGGTCGCACTAATACTCCGGATGTCCAATAATGCGTCAGCGAGTCGGACCAGTGAGCGTCTGTCCGAACTCATCCGGCACAACATGGATGCAGCAGGTAACGCTGTCAAACTTTGTTCACTGCCTTGGTGTTAAAATTGTTTCACAGGCGTTTTGTAATGTTTCATGTTTCAAGGTATCAACGGGGACAAGTTTAGACGGAAACGAGACGCGTTAAAGTTTGCCCCCACCGCTCGGTACAATGTCAACAAGTAGTCCAGAAGTTTAGTTATAACGTGAATGAATAGATAATAATTAACTGTCAAAACTGAGCCTCTTGTTTATGTATTCTATCTCTTAGTCGCTGTCCATGGTGCTGACTGGTGAAGTTCAATGAGAGTTACTTATAATTTATTTTATTTTACTCTTCTACTTCAAGATCCCAGGTTATATGTCTTAACTGTTTCAAACTGAGGGAGTTTTAGTATTTCATCTGGAACTTCTGAGCCCGTTTTATTCATTGCAGCATATTCTTCTCACAACAGATATCCATTTAATTAAACATGACCCGAAGGGAATCTCCATGCACCGCTGACTTCTCTGCAGACAGGCCAGCAGCCTCTCAGCTGAAGCAGGGGGAAACAGGCACCATGGGCTCTATGGAGATGGAGTCAGAGGCTGCCAAGGATGGATTCTGGATTATACCAACTTCTTTCACCTACAAAGAACATTAGGATTCCACAGTTCAATCATGGACTACTTTTTGCCATCCTTTTTAAATGAGTATATAGTTTGTTCATTCAGCTGTGTTATCTTGGAGTTTTTCTATGTCACATTTTCTCTTTTGGATCCTGGATTCTTTTATTAAGCTGTATTTATGGTCTTAAACTGGTTTTAGTGAAGATCAGGGTTGTTACCTACAGCTTTGTAAGTGGCTTGCCCCAGTGGGGACCAACTCCAGCATTTTAGCATCCACTTTGGAGCAGCAAAAAATCCAGTTCCCCACCACACTTGTCTCCCACCTCCTTTCTCCAAATCCCAGGCTGCACCTCTTCCATCCTGATAGCACAGTCCAGAAATCCTCCTGTCTGGATGACTAAGGGAAGAAGTGCCAGATACATAGCATGGCTCACTCCTTACACCCCTCTGGCTGGAGGGAGATGACAAATGGAGGAGGGCACCCCCACTTCAACAATGGAGGCCAGAGCGGGGGTCCCCACAGCACCACACGCTACATGCTGAAGAAACAGCACCGCCACAGACACAGGTCCTGCTCACCAATGGGAAGGGTCATTCTCATCAATGCACCTGTTGATGGTGAGTTTGGGACATATATAATATACAGTGGTTCTAGTTCCTGAAATGTAAATATTTCAGGTTTTCTTATTCTCCTATGATAGCAAACTGCATGTCTTTGGGTTTTGTACTGTTGATCAGACCAAACAAGCAATTCAAGGACGCCACTTTTGGCTCTGGGAACTTTTGTAGACCAAACAATTCATTAATTATTTGAGAAAATAACTTGCAGATTAATCGATAATGAAAATGATCGTTAGTTGCAGCCCTAGTAGAAACCCCACAAGTATACATGAATATCTCAGTGACTCATGGTCAAGAAACCTTTCAAAAGCTGGAACATAATACTTGAAGGGACAATTAATTAATATTTCTAGGTTTGAGGATGTGGCAATAAAATTGGTTGAATTTATACTTTTATAAATTTAAATTTAAATATTTAAATATACATAAATACTGCAGGGCAGCGCGGTGGTGCAGTGGTTAGCACTGTCGCCTCACAGCAAGAAGGTTCTCCCCGTGTCCACGTGGGTTCAAAGACATGCAGGCTAGGTTAATTGGTGTCTCCAAAATTGTCCTTAGGTGTGAGTGGTTGTCTGTCTATGTGTGGCCCTGCGATGGATTGGCAACCTGTCCAGGGTGTACCCCGCCTGTCAGCTGGGATTGGCTCCAGCCCCCCGCGACCCTGTACGCAGGATAAGCGGTTGACGATGGATGATAAATACTGCAACAGTATTGACGTTTCAGTATTATTTACCGACAGTAATTAAGAAAATTGATTTGGAGAAAATATTTATGCAAATTACTTGGTTTTCACACCTTATTTCTCCTGACTGCCACAATCCTTGTGTGTGGTGTACCTTTTCAATGTGCTTTTTGTGTTTGCAGGAGGAGATGAGAGTGAAGACATTCACACAGTGACAGTAGATAAGAGTCCAGATGGGCGTCTGGGTTTCAGTGTCCGCGGGGGCTCCGAACATGGACTCGGCATATTTGTCAGCAAGGTGGAGGACGACAGCTCTGCAGGTTAGGAGGAAGTGTGTGTGTGTGTGTGTCTCTGTGAATGTGTCTCTTGAGCTTGTGTGCTTACATCTGGGCATGTGGTCTTCTGTTTCCGTGTGACATTTACTCTTGTTCATCATGCTGAGTTCCACCTGTGTCTACAGCGCAGGCTGGGCTGACTGTGGGTGATAAGCTGGTGGAGGTGAATGGCGTCAGCCTGGAGAGCATCACCATGAGCAGCGCTGTGAAGGTCCTGACGGGCAACAACAGGCTGAGGATGGTGGTGAGACGGGTGGGCAAGATTCCCGGCATCCGTTACTCCAAGGAGAAGACCACATGGTGAGGCCTAACACCTCACAGGTGCAACTAAGTGCGGGTTGTGTCAATGTGAATAAGGCTGCCAAAAATCATATCCTACATCTAATCTACAATTAAATATTTACACAACATAGTTAATTTAGCAACTTTACCAAACTGTATATTATGACTTTATATACAGACCACAACCTTGTTATTACCACCACTGACCTTTGCACGGCTCTTGTTTTGTGAAGTCTTGTCACTTGACTGTAGCTCACTCACACTGGTTGTCTGTCTTTTGGGATACACTGTATCTTGGTTTCATGTGGCAGCAGTGGATGGATTACCACTGTGACCTTTATGGCTAGTATTTGATTAACCAATTCTGACAGGCCTGGGTTCAGTGCAGAAAGAGAAAGCAGTGAATGTTTACATGTATGCATATACAGCATGTATATATTTTTCACAACGTGTGTAGGGTGGATCTGATTCACCGGCGGATGGTGGTGGAGGAGAGCGGTCGCACACCGTCAGAGGCCAGCTCAGACAGCGCTCTCCGCAGAATCGTGCATCTCTTCACCACGTCAGATGACTACTGTCTGGGCTTTAACATAAGAGGAGGCAAAGAGTTCGGACTGGGAATTTATGTTTCTAAGTATGAACCAAGTGTTGTTTGAAACACATTCAGCTACTGCTTGTTTTACTCCTGAGGAGGCCATCAGCATCAGATAAACAACAACTATTCAAGGTTGTGCAGTGTGTGCATGCGGTGGAACCCAGGTTCAACCCTGTTGAGTTATCCCTGAGCAAGAACGAGGAACTAGGACAAATAAGAAAATAATTTTCCCACAGGAATTAAATATTACATGATTAATCTCTGTTTCTGCATTAGGCCAAAGCAACCAGGCTTCAGTTAGAGGTTGTGGCAGTTGAATTGTGTTGACTTTTTTGTGTCGAATTGCCATTACAACTAAAAGTAGTTAAGAAACTACTTTGATGAGCTAGTAGTGTGAATAAGACAAACAGGTCAACATTTAACACAACATACAAAACTAATACTGAGCAAGACTAAAATACTTCTAATAAATGTAACTGAAGATAAATAAATGACTAGAAAATGAAATAAAAGTGTCATTTGATAGTGAAGTCAGGTATGAACTTATACAGTAAGTGCCCACAGTTTACATTATTCAGTCAGGAAATGGACTTCTTTTGAATTGCTCATATTTACACATATACCTTTCTCTTCAGGTTGGACCCAGGTGGGCTTGCAGAACAGCATGGCATCAAAATGGGTGATCAAATCCTTGCAGCCAACGGGGTCAGCTTTGATGACATCACCCATAGCAATGCAGTCGAGGTCCTGAAGAGCCACACCCATGTCATGTTGACCATCAGGGTAAGAGACAATTTTACAGATAAACTTGAGGGCAGATTTAAAGCGTGCATGTATATATTTTAAGCACGTGAGAGAGAAATATAGATGACATTCCATCAAACTAATTTTGACAGCTACTTCCGGTCCTGCCCCAACCGTAAATATGTGTATGTAACTGATAAGAGGGGTGCGTACATCCTTCCGTTGTGTGTTTTTGACAGATAATTGGAGGAGGTTTTTCATTGATTTAAAGACTTTATTAAGTAATAAAACATGAACTTGAATGAATTAACTAGTAGGTGTTTATGGCAATAAATTTATCATTAAAAATAGTATAGCAGTGAGTTATAAGTAAAGGAGGAATCTCCGGGGCCAGCAAAGGATCAGTAGGAGGTTTCTTCTTTGATTTGGAATCAAGTCAGTCTTTATTATTAAACAAGTAAAGAATAAATTGAAATAATTACAGTAAAGCAGTAAAATGGTATAACGGTGAGTAAAAATTAAACAGCATTATAAATTACCTTCAACAGCATGCAGCAAAATAAGAGTGAGTTCCAAAATTAAACTTTGTAAAATCTTTGCTAAAGCTTTGTGTGACAAACTTACCATCATTATCACTCTTGTGAAAAGCTGTAGCCTAGTCTTAAACTTGGGAGTCTTAAAACTTTAATCCTTGTAGAGTCTGTGTCTCTTCTTCTCTGTCCTCTCTCTTTCTGGTGTAGCATAGGCTGTGCAGGGTGAATTGAGGAATGTGCTCCACCCCCCGCACCTCCTTCCATCCCTCCCTCCCTCCCTCTGTTTTCTCAATGAGCCGTGTTGTGTGTTTTAACTGTCATTAGCATCTTCAGGTAATCTTGTAGACCAGTTATGGAATAGAGTTATCTATAACCCCAGACTCCGGTTGTTAAAAACGGTATGGTTCGTTTTCGAAACAGGAACCTATTTTTATCAGCCGGAGACAAGAGTTTGGAACTACAGACTATATAATAATCTGGTACCAGATCTGGTACCAGAAGTAACGGTCCCCAACCCCTCACCAGTTATCTCCCACATGCCGTCACATACAAAATAAGAGGATGGGCAGAGTTAGCCGTGAGCCAATGATAAGAGACTAGGAGGGGTTACCATAGGCCAATGATGGGAGTCTGTGAAAATAAAACAAGAACATTGTCTTCAACAAATAATACATTTTATTACAAGTAGATTTTCACTTTTTGTCAGTTTGCCTTAGAAGAAACCATTTTGTGGAAATGTCATCTGATTATTGGTCATTCAGTCACTGGGTAAAAACAAACCCCTTCATATTTCTACCTGGATATCGTACATCATGGAGTAAGCCCCTGCAAATGGCTAAAAGGATAAAAGCAAGCAATGTTTACATAATACATATGTTTTTATGTATGTCCTTGGTTGAATTCATGAATTTTGGACCCAACATGCTTGAAAGTTCAATATATCAAAGATGCTAGGCCTTTCATCAAAACCTATTTGTAATAAAATGTATAAATATGAAATATTATAAATAACAACAATAATACATTTACAATAATAATAAATGAGTAGTATTTTAAATGACATATTCATTGGTAGTTTCCTTTTAGTAGTTTGATTCAGGAACCGGACCTTTAGGTGTGAACCCACCCTTGAGGATTATTGTAGAAATTTGTAAAGTGATGCATATGAAGAATCACAATTACTTAACACCACAAGGACATTTTTACCCTCTGCAAATATAATATTTGCTGCTTTGCACGTATCAAGTTCCAATAGACTGTATATTGGTGAACCAAAGATTTAGGTAAGTTAAATTAAAACACTTAACTACCACCTTCACTGAAATAGCATTCTTACAGAAGAAAAAAGACTATTACTTATTATGTTTAAAGTTAAGCATTCATGAACATTTATTTATTAAAATACTCACCTTTACATCTCACACCAAGCCACGTAAGAGGGGAAAAGGCTTCACTACATCTGGCACATTTTCCAAGGCTGGTACTGCTGAGGAGCCCTCCTCAAGTTGGCCGTTGTGCTGACAACAATATTGATTATGAAATTACATTTTCATTAACAAATTACACTTCTAATTTGGTGAAGAACTTAGAGCTACTCAAGTGCACATGAACACTGAACTCAACATGGATGGCACCAAAATGCACACCAAAGACAGTGTGGACCAAACAGTATCTAGACAAATATTTAACACTTTCAGCAGTCTATTCAACTATCTTAAGCCTTGCAGGTTGCAATCCAACAAGTTTGCAGCCACCATTTTCTTCACAAACAATCTGAATTACTTTAAACGCATACATCCATATAAAAAGTCAAACTGGCTTCCATGTAAAAACTATACAGTCTCCCATTTTAGAATCTTATGTTTGTACCTCTATGCAAAGTTTTAATACTAATTTTCTTGATAAATGACAAAGAGACACAAAAAACATCAATTTGGACCTCAATTAAAGTGAAGTGAAAAATCAACCCAACCGATGAATTGCACATGCTTCAAAACAAACAACCAAATTAAGCATCTAAATGATTATTAGTATAGATTTGCTTGATACAATGAATTTTGTTATTTACTTTCAACAGCAAAAATCTGTATTTAAGCTTAAACATGTTAATAGATAGGCTAAATATGAAATATTATAAATGCTGAACATCCTGTTCTGGCTAGTCAAGAACCCCATGGTAAATCGGGGCATAACATAAAAAATAAAAAGTCATATGATAGATATTGTTACAGACTTTTGTTGTTGAAGCTGCTGGTTCCTGTTTAGCTTTGGAACAAGCTGATTTTTATTCTTTTACCTATAGGAGATTTATTTTAACCTTCTGTTTTATTGTCATCAACAGAAAACTACTGTCCTGTTATGTCAACAAAGTAGCTAACTAGCATTTGAATACTTCATCCCCAAGGGAAGGGTTCTGGATTTCATGTCCTCTGTAATAGTCTTATTCACAGGGATAATGTGGGTTGCACCCTAATTAGCAAAAGGCAGCTGGTTCTCAGTAGAAGGATCAAACTTTAGCTCTTGAAGTTTCCAGTTCATAAAGTTGTAAACTATAATTTTTTATAATTCTATCTTTTTTTACTAAAGGGAAAGAGGAGGCCTGTTAGTGTGACTAGTCACTTAGTTATGAGTATGGCTTTAGTTTAGAATGAGGGACATAGTCTATATGTTATTGAAAGACTAAATTTTGAGTTATTTGGACGCTGTTAACACTTGTAGTTTTGGGGATTTTGCTACATAAGAATTGTCCTTATTTTGTAAGTGTAGCTACAAATTAAATATTTAGTTTAGATTACAATATTTTCTTAATTGAAATATCCCATTCTTTTATTCATCCATGCTGGAGTGTCGCTCCATGCTAGCTAAGAAGGAACTAAGAGGGAACTCCGTGTCATTACGTGCCAGCAAACAATGTAATGCAGTCAAAAAATAAAATACAATCCTATAAAATTTAGACTGAAGAAACAAGTACATTGCAAAATTGATAGAAATCTTGTGGTCACAATAACTGGTCAATTTCATTTCACAATATTTGGGGACAGAATTATTCCATAGGTTTAGCAAAAGTTGATAAACCTGTTTTAGTGATTACTTACAAAAAAATAAATAAAAAAAAGGATCTTGCTGCTGAGCATTTTAGTCCTAATTTATAATTATGAAGAGCAAATACAAAATAAGATAAAGTTGAAGGCCCTTTAAAAAGACCTACTTCACCAAATGACCAAGCACCACAGACAAACCTGAATTCTAAGAGAAAGTTTAAATGACTGGACTAGTGTAATAAGACATTTTATATAATTGAACCCTGGATAAAGTACCTTTTGGTGCTAATACTGCAATCTTTGATATTTGTGCATGCATCCAAGTTATTTCTGAATAACAGGTAAAACTGTAAATTCTCAATAAAGTGGCCCTGAATATTTTTGTATCACAGAGAAATGTTTAAATATTACTAATAATGATGTTAGTTTTGAAAGAAACAAAAAGTCTTTAAGAGATACAAACACTCATTAGCTGAAAAAAATTCACCGCATGGAGGTCCCCTCTTTGGTGGGTAGATACTGTTCAAGGATCCAAGTGCCCTCTTGGCAATTTGTTGAAGACAATGTTCTTGTTTTATTTTCACAGACTCCCATCATTGGCCTATGGTAACCCCTCCTAGTCTCTTATCATTGGCTCACGGCTAACTCTGCCCATCCTCTTATTTTGTATGTGACGGCATGTGGGAGATAACTGGTGAGGGGTTGGGGACCGTTACTTCTGGTACCAGATCTGGTACCAGATTATTATATAGTCTGTAGTTCCAAACTCTTGTCTCCGGCTGATAAAAATAGGTTCCTGTTTCGAAAACGAACTCTGTCTGATAAAACCAGACCGTTTTTAACAACCAGAGTCTAGGGTTATAGATAACCATAGTTAATAACTGGTCTACAAGATTACCTGAAGATGCTAATGACAGTTAAAACACACAACACGGCTCATTGAGAAAACAGAGGGAGGGGAGGGATGGAAGGAGGTGCGGGGGGTGGAGCACATTCCTCAATTCACCCTGCACAGCCTATGCTACACCAGAAAGAGAGAGGACAGAGAAGAAGAGACACAGACTCTAGAAGGATTAAAGTTTTAAGACTCCCAAGTTTAAGACTAGGCTACAGCTTTTCACAAGAGTGATAATGATGGTAAGTTTGTAAGACAAAGCACTAGCAAAGATTTTACAAAGTTTAATTTTGGAACTCTTATTTTGCTGCATGCTGTTGAAGGTAATTTATAATGCTGTTTAATTTTTACTCACCGTTATACCATTTTACTGCTTTACTGTAATTATTTCAATTTATTCTTTACTTGTTTAATAATAAAGACTGACTTGATTCCAAATCAAAGAAGATACCTCCTACTGATCCTTTGCTGGCCCCGGAGATTCCTCCTTTACTTATAACTCACTGCTATACTATTTTTAATGATAAATTTATTGCCATAAACACCAACTAGTTAATTCATTCAAGTTCATGTTTTATTACTTAATAAAGTCTTTAAATCAATGAAAAACCTCCTCCAATTATCTGTCAAAAACACACAACGGAAGGATGTACGCACTCCTCTTATCAGTTACATACACATATTTACAGTTGGGGCGGGACCGGAAGTAGCTGTCAAAATTAGTTTGATGGAATGTCATCTATATTTCTCTCTCACGTATAATGTGAAAGGGGTCGTAATGACAAATAGACTCCAACTCTGCAGTTAAGATCATTGGTTTGGTTTTATGACCTGCAACTTATTGTTTTGGTTTACTCTCACCACTCTCATAATCCCACTGAACCTGCTCAGTGCCAAACAGCCGACAGACATAGTTAGCATCTAGCTGTTGAACAAAGTGGAACATTTAGCAGCTGAAGAGAGAGATATTTCCCTTGTTATTGTGTAAAATATAAAACACTGGCCCCTATCTGGCGCGTGCAATGATGATGCAGTGAATAGTGGCAATTCTTTGTGGCTAATCAGTAGTAGGTGTCGTGGAAATTGTATTCCTGGTGAGAGGTTGAGCAAATAATTGATTTACAACGAACCGTTGTCTTTGAAGAATTTATTTAACAAAAGAGAATAAACAGAGAAGTACTACAACAGAATCAGCTGGACCAGAGGTTCTGTCTCCTAAGACAGTCACTAACGTCTGGCCCAGAGCAAACAATTGCATGATCATTAGACAGTCTGAGCATCTATGTTGTGGGGAACAAAAGATCCTTGACTGATCCCAGTCAAGGAAGGAGAAGACCAGCTAGTGAGGAAAACAATCAACAACCCCACATCCCTGACCTAAACCCCACACGTGTGGACAGACTGGAATAACAAGAACAATAATAAAGATGGAACAGGTTAAAGATTTAAAACAATATATAAGGCATAATAAAAGGAGAAAAATAGCACTCTTATAAGTACTTGCATAAAAGATGACAAGTGTAAGGCAGTGTTTATACGTCATTTTTGGTATCGCCTCAGCTCGCTTGGAACCTCAACAGAGATGATATGAAAAAAAGTACCAGGTACAATTTTTCCCCAATGGAAAGCAAAAAAAGGTGAGTAGAGGCAAGTTGAGCTGGTTCCATGTGGTGGAAAAGTGCCATTATATGGATTTGGTGGAGAGTAAAAAAGAGCTAAAAGGAGAGTGAATATTGGACTTACATTCATCTGATGGACAGGAACACTGCTCCAAATGAAGGCTGATGTAGCTCCATGTCGGTTGGATGTGTAAATAAGCAACATTTTGCCAACAACTTAACCACATCAGCTTCAGAAGGTGATATGCCAATGTTATGATATGGCAGTCAGCTGGCTTACAGTCCTTTTCATTCCTTATGTGTGTCTGTGTACGCATGCATGTGTGCAAGGCCGTGCCACTTAACCTGTGTCATTTTCAGACAAAAGAATTGTGTGTATGAATTGGCAGAAGTGTGTTGTGCGGTGTGTTTTGACTGTGTGTATGTGGGCTCTCTTAGCTTACTAACATTGCTGCATGCTCATTTTACTCCTCTGATCTCAGGTTCCACGTGTGAAAAACAGCCAGGGACGACGTTCATTATTCAAAGGCAGTCAGGGATCAGGTTATAATTGACACAAAACCTTAATTTTATGTCTTCCTTCTGCCCTGTATTAGCTGTATCTGCTTGTGGGTCACAGTCAAACATAGTGGGGCCAGGGTTAATTTTAGTTACTCAACTCTCTCACACCTGGGCATCCAAGGCTTCTGAAAGAAAATGTAGATGTAACTTTAAGTGTATTCTCTTTTACCTTAAGCTGTGTATTGGTGATACAATTCCTTAAAATAGACTTGAGAGGCTACTGGACACTAATTCTTAATGCAAAATGCTTAGAGCAGTAGTGGTGCCCAGGGGCGTTTCCAGGCTCTTGAAACATTGGGGGCTTAGCCCAGCCCAGAAATCTTTCATGTTTTCACCCCCCGCAAGTTAGGTGGCAGGCGACAATTCAGAATTGAAAAATATAATAGAATGTAATGCGGTAGCTTATTCTTTTTTTACCTTAAGTTACTTTTTAAAAATATATTTATATTCAATATATTTATATTGCATTGCAGGTTTTATTATTGTGCAAACAAACCTTTCTCATAGCATTTTATTTGTTAATTAACATTACTTGGTGCAAGCTATTTTTCAGTGGCCACGGCTCTCCTTTATTCCTCTTCAAGTGCCTGCTCTATGCAGGGTAGGCTATGCAGCTGATGTTGAAGCTACTGCAGCTCCAGTACCAAACATATCGGTTATTTTCACGAATTTGGCGATTTTTTTACATAACACCGGCCCTAAAGGTTCGTCTGCCGGTAGCATATGTAGTAGACCTAAATTTATTAGTTATGCATTTTAATAAATTTATGAGAATTGATACCCAATTATGAATTAAAATTCATAAAATCAAAATTTCCTCGTTAAGGGCACCACCGGAGTTGTTATAATCCTAGAGTCTCCGGACCTCTAGGTAGTTTTGAATAATTATACAATTATTACTAGTGATCAGTTAGTTAATAATCGCTCAATTATCTTAAATCAGTCAGTCAGTCTCATATCTAAAGGGTCAATTCTCTTGGCAGGAACTATAAATAGGCAACACACACACCTCTTGATTATATTACAGTGAATTTATTCTCTAACTAAGGTGATAAAAAGATGGTTGGATACAGGGAACAAACATTTGCTGAACAATGAGCCTGGAGGTTCGATTGTGGGAAGCATTTGATTCATACGGCATAGAAGAGCTAATGAAAGTAAACTAATGTCATAATTTAGGAGTTAAAATGGACATCTGATCACAGAACATGTGTTAAGTCTTACTGCTTGTCGACAGTCTGCTTTTGGCCTGTTGCACGGGTCCCACGCTAGCTGCCGATCCTGGCTTTTTGCTAGGGATTCTCCAAGGTTCTCCGTGTCTGATTGAAAACGCCTCCTCCGTCTGGCAATTCGGCTGTTTTCAGGTTTCCTTCGTTGTAGCTGGCGAGACCACGTGGCTTGGTCTGACCTCTGTGAAGTTGGCTTCGACGAAAAAGGCTTAAAATGGAACTTGGTCGTTCCTGAATTAGTCCAGTGTAACTTAACGGACTGATAACTTTAACAAACAAAAGAAATGAAGAAAATAAAACAAACTGAAGGCAGATCGATGTCGCGGCACTTCAGGTGTGTAGCTTCAAGCGAACAAAAGGGCCTGTTTGTTTCGCTGGCCGAGTCTGGGCGTTGCCTGGCGAGGCACGCTGCTCGTGCCGAAACGTCCAGAGGGCCGAGCAGGGTGGAAGAGCCAACAGCAAAGCGAGAGAGAGAGCGAAGCGAGGTCGCGTGTCGCTCTTTTGTTGCCTGGGGCGTGGTTCCCAGGGGGCGTCTCAGGTTTCCCAAGGGACTGCCTTTCTAAACTTAATGTCTAAAAGAAATCTATTTGCACGTATTATAATCAAACATTTTCCACAATCGAACCTCAATGGTTGAACGGTTGTACTGTTCTAAGCATTTGGTAACAGGAAACAGTTGTCACATTATTGGTCAGGATATTTATACATTTAACGGCATTTCCGACGAGGGCATGTAATACTTATTTCGTCCACTTGGGGGAGCTCAGGTTACATGAGGAAAGCTTGGATTACATTAGATGAAGGAGTGTCTTGCTGAACATAAAAACACTGCACAAGTAACTTCTTTTCAGCACTAATAAACAACAGATAGCAACAACAGTTAACATAACTACTCAAATAGAGGCAAACGTAATCAGGTAACTAAAGATTTAATTAAACTTTGAGTCTTTGGAGATTGCAGTCCAGTTCAGTGTCTGGACCATGTCACACTTAGGTGAGACAAGGAGTATCCCTTTGATGTGGTAATCAAACAAAGAATAAGGTCAGTTGCCACGGAAACGTGTGTGGGGGGCCAGTTTTGATAGGCTGTTCAGGGAGATGCCAATGGCTGGCTCGTGTCCCTTTGTCAGTTTAACAGTCAGGCCCCGCGTTATCAGCTTCGGAATCAAAAAGGTGCCAGTTTTATGGTCGGGATAGCACTTAGAGAAAGCAACTTTGACCCCTCCCCTTCTTCTCTGGGGAGGAGAAAGGAATTTAGGGTAGCTCCACATTTATTCCATGTAAAATGCACAAATCCACACCGTTGTTCACTACACATATGCCAGATTACCAGTCCACCCCTGAGGCTACCCCCTTTAGACCTTCTGACAGACACAGAGCCCGTCTGGGACTGTAGTCTACTCAATGAGACGAGCGCACTGATCTTCATCAGAGGAAGAAAACCGAAACTGAAAACACTTGTGATCAGACTATATCACTATATCACCACAATTCCACACAAATGTTTACTTCTGCACTTCTGATAAAATGCAGCTCACATCCGCTTTAGAGGGAATAAAGCATCCTGGAGAAACAGTTGTGTCTTAGAGCGAGGGGGAAAGAAACAGCAGGACACAGCGTCAGGTGTCATGATATTCTCTCACTACTGTGCGGCGACTGTTAACCGTTTGTGTTAATACATAGACACTGACCGACAACATTTATATTTAAATATACTGATTACAATTTTGCAATTCAGAAGTCGCGGAGAAGCCCTGAAGCTGTGAGCAATGCTCTCTCTCTCTCTCTCTCTCGTGCTCTCTCTAAATGCAGGCAGTCTGAGAAACGGTGTGGGGGGGTCACATTAGGTGAACTTCAAACAAAATGTATCAATTATTGCGAGTAGCCTCCACTCTTTGCGAGAGAGGCTTTGTCATGAAGATTATTGCATATTAACATGGAAAATATTTTTGTTGCCACTTTGGTCCTTTGATCATTAAATTTGGTGGTGACATTCATGGTTCCCAGATGATGAATCTTAATGGCTTTGGTGGTCCCATCTAGCGTCACCAGCAGGTTCACATTTGAGTGAAATGTCTCACCAATTAGAAGATGGATTGGCAAGAAATTGATACAGACATTCAGGTAACATTGGTGATCCAAAACTTTTCATATAGCGCTGTCACCAGGTCAAAATTTCCATTTGTATACTTTGGTTCATAACCAGATATCTAACTAATGACATTCCCATCAGCCTCAGTTGTACTTTGTGTTTATTGCTAATAAAGCAAATGTTAGCATGCTATGTTAAATTAAGATGGTGAACATGGTAAACATTACACCTACTAAACACCTGCATGTTAACAGTGTCATTGTTAGCGTTTAGCTTAAAGCATCACTGTGCCTACAGTAAGTCCAACCTCACAGAGCCGCTAGCAAGGCTGTAGATGCTTGTTCATGTATTCCAGATGTTGAAAACAGCAATAGCTACTTATTGTGAATTTGGACAATATGAATATCTGTAACCATCAAGACAAGTAGCCATCACCTACAATATTAAAAATATACAGTAAAAAAAATTAAATGTAAATAATGTATGTAAATAAAAACTTTAGCTGTTGTTAACTGATATTCAAGGAAAGGGAACTTCTACTTCGTAAGCGTCAGGTGTAGACAAATGCAATTTGTAGTTTTCTTGTATTATTATGTTGACTGTTTATGTTCTTCCTGAATATTTTGTGTTTCCGCACTTTAACAGGAAGCTGGGAGATACCCTGCATACAAGGAGATGGTGGCAGAATACGGCTGGCTCGACCAATGTACGTTGACTATTCCAAAAGAGTGTTTGGAAAAAGTTGTTTTTACAACACAGAGATAGTATTTAAAAAGATTTTTAAAAGATTATAATGAATTCAACAGTGGTGTAAAAATAATTACCTGCACTAAACTAAATATTGTAGAACAAATTAATGAAGTTGAGACCTGGTAATTTGTAATTTGTGATTCTAATTTCTGATTGCAAAGCCACATGCTGGATTCTACTCAGAAATCTTCTTTAAAAAAGTGGAACATTGGCCACATGTAACCTGCTTACAATAAAACCCTGTCATTCAATTCCTTCACAAGACTCAAATTCCTTGTTTTCCTTGTTTGATATGAGTACTTCTGAACAGGGATTAATTCACTGTACTCAAAGGCAGCTCAGTCATCTGGAACAGATCATGACCTAACATCTGGGTCAAGATGCAGAGTCATTTTGGAGTTTTATTAAAAAAACAACAACTAAAAAAACAGAAGGACTCCTGGTTCATGTTCTGTCCCTCAAAGGTTTAGAGGATTAACAGAACATGAGGGCAGACATGCACTGATCCAAACAAAGAAGGACATGAAGCTTTCTGTGCAAATCATATTCACTATGTACTGCAGCTTTACTGTGTGTGTGTTGTGATAACGTATAGCAATCGGTTTCACAAGGTATTGTACTTGCATAATAATATTTTAAACACACACTCATCCTCACACTTCATTCTAATTATGGATTGTTTTCTACAGTAGCCAATGGGGGCCCTGCACCATCCTCCCAGGGTTCAGACTCCAACTCTTCTGTCTCCTCGTTGTCCTCCAGCACCCCTCTCAGCTCCCTCAGTGGTCTCTCCCAGGTCCTTTTCCCTCCTGTCTTTGGCTCTGAGATGGTAGACGTCGCCATCTCCACAGAGGACCGCTCCCGACATCCAAGCAGCGCAGAGCAAACTGCTGATACCGCCATACAGACTGACCCCCACCCTCCAAATTACCTGGACCACCCCTCGCCTAGTGGGTCGTACCCCGACAGGCTGACTGCCACAGAAACCAGCCGGACTATAGGTGCCACATTGCTGCTGAAGGACACAGTCATACGTGGGAAAGGGGAAGGTCCGAGGGAGATGGGAGGAGCAGGGGAAGGAGGGCGAGGACGGACCAGGACGCTGTCATCTGGGGACCAGGAAGTAGTGAAACACTCCCCTAAGACTGCAGCGCTGATGGCCCTGAGCAGACCACGGAAGCCAATCAGACGTTCCCAGAGCCACATCACCATGTCAGGTGAGACCTGCAGGCACTGGGATTGTTAAGAGAGTTAAATAGTGGATGTAAGGTTGCTTTATAGACTTCGGTGTAATATACATTAAAGAAACCAACCCACTAATATGTAGGCTGGGGTGATGAATCAGCCGATATGAGCAAGGTACAAGGTTGATTAATTTGTCACAATACAACAGGTTGTGGAGTGATATTTAGTAACTCCCTTCTGCTACATAGCAGACAATATACGTTAAGCAATTATAAAAATGATAAACAGAGATAAATTATATTCAATGGAGCAGTGCTGAGGATGAATTTGAGTTTAAGAGTCTGATAGCTTGGGGGGAAAAGCTGCTCTGCAGGCTGGTGGTGCCACAGCAGAAACTTCTATATCTCTTCCCAGAAGGCTGCAGGGTGAACAGGCTGTGGCTGGGTGGGTACTGTCTTTTAGTATCCTTTGGGCTCTGCGTAAGCACCTCACCTATGGGAAGAATACCATGAATCAAAACTGAAAATGAAGTTCTGAAAGGTTGAAACTAAGTGTTTGAAAACTCAAAATCTTACCCAAAAAGTTCAAAAAAAAAAAACTAAATAATTTCTGCAAACATTATATGTTGTTTTTGAGTTTTCCTTCTTCAGATCTGCAACATTTTTTTTATGATGTTGTGCAAACAATTTTTCAGAGGTTCAAATTTGTCAGTGTATTAGTTTGTTTTCTAGGTTTGAAACCTTGTACATGGTGATCTGAGCAAATGTGTGAAAAAAGTTTTAAAACTCTGTATTTACACATAGACAACAAGACGTGGGTAGATTAAAACGTATTTATTCTATTGTTTTGAAGTTATTTTTTTCTGTTGCTTTCCTCCTCCTCCTTCTTTTCGTCCTCCTGTGAGTGATGACCACAGCATGCTGCCTCATCTTCTGTGCTTTAGGCCATAAACGAAAAAACAACAAGGTTAAGTGCTGTAAAAGTAAACTTTAAAATGTCTCCACTGCCACACATAAAACGTGGTTTAATAGAATAATCACATTTAACAAAAGCATACATTTACTGTCGAGATTTGCCTGGTTGATAGTCACCATTGATAGTTTAAGCCTATATGGCATGTTACACACATAGACTGTATATAAAAAGGTTCCACAGCATAAATGAGCCTAGCGGCTAGCAGCTTTTCCATCTCCTCATAGCTTAACAAATTACATGTAATTTATACTATTTCTTACTCACCGCTGTCAATCCCTCTATCCAGTAAATACGACTTGTGATTGGACTGTACTTCAGCAGAAAGCCAAGCATTGGCTAAGAGCAGGCTTTTTTTTAAGTTGCGACGTTGCGAAGCCTCATTTTCGCTAAGCCAGAGTTTCAGAGCAGAGCTGCGTGACAACGCTGCTACAAATCATGAGTTGCAAGCTCGCAACTGTGTAAGCGTATCTCAGCAAAGTGGGTGTTGTAAACTCAGCTCTGAAAAATAGTCTGCAATATGAGAGCAAATGTAAAGTAATGTAATAAAGTTTCGCACTTTCGAACCTCAATTTTCAGAGTTTTAAAACCTTTTTTCACACATTTGCACACCCGTTATCAGATCACCATTTACAAGGTTTCAAACCTGGAAAACAAACTAATACTCTGGGAGCACTGAAAAATTGAAACTCTGAAAAACTGTTTGTGCAACATTGTAAAATGTTAAAAAAAAGTTCTGAAGAAGGAAAACTCAAAAACAACATAATGTTTTCAGAGATTTTATTTTATTTTTTAGCATTTTGCAAGCCTGCAAATCTTAGTTTTCGATCTTGCAAAAGTTTTTTTGGTAGAATTTTGAGTTTTCAAACAGTTAGTTTCAACCTTTCAGAACTTTATTTTCAAATTTGATTCATGGCAGGATATTCTTCCCGTAGAGATGTGAGATGACCATGTCAGGTTCTCTGTGATGCTGATTACCAGGAACCTGAAACTGTTCACCTGCTCCACCTCAGCACCACTGATGTAGATAGGAGTGTGTGTCTTTATCTCCTTTTTCCTGAAATCAACAATCAGCTCCTTGGTTTTGCTGACGTTGAGCAGCCAGTTGTTCTCTAAGCACCATTGCAAGATGCATATGCAAGATTCTCAATTTCCTCCCGATCTGCAGTCTAATTGTTGTTTGACATCAGGTGGTGTTGATGGTGGTGTCATCCGCAAACTTCACAAAAGAGTTCTCTTCATGTCGAGGGATGCAGAAGTGGGTTTACAGCGTGAACAGGAGGGGGCTGAGCACAGTGTTGAGAACAAGAGTGGTGGAGGTGTGTCCACCAGTCCAAACTGTCGTTGTATTTGTTGGCTCATACAGACCTGAACAGTGTCTCCGTTACATAGTTTCTCCTAAACTAAAAAACTACAGAGAACAAATTTATTAAGTGCAGAATGTCCAGGAAATATTTTGGTCACATTTCTTTTAAAAACAAATTCAAGGGATGCTCAGGGATTATCAGAACATATTTGTTGATATACAAACAAAACTAAGAGTACAGGCAAGCTAGTGGCTCTGTGAGGCTATAATGCTAATTCTAAACAAAACTAAACCGTTAGACTGAACATTTGCATTAAAGTGTTCAGTGATGCATAGTTTATTTGTGTGAGGATGGTGTAAGCAGAAAGGTCAATTTCAGGTAACTTCTGAGATTTGATGATATAATATGTCATATGAGTTATAGAGATGTAAGAAGTTCTTTCTGTCCTCTATGTGTACTACTGGTTGTCATTTCTGTACAGTTAAAAAAACAGACATGTTTTCATCAATGCAAAGCAGCACTAAACAAAGTGCAGATGAGGCTGATGGGGGTGTCATTCATTTTTAATACATTTAGTCATAAATCAAAGTACTGGACACATTTTACCTGGTGGTGCTATCATCATCACAGTTCACAGTGTACAGGCTTTCTGTACAAGTTTGCACCAGCTGTTTTTGAGATATTTTAGTCTGGAAAGTGGTTGGCCGACCAATCGACATTGCCATCTCTTGAGTGGTTGTTGATTATACAGTGGCAGCATCATCCATCTCAGTTGAGAAATTAACCTTTCCAGAATCACAGCCCGGTGAGTATTGCAGCCACAATCAGGTTCAGTTCTTTGTGACAGTACCTGCATTCACTGTGTAATGACATCCACTCTCAAACCCTCGAGAGATCTTTCTGCAGGGCATCAGTCAGTTTAATGACCCTTCATCCCTCTATCACTCCAGGAAGTGAACAAGAACATCCAAACTCCATATGGCTGATTTAAGAATTTGTCCAAGAGCACAAAGTTAATGCAGACTCATGATTAATCACTGCCCTTTACTCTCACTTGTTGTACCCCTGTGAGAAATGAATAAGAACAAGCATATGGAGAAATATCCATCCAAGCCTTGGCTGGGCTGTTGAGTTATTAGCCTTTCCTTTTCAATTTATCCAGCTCATTCATACCTCCAGGACCTGGCGGGGGCTTGGGGCGAAGCCCAGGGCTGATTGGTCATTTGTTATGTAAGCTAGAGCACTTCGTTGTAGTGTCCTCAATAGATGGGGGTGTGTACAGGTTAGTGTAGCCCCAATTCATCAGTATTACTGTGTTACTTTCCACGCTGGCAGATTTACTGCAGTGAACAGAGGAGCTGACTGGAAGAGAAATGAACAGTCTATACTCATAGTAGAGAGTGTGTATCACCTACTGTTATTGGCTAACAGTTAAGCGTGGAGCAGTGCAAAGCTTTATAAATTATGTACAGTATATACAGAGATGCAGATTGTCCTATTCTTATGGAAGATTTTCAAAGAACAAGATAGAACTGCTGCAAAGATTACATGTAACTGCATACTCTTTGTTAGATTTAGTTAAGTTTGTTTAGTTAAATTTGTCAATGTAATTTAACAGGTGAAAGTCTGAGCAGACTTCACACACAATATTAAAATCCGTTAAAATCATATTTCGCTGAATTTTGCTGTGAAAATGTACCTATATTGACTATATTTTTTGATTTCGAAGGTACGTGGCATTGAATATATTTTTTGTCTTCTTAATTTCCACCTGTAGAGGACAGACAAAAGAAGAAGAGGCAACAGAAGCAGAAGAGCTCAGGAGAGGGTAAAACCAGCCTGCAGAGATCTAAAACCTTTGTCAACCTGTTATTTAAGAAAGACCGTAAAGACAAGAATCGCTCCAAGTCACCGTCTCACAATGCTGACAAAGGTGAGGGCATGGTCACAGGACATATTCTGCATCTCACAAACAAACCTATTTGGTTTGTTGATCTTTGGTACAAACCTAAATTACAAACATATTGTCCCATTCAAAACAACTACAGTGTGTAGAGCCTTATGTGAAGCTGAAATTAACCTAAAGTCAAAGATCTCTGTGTGCACAGTTTTCTTATGATTATCTATGTGAAAAGAAAATATGTGTTTATGCTTTAGGTGATATTAACGAGTTAATGTTATTGATTATTGATTCATTTAATTATATGTTGATTTAACAGCTTAATTGTTCAGTAAAATACTTAGGTAAAAAACTTGAATTATGTTTTAGGCACATTTTTTGCTGCAGATTGTATTTATAGAGCTTATAGAGCAAGTTCTTTGTTTGCAATGTAATGTTATATGTAAGAAGACATGTTCGGGTCTGACAAAGGTTTCATCACTGCAACAGTATTTGTGGTGTCTTATAAGTCCATGTGGGCTTGGCGCTTGCATGTGCATGACAAACTGAAACACATGGCACTGGCACATTAAAAATGATTTAGCATTGTATCCACTGAATCTTGAAATGTAATAAATTTCTTAAATGTTCTTGAACTTAGTGACCATTAGTATAAAGGTAATGAATGATGATGAATGAACTGTTTTTTTTTTTTCATCTGCAGATTTTCTTGTTTGCATTGTGTTCATGTCAGTTTTCACTTTAATGCTTTAGATAAGGAGGGGGATCGTCACTTCCAGCTCTTGACCTCCCCAAGGGAATCCCGTGCTGGGGTTAAAGACAGCAGCCCACTGCCCCGACCAGAGACCCTGCAGCAAGTGGAGGACATGGCAAAAAAACTGCTCATCCAGGATGAGGTGGCTGCTGTAATGAGACACTGTCAGCGGGTGAGTTCCCAATCTGAAATTACAGTCTCTAACACCTCAGTGTCACTCTGCAGTGTGTGTTTTTCCTCCCACTGAATGAAAACCAGCCGGACTACTTACAGGCTTAAGTGTGCAGTATTGTTCCCTGTGTCTGTAAGTGTCCTTTAGTGATAGATGTGTCTGGCAGCGGCTATGACAAAAGACAGATTTGGCCTGTCATTTATGATTAGGATCAAATATCACCATCATTTGATCCGCTTGTCTCTCTCAGTCAATCTCACTCTCATCTGCCAATTTCAGGGGATCAACTCTATGGCCGGCCCTTTGCCACCACTGCAGAATATATTGAGTCTGCTTAGAGCACAGTATGACTTACCTGTTAATACAGTAATTAAACACCAAGGACTGAAAACAGCAGTGTAGTGGTGTTCTTGGGAATGTAAATATTTAATGTACATGCAACATATCACCTCCCAATCATGAAAATACACTGTCTTGTCTGGAGGCAACCTACCATAAATAAGCACATTTTGGATTCAGTCCACATGCTTTTTGAGGAAACACTGCAGTCATGATTTTAACCATTAGTTAAAAGGCTACAACAGCAATTTAGTATTGCACTTCTATGAAGTTGGGGGACTCACTAGAGACAGATTTGAAAAAGAACAGTAAAAACTGATGCAGCAGATGGTAAGATATCCTGACTTTTCATCTCAAAAAACTGTGGGTCCTTCATGTCCCATAAAACACCTGGATAATGTATTTTATGAAACACTCCCTGCCACCTAAATGTTCACTTCTTTCAAACCCCACACCATGGCCCACTCTCAGTGTCTCCCCTAAACCCTAAGCCCTGAACCCTCACAGTGATACAGGTCAAGTGTGTAATATTTAAGAGGATCTATTGACAGAAATGCAACATAATATGCATAACTGTGTTTTCAGTGGTGTACAAAGACCTTACATAATGAACCATTGTTCTTATATTACCTTAGAGTAAGCCATTTCTATCTACTTACACCGCGGGTCCCCTTACATTGAAGTCACCGCCATGTTTCTACAGTAGCCCAAATGAACAAACTGCTCAACCGAGTGCTTTTGTCACTATGTTGAATACATACATACAAAGAAGAAGAAGAAGTAGTTGTAATAGCAGTAGTCTTCTGGTTTGTTAGAAGTAAAAAGAGAAGTGAAATTTGGACAAATGGAGGACTACATGGATTATTTAGCACAAAAGCCAACAGAGCGTGTCCGCCACCATAGATTCTCCTGTGTGCTTGCAAAGGGAGAGGTCAGTGGTGACTGATGGTGCAGTCATTTGAATCCCCACCTTAAATCTTACTGCAAATGGAATATATATATATACATATACACACACTACAAAGAGAGGAATAAAGTGTACATGGGACATAAAGAAGTATACAGAACAGTTTACAAATATATAAGAAGACACAAATAATTGAAACTTTGCTAGGGGTATTCTACAGGTGAAACTCGAAAAATTAGCATATTGTGCAAAAGTTCATTTATTTCAGTAATTCAACTTAAAAGCATGCAAAGTGAGATATTTCAAGCCTTTATTTGATATAATTTCGATAATTATTGCGTACAGCTTATGAAAACCCCAAATTCAAAATCTCAGAAAATTAGAATATTACATGAAATCAATAAAAAAAAGGATTATAAATACAGAAATGTCATCCCTCTGAAAAGTATAATCATGCATATGTACTCAATACTTGGTTTTCACCTGTATATGAAATAAAGATATTAAAAGAAGACAGTTTTCACAGCCTTTTTGTTGTTGGATTTAGAAATTAAATTGATATAATGTACAACCTTGTGCATAAAAGGTACAAAGTTTTTACTATTGAATTTACATTTATGAATGTAGAATTTTGCTTTAGAATTAATTGGATATGGGACGATGCGAGGAGCATGTGAATGCACAGTGAGCAGTCGGTTGCAATACGCAACCCTCACTACTAGGTGCCACTAAAACTTACACACTGAACCTTTAACTGATGTCACCTGGCAAGTGATTGAGTGCAAGAGGCTGCAAGGGCTCAAAATGCAATAAATGGGAATGGCACAGCACTTTGCCATGTTAACTTCAAAATGCTGAAACATGTTGCACACAATTGTGGGTTTGGGACTTTTTATTTTATGTTTTTTGGGACGAACTGCCTGATTTATACTTTTTGCAGGTTCTTGCCCTACAAAGTGAATGAGAGCTAATTGCCAGTAATTATCTATATTTGTCAATAATAAATGTAATATTGGTGGTCAAAACAGCACCACTGAGCAAAAACTAAAATAAATAGTTGAATAGACTAGGTGTGTAATAAGGTTATTGCATTGCTCTGATTTCATGTGTTCAGCCCCAAGACCTCACAGACTTACCGGGAACATGAGTCCACTGTGAGTGTGGACATTGAGATTGCCCTTCAGTTTGTAACGCAAACTTTCTGTTAAAAGTTTAACCTGTGACAACTCTGATGACATCACTATGATATCATTAGGGTTATTTTTTCTAACTTTGGAAAACTGTACTACTGAGTAGTACTTCTTGTGACAAGTAAACAGAACTTCATGTGTAACATCGGTGGAGTGACACTGGTTGGTTCATTATTCTTCTCCTCTAATTTGTGTACAAATCTAATCTTTCCCCCAGTTTTTGTCCGACAATGTTATTGATGATTTAGTACGTCCCCTTTTGGCAATCTTGGACAGGCCAGAGAAACTACTACTTCTCAGAGAAATAAGGTGAGATACAGTGTACAGTATATTACTGATTAAATGTGTAAATTCTGTAGGTATAAATATGTATGTGAGTAAATCTAACCGACTCTGATCATATCCTCTGCAGAATGCTGATACCTACTACTGAGTTGGGTCGTTTTGACAGCATGGTCATGCCCTTTGAGCTGGAAGCGTACGATATTCTAAAGAGTCGCTCTGGTAAGCAGACAAATGTACTTAATATCACTTTTTCTGATTTTCTTTTTTAATTCATACAACTTGACGTTAATACACTATTTCCTGTTCACATGAAAGAGATAAATGAGTAAGAAATATAGATGTCCAAAAAAGCAGGTAATATTACACACAGCAAAAAAAAATCAATGCTATATTTTTAGTTGTTTATTTCTCCTTAGTACGTTCTCCAGCTCTGCGCTCCCCTCGCGGTGGAACCCCTCGACGTCACCTCATCACTCCAATCCCAGGTACATGGGCTGTATCCCTCTTACTCTCACCCTTTGACTTTTTTTTACCTCACCTCTTTCTTATGGATTCCTCTCCTGTCTGGTTGCTGGCTTTTCACTAATCCCAGAGGAATCTGAGAAACACAGAGAAGCTGAAACCTCTCACACACACACACACACACACATATGCACACAGATATACACACATTACCATGCACAGAATATCTCATGTTTCCTGTGCATGCGCTGAAGCAGAGGCTTGTGTTACATCTCTGTGGCCAACAGAAAGGACTGAGACGTGCCTGGTTGGCCAATGTGACACTACAACAATACAGTGCTTTTATCATGCCTTTTCTCATTCAAGAGTCAGTGAGACACAATCAATACAGTCTCACTTTAGACAGACTGCAGCGATCTGACTCTCTAAAGTCACAGGTTAGGGGTCACGGGGTCAACAATATGAAAGAAGAAGGAAGCTGACAAGGCATCAATGAGGTGCCGGTTTTTGGAAAGCTGAGATGGCTGACATCGCATCACAAAAGGGTGCAGACTTTGAAATTTTTTCTCCCTGACTTCTCAATAAACTGTTGAATTAAACCTCATCAAATAATATAGTTGATCCTGTAGGGGAAAGAAGAAACATATACACATCTGCTGGTTTTAGTGGTCGGTAGAGTGCTTATTTTATCCGTATGTCCCATCAGTATATCCCTATTTTACAGTAAAATTATATTGTTTTGTTCTTTTATACTGTTGTTGTTGTCCCTGACAATTTAGTATTATTGTCCATTATTTTATTCCTACATTTCTATGTCCAAATGTTAAAATGAAATCCAATCCATATTTTGTTATTCAGACAATGTAGTTAGTGTTAAATCACCCACTTTTTGCCGTTCAAAGGACATCCTTGTGATCCTTGCATCCTTCGCATGTATGTAATGCTTATAGCTAACAATGTTGTTTTTTTACAGTTAAATATGCCCATTGAGGAAGTAAAACTCCTTGCACCATATAATGTAGAAATTGCAATTGTGATGACAATGCTAAAAGGTAGCTCAGTACTAATGGAGCTTGTTTTAGCCTCAATATCTCAGAATTTACAGGGGAACTCCACTAATTTTACACATCAAAGTATAGTAACAGCTCTTAGAGAGTATTACTGCATATATGAATAAAGTTGTATAAAGCATTTGGTGGCTCCAGAGGGAGCTGTGCGAAATCTGGGGCAGCGTTAGAGGCTCTGCTTGAGGCTAGTAACTGGAGGCCAGCAGCTCAAGGCTACAATAGCCATAGCCATAACACCCGTATATCCAAACCGAACTGTCGGTGGTAAATGTATTGTGGGTAATGTAGGAGCTGGGTTTTGACATGGAAGAAGAATGCATGGGACAAAAAAAGATCTCTGATTGTGCTGCTCAACTTTGATCCTTCTTTTAAACTGGTGGAGGATTTTTTTAACTCATGCTGACCGGCTGTTTTGACTCTTTACAGTATTTATATTCTGAAGTTCTACAAAAGTTCCACATCTGAAATAAACTTAAACTTTCATGTTTTTATGTTTGCACAGACTACAGGGGTGGGTTCCACCTCCAGCCGGTCCAGGACACACTGCGGGAGCGTCAATTGATTGAGGAGTTGGAGAGACTACGCTTGTCCGGCCATCAGTCCAGCCATCTGCCTCCATCACGTGCCTTCACCCCTCTCTTGGATGTACCTGTGGACAACTACGCCTCCTCCACTGTGCACTCCCGCTCCCTGAGCCCCTCACCCACCCACAGCTCCCTCCTCACAGGATCCCCACACAGCACCCAACGTGGGCACCAACCCCAACGCCCAAACAGAAGAGAGAACGGGGCATCGCAGTATGACAAGGTCTCCTTGTTGTCGGTGTCTGACAGAGGAGGCTCGTTCGTGGCTCCTGAACGTGGGAGGTCGCCTGTGAGGAATGGCCGTGGGAGAGCGAGGAGGGAGATGAGTCCTGACAGCATAGATGGCAGACTGAATAGACAGGAGGGCTACACTGAGGTCAGTGTACATGTTCCTTTGCGGCAGCGAGGGAGAACCCCTCTGGCTGATGTATTTGAGCCCCAGAGAGACAAGAGTCCATCCAGAGGCAGAGCAAGCAGTCAGCAGCTAAATGGACATTCACAAAATGCTCATGGTGTGAAAAGAAGAGCAACTCTGGCACCTGAGGACTATGAAATCACCACTTTCACCATCTCTAAAGCCAAGCAGTCCCTGGGTGAGTATAATACAGAAACACATGTACTGTTTAAATATTGTAAAACTCTCTATTGTTTTCCCATATCCATTACATCACCAGTAGAGGTCAGGGCATTACTAAATTGAAAGAGATTTGGAAGCTTTAAATGCTTTAATGATAGCTGAAAAAGACCAGAGAGAGTATATAAACTATTAGACTAGTTTGAATACAGGAATCTGGTACTGTCAGTACAATAATTGTATTATTTCCCTGTGTGTTTACAGGTATTAGTATCTCTGGAGGTATGGAGTCTAGAGTCCAGCCCATGATAAAGATTGAGAAAATCTTCCCTGGGGGAGCTGCATCTACAAATGAGGCCCTGAAGGTGAGCATGGCAGAGACAGTACACAGCAGAAACACCTCAAAATATTACAAAAACGTATGTTAATTCAATGTGATAAAGGCTAAAAAAGTGAAAAATTCAGATTCTTAGCCTTGAAGTAAAATGAGACAACATGTGGTAAACACGTTTAGATGTCTGGTTGGTGTGTATTTTAAGTACCTGACGTCCGCCCGTCCCTGTGGTTATGAGTTGTTGCTATCAGTAAGAGTCTTCATGAGGTTGAAAGTGTGCAATGAGAAGTGGAGAGGAGATGAGTGGAAAGCCATCTCAAGTAGCCCATCACCTCCATTATTGATGAGGTACACAGGTGCTGTTCTGCTAATGCATTGGTAATATATGGACTGCACAGTAACTTAACAGTCGTCCTTGGTCTTGGCCTGGTTCACTTAAACATACATGATACACACACTCATTCGCAACAGTTAACCAGAGTCAAAAGTACAGTGTTAAAACAAAACCTGCATTAAGATGCGTGTGTTAAGTGAAACTAAATGTATATCTGCAGTAATAGGTTACCTATGTACACATGTGTGTTTGTGTGGGTTAATTTGCATGTGCTTCCTAACAGCTAGCTATCAATTTACAACTGCTACCCAGGTCTAATGCCAGATTAGTGTCTAACATAGGGGGGGGGGTCCAGTATCTGCTCAGCCTTTTAAGAACTTTCCTTGTCCATACCCCGTACACACACATGCCCATGCTCACACCCACATAAGCACCACACAGTTTTGCAAGTATTTAGTCCTAACTGAAGTATTAGACAAATTAAAGATTTGACCTGAAGGTTAGGAAAAGAGGATCATGAAAGTTATTACAGTTCATCCTGAGGAGAACATTAATGTCTTAATGGTAATCCATCCAATAGTTGTTGTGACATTTCACTAAAAAAACACAAATGTCAACCTGATGGTGGTGCTAGAGGAAAAGTCAAGGGATCGTGACATTCATTAGGATATATCCTCTGAGAACCATCAATGTCTGTACTAAATACTAAAGTTGAAGAGATATTTCAGTCTGGCTTAAAAGTGGTAGACCGACATACCAACATACTCATCAATGACATCCCAAAAGACAGAGAAGTTGTTGGTTAGTGGCCTCAGAC
Organism: Micropterus salmoides; assembly: GCF_014851395.1. Taxonomy (NCBI): domain Eukaryota; kingdom Metazoa; phylum Chordata; class Actinopteri; order Centrarchiformes; family Centrarchidae; genus Micropterus; species Micropterus salmoides. The sequence continues at coordinate 15,780,124 of NW_024041373.1, forward strand.
ACAGCTGTATACACCCTACTGCTGTCTGTTGCCTCCACCTCACACCTCGCAACTAGACATGTCAGCTCGCCCATATCAGCTTCCTGTTTCAGTGATATCTCCCCCTACTCTGCTGAAGGAAGTGAGACCAGGGCAGCTTGGTGTTAACATGCATCCTGTCTCCTTAGACCCACATGATAACATGTAATCTGCGAAGAATGTTGTTTTGTATGTGTCTTTCCTGTTCATTACACTCCGCCACCTGCTTTTATCAGCGGAAATCTGGACATGAGTGTGTCACGGGCCTGCATTTAACTGGCTGTGTAAGAGGGCGTGGTAAGTAGTGCAACATGTGACAGAAGACCTACCTATTCAACGTGTAGGCTTGTCTGTGGAAAAGTTTGGTTTACCCAATTTATAAAAAAACAGTTTACCATTGCAACTACTGTTACTAGTCCTTATAAAAACTGTTAACACTGTGTTATGCAGATTATGCAGAGTTACTGGTCCCTAGCCACGTTAGCAATGAGACTCCATGGATGGTAATTTTAGATGGTCAGTCAGTTGACCACTTTGGTCTAGAGTGAAATATCTCAACAACTATTGGATAAGTTGCCATGAAATTTTGTACAGATAGCCATGGTCCACACCTAAAGACTTTGGTGATCCCCTGACTTTTAATCTAGCGCCACCAGCAGGTTGAAATTTGTGGCTTTGAGTGAAATATCTATTAGATAGATTGGCATGAGATTTGACATGTGTTCTCCTTGATGGACTGTAATAACTTTGGTGATCCTTTAACTTTTCCTCTAGCGCCATCATCACATCAAAATTACAAAGTGATAAATACTTTGGTTTATGTAAATGCAAATCTAAAGACATTCCCATCAGCATCAGCTACACTTAGTTTTCAGTGCTTATTAGCAAATGTTAGCATTCTAACAAGCTAAACTAAGATGATGACCGTGGTAACATTACTAAACATCAGCATGTTAGCATTGTCATTCTGAGCATGTTAGCATACTGACGTTAGCATTCAGTAACAGTGGGGGTCCTTGGCCTTGTTGATGAGGCAAGCTGCAGATAAAAATCAACTGTTCTTATGCCGTGAGGTTTTGGTCCTAATGAACCACAGCCTCCTGCCAGAAATCAGTGAACATGTTTATGGTATATTTACTAAGAATTTTACAATTACTAACTAATAATTCATTTATAATGAGGTGCAATGCTGTTGTTTGTGTGTATGAATGCATGTCTACTTATAATAAATAATACACACAGCCAATGCTTCTCCTTTCTTTTGATAAACAGCCTTGTTGAATTTACTTGGCCTGGTAAACCACTTCACCGAATTCCCTTCCATGCAAGCTGTAGTAATTTTTTACAGTCCATGTTATTTTTGGATTGTGACGTCCATTGGCTAGAAAAGAGGAAACCTCATAAATGTGCTTCCATAAATGGCCGTAAAGAGGATGGGGCAGATTAGGTTGGGATCTATTTAATTCAAATAAATTACTTTTCAAAAATGAAAAAGCACTTTTAATCTCCTCTTTGGTTAAATGGATCTAAATCTTTTGATACTGTTCTCACGGAGGCTAGGTTATTGGTGAACACCAGACTGCGTGATGAGCTGCAAGAAAACCTGTCAGGACACAGGGCGGCACAGATCCCATCCTCCTGTACTGCCCAAATATTTTTGGCCCATAATAGATTGACTGGGCTGACTACTTATTTTGTCTAATGACTGGAAAGGAAAAGGGAAAGGGAAAAATATGTGATTGGTGGAGATACAACAATGGCCTCGGCCTTGCGTGTTTCTGTGTTATGTGTTGCTAACCTTCACTGAGGTTGAGCGCATGAGGCAGGTGCATCCTCGGCTAACACTGATGACATCAGAGGAAGTTCCTCTCCTCTGGGCTCTTAAGTTTTGCCACTCGTTGCTCGCATCCTGCAGGAAAGAGCAACAAAACTGTCCCAACTGTGTGTGTGTGTGTGTGTGTGTGTGTGTGTGTGTGTGTGTGTGTGCGTATGTGTCTCTATATGTTCTTCTTTCAACAACCTCATGCTGAAGGGTAAACTTTATATGTGCACTTGTGACGGCCTTCAGTGTGAATATATCAAAGGAACAGGAGAGCCCCAATTCTCTCTGGCATAAATCAGGTTCCTGCTAAGGGACACAATCACTGCAGATTTATGGAAACTATAATGTTGATCTGGAAAGAGACAAATTGCTACAGAAAAAGGAGCTACAGAGGGAGGAACATACAAAGATATATATAATCATGAAATATGGATAATAATCTTACTCAGATTTTTTTCATGTTGAACACACTTTCACGTGTGTTTGCATTTGCAGGCAGGGTATGAGCTGTTGTCCGTGGACGGCGAGAGTCTGCAGGGAGTAACTCATCAGCACGCCGTGGATGTAATTCGCCGCGCATTCAGCAACAAGACCAAAGACCCGATGGTTTTTGTGGTCAAGGTCCCCAAGGTCTCTACCACCCCAACTAGCCCCAGGAGAACTGCTGACTAACCTCTGTGTGCCTCACAGCCACACTGTACTGAGACATGAAGGTCACCAAAAACCTGCAACTCCCGTGGGAGTGAATAAACTACAGGTTTCACTCCAGAAGGGAAAATATGGGCCAGGTAGATCTCTGGCCATAGTGGAGATAAAGGGATGCACAGAAGCATTTGTCCTATGAAAGGCAGAGTTATGACCATAAGTAGCAGGAAACATGTCAAAGAGAAAGGTGAACAAGCAGGTTTTTAAGACTTCAGTAGATTATTTATCAGGATAAAGATTGTTATAAATCTCTTTTGCTACGATGAAATGTAAGATATTAAATGTTGCAACTGCAAGACTTTCATAACATTCTTAGTGTTTTAAGCAAATATTTTACTAAACGCATTCATTGCACATTAACTAGACAAAAAGTCAGTAATATCTGTTTTATGATAAGATTGTGAGGTTCATGAACTCCTCCTTGGTTGAAATTGTGCCACTGTTCGATGCGTGGCAACCTTGCCGTGACCTCCGAGCACCGTCTCATTGTGGAGCCAGTGGTCTGCACTGTTGGAGCATCTCAGCCCAGCAGCAGCCCCGTAGGCCTGCCAGAGGGAGATTACCCCAGTCTGCGTTATGAGATTTATAGATTTATACCCAGATTAAACCCCTGTATTATGTCAAAACTGATAGTTTGGGTTTAGTGGATGTCTGGGGAGATTATTACAAATTGCTGCTCAGTATTTTTGTGCTGTTTTCTGGCAGAAGTGCTTGTGCTCTGGAGAAATCCGCCACTTTAGAGGCTTAATTACACCACGCTGTGGACTGAGTTTATGTAGACATGTGGAGGAGTTGGAAACACATGTCAATGATAAATGCAGGACATGAAGGCCAGTGGCACAGTTTGAATCAAAGTAGGGTAGAGGAGATATGGGCAGCAAGGTAACTGGAATATAGTGTGCATAGTGCCTTACTTCTGCAGACGGCCAGTTAGGAAAACACTTTTACACAAATTTTTCATGAACTTGGTTTTGATAAGTTCTAGAAAAGCTCAAGGTGAAATGTTTCTATTTAGACATGCAATTAAATTTAAAGATGAAACTGAGTGTGTCTATGGCTTTGAGTTATTTTAAAGGACTTCAGATATTTACTTCAATGCAGTAAACACTCATCCAGTATACTTTACAGGTAAAATAACAAGTTCAATCAACTGAATTCTAAGGTGTGACAACTTGTTCTTTAATTAAAAACAGTCATTTGTACAAGAAATGTACACAAAAATATACATGACAACTACATACTTTCTGAATTACTGGAGACACAACGTAAGTAACCTTTTTTTAAAAATGCACACAAAAGGATGAGAAAATGCCACAAAAAATAAAAGAAGTGTTACGTTGCTTTGGTCTAGTCACAGTGGCTACATTTGAAATAGATATTTTGTCTAAATAAAAGACAATGTCACTCTGTTATATTGTTTAGTGTTTTACATATTTACACAGAAAATGGTTATGCTAAGATGAAGAGAGCGGAGATATGAGGGGAAAAAACAGAAGACTGGGATGCACATTTTACAGTGAGGGTGTCAGTTTGGTTAGCAACACCTGTGCTTGTTTATCTGCACCTGTGCTGCATCTGTGGTGAGCGAGTAACAGTCTAGGTCTGGTTAACAAATTGAATATGGTTGGACAAACCCAACTTGTTCCATTCAGAGTCACTTCCCGTGGCTTTTTGTTAACAATTGATGCACAGTGCAGACTTTTAATATTCCACAAAACCTCCCAGAACACAGTGAATATGGTAATATCATGCAAAATGTAGACCAATCAAATATACTGATCACATTTTCTGAAAGGGGTTTGATTGAATTTCCCAATGTAGGAAACTTAACGCTTTCTTGGTTTCAGCTCCGACCTCAACTTAATGAAGAAGTCACTCAAAAATAACCTGTCTCATGCATGTATAAGCTAATGACGTGCACAAAACCCAACAACGAAGACGTTTTTTGTGTGATGTTATGATGCTGACGATAAAATGACGGATCAATCAAAATGGAGAGTCAGCAGGTCACAACTGAGCACAGGATAAAAACCTCCCAACTGCTTTATCAAAGTTTGGTCATTAGAGTGTAGGTTTGTGTCACAGATTATTTTCATGCATTACAGTATAAGGTGCACTCTTTCTATGCTGCTACCTCCATTTATAACTGAACTATCATTTGAAATCTTGGTATGTGATATATATAAGTCTATATATATCAAGTCTTTATACTTTGTATATTAAACCCACACTTATACCAGTACTACAACAAAATATCTTCAAGTGCTATATATAAAAAAATATACAACATCTCCTCCAGTATATAGATTTCCATTTAACTGTTATCCTTGATATAGACTCTTTGTAAAATAAAAGTTCTCAGCCCGATACTTTTTTCCCCTGTAGAGACTTGCCATGCTCAGTGTTACACACAACTCTGCATATACTGTGAGAAAACATCAACTCACAGCTTCAAATGTTAACATGCTTTAACCACACCAGTTTCCATTTAGGGCTGTAACAGCCGACCTGTCTTGAGGACATTCAGTCCTAGCGCTATTACATCGGAACAGGCTTCTTCTGAAATCTGATATAACAAAGACATGCAGACATGCCAGTCCCGTTACCTGTATAGGAGTCAGTGAACATCAGTCCAGTGGAGACTAGGAAGACTTTAAAAGTGTTATTTGGCTTTGGGCTGCCAAAAGCTAAATAAAGACCACTAATAGGAAACAAGGGGAATAAACGGAAACTCTGAATAAGCATGCCTACAGTTCAAACACCGGCTTAAATTTCTCAGTGACGTTGCAACCAAACTAAGAGCCCCATTTTTTGTTTCCTGATATAGCACACAAAAGAGACAGAGATGGAAAGAGAGATGCTGTGATCTGCTTCCTAGCGCTACATAATTATAAAATGTAAATGTTTGTCAGAGCTTGCTGCATTGTCTAAATGAGTTGACACATTGATTGAGTGCAACTATGTGACTGTTGGTGGTCTAGAAGACATGAGCAGCGTTGAAATAGAGCATTTAAGTTAAACGTTTGGTTTCTGTGTCCTCTGCAGGGTTTGGGGAAGCGACAGAACAGGATGTCCATGTGTAAGCAAACCAAGAAATAAATGTCAAAACTGGTTTGTTTAAGTTTGATGATTTGCTTCACAAGACAGACAGCTGTGTCCCGATCAGAGAGGGGGAAAGTTGTGCAAAATGATACCGTGTTTCCCTTGGTGAGCAGATTCTTTCATTTCCAGTGATGATCATTTATACTGCATTTCTGTGGAGTGGTAATAGCCACAATACATTCTTCTTCAAATAAACACTGCTGAGGAAATCCTTTTATAATTTGTAAAATTAAATATACTGTTTATCGTCAGAACACTATGAAATACAAACTGATGGTGTAATATTTTCCCTTTAGCAGTTACTCGGAGGACTAGAGTGGCGGTTGTCAATGAGCACAGTTTGGACGGGTGATGAGGTCATCATTAATAGCCGCCGGATTTGTTGATGGCACTACTGTCATGATCATTACATGCATGCTGGTGTACGGGTGTTTAACCTTGTGTGCTACCAAGAAAGGTGTGACTGCGCTTTCACCAGATTGCTGTGCGTGTAGTAAAGATTTTTTGCTTTAAGTTCCCGTAGATTTTTCAATACCCTGATTTGAACATGATTGAGAAAGAAACACTTTTTCACTGCTTTTGCTCCCACAGAAGGAAATAAGTCTTTGTGTTGCCTTTATAGTGGAATAAAACCCATTAAAAGCGGGGACACCTTGTAAGAATGTACCTTTGGGAGATCTCCCTTTTGACAGTGACATGTGGTGAGTGCTTGCTCAGTGGTCCAGGAAAAGCCACGTGGAAGATGGTGCAGCATTTGGCCTGGAGTTCAATGCTTGGTTCACATCCTCAGAGTCTTTTGTGAGTTGTTTCCAGGTTTCTGTGCACATATTACTGTAAGTGTGTGTTTTTAGATCTCAGTGGCGGTGATTTCCTCAAAGTGGATGTCATTGCTGCCACTGTGGACATCATAGTCCTCCATGTCCCTGTTTTCCAGCTCCAGACTCAGCTCCCTCATCACTCGCTCAAGGTCCCGGTTTCGGCGGTACATCTGGATGTAGTTCTGCTGCAGCTGTTTCTGGTAGCGGATTACCTGGGTGGAGGGAAGTACAGTACGTAAGTAAATAGTTATGGAGGATCAAGGTAAGATTTCAAATTTGTTCAATAACCCTGTCTATATTGACATTTATGACATTGGATGAAAATGACAAAGAGTGACATTAATCACCAAAAGTCTTCCTTTCTTACCTTTTCCTTTTCCTCCTGCCACACTCTCCTCTCATCGTCAAACCGTGAAAGTTGCTCCTCACTAGTCCTCCTCTCGTACATGAGTTCAGCCTTCAGCCTGTCCACCTGAGAAAAAGAGATTAATGATCATTTAATCATTAATAGACGAGTTTGAGATACTTTTAAAGAGGTGGTATTTTGCTTTTTGGCTTTTTCCCCCCTTACACCTTTTTTGTCAATGTAATAGTTTTGCAAAGTGAAAAAGCCCAAAGTCCAGCCCAAAGGGAGTTCCCATCTCCCACAGAAAACTCTGCTCTACACTGCCTGAAAACAGCTCATTTGTAGTCCAGCCGTTTCCCTTTTATCCCTGTGACGACACATGGATGAAAGCTAAATGCGCCTCATATAACGTTCACCATGCCGCAACTCCGACACGCCCTCAAAAACACAGGTGGAAAAGCACTGGCCTGCAGCACACTCCTCTCCTCTCCCTTCCAAACACTAGCTACCCTCCAGGCAGTCAATGGACATAAAGTTGTTACTGTGATGTAGAGACGGAGCTCGGTTAAAACTTTATGGATGAAAAATACATTTGTTACAGATTAATAACTCACCACTCTGAAACTCTTGCTCCAGTCTATGTTTCCAAGCTGGTTGGCAACATTTACAGCTGAACCAAAGCTGTTTATGGGCTTCTCGCTGACCCGCCCTTCTCTGCTTCTGATTGGCTAGTAGTCCTTAACTAGCAACTGCGCATGTGCAACTCCCAACAAAGGGATGCATCACTCCATAGCTAAAATGAAGCCTTCAACACACATGGTGAAAAGAGGAGCTGCAGCAATGTGCAGTATGACAATAAAAATATGGTGTTTTCTGAAAATTAAACCATGAAAACCTGTTCTGGTACAACCCCTAAATAGGATTTTGAACCTGAAAATGAGCATAATACCACCTCTTTAACTACTTTATTTACTTTTTTGTAGTTTCATCTCTAACAATGCAACCTATGTGCAAAGTAATAACTACAAGTGTAAAATAAATGTAGTGGAGTGAAAAGTATTAAGTACTTTAGTAAGTAAATATTTTCTTCTGAAATGTAGTATAAGATGGTATAAGTATAATAAAGCATAAGATGGAAATACTACATGTACATGTACCTCAAAACTCTATTTAAGTACGGTATTTTAGTAAATGTACTTAGTTGCTTTCCACTCCTGTACGGTTTCATTTTCAAAGCTGCAGGAAAAAACATGTACCTGTTGTCTGAGTCCCAGCACTGTTTCTGCATTCTGCCTCTGTGCCTTGGCCTCATCACTCTCCCCTCCCCAGACCAGATGAGTCTCCTCTCCATCGCGGTACACACAGGGACTGGGACCGCCCCTTCCTGCCACACTTCTACCCTGTTGGAGGGAGAGGCTCATGCATTGTCCCTTCATGGTTGCATTTCCAGGTAGAGAGAGTCCACAGTGATTGGACAGAGTGTCACGGAGGCGGGCTGACTCCTCCTCCAAACGTCCCACTTTGTCCCGGAGCAGCTCAGCTTCGCTCTTTCGCCTCACAAGTTCATTCTCGCAGACTTCCAGCTCAAGAGATCGCGTCCGCATGGCCGCCTGGGCCTCCTGGGATCGAGCCTGGCTGGCTTGCAGTTCAGAACGGGCTTCTCGCAGCTGGGCCTTCAGCACCACAATGTCTCCGGCCTTCTGGCTGAGCTCCGACTGGATCTCCTTCAGCTGCTGCTTCAGGAGGGAGATCTCTCCTGACTTCTGACACACCTGAAGGGACAAGAGAAGAGCATGTTACAGAGACAGGTGGAAATGCTGAAAATACAGAACAAACTGTATCTTATGGCAGATTAAATTCTGACATTTTGGATTTGCTTGCTCCTTAAAGGTAAACCTAAAATTCCTTCGGGTTTATGAGATTATGAAGTTAATTTAAGCCTACTATGTATCACCTCTGACTTCACACCCTTTTTCTAGGAGCATTTTATGCTTTTATTAGTGAGTCAACCACAGCAAGAATGGTAGGCAACAACGTACAGCAAACACCAAGTGTCTGACTCACCTCCCATTTTGTCTCTTCCAGACGTGGGCCCAGCTGCGTCTGCTCCCTCTGGATGGTGGCACACCTCCTTTCTAGTGTCTCTCTGTCCTGCAGCAGAGAGGAGAAGTCCTCCTGCAGCTTCTTCTTCTCCTGCTGTAGTTGAAATACCTGATGACAGACACAGTTCCATATTTTATAAAACAGATATGTCGATCTAGATAAGACATGCACCCTCAAAGAAAGAATCTCCATACCCACAACTAAAGCACAAGACTAGCAAAGCAATAATGTGAAGATCTCTATGTACATAACAAATTTTCAGCTTAGTAGGTTAGCTTAGATGTTCATGTCAAATTGATATAAGACATCAACTCCTGCAAAATGATAAAGTCAAAATGAGCTGCTGCACTTCTTACTAAAAAAATGAAATAATTTCAAGAAATGTTTTTCTTCCTAACAGATCAGATCAGTTTTGGGGGGGAAACTCTATTTTTCATTTTCATTTTCCCCACACAAATCTCTGTCTGTGTCAATGTTTTAAAAGCTTTTTAAATATTTAGCATACCTGTAACTGTAGCACCTGCTGTGCCCTCTGGGCCTTCTGAGAAGCCTGCTTCATCTTTGTTGCACAGTTCTGTCGCAGCTCCTCCATCTCTCTTTCACAGCGACGCTGCTTCTCCTCATACACCTTTCAGAGCAAAAGATGTGTGAAAGGTCAGAGGTTAGTAATTCATCTGCACTAACATCACATCAAGCTATTTATTGGGTGTTTTTTTATAACCTGGCAGATAGCAGCTTCATTCTCATCCAGATTTTCCCGGAGCTGCTGGAGCTCCAGGTCTCGTTCCCTCAGCTTCTCCTCGAGCTCTCTCACCACCACCTCATAGCCCTCTGTGGGTGGCGGCGAGTGGCCACAGGACCCGCTGTCCGACAGGGGCTGCCCACGGCCACTTAGCGACCCCGAGCCTGTGCTCTTGCTGGATGAGGAACGTCCACTGTCTGAGTTAGTGTGGCCATGGCTCCCGCTTCCACCTGAAGTGTTCCGGCCCAGGCCCGACACGGGCTCCAGCTGGCCCCCGGAGCCAGACCCAGAGCTTGAGCCCTCACTGGGGGCCAGACTGTAGCCTGTGCTGCTGTGAGTAGGGAGGCTGGAGAGGGAGTTCCTCCCTGAATCTGACATGGAGCAGGACTGGCTGCTCCGAGCATTGCGGCCTCCGCAGAAGGAGTTGCGCTTCCCTTCAGAGCTGGAACCGCTGCTCCCTCCGATGGCATTCGTTCCGCCGACACTGTTGGATCCTCCAAGGGGCAGCAGGAGGTTGAGGCTAGCCTGGCTCTCTGACAGACTGCTACCCCCTGGCCGGGGTGACAAGTACTGGACAGAGTGACGATTCTTGGGAATGACAGGTTTGAATGCTGTAGGACGGATCAGCACTTTCTCCATGTTCTGAAAGTGCAAAATTATAATAAAAACAGCATTAGTGATTGATAAAAGCTCAGCTGCACTAATTAGCAATGGCTGAATAAAACTCAGGGGTGAGTGATATGCTGGCAGGTCAACCCTCAAGGCTCTGATTAATTGAACTTGGTTTAATTGATATTCATGGGCTTCATTAAACAATTTTCTTAATGATTTTCCTATCATCTAAGATAGAAAAACAGGCAAGAGAGGAAGAAAGTGAAAGAGGAGAGGACAAAGAAAATCTGATTAAAGGGCAAAGAAACAAAGAGGAGGGAGAAGAGACAAGAGGGGGTGAAAAGCTCCTCAAGAGTTTTGTGAGCATTTTTTTTAATGATCTTGCTCAGGGTTCACTAAATATGTCACTGAAAGCAAGGTGAGTAGCTTTCAAACAATCATCTGAGCCTGTGATTCCCTCTGGATCGATGGAAATACATAGCCGATTAGACAGCAGCTGTAAAACATGTCATGTTACAAATGCTCATGTTTTCTTATGTGTTTCGTGATTACAGTCTATATTCCAAGGAAAGCAGAGAAAAAAGTCTTTGCTTTGATATTTAATGTCAGAGAGTGTAATATTAAAAAAAGTTTTAAAATCATGTAAAATAAATAGCATTTCTTAGAGTCTGTCCTATTGTATAGAAGTTTTTAGGGCACATACAGACAATTGAGGATTAAGAGTTAAAAAAAAATCTGATAACAATAGCAATTTAAAATAAAAAAACACTAGCTTTTTTCGAGATCTTTCAAAACAACCTCAGCAATATCTCACAATCTTTATCAGCGTGCTCATGAAATGAATACACTGTATCTAAATGTGGTTTGGCGTTTTTGCACTGCAGGTTCTTTTTACTTATCAGCCATACAAAATAGCCTGATACATCAGCAATAAGCTAAATAGATCGGCCTGGCTCTATAATGTACTCCTCTTACCTTCTCTAACTGTCCGGACACCGGGATGAGTTTGGGAGGAGGCCCTCCAATGTTGCCATTCAGAGTCCTGTTGTCCCTTTGCTCCTCCGAGTCACTGCACGGACTTGTAGTTGCCAGCACCGGGTTGTCGTTCCAGTCTCCAACCACCACCTCATCGCTCACATACCCAAAGTTCCCACTATTGCCACCACCTACTACTCCAGAAACTGTTCCACTGGCTGCCCCAGCAGAGTTACCAGGCCGGGGCTGCTTCTTGGTGGGCAGCGGTGGAGGCAGAACCTGGGCCTGGGGATGCGTTTGGTTGCTGATGACTAGAAGCTGCTCCAGGGAGCTCCCGCTTCGGAGGGTATTATCCTGGAGCCGGAAACAGCTGGTAGCCGGCGTGGAGCGGCGTGACTTGGAGGTGAATTCGCTGGCGGCCCGGCAGTGTCTCTCCTGGTATGTCCGGCCTGATATGAGACTGCTGACAGAACCCATGGCTGTCCCAGAGCTGCAAGGACCACAGGGGTCAGGACAGGGGCCTGAGGGGGAGTGGGACGATAGCGGCCGGCACTGCTGGACGTCGAGACCTGGATTGGGGTGGTCAGTCACGGTCACAGGTAGTGCCTGAACCAGAGCCATGGCACCCTGACAGCGTCAGACACACCACACACTCTGATGAGAGAAAGAAAATAAGGACATTTTTAATTTATACTGTAGATGCAACAGATATGAGTATTACATGCTCTGTTGGTCTTTCATTCAGTATTCATGAGATATAATAACTGCCAATGATGTCACAACCAGGTTTATGGCCCTTTAGCCTGCTAAAATGTATTTAATATAGTTCTACCAAATCATTTATTCTTCCTTCTCTGACTGATTTGTAACTTGACTTTAACTGAAAATTTAACATAAACTCAGAAATCACAACATGCACAAAAAGTGCTGACTAGTACCCAGCAAAAACTGCTGCACAGACCACACATAAACATATGATGTAAAGAAAACTGAAGCCTACAAGCCAAATATCGTTAAAATCTTTCACCACTGTAGCGACACCAGACTGAAATGTGATCAATTCAGAGCTTTTTCTCTGATTTCTCTAAGCAGGCAGTCAAAGAATATGTACAGGCAGTTTAATTTAAGACACAAGACAAAGACAGAGTTTAAATTCTGAACCATTACTGAACAACAGCTGGTTTTACGAAATGAGTTTACTATTGGGTCGTGCTGAAGACATATTGTGAGCCAGGTTCAGTTGTGATGAATAAGTTTCGGAGACTGATGAAGACTTAACATAGCAGGTTTTCTTGAGCCTGGCCGAGCAGATACAGTGCCAGCAAACAACATGTGAATACGTCAAGTGCCAACACCATCTTTTAATCCCTTTCATGTTTCTGTCTTCCCGCTAGTTCCTGTACATTTACCCTTTTAGGTCATCTTAACTGGCCTTAACCTAGAACAACAAATCTATCTGGTGTTTAGACTCCAATATACATCATATTGGAATCTGTTACTGTACTCTAATCTGTAAAACCAGTTCTTGTAAACATTATTGTAAGACTCAACCTTGCCAGATTCCCAGAGAACACGGATATCTGCTAGCCTGACACTCGAGTTACTGTCTCTCCCCAATTAGTCTGTAACTGTTGTCTCCCTAACAAGGACAGTTATATGTGAGAAATAACTAGAGCTTTAAGGTCAGTGAACACTTGTAGGGTCAGCTAATGACTCTAAGCTTGACCTGTCTTACCTTTCCCTGTTATAACAATTAAGCACCCTAAGAAATATTCTATAACAGGTCGTATTTTCCTTGAAGCTATTTTCCCCCTATATTTCCAAAGAGGCATACAGCTACCTCAGACAGATCACTTCAATAGATCTTTATAACAGTGGACAGTTTGACTCATCAAACACAAGTGTTGTGGAAACTGTCAACAAGCACTGAACATGTAATAAAATAATACTAACACTGCTGGGTTGAAGACTGACATATTGTACAATATGGTGTAAGTAATAATGTTAACAATGTTCCAGTTTCAGGACACCACTGTTACACTTGAATGGAACAGGCCATTGTTAACGTTATCAGTAATACCTGTGCTTTTACTCTATGACAAGTCAAAGTGTCAGTTGCCTCTACAGAACACATACATCATGCAATAAATAATAAGTAGAGATATAGTTTCTATAGTATAAAACTATTGCCTGAGGAAGACCTGTAGTTGGTTTACACGTTGCTGATAAAAATAAAAGGGAGCTGCGATTCCAGTGTGCAGGTATTGCAATTAGCAACTGTAGCATGCTAACACACTAAACCAAGATGGTGAACATGGTAAATTATGCCTGCTAAACATCAGCATGTTAGCATTGCCATTGTAAGCATGCCATCATGTCGTTAGCACATTAGAATTTAGGTTAAAGCACCACTGTGCCTAAGCACTAACCTGCCTAAGTAGTTATGTGTTAATGATACATTTTACTGACAAAAAATGTGTCTTGTGTGGATTCAATACAGATAATTTATTGAACCCTGATTTCATTTAAAGTTTTAATTAGTTTTTTCCTTGCAACAGAGCAAGAGACAAAACTAGAGAAACAGACATTTTGGTCACAGCAGGAAAAGCACAGGTATTACTAATAACGTTACCGATTGCTCTGCTTTAATCAGCTCTCCCAGTAAGCCACGATAGTGTGACAGTGAGCCAGCATGCACCCAATACCAGGAAAACTCTGAAACTGAAAGAGCTAAATGGAAATTAGCCATTTATAATTGTATTACTAACACCTGCTTTCCTTACTGTAGATGTAATACACTTAAACCAAACAAGAAAAATAATTATAACTGTTCTTGCAGGGTGCCGACAGATGCTAATGTGATTTGGGCTTAGCATCTCCTCCATGTGTTAAAAATATGTGATAAAAATATGTGAATGATACTCATTATATGGTAAATAGCTTTACTGTCCGCTTCAAATTATAGGGCTAATCATCTTAACATTATCCTTAAATTGTTCATATTAAAATGATTAAATAGAAATACATACATACATAATTTTTAATATTTGGAAAATTAAAATGTGACGGATTTACTGTACATAAATACTTATTACAATTAAAAACAATGTTCTTTGTAACAATGAAGCCAAATTATTGATTTTAGGCATGTTTTTGCTGGCAGCACTCATTAGCTACAGCCACTTCACAGCTGTTTATTTGAAACTTTTCTCCTGGGGGAGCATGTCTCCAGACCGTAAAGGCTCATCCCTCATTAAATACACTCTATATCTCCGGTGACGCCACTGCTAATTGTCAATGTCATTAACGAGACAGGGAGAGAAAGAAGAGGATGGATTTAGTTGGGAGTGAGGATGGAACAGACAGAGGGAGAGAGAATGAGTCACAGTCTTCACTGTCTGCAGCTGTTCTGTAATTTTCCTGAATGTCCCCGTCTGAACCTGGTGAGCATTCGTCTATGTATTACTTATAAAGGGGTTTAAAAACTTGTCAAATCATTGTTTCATGATCACAATGCTCGCACGCCCATCAAAAAATGTTTGAAGAAATGATTAATAGCCTCACTATTTTTAGGATGAGAAACATTGATGCATATTATTAACACAATAAGTGGCAGCAGATTAAGTCTTCCATTTGCAGATAGTATTATCGGGGCGACAGAGAGGGGACACATATCCTCAGCCTGTCATGCCAAGGCCAAATCTGTCTGGCCAAGTGGAATAATCCACGCCAGCTATGGCTGCACAGTCTGCCAGGACTAACACAATCATACAGACTGACACTCAAACACACGCACAGCAACGTGCACCGTCATAAACATCCACACACACAAAACAAAAATGGATGCATCAACAGCAACAGGGTGCACATCATATAAGTTGGTCCTGAGTCAGACAAAAAATATGTTATATCAAACTAAATTTTAACAGGCAGAAACCTCAAGCAGAACCTACAGTCTGGTGAGCAGCCAACTGCCTCATTCGGTTGGGTTGGGGGTTTGTGTACTGAAAACCCTTCCACATTCACAAACAAAGAAAAAACTATTGCAAAACTTCTATTATGACAGGCTAGGGGCCTTAGTATTCTCTAAACAAAGTGGTTTTCAGACCATCAAACAGTGTCTTAACTTTCTGAAACAGACAATCCACTTACCATGGACACTATAGCTAGCGATTGGCCAGAGATGTGCAGGGGTAACAAAGTATGCTATGATGCATGATTTTAACTTTAACGCAAAACAACAGCATGTATGCCCGACCAAAAGTCCCCATTACTAGCGTCACATCGGGAGCACCGGAAGATTTGCCGGTGGTCTGAGAGCTGTTTTGGCCTGCCATTAATTGTCAACTTGACCAGCGGCAGTGTAAATACTGCAAGATGTTTTTTAACACACATCAGGTGCGTCTCAAGGCCTTTTCAGACAGGGAGCAACAATCCGTCTGAGTACTTGCTTGGATCTGCCCTATAAAGAAAATATAGCTGTACCAAGAATTCAGTAGCAGTGCACAGAAACTACCCATATAGTGACTGGTGTTTACTCGTGGAGCACTTATCTACCTGTCTGTTCACATGGGGAGTGCAGGCTATAGAAAAAGTTAAAATATATTTTCTAGAAATTGTTGAAAGATAGATGTGTTTTGTTTTTTGTGCTGTTTACCTTATTGACACCAGTGAGTGAACATTTTAATCTATTGGGGTTTTTTTCTGTATAGGAGTGCATTTTGGACTGTTATACTTTGGCCTACTTTCATTGTTGTAGCTTATGTTCAGGGTCATGTGTGTGAAGTTTTTTGATACTTCTGATATGACTGAAGCTTGAATGTAAAGATAATCATTTGAACATTTGAGCAAAATGTATATCTCATTCTCTTTTTAAAAAGTGTAGGCCAATTGTTTTTGTCCCTAGCCTTGTGCTATGATTGGTGTATTTCTAGGGAGTTTTTGGTGCACCCATAGCCATAGCATACCTTGAAACACTCTGAACACAGTGTTCAGATCTTCTTTTATACAGTCATGCTGAATGAACTAGTTTGTTTCAAGCATACTGAACCCTTAAGATGTATGCATTGCAGAAATCAAAACGAGGCTAAGAGGGCAGCAGGGCATGTAGGTGGTCCAGTTCAGTCCAAATGTCAAGAATCTCTAAGTGGTACTGTGTTAATCAAGTAGAAGAAATTAAATACCCTGCATTTATGTATTAAAAAATACTTCACAACATTTCACAAACTTGTAGTGATTATTAATGGTGATTTTAGGTCATATCATCCAGTACTTAGTATCGGAATTGAGAAGAAAAATACAGCTTTCTAATTATTCGGCCATATTGACTAAACTGTAAGCATGTCTGTGAGTATGTGACAGGGAGTGAGGGGGAGTTAAAGAGAAGAGACAGACTTCATGAGTAAACATGAGTCAACGAGATAAAGACATGTGTGGTATGTGATCACTTCCCATGCCAAAATAATCACGCCTCTCAACCTCCTTTCACCTTTTATCTAGCCGACCCCACCTCTTCTCTCCCAGCCCTGACAGGGACCTCTCAGGCGGGGATAATAGAATTAACAACCCTCTGAGACCGTCAACTGTGACCCCCCCCCGATGAGCGGAGGGGAGCTGGTCTGATTTTGTCCTCCCACCGCTGTAACCTCCAAGGGTCTGGTATTGTTCTTGCTACTCAGGCAACAAATCCCAGAAGCCAATTTCCCCCTCTGATGTTGTTCACTGGTTGTTTCTTAAAGTCTTAAAGTTACTGAAGACCTCCTCTCCTCACCTTCTTGACTGCAATCCTCTGACAAAGTGAAAATACTTTTAGCATCCATCCTCACCGCCTCCTCCACATTTCTCATTACATGCATCCTCCTTTGCTGTCAGCAGCACAAGACAGGCAGAGAAAAACCAGTCACCGTCACTAAAAATAGAAAGCATCTCAAGTGCCTGAAATCATTCTGATAGTCTTTCATGAGGCGCTTCTCTCAGCGAGGCATTTGATTCGACATTCAAAAATAAACTCCAATAGTGTTGCTGCCAGCTATTGTGGGGTCAACCTGGGGCCACTCTACACCACATCCTGACAGTCTAAAACTATTAAATGATGCTGAATGGCTTAAAGGCAGCCTCACTGCTTCTGTCAGGAACTGTAAATACACCAAGTGGTTGTGAGAGTTTACCCTCCACACGCCACCAACTGGCCCATGATGAGTAAGAGCAGGACTGACAGAAGAAAGAGGTTCCCAGGTAGCTCTCTAACAAGATCCAGAAGGGGGTCTGTGAGGGGGAAATAATCTCGTTATGATAAGTCTGTTAATAACAGCTGTATTAGACAAGGAGAGGAAGCCCATTATTCCGCAGCAGCAGATCGCGCCTCGCAATCACACGCAACCTCCAAGTTGCTCCGGAGACTCAGGACAGAGTTAGAGAAGCGAGAATAAGGCAAAAGAGAAAGAAGTGGGTTTGGGGGTACAATACAAAGGCAGGCAGGGTGGGGGTGGTGGTCAAAGGCTTAGGGAAATTCCAATATCAGGTAGTCCAAAGAGAGGCTCTAAAGAGGCCTGAGCTCTTGGGAACACCGGGCATCTATAATCCTTTTTGGTCATTATTTGGCCAGCAGACAGACACCAAGGTCTGAGCAGCTTAAGATCGCCTAACAGCAAAATCAAATGTGAAGGCAGACGACATTTCCTATCTAAACCATCGCCTTATTGCTTAGCGCCGAACACATTACTTGTGTCAGTTTTCTTTTCTCTCTTTTATCATCTTCCTTCCACATGTCTGCCTCTTTCAGATGTTTTAACGATAAGAGACAAGGAGCAAAAAAAATTACAGCTGAAATTTACACATGGGGCCTTTTAAGCTGAGGCCACATGTGCAAGAGTTTCCGCTGATATGATGTATCACTATGAAAACAAATCAAGCCGAAACGTCTTCAGTCCTGCAAAACCAGAGAGGTCATGGGTGCATGTTGTCAAGCTTTGCAGCAGCAGAGACCTACAGCAGAGCAAAGGTAGAAGATTTATTGTGTATATTTTTGAGGAAACCTGTTGAAACTTGGATAATGTACAAACTAGCCAAGTGTGATGTAGGGCTGCAACTAACGATTATTTTGTTTATGGACTAATCTGCTGATTATTTTCACGATTAATCGACTAATCGTTTATAAAATAAAAAGGTCAAGAAATTGTGATAAATGCTCATCACAATCCTCCAGAGCACAAACCTTCAAATTGCTTCTTTTGTCCAACCAACAGTCCAAAACCCAAAGACTCTTCATTTACTATCATAAATGAGAAAAAATAGGAGAAATTACTTAGATTTAAGAAGATGAAAGAATCAAATTTTTCCCATTTTTGTTCAGAAAAATTGACTGAAATAATTAATTGATTATCAAAATAGTTGTCGATTAGTTTTCTTTCGATCGACTAATTGACTAATGGTTGTAGCTCTAGTGTGATGCTAGCTACTGTGCTTATGCTTGGCTTCGATCCACAAAGATACAAACAAATGCAATGTTTCCTGTGTGCTGGCTCTGTTTTGAACTGAATTTATTCGCATTGTCAAACAGGACAGGAGCAAACCAACAAATAATGGCAAACTTATTTGCATTTCTCTACAGAAGCATACTCCCTAGTGATGGTAATTGTAAACCATTACCCCTACATATAGCCATATATTGGTTACAAAACATTCTGAATAAAGCTAGGGCTGCGTTTGATGATTATTCTCATACTTTACTCTCTAAATTATTTATCGAATTGTTTATTCTATAGATTATTTCTATATAAGCAGGTACTCAATTTAAACTATAAAGCAGAAAAAACAGCAAGTCCTAAAATTGGAGAAGCTGTAAACAGCAAATGATTGGCAATTTAAAGTTGATGATACACAGGGCAACTTTTTGAGCAATATTGTTGGTGGCAAGTCCGACTATGCTTTGAACGGATAGCAGCGGGGCGGGGTGGGGGGGATAACGGTAGTAATCTTTACTCATTACCATTGACGGCAACATTGCCCAACAACATTGCTCTAAAAGTTGCTCCTTGTATCATCAGCTTTATTCAACAAATATTTTTAAATGAAGACTCTCAATATTCTGTAAATCTGACTTATTTTTTGGCAAATAACATTCACATATTAATAACCTCCTGTGCATAATAACTGTCTCTTTAGCAGCTAAATGCTCCACTATGTTCACCAGCTAGTTACACATAGTTATTTGATCCATTGTTAATATAAAAATATTGATTAGTGCAGCTTTAACCACTGGTAAAGGTGACATCTTCTTGACTACCTGCCATGTTTTTAGGGTCTTGCCACCTCCTTCCTCCACTTTCATCCCTCTTTCCTGTTCCTGACTATTTTCACCTACGCCCCTTTCCTCTCTTCTTGCTTCCTGTGTTGGCTTATTGCTCCACTGCTCTCCAGTCACACTTTCATTTTCCATCCCCCCTTTCCTACGACTCCCTGCTCACTGGTCTATGCATCTAGATTTTCATCAGTGACTTCTTTAACCGCAACACCACAGCGTGACTAACTGAAGGCAAAGCCAGTGTGAAGACGAGAGCAACAGGTGGAAAGTATAAAATTTTCAAATCAGAGCAGGCACGGTGTGGATGAGGGCAAAAGTATCAGCATGTGAGCAGTAATGAGAACCATTCATAAAAAATGTATTTGTGTAACTTTTCTTCTTCTTTGATGGGTGGTCACTGCCCAATAGAATTTAACTGATGCAAAGATAGTAGTCAATGGTATCCAAACACTTTGAGTTTCCAAAATAAAGCAGGATATTGTGTGTAGTAAGTTATTGTGCTGTGTAAAGTTGAGAGCTTGTTCAGACCAGCCTTGATTAATCATGAGACCGGTGATCCCAATGGATGGAGAGAGTCTAACAAAGAAAGAGAGACTGAGGCAGAGAGAAAGTCAACAGGCTAGGTGAGTCACAATAATCCCCGATGGCTGCTAACAAAAGAAAATCCACAAGTACAGGCAAAGCAGCAGCACACCGACACACATAGTACCTCAGCAAGGCAATCAGTCCACACCTAATCTACACTCCCATTTATTTGTCAAGCATCTACTCACTGAAACTCAACAATAAAACTTCAAACAGCCAAGAAAATGGTATTGTGATGAAGTCAGCCGACTCCACAGTAAAATGAGAGAAGTGTTTTAATCTTTTGCCAGAAGACCTGAGGTTATAATATGCCTCCATTCCAACACAATGACTATCTGTCTGAGTGGTCTCTCACTGTCACCTACCCCCACATGGCTTGGCTTTAAGATTTTGCAGAATGTGTGTGTGTGTGTATGAGACTGCTGAATGCATGTAAACGTACTCAGTTCTCATTAACCCCTCGCCTCAGTGCCAAGTCTCTTTTCATTCAAACCAGGGAGATATTGTCCTCTTTGGCAAAGTAACATGGCTGACATTGTAGCTTAACAAAAGTTGTGAGTTCTTGGCTGCGTCCAGGCTGCTGTGAAGCTCTAACTTCATTAAACCAGGTTTTTTGTGTGGTGACACAAACTGAGAAATAAGGTTTCTAAAAAGTGGTCTGTGCAGAAGTAATTGGCAAAAGGTCCTCCCACAGTTCAGTTTTTTCCCCTTCTCTTTTACAACCAATGTGTTGCTGTTGCAGACTTTAGCTGCCCCCTCTGTTTGGAAGTGTTGCAATAGCAGCAGAGGCCCACATTTTTCATGCGCCAGGCAAAATGAGATAGAAAGACAGAAGAATTGGGGAAAGGAAGGAAGAAAGAGAACGAGTGAGTGAATAGGTGAAGAGTGAGTACGTTTTCTGTACGTCTGACAGACTGACAGAGGACAGGTTGGCTCTTTAGCATCTCAAAGCATCTGGCCTCAATTCAGACATGAGAGGCTGCTGGAGAGTGGGGTGACCGAAGCCTAGATTAGTTTTTTTCTTTTTCCCTATCACATACACATATAACTGCAGAGAAACTCCCCGTGGGGGTTGAGAGAGAGAGCAGCCAGCAAATCTATTGAAATGGGATGACATGAAAGTAGCGACATAGCCCTGTGAAAACACTATGGTCATTTGGGGACACAAACTGTCAATCACAAGCTTATATATGGGTCCAGTGTGTTACTTTTACAATGTCTAGTTTTATTCATGAGTTGCCCTGTTAGTTCATCCACAGAGAGCATAGGCTGACAAAAAAAAATTTAGCTTGTAGGCACGTCTTTAAGGTATCAACATCGATTCTTCTGCTTTCTTTGCTAAATACAGTATCAGTGTCTTTCAACAAAAAAACAAAAGTTAGGTGAGGAGATTGATGCCACTTTTTTCGTACTGTAAATACTAAGCTACAGTCAGCAGCTACATATCTTAGCTTAGCTTATTTTAGCTTAGCTAAGCGTAAGACTGAAAAGAGGGGGAAACAGCTAACCTGGCTCTGTCTAAAGGTCATAAAATCCATCTAGCAGCACGTCTAAAGCTCACTAATAAACATGATATATTTTGTTTGTTTAATCTTTGCAAAAACCCCAAGTGTAAAAATGACATGTTGTGATTTTATGGGGGGGAGGGGCAAACTATTTCTTGGCCTGGAGCAGTGATTTCCTGGAGCCCACGCTGACAGTTCAATTCAAGACAGTTCCTTTAAAAAGTAAAATCAGGAACTATCTGATCAAGTAAAATATAAATAAGATCATGAATCTCACCAGACGCTTTCTTTTGCTAGCTTTCATTACATGATTTTTGATACTGGATGAGGACACATTTCAGTTTCCATACTCAGACCTAAACAGCACTAGAGTTGAAGACTGTTGGTTTGCAGTCAGCTGGCATGGGAGGAAACTGAGGTAACAGTATTTGAAAAAGGGGAAGATGGCTGACATTCCTGGTCCGCTCCAAATGTTAGATTTTCCAGGAGGATTTCCAGCCACTGACAGTTATCCAGCGGCGGTCAGTGGTCAGACCAGCAGACACTGGAAATACCAACAATGCCAGCGGTAGAGACACGGGGATTAGTCTGGTCAGTGAACTACTGTTTTTAGGATCAATGACCAGTTAAGCTTCAACTCCCTGACTTGGGCTTAATACAATAATTGGAGGCAACTTTGATATCTTATCAGTGTAGTGCAGGCCATTTTGTCTGTAGCACGGCTTTTACTGGAGTATATTTTGGGAAATCCAGGTGCCCAGGCTATTCTGACTTCTCATTGTCCCAAACGAGGAGAGAAGAGTAACGTTTTCCCTCCTAAACTTCCTTTCCTTCCCCCTCGCAGCTTTGGCTGTATGAACAGTGGGAGGCCATTGTCTCAGTTTAGCAGAGGGCATAGAGTAGAGAGAAGGGGGCCTGTAAACTCACGCTGAAAGCAACAACACTTTGACTGACAATGTGACCTATAAAGTGAGGGAGAACGAGGAGGGGGCAGTTACAGCAGTCTTGTTTGTAGGAGAGCTGTTTACTTAATACTTGTTCGTATTCCTTCAGTAAGGAATAGTACGCCACAACATATGAAATGGCTCAACAAAGGTGTCCCAGCTTTAGTGTGAAATCACTGATAATGGCTAAGGCTAAGAATATAATGCACACACACACACACACACACACACACACACACACACACACAGTGCTACTAACACAGCCATGAAAATGAGTTCCACAGCAGCTATTACATAAGCAGCGACGCCTCAGTTTTACTGTGCCAGCCTCGATGTATAATTCACTTCCTCTCATCTGAGAAAATATCTGACATGGCAAAGAAGTATTCAGACATACTGTCCGTGCCGCTGTAAACTCGAGAAAGATGGAGGGGGGACAGAGACTGGCGTGGAAAACACACATTCAGCAAACTGAACAGAAGCCAGGCCGACTTCTAATCTCTTGCTGTCTCTCGGTCTTCCTGTGTTTCTGTCTCCCCCTCTCTCTCAGTCTCCCTCCTTCAGCGTTCCACCATGCTTCTCAACTAGAGGCTTTACATAAATACCTGGCATGACATTTAGCTCGACGGGATCCCAGGAAAATAAGGCAGCAAAGAATAGGAAGTAGAACTGAATCAGAATTTTTTTTTTGGTATTGTGTTTGTTGGCAAGACATTTTAGTTGCAAAAATATGGACTGCTTTTTGTTCACCTACACCACAGAGATTCTGCTGTGCTGAAAGGGTGCAGTACATATGTTGTCACTACTGTGTGATGTTCATAAACCATTGTCCTGACATATTTTTCCCTTTGTTGCAAGGGAATACAGTATTTGCTCATCACTGGGGGGCCATACTACAGCTAAGAAGTAAAAACAACACAATGGAAGTAATATTAATTCTACTTTTTCATTCAGCAATATCAACGAAATATACGTGAACTCATACTTCTCTAGTTATCAAAAATGCCATGAGTTCTTACTTTAACATTATGGATGGAGCAAGGAACTTGTCGTTCTCTCAACTTAAAGTTGTAGTGCGAGGAAGAGGGACAAGAAACTATCTAAGAGAAATTGTGAATGAGAGATTCAATCAGGGATTTGTTTTTTCTACTTGGAACTGGATCCAAAATGGAACCAGCTATCAGAACCTAACCCCAATAGGAAGAGAATGAAAGGGGGGAAAACAAAGAAGGAACATATCAATCTCTCACTTCCTTTTATTTGGAGCTACTTTACTATATTTTGATACTGTACATACATACATACATACACACACACACACACACACACACACACACAAACAGAGGAGGCATGAGTCAACACGGCTGGAAAGGGTTACGTATGTAACCTGCAACATGTGACACACATTTACCTCATTTGTTTTGTTCAGAAGAGATGAGGTAACCCATCTTCTCAATCTCTGTGGCCACTCTCCCTTCCCTCGAGCTAAACTTTACGTCTGCGTTTGCGTCTCAACACCTGCCCGTTTACAGCCGCTGTGTTTATGGAGTAAAACGTCATGCTTCTTCTAACCCTGCCAAAATCCAGTCATGGTAATTACAGTCTTCTCTCCAGCGTTCACTCAAATAAAACCTTAACATGACACAGGTCAAACAGACAGCTACTACAAATAGTTGACTGAATGGACGGCCTTCAAACCGCTCTGACTATAAACACATCTGCTGACACATCACTCTTGGGCCATAACAAACTTGATAAGAAACTACAATATGTGGCCCAGGGCACAAAAGGAGTCTTGTAATTACACGCGTAGGAAAGACAGAAGAGAAACAACAGCAGCCTGTGTCTCCCAGAGTGCTTTGTCATCAAAAGAAACACAAAGATACCCGTTGAGTCTTCAGGATAAAAACATGTTTTGTAGAGGTCACGTTTCTTAGATATAGCCTAATTGTCTGGTAGAAATATATATATGCTGCCTCATGATCTTCAAAGTGAGTGTGTGTGCAGAAAGATTGAATAACACCTTCCTCCTCCTCCTTCCTCCTCCTCTAGGCCAACTGTCCAGAAGGTAGAACAGCTTTTCCAAAGGCTGAAATTTCAAATCGATACCCCAACAGTCTGTAATGAGCAGATTACCTATGGTCAGGATTAGAAAAACTGGGCTCACACACCACCGAAAAGTCATCATCCCACCTCAACAAATCTAAGCTACAGGGTCTGTTTGTTCCTGCTTCTGCAGGCCGAGCGTCTCCAGGGTCATTTAGAGCAGATACAGCAAACACCACTTCAGAAAACTAACCTAAAGTCAATGTTAGCTCTGAATCATCAACCAGCTGCCTTAAATCCCAGTCAAAATGACTAAAAACCAAGTTTTCCAGGGATTCTTTATATATGTATATTATTTGAACATTCAGGTCTCAGTGTATCCAGATTTAAAAGTCCTCGCCAACTTTTTGGCCTTCACTGGCATTCCTGAACTAGTTTCCAATCCTGTTAAAATCAGTGTTTCCATGTGGAATGGGCCTGCCAAGCAACTTTTGTCTCAAACTCTTTCCGTGACACATCTTCCATTATTGGCATTTTCGCAATTGACAGTCTCTGAAGTGGATTCACGCTGACTCAAGGTGATCATGAACACAAAGTTTCCTCAGGCAAATTTGACTTTATGTAAACAAAGCCTAACTGGAATAAAGAGCAGGGTATAGAGAGCCTGAGTTTAGAGAATTTAATTTTCACACACTCTCACTCACACACACACACACACACACACACACACACAAACTTATGCAGATACATGCACAACACAATCTGTTTCTTCCTCCACACTCACCCCAGTGAGAGCCCTGCATCGCTGCCTCCACTTGTCTCTCTTGGAAGAAAAAAAAAGAAAAATCACTTCAGTCTCTGTTGGCTCAGATTCTACACATCTATTCTTCTTTTTTACCTCGTCGTCTACCTCTCCTCTACAACACTCCAGCTTCCTGCCGTGCTTCCTGCCGTTGCCTCTGCGCGGCACCAGGACTTCATATCCCGACACGAGGACTTTCAAATGGAAGCCCCCTTATTTTCCTGCCCTGTCCTCTCCTCCTCCTCTCTCTTCTCACTTCACTCCACTGTTCCTCTTCTCAGCTTTCCTTCCCTGCTGTCTGCCTTAGCACCGCCCCCGCTCCTCATTCCTTCCCTCCCCTCTCTCACTTTTGTCTACCAGCCCCCCTGCCTCTAGTTTCCCTCTGTTAGCACACACACACACACACACACACACACACACACACACAACTCTCCTCCCCCTGTCTTTTTAGCCTGAGCTTCATCCATCCCCTTCTCTTTCACCCATATTCTCTGCATCAATACAATCCTGCGTCAGATACAACATTTTTAGAAATTGTGTCCACTGTTTCTGTTTGGTGGATCTGTGTGAAAGCATTTATCCTTTGGCTAAATAACAATGCTGTTAGACCCAATTGTGCAATTATCAAACACTGACTACATCAAGAGCTGCAACCGCTACAGAGGGAAGGCTGTGGGTCAATTCACTCATATTGGATAAGTTACATAACATGTTTCCGCTCATCTTTGTGCTTGCGCACTCCACATGCTGTCTTGTGCACATGAAGGTGAGCATGGGTATTATTTGGCAGGTAACAGACAGCAGGAAATGAATCAGTTTTGAGTGATGTGTTGAAGTTGTTTGTTTGGAGATTGTGAGACTGATGATGGAAAGAAAAATGTGTGTACAGTGAGATAGGCATACTGTAGCTATATTAAGGCTGCAAATTGAGAGTGTTTATTTTATTCCTTTTAATAATCCATAGAGCCCTCAGATTTAACCTGAAACCTGGTTGGGAACCAATCATCTAGTATGTGTCAGTAAAAAGTAAAAATGCTCATCACAAGTTCCCAAAGTGTTTTTCCCTGACCCCGAGGACATATTAAAATCATGGAAAATAAAGAAAAGCGGCAAATTCTCGCATTTGTGAAGCTTGAAACACCAAATGTTTGGCATTTAAGGCCATACTTATGGCGTGGCTTAATGAATGGCAATGCAGGACTGTTGGTCAGTGCAGCAGACTGAAAAATCTCAACTTTTGAGACGGAAGATATCCACAGTGCCCAGAGGATGAATCCCAATGACTTTAGTGATCCCCTGACTTTTCCTCTAGCTCCACCATGAGATTGACATCCGTGGTTTTCATTTCAGTTTTTCTAATAGGCTACTTTGGTTCATGACCAAATTTCTGCAAAACTAAAGACATCCCTATCAGCCTCAAATGTAACTGATAATTGACCATTTGCTAAGCCCCGCCCCCCTTAGTTACTGTTGCAAAGTCCGACAAACTGTCGGCGCTGCCACTGCCTATTAATGCACTCCCCGGAGAAATACTGACAAATTTGTTGGAAAAAGCGATCTCAGAAAGTGAGAGTTTTGCAGTTGTATTATACATTTGAAGGTTGTATTCAGGCTGTCAAACTGACTCAAACGGACGTGAAAAAAAATGAAAGATAGAAGCTAAAGCCTACCGATCCCCCGATGATTGAGACAAAAGACAACGATATTAAGGATCCACACCGCTCCTGTAAAGCTGGGTAGGCCTCTATTCATTATTACAATTGTTAAAAAGCACAACAGTAGGGATTTATAACGTTACATTCAGCAGGAAATTAGCTAGCGTTAGCTAACTAACATCACATTAGGAAAAACCCACAGCCTACATTTTTCTGAATTTATTTTAGGTTTTGGAAAGAGAATAAATTGTACTTCTCCTTTCAACCTCTCTGGGTAGCTGTGACTATTACAAGTGCCCCAGGAACAGCGTTTGACCATATCTATATAAATACGGTAGAAGAAAGCTAGAAAACGACTCCTTTTGCGTTCGAGTGAATGGAGCGCATCCAAGAAAGTGTCGGACCTCAGTTAGAATGAGTCCTATACTATACTATTTATTCGGGGCGTAGCTTAGCTAAGGGTCAATTAGCAAATGTTAGCATGCTAACATGATAAACAAAGATAGTTAACATGATAAACATGAATACATCAGCATGTTAGCATCGTCACCGTGAACATGTTAGCATGCTGATGTTAGCAAAGCCCCTCTGTGCCTATAAGTAGGCTACAGCCACATAGAGCTGCTAGCAGCTGTTAACACTTATTTGATGATGAAAACTGTTCAGTTAGGCCTTTCCCCCCATCAATTCATTATTTGATTTATTTCCTAACTGTTTAAGCTCTATGCTATTTATTAATCACACACAGTGCTCAGCAATGTGGTACACATCACTAACTAGGTTCATTGTTGTGTTGCTTCCATGGAAAACCAATAGCAGGGCAAAGTAATGCTAGAGGAGTGTGTGTGTGCGCGCGCGCGTGTGTGAGAGTGTCTTCTCTCTCTCTCTTTACTGGAACTTCTCTGTACCTCCCTCTGAGTCCCACAGTGGTATAACAAGTGAAAAGAGAGTATACTTCAGCTCTCTGACTTGGCACTTTACTGCCATTAACACAGCCCACCTCTCTGTGCTGAAAATAAAACACCAGAAAGCTTTTGAGTCTTTTATGCGTGTTTCACAGTAAGTGCGTGTGTGTGTGTTTGTGAGTCAGCAAGAGTTTCTATTTCAGCCTCCGAATGGGTAACTTGGAAAACTGAGAGTATCAGTTCAGTTTAACATGTTAAAACCTCGTATGAGTCAGCACAGAGTGGGAGAAAGAGTTTAAACTTGTTTATTAAGTGGAAACATACCACACACACAGCAGAGAATGTAGCTCTCTGTAATTTCACTCACATCTAGGGCTGCCCCCAAGTAACCTAAATGTTAGTCATTGAGAAGAGTCTTAGTCAACAAACTTTTCATTTATTTAAATTTAAATAAATACGAAAGTGTCAGGGGATCGTTGCAACATGGAACTACCTTTGTTTTGGTAAGTCCACAAGTATTTGTTCTTGTGAAGCTGAAAGTTTTTTTTTTTTTCCGTATTCTGAACAAGACTTGTGTGATGTTATACTGTGTTGAAATAAATTAACAAAATGTTCAGTCTCCTTGTTGATTGTTCCGACACATTCAGAATCATTACTGCTTGTCGTTAGCATCTAACAGACCGCTCACTTCATGCTTGTGTTTGTAAAATGTATACTTCAAAAGGCATATTATTACGGTTTTGTATTTCCCTGTAATGAAGCACAGTGTTAACAATGTTATTACTTTCTTTCGCTGCACTGGAACTCAAACCACTATTTGATGCTTCCAAAATATGCATTTAAATAATTAAGTCTGTAGAGTCTGGTCTTTTTATCCATTGTTAACATAAAAATAATCATTAGTGCAACGTTACCTTGTGAGAAACCTGTATAAACCAAAGTGAGTAGGACTTATACAGAGTCCTTTGTATTTTGAAAGTGACCTTGCCTAAGCAGCCGGTGGTTATCGTTGTGGGACAGCTAATGAAGGAAGGGGACAGCTGGGCTGGGACAGGCTGAGCTGGACTAGAGGAAAGACGGAGAGTAGAGGAGACAGCAGATTTGTAACGGAGACAGTGGAAAGAAGAGAGGAAGACAGCTGCTGCTGTGTTGACCACACATTATTATCACCCCACATATCTCAAAAACACTGCCCTTTACTGTGTGGCCTTGAGCTGATAGAAATGATAAGGGGCTCATGTCAGGAGTCAGTGTTGTGAGGCTGCTCATGGCTGAAAGAAACAAACAAAATTATTTTAAAGGAGTTCCATATTAAGTTTTGTGAAAGAGGGAGTGTAGCTAAAATTAGATTTGTGGCAGAAGTAAATAGATGAAACACACCTTCCGTGACTTTGCTGTCACCCGGCTGCCGTATGGAACAACACAGGCTCAGCACCAAATTCCTGACCCCTTGACCCCTCATCTCCTCCCTCCACCCCCCTGTGTCACACACTCCAAATGCCATCCATCTCCAAAACCAATCCCTAACCGGACACTTCAAAGACGGAGGCCAAGACCCCCATTACCATAAATGTGTGTGTGTGTCCATGTGACAAAGTGACCACCGTGGATCCCTCCAAACTCCAGCCCACACCACCAAGTCAGAACAATGATCAATGTCCATGGCTCCTCGAAAGACAGGAGAGAAAAACAACAACAACAGTGAAAGGAGAGAGAAAGACAGAAAGAAAAAGAGAGGTAGGAGTGTGGGGGACGCTTTAGTCAGCAAATACTGAAGGTCAGCGCTGTCAGAGAAGGGTTTTGTCTGCAGAGGGTGTTTTATTTTTGTGTGTGGTTCTTTACCTCAGAGTGACACCCAGTGCGCTCCTCCTGGAGGTCTGGGGCAGAAAGGGAAATGGCAAAGAGCTCTCATCACTTGCTCCTCTCTTCTCCTGCACTTTGTTCTGAGGGAAAACATAGAGAATTAATGTTAAACTGTTGACCCAAAATAACACTGATGTTTGCAGAATTTACATTATATTAAAATTTCAATAACAGATTTTTTGTGTAACAAGATATAAACACAGCACTGACATATTGTCACCTTTTAAGCTGATATGTTGAACTTGTTAGCAAACACTTCCTTATTTACATATCCAGCAGTTATGGAGCAACATTGTGATTCATCTGACAAATGGAAGGCCAATCTTCACTCTCTGTTTTTGGTCTCTACCAACTCCTAAGAGAAATAACTGACTCTTTAGCTGCTAAATGCTCCACTATGCTCACCAGCTAGGTGCTAACTGTGTCTTCTGTTTAGTGCTAAGCAGTGGGTTTTTGGAGTATGTTCATGTTTTTAAAGCCGAAACTGATGCTGAGAGTGGTGAGAGGGAACCATAACTGTAAATTTAAGGGCAGCTAAACAATAATTTCAAAGTCACTATAAAGCTCCGTATAGCCAAGGGGAGCTGCATGAGAGATATTTCTCTGTAGGCTCAACAATACCAGCGGTCCCTTTCACCTCGTCATTTGATACATTATTATAAAAATATGAATTGTAACTGCTTTAGGTATTAAGGGACGCTGAGTGGTTGCGGCGCAGACCATGAATCGCAATGTCCCCGCTATAAATTTTCATACATATATGAATACTATGATTTTACTATGATATGATTTTGTGTGTTCTTCTTCTCCTAAATGAGGGTTATATATTTTTTATTATCAGTTTTTATAAGAAAAGAAGGTAATAATGCAGTGGTGCTTGGTGATGCATTGATTTTTGTTGTTTTGTAATATCCTAAATTAGCTTAAGTTGATGAATTCCTCTGTGTATTCATTTTCTCAAAATATTTTTGTGTAAATATATTATATGCCACAGTACAGACTGTAGTGACATAGTGAAGCTTGATTTTGTCACTATTGCCACCCCTGAATATAACAGAAAACATGGGGTCTTTTCTTCCATCTGTACACTGGAGGGTTTTATGTTTTTTCCTCCAAAATGATCCTTCACCCTCCCTTTTATAATTTATGCTTTTTTATCTTTCGATCTCACCCCCCTTTTTCTCTTTGCTTCCTCTCCACCACCCTTCCACTCTCTCCACAAGCAGGTGATGAGGTAATCAGTCTGCTTGTTACAGTCTGATAAGTGATACGATACAACTATTGATTTTGGCCCCAGTGTCCCGGTGCAGGGGTCAGTCCCGCCACGTCGCCCTGCTGCCAGGCCGAGCCTCAGAGCTGCTTTCAGGAGCCACAAACAGATGCTGACTGGGCTCTTTCACACCTATTGTCACAAACACACAGACTGCAGCAATATGGACAGATTTTCCCTCAAATAAAAAGTATTGTCAAGAACTCAACTTTTTCTCCAGCACCCAGCACAAAACTTCATCGGCTATGGAGATGCTACAAGAATGCTAATTTAATCCATCCATCGTCAACCGCTTATGCTGCATACAGGGTCGCGGGGTGCTAATTTAATTTGGAAAGCATAACATAATGTAAAACCTTTTAAACTAAATCAGTAGGGATGGGGATCGATACCCGGTTCTAAAAGGACCCGGTTCTGAAATTTCTTAAAACCCCAAAATTAATAAGCTTATCAATACTGCCATCAACACTAGCGGGTCCTATAATGTAACGTTATGCTTTGAGCTTCCAAATATTAAAACCAAATGTTAAAAACAAGCTAAATATAAAGCTGTCTGTCTGGAGCATAATGTTAGACTGCTCAGTAGTCTTAAAATCTGGTAGGGCTGTCCCTGACACAGGAGTCACTGATAACGTTAGGCAAATTATGTGCTGTTTTTTTGTGCGGGGGGGGGGGGTGTAACACAAGGTAGCTCACTAGTAGTCACTGTAACTTACACGGTACCTTTCCAGTATTCCAGATTCTTATTGTTGACCCTTTTCTCTCTGGTAGTTCTATGTAAAATCAGACGTTGAGCACACCCATATCGACAAAATGGTATGATCCTTGTTTCAGCGCGAAGCTTCAGTGTAATCAGGCGCATCGAATCTTCGACTATTTAGGGTCAGCCCTAAAATCTTGGCACATTGTTGAAAACTCAGCTGCTGGCTGAGATAAACCAGCCGCTCCTCCTTTGACCAGGTAATGTTACCTGCAGGCAGTGAATAACAGCAGAGAGGGAGGAGGAGGAGGAGGAGGAGGAGGAGGAGGAGGAGGCAGCAGCGAAAGAGTAGGGACTGACACAGACTGATGTATGAGTTTTTATCATAGACTGAATATAAGAAAGGTTTTTATTCTTTCTAAACATCACTCACTATTGTGATGTCAAATATTGAGTTTGTATAGTGACTTTGCTGCAACATTTAGCTGTATTTAAAATATTAAAGTATAATCCTATAATTAAATTAAAAACAACCAGGCAGTTAATATGCACACTGCAAAATTTGTTATAACAATGTTATCGCACCCTCAAACTGTGCAGGCCTACCTCAGGCCCTTTGGGCCAGGTCTTACCAAATACCCATCATCAAATAATAGTAAAGTGTGTTGATAGTAGTATTGATAAAAGAATCGGATCATTAAGCAGTCTCAATAAGGGTATCAATATCAATAAAAATTAACAATCCCCATTCCTATAAATCAATGTAATCCATTTCATTCTGACAAATTATCCCATAAAACATGATTATTGATTAACCTTTAGATTTCTTGATATCTCTGATGTAGCTGACGTTTTTAAGAAGCTCAAATAGCAATATGGAGCAAACATGAATTGAAATCATGTGTCGGTCTCACAAATTTACAGTATGAATTGATTTCCAAGAAATCTAGTGGTCAGTTAGGCTTTAGGCCGAGGTACGACTGATTAAAGTGGCAATCAGGATCTGGGATTTCTGCCATTTGATGATTATTGTGTTTCAGCCATCTGCGGTCTGATTTGAAGCTGCGTGACTTGTAGTTGTTACTGTGAACACCAGTGAGACAAAGTGCAATCATCTGCAGCTGAGCATGGGGTAAAGACAGCAGTCTGTCCTGACAGGGAGCCCCCAGGAGGACAGATGGTCAGGGTCTTCCCTAAGGGACACAGAGTTGGGGGTGATATTGGTGAGCTAACAGGGTGGGGGTTAAGTTAGTTGTTTTCACTCAAAACGACAGATGGGAACCTCATGGTGGTGACTACCAAAGTCAGAAGGATTCATCCCCAGAGAACCATGAATGTCAACAAAATTGCATGCCAATCCATTGTAGGGTTTTCCTGCATAGAGCATTAAGAGGCAACCGCCACTGTCAAATTTGGTCCTGCCTCCAGCTCTCAACAAAACTGACAGGTGTCTTCATAGTAAACACTATTTTTTAATGAACGTTGCACTTTGTGGATTTCTGTCATTTGTAACTGCAGCTGCGGCATTACGCTGATGTGGTGACGCTGTTTTGCAATCAGCACAGTACACCGGTAAAGACGCTGCCAAAACATCCAAAGAGGAAGAAAAGAGCTGTCTGTGTGGCCGGACCGCAGCACAAGGGCCGCTGTACTTTCAAAGCGAAAAGGCGCGACAGTGTTTCCACTGGTATCGTCTTTGCATCACAGCAAAAATAATCACTAAAGAAAACAAAACTGATTTTCAGTGGCCTGCTTGTTGTCAGTTTTACATGTTTTCATTTTCATATAACCCACTTCAAGGCCAAGAGACACAAACACACACGCCTCCTTTCAATGCGCTCTAGATGATCTCTAATCAGGAAATGACATCTCAACCTGTATGATGGGCTGATCTGAACCCATAGGTGCAGATTAGATATAGATTATTAATCGTTTAGATCACTGGTAGATAGATTACATCTCTAGTAGCATATGTCTTCACTGCAGGGACCCCACTTTATGTGAGTACATTGACACTATGATTAAGGATTGCACTCCTACAGGGTGCTGCAGTACTAACTTCCTCTGATGGTGTTATTAAGGTTATGCGGCCTGTGTGCCTTGGGTTCACGCTGTTAATCACAGTGCCTCCAATGTTATATTGGTTAGTCCAAGTCTCTGCTGTGTTTCAGTGCCGTTCTAATAAGGGATGAGTGAAGGAGAAAGTAGCTTCCGTCACACAAAAGGCGTGGCTAAATCTGTGCCAAGGTGACTCTTGCAGAATGAATGAGTTAAGCTCAGTCCTAAAACACGTCACACATGTGAACACAAATTTTAGACATATCTAAGCAAGGGTGAGCATTTGGGGTGAAATGTTGGTATATGTCTTTTTAGACTGCCAAATCAATACTGCATATAGTTCTATAGTGCATTTTATGATAAACTATTAAAAGGTAAAATAAATAGGGCTGCAACTAAACATATTGTCTATTTTCAACTAATCCACCAACAATCATCTTGATTATTTGGTCAATTGTTAGCGTTTTGTTTGTAAAATGTAAGAATAATCCACTGAATTACATGCCACATAAATCACGCTACTTCATCACATTAAAGCCAAAACTAAATGCAATAGCAAATCTTCTCAGTGATTTGCCCACAATAACCAATTAGAGAATTGAAACAATCAACTGATCAACAGAAAAATGCTGTTTTTCAAGCATAAATGCCCAAAATTCTCTGGTTGCTGCTTCTCAAATGGCAATCTGAAGAAGTCAAGTGGGCTTTGGGAAATTGTTATTTGTGCATTTTCCACAACTTTCTGACATTCTATAAATCAAACCATTAATTAATAATCAACAAAATAATCACCTGACACTTGATTAATACAACCAGAGACATTTAAGTGAAAGCTAGCCCAGTATAAACTGAAAAATTGCTATCCTCTCACAGTATAAATTGTCATATCGCTCATCCCCAGACATTTCTGTTAAATTATGGAGCTGACAAGTCAACAGCACTACACCAGTTTCTACACCAGAATAGAATCAATGGGAATAGCAAAAGTGTTTTACCTGACTGAACAGAGCAGTCAGATAATGCAATTTCTATGTATCTCTCTTTCCATTTTTGCTGTCATTAACCTAACACTCATATAGTGTTCTGTGCCTGGCACCGCCGCTGTCGTTTTTCCAAGAAAGTGGAAAGCTGCTTTGTTGCCATAATGTGCCTTGTGTGATGTTTGGCCCACTTTCCAGCCTGCTTTCATTGTGTAAGCACACATACATAAAACATGATTTGCTGCTTCAATTTCTGACTTTTATTCAGCAGGGATTTGGTGGCAGACAACATCAGAGCCACGAAAAGCAGAGCAGAGCAGCGGCGTAATGCAACTCTCCCTCTGATCCTCTGAGCGAGGGAGACGAAGACAGAGAGAGAGAGAGAGAGCTGGCGACGTTACAGAGAACAACGTTTAATCACTGACCTCTAGACTTACAGCTGAAGACAAATGACCATGATTAATGAGGGCCATTCATCTTAAAGGTTAAGGAAAAAAACACAATGGGAACTGCATTTGCCCAAGCTGCACTGATAGATCTATCTGCTGTATATATTAAACTCCAGTCCTGTTAGTTTGCACAGTTCTGATCAAGGAGCTCAGGTCAGGCTTGGTGTAGATCCAGTACTGTTCACTAGAGGGCAGCCCGTCTAAGTCTGGCAACTGTAATGATGGCAGCACTCAATTAAAACTGATTTGATGTTCAGGGACCCTAAACCTTAGAACAAATAATAGAAGTTATAGAAGAAATAATAATAAAAAATAATGATCTTAAAACCTCCTGTACAAGATGGGGCCCTCCATCTTTGTTCTAAAGTATTCCATAAAGAATCTCTTTCACCTTAATCCAGCAATGTAAACCTAGAAGAAAAGCATGAAATAAGACCAGAGCACAGTCATGAGCAGTTATTGAAATGAAACCATCTGAGAAGTTTAGAGGGGAAATCACTCTTAGACACATGAAAATGTGACAAGAGACCCCAAGGGTCACAAGCCAAAAAGAAACCTCTGCTGTGTTTTTTAATGTAAAATCTTAAACTGAAAAGTAACTAGAGCTGTCAGATAAATATAAAATTTACATATTTCCTTCTGAAATGTATAGAGTAACACAAAATGGACTGCCAGAGGAGAATGACCTCATCACGTTCAGTACTCAATCCTCCCTGAAGTGAAACAGCTAAATCGATACACTCCTCCTCTAACTCTCCTCTCTCTCCACCCTGTAATGTTCCTCTAAGATTTCAGATCTTAAGTCGTCCTCCTTGGTGGCCAGATTAGATGAGATGACATGAGATCGGGCTGAGAGTGGAGGTCAGCAGCGGTCGGTCAAATCTATCTCTGTAACCGATCTTAAGCGCAGCAGCTGAAGCTCGGCCACAGCTGAACACAATCAAACTCTAGTATGAAAATCTTACTAGAAAAAAAAGGATGATCTTGTATGTTCACAGACAGCTGATGACTAATGAGCGTCTTCTGTGGGGTAACTGTGAGACGCGGGCAGGAGGAGACTGGATAGAGGAAATAAGGAGAAGGGGATATTAACAAATGAGAAAAAAGACTGTAGGAAAGTTTTCATTTGCCTTTTCAGCGCTTCAACCGCAGCTGGAGCCAAAAGCTTTGTCTTGGCTTTTGTCTGTCTCCAGTTCCATCAGCCTGCCCCTGTTGTTCTAACAATTTGTCCGTCTGGAGGATGTGATTAATCTCCTTTCATTCACACACTCTGTCTCCTCTCATGTTATTCTCTCTGTCTTTAGCTTTTCTTCAATTATTTCAAATACATTTCTATGCACAGATTCCCTCTTTCTCAGCATAAAGGAGTTGGAACATTGTATATGGAATTGCTTAGAACATGTGGTAGATGACAGACAAAAGATCGGCACATACTTCACAGAAACACACTGAAACACCTGTTTACATCTGGCTGCACTTGAACTGTACATTGAAGTTAAACTCGGAGAAAGCTGAAAAGAGAAACAGCACCTGCCACACTTCCCGGTGGCTGCATGTTTCACCACCCATGACTACCCCACACTGGTTGGTGCTGTCACAAGAACACATGGAAACCACTGCTGACAGTGCATCTGTACACAAATACTCCACTACAATCAAAAGTCCTGTATTCAAAATTCTACTAAAGGGAGGAGGTTGGATGGGTCAAACACAGGACAAGAAGACCTCTATTCGTTTCTCATCTGAAACCAATACTTAAGTTACATAACACGACTTATATAAGTACTTATTTTAACCCAAACCATAATCTTTTCCTAAACAACTGCGACAGTTTCACAAGCACATGTTCTCAACATGCTTTACTTTGAAATTCTAAAGGCATATTTGTTATTGCTTGCTTCACCGTTGAGCCCTGCATGTGCAAAACTGACATTACAGCATCATAGTTTGAAGCGTACGGCCAGTGACCAAGAGGCAGTATTTGATAAGTTGCGAGTAAGACCTTCTTGGCATTTTATAAACATATGTTTTAGTGATATGAAATCTGAATCTGAAAAGTAAGTAATAGGCCCAACTGTAGCTGCCAGATAGATGTAGTGCAAGTACAATATTTTCTTCTGAAGTGTCATGGAGTAGAAGCATAAAGTGGCATAAAATGGAATTACTTAAATTAAGTACATGGATCTCAAAATTGTGCTACACTACATGGCAGGAGTGACAGCATAAGAGTGATTATTGTCTGGCTCTCTGCAAGCGTGCAGATGCCTCCACATGTACATGTTGTGAATGCTTGCATTTATGTGTGTTCATGAATGTGTGTCTGCATATGTGTGTCCTCTGCAACGGCCGCAGTAAGTGTTATTGGAGCAGGGTGAGCCGGGAGCAGGAACAGCAGAAACAAACGAGGTCCTGTGCAACACCAAGACTGTTCCATGAATCATCCAGGAACTTACCCAGTAGCTGGCCAGTCCTCGCAGCCTTCAGCTCACAGTTAATAACTTCCCATTGATCATCCCACAACGTTTCCCATCGTAGGCTGATTATAAAAACAAAAAATCCCTTTGGTTTTAGCCATATTCCGACCAAAAACACAAGTAAATATAGATGGCCAGTGTTTAGAATTCGTGTTATCATCTTAAGGTACGAAACCAAGTTGTTTTGTTTTGGACCAAACCAGTGTGAAAATGAAACGAAAATCACCCTGAGCCAGCATTGCTACGGTGAATACATAAATAAACTAAAAATAGTAATTTGCAGAAAAACTGAACACCTCCTATACTTAGTTTAAAGCAGGAGCCATTTCTCTGCCTGTGTAATGTGTATTTGTGAGTGTGTGTGCTTTTGCCTGCAGTAGGTACAATAAACAAGTGCACTGATGTCATCCAAGTCAGCCAGAAGGGA
Source organism: Micropterus salmoides (assembly GCF_014851395.1). NCBI lineage: Eukaryota > Metazoa > Chordata > Actinopteri > Centrarchiformes > Centrarchidae > Micropterus > Micropterus salmoides. The sequence continues at coordinate 15,818,332 of NW_024041373.1, forward strand.
AGCCCACAGTTTCATGTAGTAGAGGGAACACGTTTCTCAATCTGAAACACATGCATTCACCTGCACGTGTGCTTGTAGCTGTATGTATGTGAGAGGACGGGGTGGGAGAAAAAAAAAAGAGAGCACAGATATGCAAATATGATCTAAGAACAAAAAAGAACCTGAAGGACACGGGAGATTGTGCACAGTTAATTTATTCACAAGATCAAGTAAAATCAGGGAGAAGATGTTGTAACAAAAACAACTTTGGGGTGTGTTCACTGTTTGATTTTGTGTGTGTTTTAAATTGATCACGTCGCTCACTGCCTCAAAAGGTTTCACCCACTGAGCTGAGTGGCACGCAATTTCACCCACAGCATTCACAACATATTTATTTCAGACACTGTTTGACGGTTAACTCTAGCACCTCAGCGCCTCAAACACACACACACACACACACACCGTTACTGTGTAATTATCTTTTACTCGTTCTTTAGTCGCAAAGGTCAGCGTACTCACGTTTTCGTGACCTATACTGTATATGTGTGTGTATATAGAGTTAATGGAGACTGACATGAAGACTGACATGGATGCTGAGCTGTGCTGCGCTGGGCCAGGCGGTCTAACCCAACAGCAGGGATAAACTATAAATAGACTATCTCATCCATCCCCAGCACTCCCCTGTCCCTCTTTTTTCTCCCGCTTCCTCTTTTCCTTTATCTGCAGACTTTTCATTCACTCTCTTTCTCAACAGCTTTTTGCTTTCCATGTCCTCCTCCAACTCCGTGTCCCTTCTGAATTTTTGTCCCTCGCCTACATCATCTCCCCTCCTTGTGGTCTCTCTGAAACACCATTTTTAGTCTCCTTCTGTCTCTTCTCTTTTAAGAGAAGATATCCAAATTACTGGAGTAACAAATAAGCCAAGAGAGGGAGAGAGTGTGTGGGATGGGGGAAAGGGGGAGATGGGCTGGTTGGGGGGGGAGACAGAGTTATGTAAGCGAGGCTAATCCCCTCCCAACCCTGCATAGTAAATGAGACAGGATCACACTGGCCTCATTTCAGACGTTCATCTCTGCATCCGCAACCGCTGCTACCCATCCAAACCGCCCTGTCTCCACCTTAGTCTATCTGTTTGATCTTTGACAGCAAACCACAGCTACGTTTAAACTCCACTAGCAAATCCCGCTCTGCTGACTTTGAAGGGAGGTTTGAAATTTAGATGAGCTTCAATTCATGGTGTAATTGCCGATATGCGTCCCTTCCTCAGGCTTTTCTTTACCCTCATATCAACAATAACATCTGATTTTTTGAAAGCTCTAAACTATAAATATTCCAAATCCTTTCTAGCATCGATTGCTAAAAGTGGAGCTAAAGTAACAACATGTGTTCAAACTTTATGATGCAATAAAAACAAAAGCCTAGTTCCCCCCATGTGAACCTCACCCTTCCAGCCCTCTCTTCTCAACTCTAACCCGACTGTCTGACCTCTCCTCAACTCAGTCCCCTCTTGCACGACACCCAAACACCCAGACACCTTAATCTGTTGAGGTATGTTTAGCTCAGAAAGGTCAACGAAGTCAGCAGAGCGACCTCATAACAGCAGGCTGCCTATCAGGCATTACAGCACACAGCCACTGAATCATCTTGCTTTTAGTGCTCATTAGCAAATGTTAGCATGCTAATATGATCAATTACGTAAGAACATGGTAAACATCATACCTGCTTCAGCATTTAGCCCAAAGCACTGCTGAGCCCAAGCACTGCTGAGCCCAAGTACAGCCTCACAGAACCTGTTAACACAGCTGAAGGCTCTTGTCTAAATAAAATGTGTTAGCTGTACTTTTCAAGGGTATTATGAAACAATCAGGGTTATTAGAGTGTATTCGTTGTCATTAATGTATTCAATGTAAATGATTTATGAACGCTCACTAATGAGTAATATGCTCCATGAATAAAAACGATATTTCAACGTGCCAGGCTGTGAAAAGGATTGCTTTGTTTGGCATACTCTCTTCTTCTTCCTTCTTCTTTGAGAGCCCAAATGATACGAAATTTCAATATCTAACAGTTTAAAGAGTAACTTAACATCATCACCAGCGTGTGAAACCGTCTATATAAGCCACTGGTAGACGATCCACAACTTGACAACCCCAACTTTTGTCCAGAATGGATTATTACTCCACCTCTCCAATCCTCCTGCTCAGACAGGACGCTCCACTAAACTTTGACCTACTTCTGTCTGTCCTAAGTCTGGGCCAAAGGGGTGGGGGGTAGGGGACGCCAAGACCCCAAACACAGTGAGCTTCACGGCTATGCAGCCCATTAATAATAATATGAATCTCAAAGGCTTATTTTGACAATACATCTTTTGAATGTCACATCACAGAGGGAAGCTGAGGGAGGCTTGTGAATGTGTGCATGTAAAAGAATCACACTGGACTCATTGTTTAGTATTTAAAATTTAGCTGAGCATACACACACACACACACACACACACACACAGAGTATATCTCATGCTAAGAACTTGATATCACTTTTCTGCTGATCAGCCACAAGGCAAACCTTGTCCTTCATCTTTTTATCCGCACTGTGTCTCTCATTTCCAAGAAATCTCACTCAGCAGATGTACACAATCCTCCATAACCAATTCTCTGCAGGATAAGGCAGAGCAGACAAAGACATTGCGACACAAAGGCGGACAACACCTTCAGGATTCAGCTCCGTCAGTCTGATTCCAAGTCCCAATGAAATGGAGCTGAAACCAGTGACAGCATCACTTCATAAACTGCAGCTATGTTTAAAGTCTGCACAGGACAGCTTCAGGGCCAGCTGAGTCCTGGCAATTCATGTGCGATGGGGCCGCTGAGGGATGAGGGCTGGCTCAAATGAAAGGGTGGTGGGAATTATGTTACAGAGACCACGGCTGGGACGGCATCCTAGAGATTCCCGGAAGAATTCTGGGAACATTAGGGCCCAACATGTGTGTATGAGAAAGAAAGAAATGGAGGCATGAACGACAGTGGGGGAAACATCTGTCAGCAATTAAAATGAAGGGATCGTTCCCATAGTTTATGCAGAGATACATTGGGGTCATGATGCAAACACTTTCACATGGGTAAAACTTCCCTGCCTAGTCAGCTGATTCAGGAATGGGGGAGGGGCGCTGTGTGGTACGCACTGTGCCGAGGGGTCATCTTGCAGATGCATCCTCCAAGCTGGCTTCACTCTGCCGAGTAAAACACACACACACACACACAGGGGAAGTAGCTGGCCAAGAGGGTGGAGGAAATCTAATCTATAAATCAGACACATGTCCAAACAACTGGGTGTCAACAGATCTTTGCTTATGGTATTATCTCAGAGGTGCCCCGCTGTAACATTCTGCACTGATTCAATTCTGCTGAGATACTTGTTTCAGACAAGGGCTGAGAAAGAAATCTGAGGAATCAGAAAGACAAACAGACAAAATCATATCTGAGAGGCTCCTCTCAAAAATTACAGCCAAACCAAACCAGCAGGATCCGATGAGCTTTTAAACCAGATCAATGATTCATGTTTTGCTTCCCTTGCTGGCACAAATCAGGTTTCCAATAGAGGCAAATCAACAAACAGCTTAATCAATGGCTTTCTCACTTGTAAGGAAGCTGGGTTGTTAGTCAAATAGAAAGCTCAACTCTGACAGAGGATTTATTCTCCGATTGCAAGCTAGAAGAAGAAAAATGTCTCTGGACTGAACAATTCAAAGATACTAGATATTGTTGCAGCTGCAGGTCGTCTCCAGCCAGTCGTCTCTCGACCTCCTAAAACTGTTTCTCTGCTACCAGGCAATGAGCCTCAATTCTGGACATCACACTTGTTTCATCCATCAATCTTGTGTTTGTGTGTATCTGTGGGTGTGTGTGTGTGTGGTCTGCTGTTTCAGCACTGGCCATTTCGGCCCTCGTACATCAACTTCCTGACAGCAGTGCAGTGACGCTTTGTGACATATGAGGCCACTTTAGCTTCTCCTCGGAAGTCGAGAAGGAGTGCTTTGCTCAAATGGATGAAAACTGTTTCCATGTCATGTCATGATGGTGCTCATATTTGGCACACAGGACAGCTGCTGCATTTGTACACTTCCAAGGTTGATATCTACTTACATAATACCTGTGATTTTTTGAGCATTGTAACATAAACAGAGCTTCAAACTGTAATTTCAGTGAGTAATAAATGTTTTTCTAGGTTATCCTTGAGACGCGGTGAACAAACAAATGCATTTTGAGAAACACAGTTTGATCGGCCTTCTAATGGATGTTTCACTAGCAAGGACAACGCCATCAACAAGATGCGTTTAAACTATTTATTAACAAAACCAAAAATATTGTGTGCCAGGCCGGAACTCGCTTGTATTTGTTTGGTTTGCTGCTGCACTGTGGGGAAAATTCAGAGGGGAATCTGCAGTAGAACCCGGGAACAACAGACCCCCCTCAGGACTCAACAGAGACGAGGAAGGAGAGGAAGGGGGAGACAGAAGAGACACAGGAGAGATGAGTAGGGAAGGAGGGGTGCAGGGTTAGGTGGGTATTTACAGGAAAGCCGGATGTGGCATGATTAAGGTGGTCCTGCTCCTGAAACTAGATAGCTCCAACTGGAGCAGTTAGCAGACTTCAACACTCCTGGTTCTATGTGATCTATGCCAGAGCTCTGCATACTAATGTCCATTATACTTATTCCACTTTGCATTGATTCTGTCTCTTCTTACAGACTGTAATGGCTTTCAGAGCCCATCTGTGCCTGCCATTTCAGCTATCAGATTCCAACAATAATTTAATTGATTTGCAATCTACTTATGCAAAAAGAAACAACAACAACAAAAAAAGACATTTTGAGTCTCCTTTCAGGTTGGAAAAGGCTCTGCAAAAGCATTATAACAGACCAGCAATGTGCGAGTTCATGGGGTATTTTATGGCTGCATTTGGGTGTTTTCTGCCAATGACATGCTAATGACAGGCTGAGACTGAGGACAGCCTGACGATGACAGAAGAAGTCCACCCAAGTCAGTACAGCCACACCTTGGGGATGATGAATAGGCAGATGTCTGGGTGAGGTCCCATACTGTAGCTCCATATTCCTCTTCAGTTAGATAGTTTAAGTTATAGATAAGACATGCTAAGGCCCAGCAGTGCTTTGAGCTAAATGCTAACGTTTAGAGGTTCACTATCTTAGTTTAGCGTGTTAGCATAAAACATTTACTAATTAGCATTAAACTCTCTCAAAAAAGCCTTCTCGGTCCTCCTTCCTTTTTTCTATTCATGGCAGAGATGACTGTATTTGAGATTAAGTGCACTGCACAAACCTGGTCAGTACACAAGTGATGGCCTCACTGCAATCACTCACCTAATGAAATGTCTTTCTATTAGTAATTGGACAGTCTGCATAATGTTAGGGTCTGAATAACCTGGATTTAAAATGTCAGAGTGGTAAACACTTCTTTCATTCATTTTGAGAGATTTGTGAGATTAACAAAGCGCCTTGTAAAGCTGAAACAGCTCAGCTGTCTTTCATGTTATACAGGGTCGGAAATGCAAAAAGTCCTCGTTCTATCTCGTTTAAGGCTGTGTTCATTCTTGCAATGGACAGTTTGTGCATCCATGTGTTTGCAGGAAACAATCACCACATGTCACTTGTTGGGGGTTTTGCCCACTGACTACATTTCCCAGTGCAACATTACTGTAAAGCTGATGATACACAGAGCAACTTTTAGCGCAATCGTGCAGGGCAATGTTGCCGTCAATGGTAATGAGTAAAGATTACTACCGTAATCCCCTTCCCCCACCACTCCGCCACCCGCCCCGCATCCGTCGCTATCTGTTCAAAACATAGTCGGTCTTTCCACTAGCAAGATTGCCCAGCAACATTGCTCAAAAAGTTGCCCCGTGTATCATCAGCTTAAGAATTCACTGATTTCACTATGAGTTGACCTATCAATAACTCGATCTAAACGTGTTATCTCTGGAAAAAATTCCTCAGATGTGCTTAAATATTTAATGAGGAAATTAAGTTATATTACATGTTTTCAGCAGTTAGGCCTCTTAAATTGATCTAAAATCTATAATTTCACAGTCAAAACAGTTAATGAAGCCGTTGTTTGTGTTTGTGTAAACTATCAAGGAAAGTCAGAAAGTGGAACTAACAAAAATTAAGACATATTTCTTGATGCTGTTTCATAACAGGCTGTAATTTAACACTGAGTAAAACAACCCAATGTTGGAAATTAAATTAAAAATCATCATGTGGTGTAATAAATAATTTCCTCTGGTAACTGAAACGTACACAGCAATGAGATAAATGGCTCTGTATGAAGCCTGAGTAAGTATTTAGGCAATCAAGTTCCATTCAGGTCCACAAAACAAAATAATGCTTATGCTTCGCAGTTTAGAAGGAATATGTTTACGTTAACAGTTTCTCTCTCCTTTACGAGCGCGGACATCAATGTTACACGAGAAATGCTAAATGCTGAATTCTGGAAGCATTTTAAAGCTAAGAGGGTATTTATTTGGAAATATTCAATAGCTGATGTAAGAGGAACCATCTCCTCCTCCAATCTGTCAGTGTTTTCTACAAGAGGAATGTTGCTTTGTTTATTTGTGGCCACAGTAAAATCTCTGCAATGCAAGTCAATGGATTTCATCTACAAGTGACTCACGTGTGTGTGTGTGTGGGTGTGTGTGTGTGCTTCATGTAAAAAGTTACAGCTACAGAATACTGTATATTTGAAACTTGTCAGTAGCAAATAATTAATCTGTTGTATAATATCTCGGTCAATGACTTATCGGGCCTTTAAAAGCAGGAAAAGAAAGGTCACCGCAAGCCCAGGCAGCCACTAATTATGGTCCCACATACAGGGTTAGTCATTGTGTGTGTGTGTGTGTGTGTGTGTGTGTGTGTGTGTGTGTGTGTGTGTGTGTGTGTGTGTGTGAGTGAGAGAGTCTGATGGACAGATTGTCTCTCCCCTGCTGTGCTCTTGCTCTTGTCCCGTTTTAATGGGCTGACAATGAGAAACTCTGACGGAATCTCAATGATGCACCCGCTGTTAGACACATTACAGCTGAGGGGAATCCGAAGGAAAGCTGGATGTCAGAACCAACATTACTCCCACAAACTGTATCTAGAAACAAAACTGAAACTACACAGGTGACACTGAACTGTAACATAGCATCAAACAGACCTGCTTGTCTGACATGTAACTTTAGACATGAAATGGGTTACGGAGAAAGCAAAACTGAGAAAACATATCTCCTTGAGCTTCTTTTCCCTCAAAGAACACAGGACTGTTCACATGAACACTCAGTATTACGTGGCCTTTAATAAGACCAGTGTGAAGTGTTTCTGTTGTGTAAGGCTTTTAGATAGACCCCAAGTTACAGCATGATGGGTGACAATGAATTAAATACCGAAATGCTACTTGCATGCTTTTAATTATATCCACCACTCAACATCAACACTGTCGCTGCAGCGAAATGAAGTGGCAGCCCGTCATCATTTCAATCCCAGATGGCTTAAGAGGCATTTTGCTAATTGAGCATCACATGTGTGGATTTGATTTCTCTCTCTCTCTCTTTATATACATATAGATCTATATCAGTTTAATGTGGGATTTTCCTTTGTTATGCAAGAGTGCTCCCCAGTGCACAGATGTGCCCCTGTGTGCGCATTTTTGTGCTATTTTCAGCTGAGATTATCTAATGAGCATATTATGCTGCAAAAGATGCCGCGACATTTTGAACAGTAGGCATGTCCTTAACGTTGCAGCGTCTTCGGAGCAAGTACTGGCAGATGTGCATCAGCTGTGACTGTGCCTCTGGCTGTGTTCTTGTTTCGACTCACACATATTTGTTAACTCAATGTTAGACATGAGCTGAGTTGATGAGAAGTTGGTTTATTCGACAGAAAATGCAAAGCAGGAGCAAAAAAAAAAGACTCATCAAAACACATTGACCATGACTTTGGTCATGTTCTCGCTCGGCTGCCATGTGATAAAAATGATCCCTCAGCTTTACACCCTCCTCCCCCTACCTGCTCTCCGTCCACCTTCTTAGCAGCTCCAATCCTGATCAGCTGACAGCTTGGTTATCACCTCCCACCACCATACCCCCCCCCCCCCCTTCTCTCTCTCCCTCTCTGTATGTGCTGTGGTGACAGGGCAGGATGATATAGGGTCTCCAAGTGAGGTGGCGTGATGCCTGTGCACTAAGTTAACATCCGCGCAGGAGAGGAGGGAGCATGTGTGTGCAGAACATATACGAATCCACGTTTGCAGCGTGCATGCATCCATGTGTGGTTGTCTTAATCTTTGCATTCAGCTAAAGTCTTATTACTGTGACAACATGACGTCCACACCATCAATCAGCTACAGGGAGGGTGTTCACCACAGATGAGAAGGAGGCATGCTGCTGCTCCTTCAGCGTTTATATATGCTCCTGCAGGGGATTATTTATTGTCCAGTAAGATCTTGGGCGTTTCCAGTTCAACTACTAACTAATCCATATATAAAAGTAGGCCCTGAGAGCATAAAACAATTGACACTAAGGTCTCTCTCTCTTTGTGTGACCTTTCCTTTTCATCATGTTTCCTTCATCCTCTCAGCCGCAGATATCAAGAGAGAAAAGACAAGATAAGTAGTATGCAAAAGCAGTTGCAAGTGTGTGTGTGTGAGTTGCAAGGGGCATGCCAAAACCCCATTCACTGAAACAGCTGGATGGAGACAACAGAGCAATGCTTATTCTCCAGTGTCTCTCCCTCATACCCCTTCTCCCTCTTTCTTTCTCTCTCTCCCTCCCTCACACACACACACACACACACACACACCAGTTCTTGAGGGAAAAACAGCTGAATTCAGTGCAATAAATTGGCAAACCAGTGGGAAACTAAGTCTCTGTATTCAACTGGATCAACTACAGATTACTGCTCAAGTGATTTAATCACTCAGTCAAGTCAAACTATCAGCAACCAATTTATCATGCAGACTAAGTCATGCATGCTCTTAAGGGCAGCACCATCAGCTCCATAACTTTGTATCATCAACCCGCATTTTTGGCTATAAACCACGCTTGTTCATGGACAGGTTTGCACGAATTAGCCAACATCATGAAATGAGTTCCTCTCATTCTCTTCTATAACGGGATAGCTTTACAGCAAAGCCAATAACTTTACTCCTGTAAAAAAAACACACAAAAAAAACAGACTTTCCCAGACTAAATCACTGTTGCACGCTGCGTAGTCTACTCACCTTAAGCAAGATCTTCTTTACAAGCAGCCCGTGCAGCAATAGCCTATTTCGTAGTATCTGGTCGCCTTGTCTTTGCGAACACAACTTTTTTTTCAAACAGCAACCAGGCTTTTAAAAAAGCTACTCTTCTTTTCTTTTTGTAGTTACGCTCTAGTCCTGTTTCCAAACCCAAGTCCACAGCAGCTCGGTACACCCGCAGCTGATGATCCGCCGCTGCTGCCCAGGGTGAGTGTGTTTGGTGCTCTCACCGGCACAGTCCGGTCTGCTGCTCTGCGTGGCGGGCTGACATTCTGCTCCAGCAGGGGCTCGACTACTGATCCACAACAAAAAGGTTTAGGACCGGAGAAGGAAAGGCATAGGGGTCCGCAAGGGGGTGCTGCAACGACCGATGAAGCAGTTTCTCCAGGGGATGTTTATGTATTAATTGTAAGCTATTGATAATAAAGTAGAGTTATTCTTTACCGGTGCATATTGGTTTTACATATTCTGATATATTTCTTTATTTCAAATATGAAGCTAATATTTGCAGTTTTGTAGATAGAATAAATCAGGATGAGTACCATTTGATATAATGTTAAATAAATATTCAACAGAGGTGGACCTAAGATGGAGCCAAAAGGTAAAACAAAATTAAAAAGTTTAGCTTAACAGGAGAGAACAATGGTTTTTCAATGTAACCATCTTTTAAAAGAATTGGCTGAGGCATAGCCTATGCCAAGTGGCTCCTTTGGGACACCACAGGGGCCACCAATCAGGCAAATGTAAAGTAAAATTCTTTTGAAATACCTTTACAGTTACTGGTTTCCAAGTATTGTTTTCATTTGCAGTTATTCTGGGGAAAATATCAACATGGTTGTTTAAATGCCTCATGGGCTGGTTGCTTGTTCTGGGTGGAAGTTGTGTTATTCTTTAGCATGATTTACAACATAAATTATTATTCCATCTAAGGCTTTTACATTCATGTCTTAGACCAGTGGTTGCACATATGCATAGAGCAGTTTTACCACAGATTGACTTTATTATTTTCAGATGGTTTCATTTAAAGGATGTTTAAACCCCTGTAGGGGGAAAGTATCAGTAGGCTATTTCACCAGAAAAAAAAGCTACATTTACTTAGAAAGTAACTCCCTCAGATTTATCTTGAGATCCCTTGTGGAGTCCATACCGCAGATTGGAACCATTATCCTAGATTACTGTGAGACCATATATTGTAAATTATGAAACTGACTGTAGGGTTTAAATTCTGCCTAAAAGGTTACTGAAAGGCACTGTTGTTTCACTGGTTAGTCTCCTCACAACAAGTAGTACCCGGGTTCATGCAGCTGGTTACAGGTGAATTCCTTATTTGCTTAATTTTGCTTTGAACTCATAGCTTGAGAGATTCCCGCCCACTGCCTCCTGTCCACTCAACCAGCCTGGAAACAAAATATGGGGTCTTCTATTCTAAAGACAATAGTCTGCCACCTGCCTGATTCATCTATGAAAGTGGAGCTGAATGAATGGCTGAAATACCTATAGAGTAATGTGTTGATTTTGTGTTGTCCATACAGAGTTATCTGAGCATACTGACATCCTGCAGGTGTGATAGACAGGCCAGTCATGATACATTTATATATACATAAATACATTGGCTACATTCTTAAAAAAAGAAAGTAAAGATAAAAGAAAACCTTTTCAGTGCAGTTTCTCTTGTTTTAGGAATGTTTGTTTTCCTAAAAACAAGACCAAATATCTTGCTAAATGTCAGAATAATTCAAATCACTCTATTTGTATTAGGAAAATTGTGTGTTTCCCAGTGGCCTACGCACCAGGGACTGGTCCCTGGTTTAAATCTACCTCTGGACCTTTGTTCCATTTCAACCCTTCTCCCCCTCTCCCCTTATTTTCTGTCATCTCTCTATTATTGGTCCACTTGTAAAGACTTTTTTGCATTGTTTTAAGAAATATTTTATGACATTAGAGGTGGATACTTCTGCAGTGTAGCATCCCACACAAGTGTGAACAGCTCAAACATAATAGAAACATTTATTTTATTATAATTTTTCAACAAAATGCAGCTTTAAATCATCTTATGCTGCAGACACCACAGCATAGCCTTATGTCTTTGATGTTCAGTCTCCTGCCTGAGGAGAAGGATATTCAGGAGCCCTGTCACTTCTGAACCCCACATGACCTCTCCGCCTCAGCCTACAACATACCAATTTATTTCCTGCACCAATGCCAAGTACATAACCCCCAACTCTCCTCCTGCTCATCTGTCCTACCAGATTGTCCGCCACCTCTGCTTTTTTTTTCTCACCTAATCCCGCTCTGTACAGTAATCTTCATCTCTTGTTTCAGCCACTGAATATGAACTCCATCTCTTCCCTCTTGGTCATATTCAGCCTCCACCCTCCCGATTCACCATCACAGCCCTTCTTTTCTAAAGCCCTTGCTCCTTTAAATCATCTCCATGGTTCATTTCAACTTCAGGCTTCGGCAGCCTACAACACTAATATGATTTCCAGCTGAAATGAACGTGCAAATGTGCTGCAGTCTCTCCTTATCCCCAGTGGGTTCCCATTTGGGTCTGCTTCATTAGGCGGGATTGCATGGAACTGCAGAAGATTAAAGTCAAACATTTTCTGGGCTTCATGGTTGTGGGTAGAGCATCTCTCTTGTTTTTCCAGCATCACAAAAGCCCTTTTAGTTTAATGTCTTCTTACACAATATGCAAAGTACGTCTGTGTGTTTGTGTGTGTGTGTTTGCATAGTGTGCTCAAGTGTGTATTCTAAAAGAAGTCCTTGCCCTCGGCAGCATTCATAATCACTGTGAGGAGGATGATGCTCGTGCAAAGCAGAGAAAAGTCCTGCTTATCTAAAATGTTTTTGCTAAAATGGTGTGTTTTTAACAATGCTAGCTGTGTGGCTCTAGGGATGGTGATGTCAGAATATCTCCACAAATATCTGATGGATGACACGACACTTTGTACAGCCATGCATGGTCCCCAGAGGATTACTTATAACTTTATTGAACCTCTGACTTTTACTCTAGCACCACCAGCAGATTTGCATTTGTGCTTTTGAGTGAAAAATTTCAGCAACCATTGAATGGATTGCCATGAAATTTGATTCAGATATTTACTCCCCCCTCAGGATGAACTGTGATAACTTTGGTGATCCTTGGACTTTTCATCAAGCGCTATCATCAGGTCAAAATTCTTATTTGTCTAATACCTTTGTTTATGTCCAGATACTAATACCATTCCCATCAGCCTCAGCTGCACTTTGTGCTAAATGCTAATTAGTAAATGCTAGCATGCTAACACGCTGTAGATGGTGAATATTATACTTGCTTTGCATCAGAATGCCCTGATGTTAGTATTTAGCTCAAAGCACCACAGTGCACAAGTAGCAGTGGAGTAAAGATGCTGTAGACTCTTAGATCTTTAGTCTTGTTAAGATCAATTATGTGTCGTGTTATAGCAGACATTAAAATGTTTCAAACACTGATTAGAAGCCGTCCAAGTTAATGTTTTGTACCACACTTTGGGTGGAATCAAACATTTGTCTCCTGGTTTTAACTGCGTCTGCTTCCCCTTGCTCAGCTGCTGTAGTATACACTGTATATGTATTCCACTGTATATACACGCTGTGTTAGTCAAGTACACTTATGCCTCTGCAGCAGCACTGATACCGTGAGAACGGGCACGGGGCTCCTAGAGGGGGGACTCTGAGAAACAACTCAACTGACACATCTCGCACTCAGTTTGGTGTAACAGCTTCATAAAACAAGATGAAACAGATTAATGGAGAATTCCTCATGCTCATGCCTCGGCAGAAATAATACACTGTGAGCCTTTGTTTCCAATCCGCTTTGGTCTGTCTGTGGCTGTCTGTGTGAAGGCCAAAAGCCTGGATCATATGACTCACACATGCTCTGTCCCCTCAGGGTCTTCATCCACCAACAGATACCTGACCAGATCCCGACCCCAGCCTCTGCATGATTCAGACATATCAGTGTGCTTCTGGCAATTATTACTATTGGATTTTTTGGGTTTCTTTTGTTTGTACATAGAGCAACCTTTACTTGTCCAACCTCTCTTCCTCGTTTGGCATGTGGATAAACTTTAGCTGTTCAATAAACAATGAAGCTCAAAGTGCATCAGGATGACTCTGCCAAACAAAACGTGAGATTTTGAAAAATGCCATTATCTTTCTTTCTGCACTATAACAATTCACCAAGTATTCTGACATCTCTGTCATGCTCCCAATTAGAGGTCTCTAGTCCCAGAGCTGCACGGCCTGTGGAGGGTTATTTACATATTTCCATAATGGTCAAATCATAAGAGTGCAGTGTAGCATGAAACACCTCAGATTCCAGCTCTGGTCTGAGCCTGTGAGCTCATCCAATATTGAATTCTTTGTCTACAAGCAGAATCAGTGTGGCTGGGAAGCAGAAGAACTGGGGCAGAAAACGGCTTCATCTCTGTTTTGATACAGCTGTCTGTTCAGAGCCTCTCATCTCTTTACTGTCAAGGTTGGTCTTGTAAAACAGTACGACAGCCCAGCTTCTGTCCAATTCAGTGAAATACTTTGCTGCTGCTGCTGTTGCTGCATTCAGGACTTTGGCAGCTCACTCAAACCATGCACTGAAGATGATTATTTAATATCAGTATTCTACACATGCTCATTAGGAGTATGTCTGTGCAGCAAAAAATACCACACAGATAATTCATTCATTCGCCAGCCACCACTTTGATCTTCCTTTTATTCCCCATCCTGATGCACTTTCATACATTTTAATTACTGTCCCATATGCTCATCCATGCCCTGCTAGACTGGCACTCTAGCTGAACCCTGTCCTAGCCAAAACACCAGCATACAGGAAAAATGTAATTTATAATTTATAAAAATATATATAAATACGACCCCTGCGATAGACTGCCGACCTGTCCAGGTTGTACCCCGCCTTTCGCCCGATGTCAGCTGGGATTGGCTCCAGCCCCACGCGACCCTGTGCGCAGGATAAGCGGTTGACGATGAATGGATGGATAAATAGGACTATAACATGCTTTAGGAATGACAGTATGAACTCATAAAATTGACCTTTTTGTCCTTATCAACATCGCCATAAGAAGGGTAGAAAGTAGATTTATTTGTCAATAGGTTGCAAAGTGAAATTAAGTTGTAACTCCCTTATGCTACATAGCAGACAATATACAGCAATACAGAAGTAATTATAAAAATGGTAAACAGAAATAAAGTATAATCAATGGAGCAGTGCTGAGGATGAATTTGAGCTCAAGAGTCTGATAGCTTGGGGGGAAAAGTTGCACTGTAGTCTGGTGGTGTGGCAGCAGAAACTTCTCTATCTCTTCCCAGAAAGCAGCAGGGTGAACAGCCAGTGGCTGGGATGGGTACTGTCTTTTAGTATCCTTTGGGCTCTGTGAAGGCCCCTCACCAATATCGCTGATGATCGTGAGGTGGGTACCAATGATCTTATGGGCAGTTTAATCACCTGCTGCAGAGCCTTCTGATCCTGCTGTGTTTTTCAGTAAAAGCGTTTTTTGTACTATAAATGCATGCATGGATTTATTTTTCTCTGCATTCCGATGTCCTTTAAAACAAAACACCCTTATGTACTGAGACAAAGCTCATAAATTATCTGAAGCTATTGTTTTTTTGAACATTTGTGGGAGAATAAAGTAACGTTGTTGTAATATTTCAGCTCTTTTTTCTAAATGAAGGATTTGCTCGCACTCTCTTTTGTTGCAAACTATTGAGTAAGCAAATACCTTTACAATGTATCCCCTCACATCCAACGCCAAAGTAGAATAAAATTCAACTTAAAAATGCTGGTATAGTATCTTTCCTCGTCAAAGAAGTTCAATATAATAATACACTTTTAAAAACAGCCATTGGTTATGTACCTTGCATGTCAAACTCTGTTTTGTAGTTTTGTTATCGCATTTTTCTGGTTGGCTACACATAAATGATGTAACCTAACGTTGACATTTCAAGTGCAGCTACAATATTATGTTCACATCAACGTTCGGAAATCATAAAGGGAGAATCAACTGTACGTCTCCATCAACAGTAACTTTAATAGACTAAGATTCACTGCATCTTAACTAAGTTGGATTTTGAGCAAGGGGCGGTGATGGTGCAGTGGATAAGACACATCCCTTTGATTGAGAGACCGGGGTTCAATTCCCACTGTGACACATCCACCAATGTGTCCCAGAGCAAGACACTTAACCCCTAGTTGTTCCAGTGGCGTGCGACCTCTGATATATATAGCAATTGTAAGTCGCTTTGGATAAAATGTGCATCTCTCACCTTTTGCATCACTATTATTAGCTCCTGGAGCACACCATCCCTGTTCTGCACCTCCTTGTGATGTTCCAGGCCACCAGATTAAAGCTAACTACCTACAGTAGCTAACACAGCTTTTAAGCCTCAACCTCTACATTCAGGTTTTTTTTTTTTTGCAACAGCTGATTTTTCTCGCTGAGCCGAAAATTAGATGCCAAGAGCAATCCCCCCTGGATTATTTAAACAGCCACTTCAAAGGGGTGCAATTATAATCCTACATTATTGATATGGAAAAAAAACAGTGAGTAAATGTCATAGCAACTAGAAAGAAACTGCCACAGACATACACTCACCTAAAGGATTATTAGGGACACCTGTTCAATTTCTTATTAATTAATTATCTAATCAACCAATCACATGGCAGTTGCTTCAATGCATTTAGGGGTGTGGTCCTGGTCAAGACAATCTCCTGAACTCCAAACTGAATGTCAGAATGGGAAAGAAAGGTGATTTAAGCAATTTTGAGCGTGGCATGGTTGTTGGTGCCAGACGGGCCGGTCTGAGTATTTCACAATCTGCTCAGTTACTGGGATTTTCACGCACAACCATTTCTAGGGTTTACAAAGAATGGTATGAAAAGGGGATAACATCCAGTATGCGGCAGTCCTGTGGGCGAAAATGGCTTGTTTATGCTATAGGTTTATTTCATTGATCACTGGAGCATCTAGTGAAAAAAATGAATGCAAACACACTAGCTGATGAAGCCAGCTCATACCTATACACGCAAAAGCTTTGGTTTAGTTGGTAGGTTGTATGTGAAATAAAGCCGTTTTGTGCTCTTTCATCTCATAGTAAGTGTACCGACCCCAGATTAGAGCATGTGTGTGTGTCCGTGTGTGTATTTAGTAGTAGGTGGCAGTGAATTATACTGCACGTGTCCCAGAGAACTCAGTGCAGATGGTTATTTTAGTCAGGCAAAGGCTGCAGGCAGCCCGCTGTCATGTGTAAATCTGGTTGCAGGAAAATGTTCCATCCCTGCAGGTTAATGACGAGACTACCGCACAATTGATGATGATTGAGAACACTGGAGAAAAAAAAAACTAAAATTGTGTAACAATCAGTAAAGCAGTTGTAATTTTACTTTTTTGCTGTCTGTTCACTGCCATCAGCACTACATGAATAACATTTTGTGCCTCAGTGACCTTGGTGGATTCAGAGTTTACTGACCTTTAAAATCTGAATCAGGGCCAAATGCATTTGTCTTCAGACCTTTAACTCCTTTTTTTCCTGATCCCTTTTATAAATCCATAATATGTGTTATTTATATTGCATATACATTGTTTTTGACTGTTTGCATCTTTTAAGTTTCTACGTGATTGCCTGTGGTTCACAATATTGGATCTGTTGAAGGTTGGACAGTGACATGTTGATGGTGGATGACTTATTGCTTCCTGCCACAGTGTCAATATCAAGATACCAGCATGTTTCTAATATCATCAGGTCAAGGATGTGGCTCCAGGAGAGCACTTAAATCATCTCCACACCTTTTCACACTGACACGTGCAAGGATCAAAACACAAAGATGCCTCAGAAAGCAGTTTGTGTTAAGCATGTGTCTCCATACTTATTCACAACACATCTAGCAAAATATCTCCAACAAAATCAAGCACACATGCAGACAGATGCATGGCTGTGTGAGGAACAGAATGAGTCTAAAACAGGAGCTCTGGAAATGTTTTGGTTGGCTGAGGTAATGCAAACAGCGTGACTGTTTCCAGACATTCAGCAGATGTACATGAACACACACACACATTAATTTATAGTGTCTGCCTCACTAATGCTACAGAATGTCTGAAGTAAATGTTGTCGTTTCAGTGTCCTTGAACTCAGTGTGAGTCATGCACAGCTTCTTTGTTTGTCACTGTAAAACGATGTTTGTGTGTGTGTTGTAATGACAGGGTAGGGAGACAGTCCTGCAAATGGAGGAGGTAGGATCAAGCCCCTGTCCTGAGCAAGAAATGGAAAACATATAACTAAGCCTGACACACATGACATCATTATTACCAGAAAATGGATCATACTCACACACATACACGTACTTTGCATATTGTGTAAGAAGACAATAAATTAACAGGGCTTTGTGATGCTGATGATCTGCCCACAAACATGAAGGTCAGAAAATGTTCAACTTTTCATCTTCTGCTGTTCCATCCCAGCCTAATAAAGCAGACCCAAATGTAGATGCTCTGTATAGTTCTTTCTAGTCTTTGCGACCACTCAAAGCGCTATCTACACTACATCACATTCACACACTGAACCTATGTTCAGAGACAGAAACTAACAATCATACGCATTCATAGACCGATGTAACAGCCATCTGAGGCAATTCAGTATCCTGCCCAAGGACACTTTGACATGCCGCCTGGAGTAGCCGGGGGTTGAAGCGCCGATCTTCCAATTCGCCAATCACCACAGCCGCCCTGCCCAAATGTTAACCCACTGGGGATAAGAAGAGACCGCCAGCTTTCTGGATTGTGATTGAACAAACAAGTATGGTATTAAGTCTGAAAGGCAAGTGTGCTGCGAATAATGAGTAAGTGTTAATGGGTTAACACTGACTCTGACCACAAATAAATAGACATTGAGAATTGACTTTGTGGTATAAATACCACACAATTAGGCTCCTTCTATTGTATTCTATTGTGAGTGTTTACTGGTGCTCTTGAAGAAAAAAGGGTTGAAATCTTCTATGTAAACAAGAGGAAGAGCCTACAGCTATGCTAGTGGCTTTGTGAGGCTACATAATAGGCATAGCAGTGCTTTGAGTGAAATGCTAATGGGAGCATGCTAACATGCTGATGTTAGGAAAGTTTGTGTAAAGTAGTGTGTGATTAAAAACTCGGGATCACCAGAGTGATAACAAATGATCCTGAAGGGAATATGAATGTCTGAAGCAAATTTCATGGCTATGCAGTTGTTAAGACATTTAAGTCAATGTCAACTTAACAGTGGTGCTAGAGGAAAAGTGGGGGGATGTCCAAAGTCATTAGGATTCATTGTCTGCATATGAACCATGAATGTCTGTACAAACGTTTGTGCCACAGTCTGTTGAACAATTGTTGAGACGGACAACAAGATGGCGTTGCAGAGTGAATACTGCTGTTGAGTGAGCATTTATCAGTTAATGAATGTGTGTGTGAATGGGTGAATGTGAAAAGTGTCAAAAAATGCTTTCAGTGGTCACTAGACCAGATAAGTGCTGTATAAATACAACTCCATTTACCATCCATATTTATGACTGGGTCATAAATAATCCAAACTCTATCTGGCTAGATGTTAAAGCTTCCCTTTCCCTTTCAATGTATCCAGGAAATTACTGTTTTTTATTTTAAACACACTTACAATTAATACACTTAGGGCCTGGCGATTAGAGTGTCGACTCGAAGTAAGGCCAAAACTGATCTGTTTTCACCCCTATTGTGAACAATTCTGATTTCCAGCCTGGATTGTTTAATGCTGGTTTTAAAATATGGTAACATATAAAATAAAATAAAATAAAGCACTATATACAGTTATTTATATACATATATACATACACGTATACACCCCAGAGTCCACTTCCTCTTGCCGGAGTCTTGCGCTGACAGCTTGGAACATGGTCCACCTGCCGAGTGCTTGATCCAGGATGTTGATGGGGTAGGTCTCTGTAACAATGTGGACACAACAGTCTCTGAATTCCGTTGTTTGGTAAAGACCAGTCCCATTTTGTCCAAACCAGCTCTTTAGGAGCAGAATTAAGTCCAAGCTGGGCCAGCATGGGTCCTATTCTGGCTCTCTTTCCTCTCAATGCAAGACATAGTTATATACTCTAACTCATTGTCTTTGGTACTGCTGCATGCTGCAAGCTTCAAAGGTACTGGTCCAATGTCCTATCTCAAAAAGAAAAATATTGGAATTAGAAATGGAGATGGACACAGTGTCCCTCATTCTGGGTTTCCGAAAGCAACAAACAGTTCATTCCATCTCTGCTTAAATTTGCAGATGTATTTAGAGTTTTAGGGGAAACACAGTCCTTCCCTGATTGTGACAACAACTAAAGTGAAATTAGCTGGCCTGGGTTGTGGGTTTTCAATAGGGGGGACAGATGGTTGAAATTGTATGTAGTGTGTGGATTGTGTTTCAAAGATGATCTAGCAACTTGGGTTACGTTAGACAAACATCCTAAAACTGGGAAGGTGGAAGAAACAACAAAAGGGTGGGGCACCGGGAGACAGCCTTGAAATACGGGAGAAACCAGGGAGTGTTGGCGGGTATGGATCCAGAAGATGAGGCCATTCACATCCAATGCCAAAAACCATTTTGACCATTGTGTAACAAGATTTTTTACACAATTCTAAAAAATCAACTGATATCGTCCTTTGTAGGTCTTCGTAGAGTTTAAAGCAGGACTACTGCATAAGAGTTTTAGGATGGTTTTGAGCAAAAAAAGCAGCATCAGAGAGGTGAGAGGGGACTGAGAGATACTTTGTACATCAGGAGGTAAGAGGTACATGTAAGAGGTAGAGAAAAGGCCAGAAGAGGGAGGGATGACAGAGGAAGAGAAGAAAGCAGGTACACTGCACTAATGTGGGGCGACAGGGCCAGTCTAGGGAGCATCTGTTTTTAGAGTCTCTAAACCCTGCTCTTCATCCATCCATCCTGTTTTGTTTTTTTTACCTCCGCGTCTCTCTCTCTTTTTTATTTTGTGTTTGTGTCCACAGTGTTCTCTAGACAGCCATGTGTTTTCCTATCAAAATGCAAAAAACGGGTTCTCCGAGTAGGATAACGGTGAGCAGAGACAGCAAGGCTGCCGTTATTTTTCCAACAGCACAGGGTCAGTCAGGGCTGCTCTATTTAATAGCAGAAGGCTATAAAAATATTGAAGTGTTATTACAGTGGGGGCCTGAGAAATAATTCAAAGCATGTGTGTGTGTGTGTGTGTGTGTGTGTGTGTGTGTGTGTGTGTGTGTATGGGCCATCATTACATTAGAGATTAGCATGTGCGGGGCTGGATGCAGAAACAAGGACTGGAAAGAAATGAGGGGAGGGTTCAGTTTTCCTCCTCGTTTATTTCTCCTTGCCAGTCAAAAGGGAGGAAATCTGGAGATGATTTGAGGTCAATCAACCTCAATCACACAACAGGCATTCAATAATTTAGGATTTATTGTTTCCTTTCATTTCTCCAGTGTACAGCTTGAGAATTTGCTGAAAACATGCTTGTCATGCTCCTCCCATGTCCTCCACTGAACCCCACAACTATTTCCCTCTGTTTGTCCAGGACTTGAAGGCTCCAAGTGGCCTCTCTGGACGAGTACATCATTTCATCTTCATAGTAGTTCATGTTTCACTCAGAGAGAGAAGGGCTGGGAGCATAAAAAGAACATACTCACATTGTTAGGGAGGCCCCTGGGTCGATCCTGGACTAATAACAAACACTAAATTGCAACACCATTAAAACTTACATCAGCCCTGATCAGGAAGGAAGGAGCGAGGAGAATTCAGGAAGGTGCTGTAAAATCTAGTACTGCACTAATATCAACCCCGGAGACTGTCTGACCTTCACTCTCAGCACAAAAAACACAACCAGCAGTGACAAGCAGAATCATATCTCAGAAATGTGACTTTTTGGAGGAACATCCTGTAATTTTTGCCACATACAGCCACTCTGCATTTCTCTTCAATCTCTCCTCCTAATATTTAATACAAGCCATGCTAATGTAAGACCTCCTCACATATCCTGCGTGATTAAAGTTGATAGCTTTTGCTCCCTTATAAAAATGGATGGATCTCAAAGCATAGTATGATGCTTGTTCCCATTAGCTAGCTCACCTGCATCATTGGTTATTCGAACAGGTATTAATGATGATGGGGAGATGGGGGGGGACACAACTGCTGCAATGCAGATCTCACAGGAACATGCATCACTGAGTCTGAAGGTAACAAGTAGATTCACAAACTCTCCCTCTCTGGTAAGCACACACACACACACACACACACACACACACACACACGTACACAAAGTCAGTAATTGTTCCCTGCTGACTGGACACCTGGTACTGTTGTTTCTATTAATCAATCACCAAAGCAGCAACACCCACAACATAGATTTCTTCATTATGTTTTGCTGCAGTTTTGTGTGCTTTTGTCCGTGTGTCATTTTGTGTTGGTGCTACGCCGCTGTGTTGCGCATGTGTGTGTGTGTCTAACTGGGTCAAACCCCTCTGTTGCCTCTCAGATCGTCCACTGGGAGATAAACACAGAGAGAGGAGCTTTAATCTGGGATTGGAGCTGGATCCTCTAACTCAGTTAAACATGCACACACAAACACACACGCGCACACACACACACACACACTCACACACGCACACACACACACACATACAAGCCTTGTGGCACTATCTTGGTCCCTCACCCGAAGGTGGTCCCCACAAAGCTGTCAGACCCCACAAGTATAGTAAAACAAGCCCACACACACATCAACTCTCCTAACTACAAACCTAACCCTAAAACAACCTCTAACCCTATCATACCTCTAACAAACACACACACACACACACACACACACACACACACACAATTAGTCAGAGTATTATAACTGATACCTCCATGTCATCTGTCATTGTCTCCATGTCATCTGTCATTGTTTTTTTTTGTTGTTTTTTTTGTATTATTCTTTACATTTGTTAAAGCACTTTGTAACTTGTTTTTGAAAAGTGCTCTACAAATAAGGATTATTATTATTATATTATTATCTGTGCCTGTACTCTGGTGTCTGTGTGTGATGTAACACCAGTATGTCACAGACTGTATTTTAGTCTAATTCTCTGTGTCCTCAACACTGATGTCACCTTTTTTAAAGGTTAGCACAACAGTGTCGTACATGGACCAAAGTCTAGGTTATAGTTATTATTTGACAAAACCATCTCAACTTAAGGTCCCCTTTCTCGCTTGTTCTGGAGGTTTAGGACCATATTACACTGTCTTCCTGAGCAGATTGAGTTCACTCAGTTGTCGTGGACCAGCAGATGTTGTAACTTTCCATTATACTGGGCATTTTGTTGTGGTGGCAGCCCGGCTGATGGTGATTGTCCTGTCTATTTCTCCTTTCTTTCTTGGGATTCTGTTTTCCCTTGTGTTTTGGCCTGCCTGCCTGTGTGCTCTCCCTCTCTCTCTCCCTCCGTTCCTGAGCCCAGCCAATGACCCGCACCTGCACCTCGTCAGCCTCCTCCTCTGCCTGCCACACCTGCCAGCAATCAGCATCATCTCTGACAGTACTTCTACCCCGGTTCTCCAGTCAACCCCTGCTTGATCGTCGTTGCTCCTTGCCCGGTGCCACTTCATCACTCAGGCTCTTACGTATTCTGGGTCATTTCTGTTTCCCTGTGCTTTGTCTCCACAGTGTCTAACCTTGTCTGTCTGTCTCACCTCCCCCAGGTCCACTCACCTCTGTCCTCTGTTCCATCAGCTGGGCTCGCCACCCTGCCCTCTCCCCTCTGACCTCTTCCACGGTGTCCTCCCGGCTCCTCCCCATGCCTCCTTGCTTCCTTGGTCCCCAGTGCCCCCGGCTCCCTTGTCTCAGTCTCCTCAGTTCCCCGTGCCCCTATTTCCCCGGCGTCCGTCTCTCCCTCAACCCCTTTTCCCCTTCAATGAAGCCTGTTCTTCCCGAGTGTTGCGTTTGGGTCCACTCTGTCCCCACACCACAACACATTTTTAGGTTTTCTCAATCACAGCAGCAACTCAGTAACTAATTTTGAAATCTAAATATAACTGAATTTATAGTACTGTGTTTTACTTTGAAAATCATCCAACTGAATGTATGTTTTGTGAATTCCCCTCTTTGAAATTTTAATCAATATCCAGTTCTGCAGTTTAAAAAAAATCACTAATGGTTAAAGTACCGAATTTTCATATGTATATTGAAATAGCTCAAATTCAACAATTCAGTTCGAAAGATTCACATCAAGTCAAAACATCCTTTGTGTTTTTTAATTAAAACATATTCAGTGCTTTTCATTTTGACTCTGTTTTTTTAAATTGCTACTTGCAGCATTTCTGTATTTGGGTGTTTTTCTTTGACCATTTGAATGTGATTTCTTAAGTTGAGTTCAGCTCTCAGGGCCACCGTATAAAGACACTGTAAGGCAACATCAGAATTATTACGTATCACTGGCAACATGGTTCCAATAAAAGGCAGGACAAAATGATGGAAGGAGGTAGGAAATGGTGTGAGTCAGCAGATATGAGACATGTATGCATCCTCACATGCATGGGCACACACACACGTGCAAGTGCACACACTATGTCTGAGTTATCCATCCACCCTAAACAAGAATGACACTGAAATACTGACAAGTGTCCTCGTCGCTGAAGCCTGAAATTGCCTTTCCTTCCTGCTGTTGATTGTGTTTCACACTCAGTGAAACAAGAGCTGGGACCTTATGACAGATTCAATGGCTGTGTGTGTATCTAGTCTTATTCAGTTGTGCTACGCTCATACCAATTTGACAGAGATCTGAAATTCTGCTTGCGAGATTGAATTTATGCCTAGACGGTACGCACTTTTCAACAAGAGAGCTTTCTGGTCAGTTAACCAGCCACCAATCTAACTTCTCCTCCAGTTAGCCAGGTGGGACTGCACTGAGTCATGTGCTAATGAGGTTAAACTATATTGCAAATTTATCTGCAACACTGTTTCCTCACTAACAGTGTCTTCTTCCCTCTGCAGCCATACTGTTTATGCTGACTGGGCTTTTGCAGCTACCAAACACGATTAAAGAAACAAAATGTAACTTTTTTTAAGAAGAACTAACACTTTCTTCCTCTAGCAAATTGAAAGTGAAATTTCAAGGCAATTAAACACTATCAGGGGCTTCACTGCTACAGCCTACTTGGTCTGGTTTGACCAATAGCTTTTATGGTGGCTAATGTCAGCTAATGTTAGCTGATGATTTTTATAGATATTGTTGTAACATATGTTTCTCAGTGGTGGAGAGTTAGTTTGTAAATTTACCTTATGAGGTGATGATGCAGTGGCTAAGACACATCCCTTTGGTGTGGGGCATCTGGGTTCAATTCCAACTGTGACACATCCACTAATGTGTCACTCAGCAGGACACTTAACCCCTTGTTGCTCCAGAGGTGTGTGACCTCTGACATATATAGCAATTGTAAGTCACTATTGATAAATAAAGCATCAGCTAAATGAACAAATATAAAGGGGCTATATGTAGTTTATTTAAATAGATAGATAGATCCTGTGGAAAAGCTTTAGGCTGGTGTGGAAAAAACAAATGCTTTCAAAAATAGACATGTTAATTTTTATCAGATAACATTATACATTATTTTTGTGAGTCAACAAAAGGAAAAATCTAAATCAAATCATTATTTGGTGTGACCACCCTTTGCCTTCAAAACAGCATCAATTCTTCTAGGTACACTTGCACAAAGTCAGGAATTTTGTAGGCCAATTGTCGGGTGTATGATTAAACAATTATACCAAACAGGTGTTAATGATTACCAACACAATTTGTAGGTTTAAACACAATCATTTACTGAAACTGAAACAGCTGTGGAGGAGGAATACAACTGGGTGAGGAACAGCCAAACTCAGCTAAGAAGATGAGGTTGCTGGAGACAGTTTACTGTCAAAAGTCCTACACCATGGCAAGTCTGAGCACAGCAACAAGACACAAGGTAGTTCATCAGTGACAGAGGTTTCCAGATGTACACTGGCTCCCAGTATGTTTTAGAATTGACTTTAAAATTCTATTGATCACTTTTAAAGCTCTTCATGGCCTCTCGCCTTGTTATATTTCTGAACTTTTAGTCCCATACACACCAGCACACACCTTGAGATCCTCGGGCAGAGGTCTGTTGTCTGTTCCAGAGTCTCGACTGAAAACTAAAGGGGACAGAGCGTTTGCTCTCAGGGCCCCGAGGCTCTGGAACAGCCTGCCCGAGGAAATCAGGTCGGCTGAGTCAGTGAACTCTTTTAAGTCCCTTCTTAAAACATACTTTTATAGGAGAGCCTTTCCCAATCTTATTTGACTTTATTTTATCCCTTTTATTTTATTCTATTTTACTAATTTTATATTTATCTGTATTTTAGTCTTTTCAATGTTTTCATGCTTTTATCTTGTATTGTTTTTTTGTATTATTGTCTCTTGGGTATTATTGTCTTTACACTTGTTAAAGCACTTTGTAACTTGTTTTTGAAAAGTGCTCTACAAATAAGAATTATTATTATTATTATTATTATTATTATTACTGTCCAAGCTGTTGTGAAGAAGCACAAAGAAATGGGTAGTACTGAAAACTGTACACAGAAACTTACTGCAGCATATGAAAGACACATCATGCTTACTTCCCTTCACAGTCAGAAGATGTCCAGCAGTGCCATCAGCTCAGAGCTTTCTACTGTCCAGAGAAGTCTGCTCAGAAGTAGTCCTCGTGTGAGACTATGCACAAAAACACAGGAAGTGGAGTGCAGAAAAATTGAGGGACTGATGAGTCAAAATTTTAAATATTTGGCAGTAGCAGAAGGCAGTTTGTTCACCGAAGGGCTGGAGAGTGGTACAAGAATGAGTGAAGCATGCTGGAGGTTCCTTGCAAGGCTGGGGCTGCATTTCTGCAAACGGATTTGGAGATTTGGTCAGAATTAATGGTCTCCTCAATGATTAGAAGAACTGGCAGATACTCATTCATCATGCAATCTGATCACGAAGGCATCTGATTGGCCCAGAATTTATTCTGCAGCATGACAACGACCTAAAGCATACTGTAAAAGTTATAAAGAGCTAAGAATCTTCAGCATAAAGAAAAACGTCTGAAGTGATGGTATGGCCACCACAGAGCCCTGATCTTAACATCATTGAGAGAGAAGCAACTGAGGCTGCCTAAATCCACAGAAGGTACTTGTACACTGTACTTTTACCTAAGTAATGTTTTGAATAGTTGCTTACTTGAGTATTTTAGGTAAAGAATTTGAGAACTTCTCAAGTGGTAACCTCGGTGTCTGAAAAGTGAAGCCAATGCAGAAGTGCCCTAAACCTGTATTCTTTCTACTAACCAGCAGGGGGTGACTCCATTGGTTGTAAAAAGTCTGACTGTAGACGTAGGGAAAATGACCCTACCTCTCACACTTTACTGATGGTCTCAATCTCTAGTTGCAAGTCTTCTTCAATATAGCATGATGTTCATTTAGTAAATGATGGTCCCATTTAGAGTAAGATAGACAATAAAGCATGGTACGATTTCGGACATGGCTACTTTGTGATTGACAAGTTGCTACCACGGCAACCTGTCAATCAGGATAGAGGGAATCCACAATCTGTGGAGGCTACATTTAAGCACTGTTGAAAAAAACGTATATAACAGCACTCCAATTGTAACATTTTGGTCATCTAAAAATGTCTTGTTCAGCAATTGATTGACAGATTGACACACACGTAAGTCTACTGTTCATTTTGTTCTGGTAAGTACATTTTGTTTTCAAGCAGCAGTAGGGAATTTTTTAAAGTAACATTTTTGTCATATTTGCTAGAACTATCACTTTATCCTGACAGTAGTACACTAGACAGATAATCAGTAAAAAAAAATAATCATGCTCTTCTGGCTCCTCCTAGTGCTCCTACTGCCATTTGCAAGAATCCACCACTCCCGGGTCAAAACAACCAGTCAGAGCAAGTGGCAGAGGCATGATGACAAACAGTGGGGAATATCTTTTCAGGGGGGGAAGTGGTGCACTACCCTCTCATGGGAAAGAGTGGTGCACTGTGCCCTGGGCCACTAAGCGTTGGAAGGGCATCTTCTAAAGCAAGAGGGACCAGGGTCTTGGCGTGACTCTTGCCATTGTGGGATAAGGTTTCGAAGGGCAACCGGCTACTTCTGGGTTTGGTGGGAGAGGCTTAGCGGAGTGATACGAGCAACAGAGAGAGGTGGAAAGTTTTACATTATAAGTTCAATTGTTATTGAATACTGCTTAAAGCCTGTTATTCTCAATTAATATAACAGTTAATGTGAATTGTGGAAGCACCTTACTAACCAAGATTGCTAGCTACACCCTCTTGTTCAAATATGGTCACCTCTGTTTCCAAAAAAACAAGATGGAGGGGGCCAAAATGCCAAACTCAAGGCTTCAAAACGGTACTCCACAAACCAATGGGTGACATCACGATGACTATGCCGACAGCTTTTATACAGCCTATGCTGCTTCTTCCACTACTGCTGCTACTGGTTCAGTGTGTTTTAGTATTAACTATTATCCTTCAATTGTCACTTGTGGCCACGGTGGCTGATGTTCGGTGTTGTTGTTGTAAAGTGGCAAACAGTATTTGGCTGTAAATTTCATTATGGCGTATACTTGTTCTAATTTTGCAGTGCTTTATTCATTGAGGAAATAGTGTGAAACTGTGACTGGTGTGTGTCTGAAATCTTTTCAAAACCCAAATACAACACTTCTTTGTCTCAGTAAAACATTTTAGAGAGAGTTTTCAGTGATATGTTTCATGTTGATGTAGAGTTTAATGTTTGCATTCCCTCCGGAGAATTTTCTTTTTGCACAGGAAGCTCAGAGGTCAAGTTAAGCTATGGAACGGTGCCTCTGGAGCTGGCGGGAGTTCAGCCTCGCTGTTGTTCAGTGACGCATTCATCAGGTTGGATGCTCGCTGACATGAAGGACTGATGCCAGGTTTTCTGAGTAAAGGTCTGTCTCCTACTCACTATGCCAACCCTCCAGCTAGTTTTGTTTTGCCAAACGGGGTCATATTTATCTAATAGGGCAGTACAATGAGAGAGTCACACAATCAAAGGAAATCAACTCAGGCTTATCTGACACTATCTCAATTGTCTTCAAGTAGAAAAACACAAACGTTTAGTTCTCTATTCAGGTTTAAACAAAGACTTTCATCACTTACTGAGGCTGTTCGGCCCTGGTCTGTGCCAAGATATGGAGAGGTGTAATCCTGCTCCTTCAGCCAAGATGTCATCCAGCCAGGCCAGCAATGAAAGTTTTGCAGGCCACTGGATTCAAAACACTCAGTTAAGACTAATACACACATGCTATATGATGTGGTTTGTGTGTCTTGCCAACATGGAAAATATGTTTAAATATGTAAAGGCAGGTGGATAGATGTGCTGAATTAATAGGGAACATTATATTGCAACTTTTAGCATATATTCTAGTATATTTGTTGGTGATTTGAGAGTTCATACTGGGAGAGGTGGAGTAAAGTGACATGAGGATTTTCCATAAGCGGAATGTGAGTGACCTCCAGTGGTAAATAGCAGCAGTACACTTGAAATTATTGGAGTGAGAGATGATCACTAGGTGGCGCCATAGGTATGAGAATGAAATGTGTCAGGGTGTGAGATCCCTTTGGGAAGACACACACACACACACAAACACTAATTACTGAAGCACACATGTTTAACATACAACCATAACATGCTGCACAGCTCCCTGGGGCTTTGTGTAAAACCAGTGCTCTCTTCTCTCAGTCCAGTTTGAATCATCAAAGGCAAAGACGACAGCGCGCCAGGTTGGAGGAAGTTTACATACTGTCAATATTTCAAAAGTTAAAAGGGTCAAAGATCAGACGTTTTGTCTCTGCTTCTCCAGGATATTTATGTCAGGTACAGACATAGGTACTGAACACTTGAGCAGCAGTCTGTGTTTATTTAAATATATCTGATTGTTATATAAGGTGTGAATTTTTATCAAAACATTTACATTTAGTAAATTTCAGAAAAACTTGCGACATTCAGGTGTGTGTGTGTGTGTGTGTGTGTGTGTGTGTGTGTGTGGCTGAGAATGGGGGTGTGACTGCTGTTATCAAGCTGATCATCCAGGTGATGTGTCACTAGGACGCAGACACCTGGGTGTGTCTGCGTCCTCACTGGTGGTTAGAACTCTAATTCCCTTCTCCAGTTACTTCCTCCACTACTCTTGCGTGCACACAACCCCACAAAGAATCTTTCAACGCACTTATTTTGAAAAAGCTGCCACTTTATTGATTTTGTTGGCTGCTATCAGGAAAAATCTGAGAAAAGTGGCTGCTGTTTAAGCAACCACAACAAAAGCCTAGAGTGGTTTATTCAACCTGGCTTATATTGCAGTATAATCAATAATAATTAAATGCAAGTAGCAAGTCATTCATTTTAATTTCCTATAATTAACCCAGTTTAGTGTGGGTGTTTCCAGGACATAACGTAACAGGTTTAGCTGGTTTATCTGTAGATGCCAGATGTCTGAGTTTGACAGGCATGTGTCTTGTCTGACAGCGAGCTGGTTGGGTTGTAGGAAGCAGATAAAGGGCTCATTGATATGGGAGTGTGTGTGTGTGTGTGAGTGTGTGTGTGAGACAGCAGAGACGCGTGGCTTTTCTGGCGTCAAACCGGTCTCGGGAGGAGGCTGAGGAGCTGCTTGTTTACGTGAACCAGAAACAGTATTTGTTTGTTTTGGGGAAGAAAAGTGCATAGTGACACGCTTCCCTTTGTCAGTTCAATTGACAGGCTTTCCATAATGGTGACAATCAACTATCTCAGAGTGGAAACGGCAACGAACATTATGAGCCTGTTTATGTGGATTTTTGTTGGCTATACAATGATTGCACATAGATATAACTGTGCACTCTGAACACCACCAGTGTTTTTACTAAATCTACAGATTTGGTTTCTCTTGTTTATCCATGTTTTTTGGGATGTGAGACCACAGTGAAGGACTTAAAGATGAGTCTGTGTCACGCCTGTCCCAGCAGCATTAGATGTACTATACTTTACTGAGGCTCCAGATCCTCTTAATACATCCCGACTGTCAAAACTCTAATACCACATCTCTATCTGTCTGACATTTCCAACATCACATGGGCAGCAAAAGTTTCAGGCAACAAATGGAGAGTCGGGGAACGTTGGATGGAGGTTTGAGGTCTGAAAAAGTTACAAATGAATCATTAGTCCTCCAACATTACACATTGAACATTAAAGTAAACTCAGTATTTCTATTTCTCTCTATCTCTTTACAAAGAAGGGAGTGTATTTAGCAGTTTTGCACAATAATGGGTAGGGAGTCATGTAAAAGCTATTTGTCCTTTGGCCACCCTTAATGAGTCACACTGGCTTTGCTTTCTGATCTCTTCCATATGACATTTTCTACTTAACTGTAACTGTGATTTCATATGAATAGCGACACACACTTTCAGGTGTGTCCTGCCATTCTTGTTGTTTATGAAACCAACAAACTGACAAACACAAAAGCACTGCTGCTCATATCTAAATGAGAATTTAGAGCAACGAATAAACAAGACAAGGAGGAGCTGCAGCAACACAAAGGAAGATCAAGAGGAGTGGGAACTATCAACCACACCGATATGATTCCTGCACCTCCCTACCCTTTCTACTCTGTCTTACTGAAGGTTACCTTGATATATGATTGATGTCTGGAAGCCAAAATCCATTTTTATTATCATCTGTCACTGAAAGGCCTTTCATGTGTTTCTCCTGGGATGATATTTATCTGTAGCTTGGATTCCCAAGGAAGAACAAAAAAAGACTTTTTCTCTGAGATGTAAATGTAGTCCAGGAATAGACTAGACATTTTAATCTCAGATTAAGATACCTGACAGGTTATTTTGATGAGATGGTGCTTTACAAATAGCACAGGCAGATAAATCACACTTGGTGTGTCTGCACAACATCAAATCTCTAACCAATAAGATGCAATTCACTTTTGACCATAACTTTTACAGTTATTTTTGTATACTTCTTATTTTTAGATGGTTGCAACATCTTGGAATGACAAGACTATGTTTCGTTGTATGCAGGTATAAATAAAGTATGTAAGTATAATGACAATAAAGTTGGACTGAATTAAATTGAATGAACCAAATGAGCTTTGCTCAGTTTACCTTCACAGGCAGACCATTTTCTCACCTCTTTCACCCTATCTCAGCCACAGACTGATCCCAACCACACTCCAATTTCGCTGTCTAAAAAGTGTCTAAGACCTGAATAATTTAGCGTGTGACCCCTTTAAACAGAACAAAATGTCTCCTTGTAACACATTGTCACGGGCTTTCCACCAATTTTGACCACTTCAGCCAAAGAGCTATTTGTTTTCCTTGTTTTATCTGAATAGTTTTCAGCCCAAAGAGTTTAAATTATCCAGTAAGTCACGAGAAAACAAGACTAAGAGTGAGCCTGCACAGCACTGATTTAAGATAAATGCTAATACAACCATGCTATCATGCTGATGCTAATCAGGTGTAAAGTTAACCATCATCACCATCTTAGTTTAGTGTGTTAGCATGCTAATATTTGGTTAATCGCACTACACACAAGTACAGATGATGGGAATGTCATGTCAAGTCTATTGTCCTAAAGTTTTGGACAAACTGAATATTTTACTTGATGATGGCCCTAGAGGAAATGTTACGTTATCACTATAAGTGATAATAATTCATTCAGATGTACTCTTTTAAGACTTGTCTTAACACTTAAGTGTTGAGACACTGAACTCAAACCCACAAATGGTGGTGTTGGAGGAAAAGTCAGGGTATCACTGAGGTCATTATGATTCATCCTCTGGAAAATATGAATGTCTCAACAACATTGTATGCAAATTCAATTCATCAAGTAGCTGTTCTTTCATTCTGGACCAAAGTGGTGGACTGACAGACCACAGAGGGAAACATGATAAAATGAACATACCAGAAATAAAAAAAACTTTCCCGCTTCTCTGTTTTAATCATCAAAGCCCCTCAGATTTACAGGACTCTTGACCCCCAGGTTAGAAAGGTGGATACGCTGTCATGAGTGCATTTAGACAACACCTGCACTCAACCTACACAATCACAGTCTTTATCAAATCCAGGAATCATGTAAAATAAGAGGGTAATGTGTCATGGATGACTTGAAGGTGCAGACATCAGCACACATCTTATCAAAACAGGAGCATTTTATTTCATCTACACTTTAACTGAATGAAATGAAAATACCCCAATCTACCACTCCAGAGGTAGAACGAGCTTGTGATGTTGACCCTGATTAAACCGACGTAGCATTACGGAAATCACACACCAACCATGACAGTTTGTTAATCATGTGTCAAGCTGTATGCACTGCAGGTACCTGGCAGTTTGACAAATGGCCCTTGGGCTGTATCTGTCATGACACGGCTGTCCTATTTATGGGTGTTTTGTCGTGCTGCGGGTAATATATTATAACAACAGAGGTATTGTCTGGAAACTGGGTGTTGTCCTCACACAGAAACATGAGGAAAGGTGTTATGGATAATGGCCAAATCCATTTTGTCTTGGAATGCCTACATAGGACATGCCATGTATTTATGGTTTTTGACAACAACACTGTTCTTAGACACTCCAGGTGGATCTGAACTAGTCCTGAGGCATCAACCTCCCACCAACAACTTCCAGCTCACACAGTTCGCTCGGCCTCCTCTTACATACAATGTACCAGTTCATCTACCTATGTTTGTGAAATGTGAAAGGCATACTGTAAATAAACACAAGGACAGATGAGGAGAGGAAGAGGTTGAAGTACAAAGTTTTATTTGAATTATGAATGAAATGTGAAAGAACCCACTGACAAGTTATTCTTTGTGTTAGTTTAGTAAAATAATTTGATTTGCTGTGTTCCCAAGCATGGTGTAACATGCAAAGATCGATCAAAACCAATATGTAGACATTACAGTGACAGAAAAGCTGAATGATCCCTAATAAATAGGTAATAGTGAGTAGTAAATTGGTGAAATTTTCCTCCCATTAGTAGGTTATAAATGTTAAATTCTGTGGTGCTGGTTCAGCCTCTGCATGCTTTTGGCTACCATGCATCTATTTATCACATTATGTGCAACACAGTCAACTTGTGACACTCCCATTTGTCAGGGATGGTGTCTCACAAGTGGCACTTAAACAGCAACATTGACAATCACTTCCAAACACAATGTACAAAAGTTACAAAATAAATACCCTTCTTTTTTAAAATCATTTTCTTGTTGTTTTGCAGTAAAATAGGCTCACAAAGTCATTTTAAACATCATCTGTGGCACATTTCATTAATTTTAAGATGAGTTATCCTTGTTATTTCCTGGAATTTAAAG
Organism: Micropterus salmoides; assembly: GCF_014851395.1. Lineage (NCBI taxonomy): Eukaryota > Metazoa > Chordata > Actinopteri > Centrarchiformes > Centrarchidae > Micropterus > Micropterus salmoides. The sequence continues at coordinate 15,852,030 of NW_024041373.1, forward strand.
GAAAAAAAACCCCCAGCAGTGTTGAAACATAATTCATGCAGCAAGTGTGAGTAAAAGGTCATTACATTGAGTTTGGTGTAACAAGTTTGCATCAAACTGGGGAGAGGACGCTCTCTGCACACAAAGAGCTGCTGTCTGAAGAACCAACGTTGCTTCGTAAGACACTGCAGCCAACAATTTTCATTTCAGTGGTGGGGAATCAGAGCTGTAGGTGCAGAGAGTCTCGTGCTGTAGCCCTTATCCAGCCTCTCTTTCTCTTCTAGCTCTGCTGGTTCACTAATGATGGTGAATTTCATTTCACTGCTCATTAAAAGAACATCTTTGCAGCCGGTCGTGCCATCTGACGCTGCTTGGGAGACGATATCCCCGGGAATGAAATTAAGAGAAATTCAAACTGACCTGTGCTCATCAGACCTGCAAATAAGAGATACAGAGAGATTTATTTCTAACTTGCTTTGGCAATGTAAACGTCTGTTTCTCATGCCAATAAAGCACCTCTGAATTAAATGGAGAAAAAGAGTGGGGAAATATTTAGGCAAACAGTATGTGCCAGCAATGTGTCTCTGATTTTTAGACTCTGCTACCTACCTACTGTATATGAGGTCTGGGCTTTTTCAAACACAGCTCAAAGTATTTACATATTAACAACACTGGTATTAAGTGTTCGTGCAGGAATATGGAATGAAGACTTGAAATAAAACCCCTGACGTTGTTTTCACCTTGTCTTGTGCTTTGAAATGAGGTCAAAGGGCTTTAATGAAGGCTTTTAATGTGCAAAGTGTGCAGCTATGTCCTTCTCCTTTCATGTCTTTGATCAGTGCCACTGACTAGAAAGCTTAGCTCTTCAAGCGAACCACAGCAGCATGTGCAGTATCTCACACCCTGACATCACAGGCCTGTTAGATTCAATCAAATGTCCTGTTATGCAAGTGTGCCAAAGGATCGCTTCCTATGGAGGAATTGCTCGACTATACGTGCATATAAGCGTACGGTGTATGCTTGAGATGCTATTTTGTCATACAGTAATACAACACAAAACCCCAGTCTGAGCCAGAGGGTATGGGGAAATAATTGGGAGCTTGAGAGTGCTTCATACTGTAAATCTCTGGGGGGATCTCTAACTCTTTTCTCCCTCCTTCTGCAGTAAGGTCAGACTTGAGTGTTTAATTAATGCTGCCCTCTGACAGGAGAACCACAGTGAGATGCATCAAGAGGACGATGATAAGGAAAATAAACAGTGTAATACTGAATTGAATGATAATGCCCAAACTAGTCTCAAGACAAAGTTGTCAGCCTGATTTCTAAAAATGAAGCATTTGTGTTTGTTTTAATATATTCCATGGTTGGGCTTCTCTCATAAATGAAATCTGCTGTTGGATTGTTAATTTGTCTGTGGTGATTCAGTATATCTGTGAATCAGACTACAGCAGATGTTTACCTTTGGGGATCTCGAACAAAAACTTCAGGGAATCTTGTCGAGGAATGGTGCCAGACAGATAACCATACACACAGGTGGATAGCACAAGAACGTGATGCATGGAGGTGGATTGTAAGGTATGCATTGGACACCAACAGGCGTGAGCTCACGGAATGATGGATGGATGGAAACTGTAAGATAACAATGTGCTCAGTGTGTGTATCATAGACTAAAACATGGTGACCACGCACTCTTAACTCCACGATCTATTTCCTTAAGTACTTGTTTGGCAAAGTGCCTGTGTAGGGGATGTGTTGGCAAGATACAAAAATGATTTACCTAGGATGCTTTTGGCGAATGCGGTGCCCCACAGTCTTTCATTCTGTGTTATAGTCTCATGCAAGGGTGTCACTCAGCAGTGGATTCAGGCTAAGCTGAGACACAGTCAGTGTTTTCCTTCAAATCCGCTTGTGTCAAACAAGGTCCAGCAGACACAGCTGCGGCCTTCACTGCTGCAGCTCTTCATACTGAGAAACAGCCAATCAAAGAGCTCCTCTGGCCTGCTGCTTCTTGACAGGTTGAAGTGTCAAATTCCATAATGGCATCCATTAACTTTCCCAAAGCGCTTTAAAACTGGCATTTAAAGTGCATTAAAATCATTAATACTGTCACATTTCATATAAACTATTCATATTAACAATTTCATATTAACAATTGGTGAAATAATCACTATTTAATATTTCTTCATTTATGTAAAGGTTAAACAACATTAATTCTTTGTTTATTCTTTAATATCTTATGAATTTGTAGGAATTGCAGACAAAATTGAAACGTTACAACCAAGGCCAACATAAGGCAAGTTTTACCATTTATGATGGATTATGAGCCTCAGCTGCAAATGTAAATTAGGGCTAAGAACAGTAATGTTTATTTGTTTTTGCAAGTATTTTGATAATAATTAAAAGTATATCTGCATTTTACATAGTTATTACAAAATTGTGGCAGTTAAAGTTTATTGAATTTTAACCCCACATATGTCATGTAATTTTCATATAGAAACAATGTTATAAATGAAGAAATCTTTAATTTGGTTATTTACTTAACTCCAAATAATTTTTAATAGTGATTAGTTCACCATTTTTAATTGATGACTCATTTAAAGTGGTGTGTGCCATCATGAGTTACTGTGCATTGTTTTGTGTTTGTTGGTAATTGCAATTGGTTAGGTCTGTATTAAAAGTGAATACACTGCAATCCAAATTCCCTCGCTCACCACGTCCATGTCCCTCAATATTTATACTGTGTGAATGTCATGTTTAAAAATGCATAGGCCATCTGTGCACTTGTCAGTGCAAACAAACTTTGGCTAGCTGCCCGCCAGTTGAAATTAAGCCAAATATGGCCGCCACAAGCCTTCACGTGTAATTCTATGAAGTGATCAGAGGTCTTTCAGCAGCTGAGATCTCAGCCCTGATACTAAGTTCAGACCACAGACTGACTGCACACATCCTTCTGGGCAGTATTGAACTGAGGTAGATTACACTTTTATTCCATTTCATGCTCGATTCTTACTTTATGTACTGGGAAATTTGGGATTTAAGGTTGACTAACGGGTCAGAGGTTCAAAAAGCAGGTATCATTGTGGACTAAAAAGAAAATCCAAAGTAAACAATGTAGATAAGAATCTCTCATTGCTTTAGTCCCCAACAATGAGTTTTATGAGAGGCACTTCAGCACCAGGTACAAACACAACAGTCCTCCCACCACAGGGGGAGCTACAACTCTCTACACAGAGCTCTCATCCGGCCTGGGCAGCAGCTGAGTGTGTTTCCTCTTCTCTAAGATCCTGTTGAGCTCCTCAGCAAAGGAGTAGCAGAGCGGCGACGTGTTTTCAGAGTCGCTCTGCCTCAGCAGCACGTAGCTGTTGCCATTCATCCTCCTAAGGACGCTGGGCAACGTGGCCGACAGCCCATTGGGGAAGTCACACATTGGAGAGGAAAGTTGCGGAGTCGGTGGGAGAGGAGGAGCTGGGGGAGGAGGCTCCTTATTGGGTGATGGGTGACCCTCACCAGGGACAATCTGGAGGAAGCCTCCGTCCTGGATGTCACTGTTATGCTGCTTTGAAACTCCATTACAAATGCCATTGCTGTTACAGTGGCTCGAGATTGTCTTCAGCTCCATGTGGGAGGAGTTTCTGTGCTGTTTTCTGTTCCCGTTGTGCCTCTTACTGTTTGGGTAGGCAGCAGCTGCAGCGCGTAATGAGTACTTCCCTCTGTTGCCCACTCTCAGGCAGAAGCCCACATAGACCAGGACCACAGTGAGGACTACACACAGACCTCCTAGGATGGTGATGAGGGACAGGTACATGGCCTCCATGTTCCTGGGGGAGAGCAGCTCTGAGTGGGGGAGAAGGGGGGCAGGGGGCGGTGGCAGGTGCCTCTCGGAGGAGGGACGCTCAGCGGGTGCCGGCAGGGTGGCGAAAAGAGTGTAAGTGTCTTCAGTTGGCTCAACAGGCGGGGGAGGTGGCAGGTCCAGGTGGATGGTGACATTGTAGGTAACCATGGCAACTTTGATAGTGTTCTCAACAGCATAGCAGGTGTATAGCCCGCTCTGGTCCTGCCGGGCCTCGATGATCAGCAGACCGTCAGTGCCGGATCTGAAGCCAGAGTTGAGGCCGTAGCCCTGCAGCTCGCTGCCATCCAAAGTCCAGAGGGGCATCGCCAGGTTGGAGCTGAGTTCACACTGTAGCAGCACGTCATCACCCACCCGCACAGAGCGGCTCCGCACGACAATGTCTGAAACAGGCATAGCAATAGTGAGAAAGTCTAACAAAGTTTACAGGAAAACTCACAAGTTAGCCTCTGACTCATTTTATATGTTAATTGCTTAAATTTATCAAACACTGTCCAAAGTTGTTGAGGCATAAGCTCAAATTATATATCTTTTAATTCCTGCCATCATATTGTCTTCTACAGAGAAAGAACAATGGAGGGTGGGGGAGAAGATGTAACATTTTATCAGATTGAAATTGTGAGGAGTGAGAAGGCATTTGCCTGCCTTTGAATATCAAACAGATTTCTCTCCAGAGATGGCAAAAATGTGATTAAAGAAGGGTGGGGAGGATTTTGCTAACGCAGTGTGCATTAGCTACTTTCAAAGAAGCCGTCATGCCATCTGATGACAACTATGCATCTTTCAAGTCCTTCCTAACATTCTATATTTTTAGCCTCTCTTTCTTCAATCCCTGCGTTGAGAGCAAACTTTCTTTTTTTTAAAGCAGCACGTGAGAATTCTGCATACCATCTTGTGTGTTCTCACATCCCCAGCTGCCATGCGGAATGTCCTGTATTAAAGTGGATCTATGAAGAGAAAAGAAACATAACAGTATGCATATTAGTGTAAAGAATAAACACATATACTGACATTTTTATTTCTTCCTGTTTCTATTTTTCTTTTGCATTCTGTTCCATTCATACATCTTAAATCAGTCATTGCCTCCATAACAGCTTTCTACTGGGTGACTGAACTCTTCCAGATTAATCAGTACACTTTAAGTACACAGCTGCATGCTATGTTTACAATCACAGCTAGTATCAAGTTTTCAGCCAGCGCAGTGATTATGCAACAGTTCTGGGAGCTGACACTGTGACAGGGCACGGTGATACTTGAAATCAATCAAGTCTAACACACGATAGGGCACCTGCAGCACTTTAATCACCTGATCAAATCACACACACATACACCCTTCGGCACCCACCTGTCTGCGTGTGCCATTATGTCCACACACTGGGCTCCGTTCCAAGCACAATGAGGGTCCCTGGCAAAAATGCAGTCGTAGCAGGAAGTGTATCTGTGACAGTTAGAGAGAGGAAGCTGCACCACGCCTGATGGAGAGCCCACGTACACACTCATCTGGGGGGAAGAGAGAGGATTTAAATACTGTATGACGGTGATTACTCCTTAAAATGTGTGTGTGCATGTGATGGTCAAACACACTACCTGTTTTTCAGATACGAGTACATTGTTAACAGGCTGTGGTTCCTCAAACACTTGAAGCTCCTCGATAATGTGCAGCAGACCCTTGACTTCTACAGCTTTATGTAACCAGCCTTCGTCTAAGTGACACGTACAAAGAGGAGAAACATTAGCATTTAAGGACCATTCAAACACACAGAAGCCTGAACAACAAACTGAATGTTACATGTGTTTCTGTCAGGTGTTTGCAAAGTTCCTACGAGTTCCTACCTTTCAGGAAGCCAATGTTTTTTTTTATTCATTTCAGTATGCAATATAAATGAACTTTTAAACACTTGAAACTAATCGCTCTACTGTTTCTATATTTAGATTTATATATTTATCTTCATGTAATCACCAAAATACGAGGGCAAATTCCTCATATGTGAAAATGTACCTGGCAATAAACCTGATTCTAATTTAAGATAGCCAATCCACTTTTTTGCCTTTATTTCTTATCATAGTTACATATATCGAAGAAGGTATAGGTATCTAAGATTTTTGTGACTACTTGTCACTTCAGAACATATTTGTATTTGGAAATTTCGTATGTTGTTATCACACGTTAAGGTCATACAGTTCAAACAGTTTATGTATATCTGGAATAGTGCATTATAGGTGGACTATGCTAAGGTTATTTTTAGTGCTAGAAAACAAGTATACATATATTGTCATTTGCCATTGGATTTTCATTCCTGTCCCATCTCGCTCCCACAAAAAAAAATTCCTGTCCCATCCCAATCCCCAAAGAATGACTCCCATCCTGTTCCAATACAAAACAAATCTGAGGGTAGCAACAGTTTATTCATCTTAGAAATGCATATTTATATATAAAAAAACGGACCTGTGATTTCTGTTGCCTTTTTTCCTGTCCTTTCCCAGTCCCGTGATGAATAGTAAAAAACTCCCATCCTGCAGGATTCCCAAAAAAATGACAGCCTCTAATGTCTGTGTGCCCTTGACCTCAACCTTCGTTGGATAGGCAGCCTCTAATGTATATCTTCAAATCTTTTTGCCTGCCTCATGGATTTTCAGTGGACCATGAGTCAAAACTAAGATACTTCGCAGACTACCTTGTCTAGGAACTTGAAACATGGTTTGCAGCTGACTCAAAATTACATGTAATAACTCATGTGACAAGATGGGTTTCCATTACTGAACAGGTTTCTGTTTGTGATTTTCATGTCCAGTGAAATGAATGGAAAACATGAGCTGCCCAGAGAAGCGGGAAGACATATCTAAAAGTATATGCAACTAGTAACTGTTACAGGTAGCCTGGTCATTTGACAACAGGACTCAAGGAAGTCACTGCACTCAGCCAAGAAATAATTACACATATAACCACAATGAATTTTGTAAGATTTTGTAACCTTTGGAGTAAGCCACTCCCCCTGTTTCCGGTGTTTGTGCTAAGCTAAGCTAAATGTCTCCTGGCAGTACTGTTTCTTCATATTTAGCATACAAACATGAGAGTTCATCAATCTTCTGATTTAACTCACTGAAAGAAAGCAAATAAACATACTTCCCAAAGTGTCCAACTATTCCATTGTCTGATTACACAATTAATACCTGACGACGATTAATTCATACACACCTGTGCCCATGTATAATACATGGTATGTTTGTCCATCTAAGCCTTGGATCATGTGTACAGCCATGTGTGTGTAGTCTGTGGTCCTCCTGAACAAAAGTGGGCGTCCATCTGAAGGTCGGACCTGCTGGGACATCAGAGGATGCCTCCTGACAAAGTTCAGTACATCATCAGGCAGGGAGGTGGAGACGTTTATGTCCCTGGCCCTCAGAGCGTCAGTTATACACTGCAGGAAAGGAAGCCAAAGAGAGCGATTAGAGGAGGGATGATGAGTAAATAACAAGGCACAATGTGGGCTGCAGGGAGCAAAGAGACATTTTTGGCTCATTTGTAAAAAAGTTCTCTGTAAATACAGACGGATAGTGGAAGGCAGAGAGGATGTCACGAGGCTTAGTGAGATGGTCTGCAGGGACAATTAAGGGATCAAGAAGAAAACGCGAGCCTGTGGAAGACTGACTCTGGAAAAAAATACAACTTTTGGCCGACAATGAGCCAGTGTACGCTCAGCCGGCATGTGCTGACATGCGGGGGACTCAGCTCTCTCTGCACCTGACTAAGGGAACAATTTCACTCCTCTCTTTGTCCTTTTCAAATGACTCCAGCCAGCTCCTCTAAGAGGCTTTCACGCTCCCAAGTTAAAACCCCTGACCGTTTCTCCTTTCCATTTAATAGCAATATTAAAATTAAGTCCTGCAAAGTGTTGCAGTGACACTACAGTGGATAATGTCTGCTCCTGCTAACGATGCCACAGCCCTGGCTGGCACACTAAACCATTGTCGCCAAAGCTATGGGCTGGAGTTGATCACCATGGAAATGGGTTTCAGTGACATAAGCGGGTTGTGTTGAGTCTCATCCTCAAGGCTGCCACTCATCCTCTGCATCGTTTTCTCTCCATCTATTTTTCTGTTTCCTCCCTTCATGCATCTTTACTTACATCATTTCATCTACTGTCTGTTGGCGGCTTTCTGGTGTTTTTTTCTATGCTTTAAGAGGCTGAGAGGGCAGCAGCGCCTGTATTTGTGTGTGCATGTGTGTTTACCGTTCCAGGTCGTGGGTCAGGGATCTTTCCAGTGTATTCCTTCCACTTAGAGTCAGAGTCCTGGTTCTCCATGTAGGGTCCTTGAAAGGCCTCTTGGACCTCAGAGAGAGAAAACCGACACACCGCAGACGCCTTCACATTTTTCCTAAAGGCAGCAGCACATACACACACAGAGTGAGAAAAAGACCAGAGCACAGGCCCCGAACAAAAACAGTCGTAAACCCAGTGTTGCCATAGGGACAGCAGTAGAAGTACAGTAGATCAGTGGCTTTAACCTAGCTGAAAAGATGGAGAGACAAATGAGAGGAAAGCACAGTTGAGCGGGGAGGGGATGAGAACTGTGAGAGATAGCACAACGCTGATTAGAACTCATATATCTCTGAGAAGAGTAGGAGGGAAGTTGGAGAGAACTACAAAATGGTTTCAAAGAGATGTAGTAGGAGTAAGAGACAGGAGAGGTGGAGCTCAAGTGGAGACAGACAGAAGATAATCAGTGTATTTATGCTTTCCCCACAACAAAACATTTTGCTTAGCATAACATCCACTTCTCAGCTGATACATCCATGCAGTAAATAAACCGTGTTTAAAAGTGCCTCAAAGGGCAATTACAGTTATAATCAGATTACAGATACAGTTATAAAGATTTTTCTGACATCAAACCCCATTTTTGACACTACTAATTGCAATAGCCATTTGATGTATTAACATTCAGTAATTATCTCTCTGTACAGTAGGTTTTTTGTGGCGCAATTTTATCTACTTGACCATGGTTTGCTCTCTTTACATCGTGTCACAGCTATATTAAGTTACTGGTAACGCAAACCCAACATTTCCACAGCCAAACCATGGGGTGGCTATTACTGTAGAGCAGCCACAGGAAATGTGTTTGTCTCTGACATTAGCTAGCCGCAGATGTTCATACTGAACAAGATAGCAGTCATTTTCTGCATTTTTCCTTTACTGGATCATTTAAAATTTTTGCAAGGAAGTAATGGAATAAGAAGGAACGGACACAGGGTAACCAATTTCACTGTGCCTAATGGGAAACTACTTGTGTCATGTTCAGAATGAAATCAGATTGTGTTGAATTATTTTTCACCGACTTCTTTATTTTAACAACGTGAGTTTGTTTTGCTGCACTACAGCAACAACAGATTCACTAGCTCTGTTGTATTTCTGCCAATGTTGCTGCTCAATGAGTGGCTGCTCTATTATTAAACCACACTTGCTGTTATTGGTAACGGTAACCACAGGTGTCGTCAAATCAACCAGGACTGAAATCTTTAAATTCTTTTAAGCCCGTCTAAATTTGCATTTTTAATTAATATTCTTTCCTTTTCCTCTAGCCCACCTCTTTAATCTCGTTCCTTTCTTCTTTGACTGTTTGAATGTATCGATTGCTGCCTTTCATCTTTTTCACACTCATTTGCATTTGCATCCTTAAAGTCTCCGTCAGCCGTTGATCTTGACAACACTCGAGTTCCCACTCACCACTCCAGGCCGAAGATGCCGTAGAAGAGCGTGTCCTGTGGCTTGTGACCGGGTACGATGAACACACTGCGCAGCACGTTGAAGTGGAAGTCGTACTCAGGCAGAGTACATGTCACTCTGGCCTTGAGGAAGGACGTCCACCGTTTCTGAAGAGTTAAACGGCCTCCTCTGTCCCCCTGAGAACAGAAGTGGAGGAGAAAGGAGAAACACACGAGGAGGAGGGGTTCATATGAGGATAAATGACATAACAGACTGAACACTCTGCTCGAGGTGGAGCACATGGGGAAGTGAACCTCCTAGAGAGCAACAGATGGCAAGGGGAAGCCATTACGATAGAAGGTTATATAAGGTTATATATTCATTAAGGTTATGGCTTCCCAAAGGTAAGACTCTCCACTCTAATCTACAGGTTTGTGTGTGAGTGTTTTTGTCCCTCAGCAGACTGCAGCATGCAAACCTAATGGTTGAAAAGATTTTGACAGATTCACAATGGAAAAGCTTGACTCAAGGCCACAGTTCTTTTGGAAATCCAGCAACACGGCATCATCTTGCCCTTTGATTTTAACTTAAACGTATTCAGCCTGTGGCAAATTGCAAATGTCACACATTTCACCGCAAGGCATTTCTATTAAGATGAAAAAACAAATATGCTGCCAAGCTTTCAAGGAGAGAACTTGGACTTCATTTTATGGTGCCACAGTAGAAAACAACAGAGTTATTACACTGTACAATTGGCTCTCACTATTCTTAACCCCTTCCTGGGCAGCAGGAAATGTAAATCATTCACATTTTACAGAGCACATGATGCTTAACAGTCTGTCTATCCCCTGCAGTCATCTATCCTTCTCACACAGAACCCCACTGACTCTGCAATGCATCCATCAACTACACAGTCTGCTCCTAATCACACTGGGGCCTTGTTACAAACACATTCCCCATCCAGCAACTCATCTATTATAGCACCCTCCCCTATCATCAACCAAGACTCCAATCAAGCTAGTCTGACGCAAGGCTTCACTCCACTTGTAAATCATATCATGCATCTTTTTTTATTTTGCACTCACTTTACAAACCCGAGCCACTCGTGCCACCCTGCTGTGGCTGTAGGTTGTCGTCTGCTCCTGGCTCCTCTCGTTGAAGAAGAAGTAGATCTTATCATCATCACCGGTGCTGCTGCCCAAACTCTCCCTCACCAAGGCCGAGCCCACAAAGTCTGCCTCTGTATGGGGGAGAAAAAGATAGACTGTGTTTTTTTTCTTTCCTGATAAATGAATCTAACAAAATTGTTTCCACCTCATGTGAAGTAATTAATCATCGACAGCCTTTACATCCATGGAGTCCTATTTAGATAACCAGCTGACATGAGCCTTTGATACCCTGAATATGGGTATATTAGTTACCAAAACCTGTCTACCAGAGGTGTCTTACTTAAACACAAAACAGTAAAATGGTGTGATAATCGCCTTTAATTGAGCTGTTGGCTACTTGTAAAAGGAGGGGGCAGAAATAGCAATCCTAATACGAACACAGTTTGTACATGATGATAAAAATAAAAAGTGAAAGGAGAAGATGTTTATATGCTTCAGTTATCTGCAACACAATATGAGTCATTTCAACCCCAAACCAGTTTTCTGGAGGAACACATTCTGTGAGGGTATAGGCACAGCAGTGCTTTGAGCTAAATGCTATTGTCAGCATGCTAGCACGACGATGTTTAGCCACAAACCAAAGTATCAATCAACATGAAATTTCGACGTGGTGATGGTGCCAGATTAAAAAAGTCAAGGGATCACCAAAATGATTGCAATTAATCCTGAGGGAATGTGTGTACTAAAGTTCATGTCAATCCATCCAAAACTTGTTGAGACATTTCAGTCAAAACTACAAATATAAACCTCATTGTGGCACTAGAGGAAAAGTCAGGGGATCACTGAAGTCATTAGGATTCATCCTCTGGGACTATGAATGTCTGTACAAAATGTTGTGTGAATCCAAAAAATTGTTGAGATATTTTAGTCTGGACCAAAGTGTAGGACCAACAGACTGGGACTAAAAACAGAATTGTCAACGCATGTAAAACTAAAGTGTAATACTTTAAGAATGAGTGGAGCTGATGCAAAGTAACATAATGCATTGTCGATCCACTGGTGCTGATAAAGAATCAGTGTGTGTTTCTGTGGGTACATGAGCAGATTATATGCAGTGACCACCCTGCCACATAAACTTGCTATAGGGCTTTTATCATTCCAGGAGATCAACTTACCATTCAGCCAGCGTGTTGGGGCATCTTCTGTCTTCAGTGTGGGAGACGGAGAGTTGCGGCGGATATCTGGAAAGCTCCTAAACTCATACTGGGAAGCTGTATACATCTGCTGGTCTAGGGGAAAACACAATTAATTAGCTTCTTCAGGTATTTAGTAAAGCTCTGGAAGTGACTGTTGAAGGGCTTACCGATGAGGAGGGCAGTGTAGCCTGTTGTTGGGCCATAGGGACATTTGTCTCTGCCCTCTTCAGGCTGAGAAGACATCACAAACCTTTCCTCATCCTATACAGCACAAACAATTGGGGTAAAGAGGAGGACATTTAGTTAGAGGAAAGACATTCACAGAGTCAAACATAAAACAGAATGTGAAATAATATCAGCACTTTTTCACTGCTATGTTCACATCTATGGACCAAGAAATTGGTTCTGTAAATGCAACAACCAAACAGATTGCACTTACACCCATATAGTAAGAAATTAAATGCTAAGTGCATTTAACAGCACTGGAAGGGCTGCTATGTGTTTTGCATTGACATACTATGTATGCACAGAGCGGACTGAAGGCATGAGTCCCACACATGTAGAGATGAGTCGAGTTGAACCTCTGGAGGAAGCGGATATGATTAAAACACTCCGTCTGCATAAGGAAGAGAAAGCCGGAAAGACATTACAATGAGGGAATATCAATGCATGGGAGAGAATGAAATACAAAAACATGAAAAAGAGGGAGAGGGAAAAAGAATAACTAAATGCCTACCTTATTGTCTTTTCCCTTGAGCCGACATTGAAGTTTTTGCTCGTGGGAGGCCTCCCACTCAATCTAATCCACACCACAAAACATACAGTAAGACAGAAAGAGCACACAACAAGTTGGATGGTTTCATATAGCAAAATATCACAGATCTGACATTAGATAACTGGAGAGAAGTATCTTTCTGCTTTAATAATTCAAACCATTGCAGCATATGAATTTACTGTGTTGTTAAATAAAATCATATTCTTTTTAACTCTCTGAACACATTTGTATTTACAGCAGTATTCGGAGGTGTGGTTGCAAAGCAGTGTTACACACACACCAGCAATTATACGTGACATACACCAATGCTGTATTAACAGAATTAGCTCAGCTTACAAAAACAGCTTAATGTCAGGTTGTCACCAGGTAACACACAGAGCAGCAACAGGTTAAAGAGGGTTTTCAGCTTCTATGGGTACTTAAACGAACGGTCAACTTTAACATTATCCTGCAACATGCTATAGCTTGAGGGCTTCACTAAATGACGGCAACACTGCTGAAAATACACTTTAGCCTCTTTAACTCCACAGATCCTTTGTTGGGACCATCATTGCAAACTTTTGTTGGACTGAAAGGGCAGTTCAACATAGAAACTTTTCTAAATATACCACAGACGTTAGACTGAAACACAGGGTGTACATGTACAGGTACATGTGCATAAAACAATTAACGCAACATGTCGTATTTAAAAATTTTGTCTTTGGTAGAGTTTGTAAGCTTTAACTTGAAAAGTAGGCTAGATACTGCCAACACTGAGGTAGATAGTATGATAATTTCTGCATTAATTAAGAACTACTTCTGTGTCTACATGCTTCAAAATGGGGACGATATAAACATGCATTCTGTATCTATTTAGAGTTATAGTGAGAGGATACAGTACTAAGTTTGTCATTTTTCCCCATTAACATGTAAGTTTATGCAGCAAGATGCTCCTGTGGTGTAACTGTGAGTTATTGTGCAGAAACTAATGTGACTGCTACACACACACAAATACACAAGAGGCGATGAGGGAATAAATACTTTTGCCTCAAAATGAAATATTGTTGCCTCCGAAAAGTTCCTGTGTTGTGGAGTTCAAATGAAGCTGTGGAAGAGTTAAAGATGTGGCAGCTGAGGCACACAACACACAGCAACACAGACACAAACAAACTCACAGTGAGAGCAGGGCTGGCTGAGATGTCAGAGGCATTGAGAGCGAATACAGCCCCCCGGGCCCCGACATAGAGACGCTGACTGTCAGCCTCCAGCAACATGGTGCTGTAGTTGACTGCAGAGGACTGGAAACGTCTGCAGCCCTGGAGACCTGAGGAGGAACAGGGGAGGACAGGAGAGGAGAGGGATTGGTTGTTAATGAATGTAACCTTCTGTAAGCCCCTGACTGCTTCTGCTCAACATCTATTTAGCAAAACAGCTCCCAATTTCCATAAAAACAAAAACAAAACCACAGACATTCATACACCACACAAGGTCTTCAGTGGCTGAGTCGGTGATAACCAGTATAATAATGGCACTTCAATAGAGATTGGGGAAGTTTTAGAGATGGCACACTCTTGAATTATTAAATCAGTGGGCACAAAAAAAACCACCCAGATGACAACAACCCAGTTTTACCTTCTTTTGTTGCTGCACTTCCTCAGATAATTCCATTCATGTCCCCTGTTTGTTTATTAGACAATATAAATGGTTGAAAAGCCTGATTCTCATTTGTAAGGCTAAACTCATTACCACCTGGTCATATCTTAGTACACTTCCCACTGCTGCTATTGATTGTGGTCTGTCTGTACCATGGGAACAACTGTGGGCTAACAAATAACACTTTTCAGGGACAAAGCATCCTCAGTTCACATTCATATTTTCTCAAATACTCCAAGAATCTACTAATTTATCCTCTGCGGCACCACTGTACTGATAACTACATACATAACTACATCATCTATCATCATTTATGGTCATCAGGATTTTAATGTGATAGTCTGAATAAAAATTATGAAAAAATCCACACTGGTGGATATTTGTACAACACATCTCTCTGAATGTATTCAGAAAGCCCACAGTTATTGCCATCAGGGTGTTTCATGTTAAAAGAACAAGAGTGAGCACTTTTTCAATCAAACCTGACAGTCTGAGAATAACGGAGAAAGAGAAATCTGTTCTGTCTTCTGTGATGGATTTCTTGCTTATCGAACGTTGGTTCAAAGAGGTAAAAAGGCCTTACTCTTTGATTCTGAGGGATTCCTTTTAAAATTGGAAGGCGCTTTTAGGATAGAAAATTGTTCTATTAAAATCTATTTTCTGTAGCTGCAGAGAAAAAAAATCTCTTTACAAGATCTTATTTCTGTCTAGTCAGAAATAAGAAACGTACAAACACAAAATTGGAAAAGCATGATGCATTAAATAAATAAACTACTTTTTGACAGCAGCAGTGTTTTAGGATAGAAATTTTCTTTAAGACTGTTTATCTACAGACTTTCTCTTGCTCATTTTCAGTAATGAAGTGATTAGTCAACTACTGATTAGCTGGATTGATTAATTCAAATGAATGAATTATAAAATGTGAGAGAATTGTGAACAAGGCAAGGGTCTACAGCAAAATGCTAATGTTAGCATGGCAACATGCTCACAATGCTAATATGCTGATACTAAGCGGGTATAATGTATACCATGTTCGTCATTTTTGTTTAGTGTGTTAGCATGCTAACATTTGCTTATTAGCGCACAAAGTACAGCTGAGGCTAATAGGAATGTCATTAGCTTTCCAGGTATTTATTCGTAAACCAAAGTATTAAAAATTTAAATTTTGGTCAGATGGCTATATGAATATTCAGACATCACTGAGGGGACTATATATACTGTATACAACCTTTATTTATCTTGCCTTTATCTGGTAGTCTCACTGAGATCAAAATCTTAGGTGGGTGCTTATTATTATTATTATTATTATTATTATTATTATTATTATTATTATTAGCAAAGAAAAACAAACATAACCAGAGAAACAAAAGTCATAAAATACACAGAACATAGTCAGACATTACAAAAACAAATACAGCAGCAGTGAGCTGATGAATTCACTATGAGGTATGACTTGTCAGAATACCTCTCTACTGTCAGAGATAAAAAGCAGAGGCAGCTCCTAACCAACTACAGGCTTAGTGACCACGAACCTGCCTGTAAAACATTCAATGAGATAAGAAACATTTACTTTAACAAGTTCAACTCTGTAATCTCAGATTTCTCCCAAGAGAAGGAGACAGGGCATATCTTGCTGCACAAAATCAAAATGTATCAGCATGCCACAACCTGAGGGACAGCGAGTCAACTACGCACACGCATGCATTCACACACACACACACACACACACACACACACACACACACACACACACATACACGTACATTCATTAAAATGTTGCAATGGTTTTATAGTTTTCACTTACTTGTACATTTTAAAAATTTTTATTTCACACCTGCTTTGGCAAAGTAAACTTCTGATTCCTATGCCAATAAAGCCCCGCTGCATTGAACTAAACATGAATGTCATGACAATGCTTCCAAAAGTTTCACATATACATTATTAATATATCATAAATATATTTCAATACAAATATCAACCTCATGGTGGCACTAGAGGAAAACTCAGGGTCATCAAAGTCAAAGATATTTCAGTCTGGACCAAAGTGGTGGAATAACTGAACAGCAGACCATTACCATACACAGAGCCCTGCTGCTAGTGTAGCTAAAAGTGGCACAGATTTGGTGGTTCCAGCTTCACAAACATAAGGATTTTGAAATGAAATGAAATTACAACTCCAATCTGGACGATAATAAGCCAGGGATTATGTTTATCCGACACAACTTTGCTGAGGGAGTAGAAAATAATGAAAAGAGGCCCGACACAACGTCAAATTTCAGAGATCCACTTCTACTTAATGTGGGTTTCTGTGGTTTGAGGTTTCTTTGCTTTGTGTATTTGTCCCCTGTCCAGTTTTCCAGGCTATATTGGGATGCATCTGTTTGACAGGACAAGATACTAATGAGGTTCACTCCTACGAACACTCAGGAAAGAGACATACTGTACTGTACAGCACACACACACACACACACACACACACACACACATATATATATATATATGCACGCACTACCAAGACATGTTATGAAGTCACTCTCTGCAGTCACGAGATTCTGGGTAGTTATGCAACTTATAAACATACAATCTATCAGAGTCCACTTGGCTTAGGTAAACATGACACCGCTGACACAGACACAGAGAACTTCTAGGCATGTTATAGCCACAACAATATCTCTACAAAGAGAAACAACTGTGATGTGAGCAAACAGCGTGGTCCATTGTGAAGAAATTACAGCTAAGTTGGAGGTTAATGTCCAATTAAAATATCTGACATGACTAATGTGGAGCAGCTTTTACTATCAGCCTCTCACACCAACTAGGGAGTACAGTAGCTCAACGTGACCAAACAGAAAATTGTCAAACGTACTGCATTCTATGCCAATCCACTTCCCCCCTGAAGACTGCATAGTTATCAAGTAAGCCGTCATTAAGATTCCTATCAGCTGCTGCAAAACACAATCCACTCGGCTCACTTCAGCAGCAAGCAGCAGCAGCAGCAGCAGTCAGTTCCCATCTCAGACTGCTCTTGGGTGATCAGGTGTCTACTTTTCCTCCCTCATTCTCAGCAGGAGGAAGAAGAGTATTACCTGTATGGGATTTTCGGGACAATACGTTTTCCTGCGTGATACGAGTGTCTCATTGTGAGTGTAGACAATGCATTACAGCAGAGACAATGCCTTGAGTTTCCTCAGTGTAATCCAAGCATTAGGACACACAATGGCTGACAGCTGGAGCCAGGTACCTGAAAACAACCTCTGTGAGAGTGTGACGCAGCAGAGGGGAAAATATATTAACTATATGTGACAGCACATTTTAGCCTTGGCTTACAAGATTGTGCAAGAAGAGACACGTTTGATTAACGTGTTCCTAGCAATTTCATTAGTACATGCATTTTACTCCTTAGACCTCCCTAACACACAAACCATTTTGGCATCATTTTGTAAGACTAATTCAGTGCACTGAAGATGGGCTGTACTATGTAGAAAAGGTCAGTTATCAGGTCTGAGTTATCCACCAGATGGATTCCTTCTCTTTTCATTTGAGATGGTTACATTGTAGACATCAGGGCCAAATGACCAAGACACTGTGATGTGAGGAGAAGAACTCCATAGAAAGTCAGCAACTTATCATTGTTCAGATTGGTTTGCACTATATAGGTATTTGACATAATTAACAATAATTATTCAATTTGCTGACACTTTTATCCAAAACTACTTTCAGTTGCTATATATGTCAGAGGTCACACACCTCTGGAGCAACTATTGACATCTCAAACCAGTTGGTTCTCATGAACAGCTGCCTCATACTCCAGATAGTTTCCCTTAGGGCTGGACAATGAAACAATAACAATAATTATCGCAATATATTTTTTTTCAAGAACAATATAACAAATGTTCAATAAATATTCAATAAATGGTTGATTTTATTCACTTGAATCGTAAACAAATTAGGACTTCATTTTTTATTGAGATGTTTATTTTGTTGAGGAAAAATGACTGAAAAAAGCTTTTACTTAATTTTATTTAATGAACTTACTGCATATTTGTTGACAAAGATTTTATCATAATTGTTTTGAATGATGATCCACTGTTTGACCTCAAGTGTTGACCAAAGAGTTTAAACCACATTTAACCATCAGGTTTCTTCAACTTTCACTCAGGAGCAAAAATCAGCCTTTAAACTCGAAAGAAATAACAATTTAATACTTATTGTGATAATTATTGATATAAAAAAGATATGAAACTTTTAATAGTGATAACATTTTTGGCATATCGTCCAGCCCTAGTTTACCTCTAGATTGCAATTCAATTGTCCACCTATCTGAGCCATCACTATCACAGTCACTCTTAAATGCCACTTTTTCAAGTGCAGGAATGATGATGTTGCTGCACACAGCACTTGAGGGGTCATCTGATAGTTTCAAAATGTGTGAAAATAAACAGATGATAACTAGGATAACAGCCAAAACCTGTATTTTCAATTGAAGCACTGTGTCATACTACCAGTTAAAAGTGTGACCTTTTACAAATTTACACCTCTTATGAGCAAAAAAATTTACGCAGGAGTATAACTCTCAAAAAATATCAGTAGGAGACCCTTAAAAGAATATACAGTACGTACAAAATATGATAATTCTATCTGTTAATTAAGGTGTTTTAGTTACTTCTTTTTGTAGTAGTCTGAGGAAGACATATTCTTCCAGATGTGCAAGCAGGAAGTAAACTAATCTGGTCATGTGACCTTTCACACTAGTCACATGATATTGATCCATTTTAATCAAGACAATCTATACTTTCATTTAAAAGTTGAATTTCTTGCCCAAAGCCACCGGTACAACTTTTAGAGCTTCAGAAATAAAATGAAAAGACGCAATTGTGAACGGTGGGATTTAAGGTGTTAATTCCGTAGGGAAAGAAAAACAGTGAGTGAAGCCCAGATGATATTATTTACTGAGCAAACACTCAGCTGATCAGCAAAGTACAGAGTGTTCAGGGACACGCACGCATGCACACTAGCTGAACCTCAAGGCGTTTGGACCGTGTGTGCCTTACATACAGTTCCTGACAGGCTGAAATCAGTGAGTGCAATAAAAAGATATCTAGATGTGACATCAATTTTCATTCTTTTAAAACCTGCTTTATCTCTGTTTTGCCAGATTTTGGACTTTAATGTTCTCAAAACTGAACTGAATTTTTCTTCTTTATGAGAAAACGTTGCAATGAGAAGAGAACACACAGGTGCTTGTGTGCATGCATGCGTGATTTAACTATACCCCACACAGGTTTGGAAGCTTTGCCTTCAGGTTGCTAAGAAACACACAGATTTAAGGGATTAGTGGTGAGTTTGCATATCGATGTCTTCTCATCAGGAGGAGGGAAGCAGAAGAAACAAAGACTAGAGGTAATGGCAAGGTGAAGGGATTAAAAGAGGGCAGTGCAACCAGGAAAAGGAAGAACAGAAGACAAAAATGAGTAAAAGAGACAAAGCTCAGGTAGAGAGATGGATGAGAGAGTGATGGGGTAGCAGACAAGGAGAACAGTCATGTAGGAGGACCTGTGGGCCGGCTTGAGTGCAAACAGATTATTTACAGAAACTGAGATAAAGGTATCAAGAGAGGCTCATAGCAAGAGGAGTAACGGGGGTAAAAAAGATAGATAATGAGTGTAAGTAGGTGATGTATTGTGAGAAAGACAACTGTTTAGAAAAGGAGAAGAGGAAAGGAGGGATATTGTTCTACAAGTAGATCTTATAAAGGGTATTTGGCAGCAAGTCAAAGTGGAGAGGTGAGAACATTTCTTTCACACATCTGTGTATCAACAAATAAATTCCAGGATCAGATAAAAACTGTAAGGAGATACACACACTTGCCCACACATGCACAAAAGAAAAATGCTGTATACGGCAGTCCTGCACCATACTACAACAGTTGTCATGGTTACGGTGCTTCTCAACTACCTACAGTGGTGTCAGTCTCCCTGGATGCTCCGCAGGGATCCAAGAGTAAGAATTTCACTTATCTGCCACTGTCTCTGTAGCACCTCAGGCTACATGCCATCACTCACACAAGGTAAATGAATAATAATCACACTGATAAAAAAATACACAATAAAAAATCATGGTTTTACACAAGAAGCGGGTGTAAGAACTACCAGAGGCAAGTGGTTTTATGCGCAAGTTGGTGTGCACACAAATGACACTGAGAAGAGTGGAAAGAGAGCGAGGCAAAAACGAAAAGAGCTGTGTCAGTAGAGAGGAGAAAGAACGAAGGAAGGAAAGTTAAGAAAACAGATGTCACCGGCAATACAACAGAAAGAGAGACTGAACAGATAAAGAGTTTCTTTCCAAATGGAAATATTCCCTGTTTAAAGAAACCTGTTATAGAACAGCTGCCAGCATGAATGGAAAGCCCTGCATTAATAACTGAGTTATGAGTCTTCTTAAGGTGTTCAATGTCTGAGGCTCAAATGATTTTGACTTTTGACAATTTCACATGAATGGGATGCACCACAAACTGTTCAAAAACACAGATTTTAGCGCAAAACCCTGTGTGTGCTTGTTTCCGTGCTTACCGCTCCTCAACACGGTGATGCGTGGAGTCACATCCAGGTCCAGGGGCGTCCTGAACGGGTAGGCGGCCACCGCACACACACAGCAGCTCAGCACCAGGAGCCGCGCCACAGAGGATCGAGCTCCCTGCATCTCCACCGAGCGTCTCGTGGGGCACACACTCTCCGACCAGGATATATACACATGCGCTCCCACAAACATATTCACCCTACCACTAACATAAACCCCTGCACACACACACACCCACGCACTCACACAAACACTGGCAGGCAGGCAGGCAGGTAGCCTCTTTCACCGTGCTGTAGAAATAAAACACATACAAAACCAGCAGATTTAGTAGTCATGTCTACACTAGAAGAAACATAAAATGCCGTACGTGAGGGCATATGACGGAAAATGTCACCTCAAAAGGTCAGAGGAGAAGCTGAAAAAGAAGGAAAGCTGGTGAATTTGAGCGGCACAGTTCAAACACATTAAGCAAGCTGATGTGGGGGATTTCACAAGGATGACGACAGAGATATGAAAGACACACAAAGTGGATTCGCTCAATAAAATATTTGGGGGCTTTTGTAGATCAACGGCGCCCTGTAAGACCGGGCCAGCTTTCCATGTTGCAAAGTCTTGCAGTCTGTAGTGTGTGAGCAGCAGCTGCAGAGTCCAAACACATGAATGACAACCCCATTAGCAAAACAAATGACTGTCAAACAGAGCTAGGTGCCGATATCACGAGCAAACACGTGGGGATTAAACGGCGGTGTGGAGCAATCCAGACCAATAAGGTGTGAAACCTGTTCAAACAGGAGGTGAGGGATTGTGGGATTGTGAAATATGATCATTTTTAAGATGTGTGTGTTGTGATATGAATGCCAATGTTGTTCCGGCAGAACAAAACCCTCTATTGGGAGGAGGGGAGTGAGGAGATGGTGTGTGTGTGTGTGTGTGTGTGTGTGTGTGTGTGTGTGTGTTACTATCACATGCACCAGTGCACACACCAACCACACTGAATCCGGAGCATCACCAACAACCAACAATATTATCCAGTTGGATCTCTCTTTTTCTATGTCTCTCTTTCAAACAGACACACGAACACACACACACACAA
Source organism: Micropterus salmoides (assembly GCF_014851395.1). Classification (NCBI taxonomy): domain Eukaryota; kingdom Metazoa; phylum Chordata; class Actinopteri; order Centrarchiformes; family Centrarchidae; genus Micropterus; species Micropterus salmoides. The sequence continues at coordinate 15,873,942 of NW_024041373.1, forward strand.
TCTCTCTATCTTTAAATACTCCACTTCTTGTCTTTAAAATGTAAACAGTTGCACTCTTTAGCGCTTTCCTTTCACAAAGCATGCCCATAGCACCCTAAAGAGCTGAACACCCAGGTAGCCTGCTTCCTCCTTCTATCATATGTGCACACACACACACACACACGCATGCACACATGATAACACAAATCTATTTACACACACAAAAAAAAGAGCAGAAAAGTTAAGCCATTAGCGCAATCGTTTGTGACTACACTCTTACAGATAGTCCCAGCAGTCCCTCAGGGCTGACACCATGACAACGGCTGGCTTGAGAGTTGAATAATGTAACAGTCGAACAGCAGTATGCAGGTGTGGATCAGAGAGCTACTCTAGTAACTGTGATTTTAACAGTAGGTAGTAACTCGTAAAACGGGGAAGCACAGGCTTATAGAAGTACTCTTAGCACTGTAAACTGTGATATTATACCCTTGTTCTAGCCACTGTTCACACCCACAGGACAATTAGCAGAATGTAAGACTGCCAGTACTATGGAAAGTTACATGATTATAGTCACAGCGCCCTGCTATATAATATATAGAATATAACTGAAACCTTAAAATGAAGATACGGTTATTCTATTTATATTGTTTTTTATGTTTGAAAAGGACCACAGAGGTGGTTTTGTGTGTTTTAGCCCATTAACAAATCAGATACTTATATACATTATTGCTGTACATTTTCCAAAACAAACATGAAACAACAAAAACATGTTAAGATAAATCTTTCTACAGTCCACTCATTTCCCTATGATATAAACTCAGCAGGGAGACGTGAAACCTACAGTAGACTTATTTCAAATCTATACATCACGCTAAACATTTACTCTTCTTCCTCTAAAATTGCACATGCGAGTAATGAATGTTTTGCAAATTAAACCTTTGTTGGGCCAGCTGCCAGAAAGTATCGCAGTTACATGTTATGTTGTCAAAAAATATAAACGCAAAGAGGATAAGAACAAAAAGGATAACAACAATGAACTAACATGAATGTCCTAGAAAAGGTAAAAGGAATTTGTTTAGTGCTGAAACAATTAATTTATTAGGCGATCAACAGAAAATGAATCATCAACCATTTTGATATGGTTATGGTTTGATATTAATCATTTTTGAGTCATTTCTCTAGAAAAAATGACATTTGCTTGTTCCACCTTCTCCAATGAGGACGAGGAGTGATGATTTGCTGCTGTTCTCTGTTTTATATCATTAGTATTAGTACCTTTGGATTGTGGAATTTCACTTTGGGCTCTAACAACTTTTGATGGGCACATTTCACTATTTTATGCCTAAACGATTAAACAGTTCATTGTTATATAATCGACAGATTAATCGAAAGTGAAAATGATCTACATCTGTAAGTTTCTTGCCTTAAAAATATGACTTTTCAGTAGCTGACTCAAAAGTCTTGGATGTCAGAGTTTCACACTGGAAAAGAAGAGTTTTGAAAATCCGTCCCTGGTGGCAAATTTATTACTTTGACAGAAAGGAAGTTTGAGAAAAAAGTGAAGTCTTTTTACAAAAGGATATTTCTACTGTACAGAATTTAAACGGCTGGAAGGTTGGAAACCAATCCAAATGTTTTTGAAATAAGATGAAAAACCACCATATATTCTCCCAGGAGTGGAGAAATAACTTTTATAACTTTTAGCTCCTGACATGTAGCTGTGTTAACTACTTTTTGTAGGTTTTTACAGCTCTGTCTTGTCCAAACACACTTTGGGGACACCGCTCATTTCTGTCATACATTCTCTCTCAGGATGTGCTGCCTTTCCTGAGGCCTGTCAAACACGGTACATGTGTGTCAATTGCCCTCCTAGCCTTGTCTAAGCTGGCCTTAAAAGGTGGCAGGGGAGATGCACTGAGGGGCTCTATATAAGTCATTTATCTGGCGCATGCACACCAAAATCACTCAAATGGACTGTCACGGTGTAAATCCTTTCATTCAGTTTGTCAGTCAGTCTGTCAGTCCGTCCGTCACAGTGGTCTTGATGTGGTCTTATGATCCAGAGAGGAAGAAGAGTCTGACTGACAGATAGAGAAAGAAAATATGAAAGAGGGGAGAGAAAGCAGCAGGCAGGGAGGTAAAATGTCATCAAAAAGTCCAGCGGCGCAAACCAAAGAGCCAGTAATTGTGACATTCCCGATTCTCTGTCATCTAAAACCCATTACTGCCAACTTGCTCTGGGCACCCCGGACCCCCTAAATGCAGAAGCTTTCAATTGTTAATTGGCCACTGAGCACCCCAGTCAAAACTTTGAGAAAATGTAGAAAGAGACATGTTGAAAATAAGATGAGGCTGACCCAGAGGAAATTACAGCGTCTCTACTACTCACGACCTAACCTCCCTAATCTGTCTTCCTCCTGATCTCACTGCCAGCTCTCAGTCCCATGACATTCACTCACGGAAATGGATTGTATCAGGCAATTATAAAGTGTCTATAAACCCGCCTGAATAGAAGAGATTGGAGGACCGCGGTGACAGCTCCATCAACACACAACAATTGTCCCAGAGGACTTGAAACTGTTTTTGAGTTGGATATGTGTGTCTGTGTGTGTGTGTGTGTGTGTGTGTGTGTGTGTGTGTGTGTGTGTGTGAGTGAGTGAGAGAGATAAATGGTAAAAAGATTTCAGTGAAAGCCATTGAGCTGCGCTTCAACTGAGAGACAGACTGCTTTAAAACACTCTTGTTTCACAGACAGACAAAAGGAAGCCAACTGTACTGAACTCTGTTTGTTCTGTAGCTTTATACTGTGTACCGTCACTTCATGAATGTAACACTGGGATCTTTAAACTGACCTTTTACACTGGACTTATTCTGATAATGCGACAAAAGGGACAAAACTGTGTGTGGTCAGTGTATTAATGAAATGTTGTTTACCGTTATTTATCCTTGAGCATAACACACACACTCACAGCTCATATGTGTTATTTGTGAGAATCTTTCCACTCTGCAGCAGCTTCACTCCGGGTTAAATGGCAGTTCAAATGTGGCAATGGTTTATAGCCTAAGTCTAAAATTCCACTAAACATGATCAATCTCATTTAAGAAAACGGGAGGCTTAAGGTCAATTCAGGCATGTCTTAAAATGGTCTTATAAACGGTTACAGTACGTAACCTGAAATCCCAAATTTGGCTCAAAGGGTTTCACAATCTGTTCAGCATACGACACTGTTTGGCCCTCGCTTCGGTGAGGACAAAGGGAAAAACGTCAGGCAGAACAACAGTGGAGGAATCCCTCTTCCAAGGCGGACAGACATGCAATAGATGATGTGTGTACAAATAAAAATAACAATAGTATAATTGCAATACAGAGAAACAGAAATATTAGGTAAATAGACTGCATAATATAATAATATTGCATACACATACAGTATGACTGCAGTGTCGCCAGCAGAAAAAATCCTTTCATTGATATGTCACACTGACTTTACACTGTGCCAATGAGAGGCTGCAGAAGACTATGGAGTAACTCAAAACTAAAAGCATCTGTGCAGTCAAAAGTACGATTATAAATTTGAATAAAACCAAAATCTGAATAAGGTTTGAGTTGAAAACCAGCTAACCTATACCGTTTGGAGAATGGGGTGAAATATAAAGCAACAGGAAGAGAATATCAAGCACTTTTTACATGATAATAACATATTACCACATCTTTGCATATCTTACAAGCGTTTCCTTTCACTACACCATTCCATTACATCGTGAATATTAAAGGCTAAACAGGTAAGATGCCTGGGTTCACAGGGTGTGTGCCTAAAATGATTAGATCACTGTTACAAAGACCATCAGCTTGGATAGAAGATGGCTGATTACCCATCATAAACAAATCAATATGCTCTTAAAGCACCTCCAGCATCATTAATGTGTGTTTACAGCTCATCAGAGTTGTTCAGTTGGCATCTTGTGACATGTTTAACATATGAATCACCGGCTGCAGCTTTACTTTGCTGCCCAGTTCGTCAACATCCCCCGCGGATATCTGACGTATTGAAAGTCGCTCCACACAAGTGCAGCCCCATATGAGTTATAACGCAGTAATGCAGTAAAATTAGGCTAGAAGACACACAATAAAGGCTCAATGGGTGTTTTAAATACATCAATTAACCAAGTTTACACACGTTCGTGCTGTCAGTAGCCTACTTGACACAGGTGAAGATATCCTACACCTGTCTGAACTGGGCTACTATAGAGGAGCAAGTATCCAATAATGACACGTAAATTATCACATATTTTTGAGAGGATATTAAATACTAATATCACAGGGAAACTCTTAAGTCTGTAGGTCAACTGCAAAATTGTCATAAAGATAAGAAGAGATTACATATAACCATACTACACAACAACAATCACTGTGTGGTTATTGAAGAAATAGGCTACTACACCACAATAAAACAAACATATCAAGACAAACTCACTATTAAGTAGCCTAAAGGTATTTTTGTAGGTTGAGCAAGGGTCGTGTAATTTCCAACGTGTCTTACCTGAATCACGTACACATTCCTCGAAGAGCAGGATATGTGTTTCCGTGAGCTCAATATAATCCAGCTGGACTTTAAACGCCTATACTCACAGTCAAACACACAAACACCCACTGAATAACACACAGCACTAACGCTGGGACGGACTCGAGGCTTCTCTCTCCACTCATTTGCCGTCACAGGTGGCCCGCCCTCCCACAACGCTTCACTTGCTTGTGGGTTTTTTTCTCCATCCACCAACCTCTGAATCAGGTAGTCCGGTCCTTTTTTCATCCAGGTCGTTATTATTTGATGATGAGACGGCCCCTGGTTCGTTGTCTCACTTCACGAGCCCCAGCCCTTCGCAGGGACAGTTTGCCTACAGTTATGGGTCAAAGTGAAAAAGGTGCACGGATGCAACCTGTCCCATTCAATGCTGCAAGGCGGCGTCACACTGACACCTGGCGTGCTCTGAGGGAATTACACACAACCAGGTGCGCTGGTTGTAGGAAGTCTTATAAATTTAATTTCTTAATTTTTAATTGCGAAAGTGGCAAGACATTATAAACAACTCTTATATTCTAACCATCACATACACACCCTCTGTGAGTGTGTATTTAATGTGTATTTAATCTATTGTTTGCACGATTGGCTGCTGCCTCACACTTACTTGCTGTTGATGTTTTCACTGTTCCATCATGTATACACCATATTCATATCATACCTCTAGCTGTTTATTGTGTACATAATGTCTTACTGTTAGCATTACTTGTACTTATACCTGCACTGCCTACTGTAACTGCTAGACATGTATGTGTGTGTGTGTGTATATATATATATATATATATGTGTGTATATATATATATACTGTTATGTATATGCTTTGTACTCTCCCGACAAACAAAATAACAATCATGTGATCCTTCAGCATTTCACTAGCGTTTAATGGTGATTTCTAAAGTCACTCAATGTTGCTTTACAGCCCCTGGAAAGTTGGTTTAAAATCTTAGGCTTCTCTTGATAACATTATACTCCTGACTAAAAATGCAACAATTGAGGTAAAGTTTGTGGGGGCTGGGGGATATCTTCTTAAGGATAATTTTCAACTATCAATTAGTTTTAACATGCAATAGCTGATTTTTTGGGCCATTAAACAAAAGTTGCCTTTTTGTACATCTAGCAGAGGTAAAACCTTAGTCATGTCTCAGTCCTTCGGGTGAACATATTCACTATCTTTTAGCTCTGATTTTAGTTTTCTATATTTAGTCTCCACTATCTTGCTCTTTAGTTGTGTTGTCATGTTAAAGCTAGTTGCTAATAGTGTCAGTTTGCTGGTTGGTGCGGCAGGTAATGTACAGTGGGTTTATCAAAGCTTTTTCTTGTGATGCAGAGTGGCAGATGTATACCACTACTGGCATGCTGGCTTTTTCACTGGAAACAACGGCCTGTGATGCATTTTCAAAATAAAAATATTGATTGTAGCTATAGCTGGCCTTTCTGTGTGGAGTTGTTCTCCCCGTGTCTGCGTGGGTTCTCTCCGGGTGCTTGTCCTCAGGTGTGAGTGTGAGTGTGAGTGGTTGTTTGTCTATGTGTGGACCTGCGATGGACTGGCGACCTGTTCAGGGTGTACCCCGCCTTTTGCCAGATGTCAGCTGGGATTGGCTACAGCCCCCCACGATTGACAATGGATGGATTGTAGCTAGCTGCATTAAGTTGTTCTTGATAACATTAAATAGTCAAAACTACAGAAAAAAGTTTTAAAGTTAGGAAAAATTACTAAAACTAAAACTGTCATTGGCTTTGTCAGCACTGTGTGGGTGGGGTTTGATCAGATTTGCAAGATATTTCCCTCAAGAGTTAGTGGAGACCAAAAACAGAGCAAAAAGAAGACTAAATACATTCATCAGGTGACCAGAGACCTGACTCCAAATGTATGATTACACTGTTTTGTGTATTTGCTGGATGTGTAAATAACGAATTGTTAGCTCACAAGTGCTTTATATCAACTTGTGAACCAGCATATGCCAATGTTGTGTCCACTCCACAAATGGTTTCCCCAACTGCAGGTTTAAAGTTTAACATTGATTGATATATGCATACTGCAGGTTTACAGAAGAGAGTGGATGTTTGAAATATAAACTTAACATGTCCCTGTAGTTTTTGCTTTAGGTTTTAAACTCTCATTACTCACAATCAGGCGTGTAGACATAATTCCACCTGCGGCTCCTAATCTGTTTCCCCGCCTCCCTCTGCCTCTCCCCCAGACCCTCTGGTGAAAGTATAATATTTTGCATTTCTAGATTAGGTGAGATTCATGGTGCAGCAGATTTCCTATCTCAGTAAATGTGGATGGTATGTACACAGGAGCTCAACACTTCATGAAGGTGCCTGGGAGGAAAGCTGGCTCCATCACTCTCCCCTGTTCCTAACCCCAGAGAATCACAAACGCAATGAAAAAACATGACCAGCGGGGCTATACATGGGAATTTAGTCATTATATTGCACAAGGCAACAGTAACAACACAGATCAAATCTATATCTGTGTGCATATACCCTGCAGGTATTATACTGCTCATAAAAACACATAGGGCTCATGCTACTGCAGAGATCAACAAAAACTCTGATTACACAGGGAAAAACAGCAGCTATCTGTCATTCCACGTGTGACTTTCTTCTCTCATTTATACAGAACTTTTAATCAATTATGAATGTATGAATCAATTATGAATGCAGTTAGTCGTGTTCAGTGGGCAGTGTTGATGCTGAATTCAGTCTTTTATCTCAACTCCTCATTGCATTTCAGAAGGGGAATTGTGCATCAAGGAGGTTGTATCTTAAACACTCAGCTGTATTAACCCCATAAAAATCACTGAGGTACAAAGCAGAAGTACTTCACTGGAGCTTATGGAGGACGCCGCGTCACTGTTACCATGGCAACAGGGGCACCTGAAGAAGTGGTGGCGTGGTTAGATTATATGTGGGCATACTGAGTCTCCTAGTGTGTCCTTGCTAATAATAACAATAAAAAGTGGAATGAGCTTTTTCCTCACTTATTTGAAGAAACTGATATAACACAACCTAAGATGGTGAGCACGGTTAACATTTTTCTCTGTGGATGGCATTATCAGTGTCTGCCTTCTCAAGGTCTCAACAACTGTTAGATTCATTGTCATGACATTTTCTACATACATTCACGGTGCCCAGAGGATAAATCCTAAAGATTTTGTTTATCCCCTGACTTTTCCTCTTGGGCCACCATGAAGTTGACATTTGTGGTTAAAGGTTCAGTGTGTGGTGGGGGTTATGAATTGCAACAAATGAATCACTGTGCATTCACTTGCTCCTAGGACGACTATAATAAATGTATTAATTGTAATGGCAATTGTAAATTCAGCAGTATAAAAACTAACATTGTACCTTTTCTCCATGAAGCTGTAGGCTACATTATTTCAATTTAATTTCTAAATCCAACAACAAAAAGGCTGTGAAAACTGTCGACATATGGTCCTCTTTTAATGTTTATTTAATATAGACTACCTCTGGAAAAGTGTTTATTGTTTGTCTTTTTATATATTTGTATACTGTTCTGTATACTTCTTTATGTGCACTTTATTTCTCCTTTTTGCAGTAAAGATGTAAGGAGGAACAGTTGACATAGCTGAAAACATAGTTATGCATATTATATAGTATTTCTGTCAATAGATCCTCCTAAATAGTACACACTGAACCTTTAATACTGATGAAAGTAAATCTCAGGATAAATTGTAGAAAATTTGTAAATCCTCTGACTTTTTAAATAGTTCCATCATCAATTCAAAATTCTCATTGGTCTTTTATGACCAAAATGCTACAGTGGCCCTGAGAGGCCAACGCACTGCAACTTAAGAAAACACATTCAAATTCATCACAACACATTTAGACAACACAACACAACACGACACATTTAGACAACACGACACAACACATTAAGACAACACATTTAGACAACACAACACAACACATTTAGACAACACAACACAACACATTTAGACAAAACATTTAGACAACGAAACACAACACATTAAGACAACACAACACATGTAGACAACACAATGGAAGTGTTTCCAGGGGACCCCTTTAAGTGATGCACACAGCTAGCTTGTTTTGGTTGAACCTGTAACCTGAAGTACATAATGCCTTGAAATGACACACTCTGGGACAGTAGGGGGAGGTGTGCACCTAAACAAGGTGGTTGGATCCAGCAAAAAACCCAGAGAAGAAGAAGAATCTTGTTTTGGTTGTGCTCCCATGGTTTTGCAGCGGCAGTTCAAATGAAGCTAAAATGGAAGTGTTTTTTGGTCCTTTTAACATTGATATTGCATGATTGTGATATTAACTATTGCAGGTGTCTGTTGTTAAACTAGCGTTAGCCTTTTGCTAACAAACGTTTTCACGTGTTGTCAAAAACGTGAAAATGTGCTTTGTCTGCCTGACAAAATAAACATGATTGCCCTGTGCTATATTAGCTGGCTAGCGTGCTGGATTTGATTTCCATTGTAACGTTAGTCAGAATAAAAGTAAAACTTTGTGTGGTACAAGCTGTGAACTTTCAGTACACTTTTTCTGACTATGACAAGTCAAAATGTGTGCTGTGAATCAGAGGTTGCCTTAGATTTTCTTTTCTATTAATTTGACTGTCTTAATGTGTTGTGTTGTCTTGATGTGTTGTGTTGTCTTAATGTGTTGTCTAAATGTGTTGTGTAGTCTTAATATGTTGTGTTGTCTTAATGTATTGTGTTGTTTTAATGTGTCGTGTTGTCTAAATGTGTTGTGATGAATTTGAAAGTGTTTTCTTAAGTTGCAGTGCATTGGCCTCTCAGGGCCACCGTAAAATACCTGCAAAATGGATAACATTCTCATCAGCCTCAGTTGTATTTTGTGTTACGTGCTAATTAGTAAATGTTAGCATGCTAACACACTAAACTAAGATGGTGAACATGGTAACATTACACACAGCTCTGGAAAAAATTAAGAATTGATTAAAATAAATATTTTTGTTTTATTCTACAAACGTTCTGACGACATTTCTTCCAAATAAAAATATTATTTTAGGAAACTGGTCAAAATAACCAAAAAGATGCATTGTTTTCAGACCTAAAAATTTCATTTCAGCACAGAATACTAAAACTTTAACTTAGAAACAGAAATCAGTTTTGGTGGAATAACCCTGATTTTTAATTACAGCTTTCAGGCATCTTGGAATGCTCTTCACCAGTCTTTCACATTGCTGTTGGGTGACATTCCACTAAAATAATGCAGATTATCCTGATCCCAACAGAAGGGTGGATTCAGGGTGGATTTTAAGTTTTAAAATTCGCCAAATAATACAACATTTTTATCATGTAGTAGCCTATATATACACATTTATTTATATTTTGCACTTGACTTTATTAAACTTTACAGTGATAAAGTAGATAAAGTAGATATTACCTATTAAGCCATTCAGGACAGTAAAGTGAAGATTTTAACAATCCCCCAAACAGCTGTCAATATAAAACAAAAAAGTTTATTTAAACTGTCACTTATTACTGTACATTAATTACAAAGGCAGAATCATCAGAGGCGAACCATTCAAAAGTAGTAACAATTGCATCCCTCATTCTCAGATTGCCTCCTGAAAGCTAAAGCCTATTCTCTGAACTCTGAATGATCTTTATTTTAACTATTGGACAGCACTCAAAATATCCACAGTGTATGTGTGAATAATGCATATTTGTTTGCTTTTCTTGGATTTGTTGTGGGCCAGATGGTTTAACTGTTTAAATAAATTGAAAAGGAAGGAAATGTTTGCGTTGTTTCATTGTGTTTTCTGTCTCTTTAAATTAAAGTGACCCCACGCTGGCTGTTCTACCTGTTGGTCTTTATATCATTAACAGCCTACATTATCATATGTAGGCCCATTTAGAGCACTGGAAATCTGGATTTGGTAATCCTGAAAAGTTTGTATCTAGATCAGAGTGATCCAATCCTATGTTGAGGGGTTACGTGATCCTGGATAGCAAAACATGGGATTTCCATTAAACAACTGGGCCCTGGAGATTGGGCTGGCCATGACAGGGTCTTGATCTGGTCGACACCTTGATTGACCGGACTTTGTGGCATGGAGCATTGTCCTGCTGGAAAAAACAATCCTCATAGTTGGGGATCATTGTCAGAGCAGAAGGAAGCGGGTATTATTCCAGTATAACCTTGTACAATGTTTGACTCATCCTTCCTTCACAAAGACAAATCTGCCCAATTCCAGCCTTGCTGAACCACCCCCAGATCATCACCGATCCTCAACCAAATTTCAGTGGTGCCAGACACTGTGACTTGTAGGCCTCTCCAGGTCTCCGTCTAACCCTTAGATGACCAGGTGTTTTGCAAAGCTGAAAATTGGACTCATTAGAGAAGATGGCCTTACTCCAGTCCTCTACGGACCCTTTTCAAACTTTAGCCTGGCTTGTCTTTGCTTTGTGACGACCCCTCCCAGGCACGTGTCCTGTGTCTGTGTCCTGTCTCTTTGTGTTTGTCTTGCAGGATGTGGTTCTGGGAGGTCGTGATCAGCTGCATGAGTTACACCTGGGCCTGAGTGGGTGGGAGCTATAAAGCTCACCAACTTTTTGTCTTTGGTCTCTCTCTCATCGCGGATGCAGCTGCTGTTTGCTTTTTTCTGACTTTCACACTTTATTATCTTTGTTAAATATTATTTTTGTAAATAAACTGTTACTTTTTTCATGCAAGCCTGTCTTGTCTCCCATCTTTGCCACAGCCAAAGAGCCGGGCTGTGACAGCTTCTATTGATAAAGGGCTTTTTTCTAGCTTTGCATGACTTCAGCCCTGCCCCTAGGAGCCTGTTACGTTCACTGTATCCTTCTGGCAGTAAAGCCAGAATTGAACCCTTCTTTTCCTCACTCAAAACTTTTCTTTTCAACTCTTTTGGCAATTCCTTTTTTTGTTCAGATTACCTTTGAGGTACTACTATCACTGTTTTTGGTTTTTATACTTTCCCTCGTTAAATAAGATTTATCTCAGGCGATCACTTAATCAGTACCTCATTAAGTAGAATAAGGTGTGCCTGTGTTGGAATTTAACAGCCACTGGAAGGGAATGGCTGCCGTACATGTAGAGATACTGATTTAAGACAAATAATATATATGAGTGTTTTTTCCCCCCAGAGCTGTATTATAGTGAGCAAGTTAGCATGCTAGGGTTTGCATCAAGCTTAAAGTACTTCTAAGCCTGTAATAGCCTGCAATCCCACAGAGCTTTTGTGAGACTCTGGCTGTAGACTCTTCTAGTCTTGTTAAAGGCGAATCTGACCAATTATTGTAGTTTTGCTTGTATTGTTGAAGGAATACCTCCTAAACACCATTATTTCAGTTAATATGGACAAGGACTCCTAACCCAGTGAGTTTTCTGAACATAGACTGTCTAATAACTAATTTGTTTACCCTGCAGAAGATCGAGCACCCCAAATTATCATCATGACCGATAAAGAAACACATACACAGCGCTCTGTACACCAATTACTTTTTTCACATCTTTCATCTGTGATTTATTTTGATGCTGTTTAGCTTTGAAATTTTCTTGCCACACTCTGCTGGAACCATGCTGTTTGTTCTCATTTTGAGCTAGGTGATTAAAAGGCATCATTCAGCAATATTCTACAATTGTTTAGTCTATGGGCAGTGAAGTAAAATAGAAATGGGAACATACTTTAATGCTACTGCTAATGCTGCCACTGCGAACAACAACCTTACGGTCTCATTTATCAAGTTAATGTAGCTCAAGTTGTAGCTGAGATATTGGTTCAAATGCTTTAAATCCTGTGTGCTCTCACTCTCTCAAGCTCAATTTTGTGTGTGCCATCATTCCCTCTACAACATCCTTTTTGTCTGCTTGTTATTTTACTGTTCTGAAGAGACTGGGAGAGGAAATTAACTTCTTCACAAATGAAACACTTAATGGTGATCTAATACAACAAGCTATTACCCAAAATACACTTGATCACCATGTCTTTCCATCAATTCATTCCGTAGTTATTGCACAAAAAGGAAGTTCAGTGCACCTTACAGCACAATGGTACTAAAAAAAGATGGTCAGACACATGCCTGAATCATGTTTTATGTACAAAATACATATATTGTTGCCTGCTTCCCATGGATTGTATAAAACAGACTCTTTTCTATGTTTAAATAAATGCCGTGGGAGGTAAAAGCATCACCTTCAGTCCAGCAGAGGGCAGCAAACGCTGGGTATAAAAACAATAAGCATGGAGACTCACATATTTACTTTTTAGTTAACCTTGATATCTGCATTCATACAACAGCTGAGGGCTTCCAATCTTTAGTTTCAAATGTGGCGTCTACTCACCTTTATCATAAAGATAAGGAAATTGGATGTCTGAATTTGTGGTCCCTAGCAGGAAGACTATATAAACTTGGTACAAAGTATTTTATTGCAAAGGTTTGAAATACTACAGTACATTTGTGGTTATAGTTCAGACAAAAGGGCTAAAGAAAAAAGGTAACAAAAATAAATACATCTGCATTGACAGATATGTGATGAGTTGAATTTTGGGAACTGTAAGTTCCATCTTTATTTTTTTATTTGACTATCTGAAATTGTGTGACTTTACAATATAGTGTGTCATCTCTTATGGATAACTACAAAAAGTCAAGGCTTGCCTTTTTACATTATTGTGTTGTCATGAAATGGCTGTAATAAAAATAAAATTCATACTGTATGACTTTTCTTTTGTCAAAGCGCCTCTTAGGAGTTTGAAGTCCATTTTCATAAGAATATCTTTCCAACAGTAATATTTCACTAGTTTTTGTGATAGAAAAACATGTGTAGACGGTATCTATGGCATCTCAACCATGTGCCAATGATGTAAAACAAACTGGTTTCCTGGGTATCATAGACCACAGAATGAACAGCAATACATCACTCAAAACCTTCATCCACCAATAATTTCAATTCTGGTGGTCACAACTAAAACTTTACACCTAAACTGCAGTTCCAGAGGTGCAGTCACTCAACACATATGACGAGAAACAAGAACCCACAGCTTGTAACAGAGCAATTCAAAAGCACCGTTGTCATCCTCCACTCATTCATCTCATGCAATGCAGAGCCCCAAGTGTGTTAGAAAATAACCAGTAGCCCAGAAAACAAGTTTTAAAAGACTATTGAAAAGTGTAATAATCACTTTCTAGCAATAGAAATGCTGATTCTTCCATTTACATCCCAACATTGGAGTTTCTGTCACTTTAGAAATAGTATCACACTAATTACAAAAACAACAAAAACTGTGGAATAAAGGAAAAACAATGCCAACTGTGTCTGAATTACACAGGACACAGTGTGGCCTGGAAAAATAAGTGAGGGAGAATCCCTCTGTTGTACATAAAGAAAAAAGTGCCAAAAAGAGTTCATAGTTGATCCTTCATATTGTTTGGTCTGTCCTTGTCTATTCATTTTTAGCAGTGTCCTCCTCTTGCCCAGTCTGTTAAAGCGTGTGTGTGTATGTGTGTGTGTTTTGGAGAGTTCTGGCGGACTGGAATGTGCAGGGAACTTTGTGTTTTAAGCAAGGGTTCTCTGTCTTGGCTTTATTCTGGGGTACAGCTGTTGGAGACAACAAAAAGACATGTCAACAATGCACATTTGTGCATAAAATAAACACATTTCATCATTCATTACAGTTTCAGTGACTCATGGCTCACCCCGAGGAGGTTGCGGGGAATGTAACCCTCAGTGTCGCCCATGCGTGCCCACCACCATTCAATCTCGTCCTCGTCTTCTCTGCGGACTATGGTCATGCAGTCTCCCTCACGGAATGGCAGTTCATCAGGGTTTTCACCACTGTAGTCCCACAGACCGTAGACCACTCCCCTGTTCATGATGCCCATCTTCTCTTGCACACCTGATCAGCACAATAAGATTTCACGTGTAGTCAAGACAAAAAATATATACACAGCACACAATACAATTTAAAATGGACATAATCTATCTATCACACAAAATTTGCACAATTTGGTGGAACATGGCTCGTGGGCTGCTTTTTAGGAGGCGCTTGCAAGCCATTTTGCCATGCCTATGTGCGAAAACCTTGAATTGTGTGCAAATTTTCATGAGTTTTCGAGCATGTTTAGGCTGCCAACAATGCGATTCATTTGCAGAAAAATAATTCCTTGCATTTCAATAGGGTCCTCGCATGTTTCATGGTTGGGCCATAAAAAATAAAACGAACACTGCATGCATAACAGAAAAGCAAAAATCAAAGAAACAATAAATAATAAAATAGCTGTCACTGACCATAGAGGAACTGAGAGCACTGGGTGTAGCCGTCCTCCATCTCTTCACATTTATCAGCTGCCGTTTGCATGTCGCTGTAAGTCATAGCAAACACTGCGGCGCCAGACTCCACCAGGAACTTGCACACTTGCACATTGTTGCAGGATGCAGCACAGTGGAGAGGTGTCCTATGTTAGAGGGTGGGTGAGTAAGGAAAAGGAACAGGAGGCAAGAACAGAGGAAAGGGGAGAGGGAAATACACAAATCACTATAGACTAAGACTAGACTTTCAAAATACTGACTTTGCTGATTTAAATTTAAACATCCTATATCAACCATGTCATTAGTGAACTGGAACTCACCAGCCGTCACTGTCAGCAGCATTGACATTGACACCGAATTGAACCAGGAACTTAACAATCTCTGTATGTCCGGCACAGACAGCATTGTGTAGAGCAGTGATGCCTTCATCGTTGGGCTGACTGGGATCCTCCACCTGTGATTGAGAAATTACAAGGGGCGAAAAGGAGATAAACTCAGAGTCAGCAAATAGTTAACAGCCTTGTTTCCATTAACGTTCTTTAATGCGCATTTTCAAGTATCGCATTATAAAAGGTTAATGGAAACGGCAAAATTTGAAAACAAAAAAAACCCCAACTTGATCTTTCTTGCAAAACTCTGCATAACACCGGATATTCCCATAACGAGCGGAGACGTGGCTGGCACCTTTTCTGAGGAAACACATTTCTGAGGACCTCTCTCCATTTTTCTAAGATCAACGGCCATCAGGTTCACGTGACTGGTTTTGTTTCTGGTTTGGAACCCATACGTCTTGTTTATTACAGCCATGTGTAACGTCAACTACTGACGTAACCACGCTTGCCGTAGCCTGGTTTATTCCCTCCTTTTTCCTCTTTTTTGCGACATTTCAAAAGTACGCTTAAAATTTGCATGACAATTAGATGGAAACATGGCTAAAGACTGAGTGACTAATGTAAACTTCTATGATATAATGGTAGCTAACTAACACAGCAGAAAATATGTTATAATACATAGCAAAGTCTTACTTCATAGATGATTCTCTGGACCAGGTCATACTCTCCTTCCAGGGAGGAGTCCAGCAGCAGAGCCAGTGGGTTGAACTTCACTCGCATGCTGTGATCGATGCGTTCAGAGTTAGGCTTGCGCAAGTTGGTCCTCTTTCCCTAAAGTCACAATCATGATCATGCATCACACAAATAATCTCAAACAGCCATTACAACACAGAGAAGAGAAATGTACATCTAAGACGTGACGTCTGTCCTGCTGAATGTCCTCACTCCGCTGTGTTCAATCTGGACTAAGAGCAGAGGAGGGACTTGTTTTCCAGCTCCAAGTGCATTACTAATCCAGTTTATCAGCACAAGCTAAAAAGTAACAAATTCATTTCTCTGAAACCATGATTATGCAACCAAACGGGTCTTAAATGGACGTGACTAAAAGAGGGAACCTGGGGTGGGGGACATGGGTCAGAACATTGATTCCTCTTTGGTTTGCGCTTTTTGAGTAAAACCTGGCCCCTCACCATAAAACCCACTTTAGAGGGTTCACTAAGAGCTTAACAACGAGAACATGTAAACTGGTGTTTATTTACAACCCAGAATGTGTCTAAGTAAATAGGTGAAAGTGGGGAGGGTATCCGCTTAGCGTAAGCAGAAAATGGCCCATTTTCTCCAGAAACAATAGAAGTACTTGATGGGAGGGATTATCTAATTATACAACATTGGACCAGGCCACTGCTATTAACCAGCAGTCCATTAAAAAGTACACTTTGTACTGTAACTCATGACCTGCCCCTGTGGAACTAACAAACATGTGAGGGGATTTAATGTTGCATAAAAGCAAACAAGGGGAATATATACTATGGACTTAAGACAGTGGTGACCCATTATATCACTCAAAACAACAAAAAACACAAACAAGAAAACTCGGAGCCATATAATAATTGTGATTTGTCATTAGCAATTTAAGATGGTGACTCATACCGGTGGCAGAGTGACCTGGCCAGTGACCTCAGGAGCCTTCATGTTAAACGTGTCCTCTCCCAAGCTGTCCTGCTCTGCTCCACTGGGGTATGGGGGTGGTGGATAGGGGGGGAACTCTTCCAGGAAGCCCTCTGGAGGTGGAGGGGGCAGGTTGGGCATTACGTCCTCCAAGCCAGCAGGTGGTGGTGGTGGTGGGAAAAGAGTGTCATCTGGTTTGGGAGCTGGGTGGGATGGGGGAGGAGGGGGGACAATGTCTTCTCTCTCTGGGATGGCTGAAGGTGGTTTGGTCTGTTCAGCAGGGGCTGGAACGTGGACATTAGGACCTGGGATGTGACCAGGACCTTCCAGAGTCTGTCCTGTCTGTGATGGGTGGTTCTCGGCCCCACTCAGAGGGCTTGGAACGAGTGGCCCCACAGATCCCTCCGGCGACTTCTCTGCTTCACCAGCATAGGCGGGAGTAGTTGGTGTAGTCACAGTGGTCTCCATAGCTGCCAGTGTGGTCTTCTGGTAGAGGAGTTTCTGAATGTTGGGCCCTGCAGGCCCCTCTGGTTCAGTGATGGAGCTGCGTTTCTTCAGGGGCCTCGGGGCATTGTAGAGCTTCTTTCTCAGGGCTTCCAGGTCACCATCACTCTGATGCCTGTAGGGATTTGAAATGAAGGGAAGCAGCTTGGTGGGGCTGAGGGGCCGTGGGATGCGCTCCGTTTCTGGTTGAGGGCCGTCAGTTGAGCTGTGACCCACGTTGTTGGCTCCATTTACCTCAGAGTCTAGGGAAGGGGATTGACGCTCCAGGTAAGGGTTCTCTGGATGTGGGGAGCCTCCACTGGGGATCACTGGTTTACCGTACACTACAAATAAAGATGGGAAACAAGTGTTAAGACTGCAATTTCAACAGAGATAATACCACAAGCACATTAATAGCCTGATGACTGATCCTTTTTTCTCCATCACTTACTGTATAAAATTACTTTCATAGCCAGATTTCACTACTCCTTCTTAATTACAAGATGGAGCCACATTACCATGCCCTAAAACTCATGATCACAAAATAAAAATCATCATGATAAGTATTTATTGAATGCTGGATTTAAGCCTTTTTTGTTTTGACTTCTATGCTTATTTAGACTTTCACATTAAATTTCCACAATCCCAGTCAGAAGCAGCAGGTCTGGTTGCCTGTGAATGTGTTCGAAAAGGGAAGCTGTAACAGATGGCTTTGCCTCTGGCTGCTCCTCTGGTCAGTGACGTGTGAATATTTTCCTGTAGAGTTTGCCGAAGAGAACGGCAGCAGGGCAGATTAACCTGACAGGGAATACATCTTGAGTGTCACAAGATACTTTTTTTTTTTTAAACTTTGTTTATGTTTAAACATTACGGCAGCATTAGTCTTCAGATTTACTGTTCATTACACTCAAAAGGATACTTCAGCGGCTGACATGTAAACCTGAAGATTGGCATGTGTACAGATATGCATGTCTACATGCAGCTGGAGCTTCTTCTAAGACAACCCTCACAGACATAAGCTTAGACTAAGCAGTAAGCATGAAGACAAACAACAAAGAGAAAGGATGTGTTCATGATCAGACAGACTACTAATATTGAGTCTACTATCCAGGAACCCAAAGGAGAATGACCACATCTGTCACCTGAACAACACTCCTCAGGCACTTAAAAAAAAGATACAAATGGATATTCTTACCACTGATAAATCCATTGGTGCGGCTCTGAGACCTGTTGAGAGCACCCTGCACAATTGGCAGGAAGGGCTTCCCCGAGCCAGGCTGTTGTGTGTACATGGAGTAAATGGAACTGGCCGCTAAGGTCTGCGGCTTGCTCAGGTTGGGGTCTTTGGAGGAGGGCAGCTCTGGGGTGAACGGCCGTACCGTGGCTGCAGGTGGAATGTCTTGCTTAGAAGGTAGTGGGAGTGTCTGGCTCTGTGAGGGTGGGAGAGGGCTGCGACCCTGGGCAGCCAGGGGCTGCTGGCTATTGGGCTTGGTTTTGGGGAAGGTGCCTGTGTTGAGGCTTGGTTTGCCATAGGGCATGACACCAGGGCCTTTAGGTTTGGTGGGCACAGGTGGAGGCACCTTGACTGGAGCCTTGGGAGCAGACTGGAGACATGAGGAGACAGAGAGATAGCAAATTAGATGCCAGGGTGTATTACTGCTGGAAATAAACAAATCTGGCAAGTGATTTTTTTCCCTGTGAGGATGTAAGGAGTGTGTTTTTGTTCCCTCTCACCTGAGCGTCCCTGACCAGGTCATCACTGCTCTGGTTTTTGCGGAGGGAAGTGGTGGGAGCCTCTGTTGGCTCAAACATAGAAACGGGACGCACCCTCCTGTCCTTCTTCAGTTCCGTCTCATCTATTCACAGACCACATGCAGAGGCAGTAATCAGTTTCGTCTCATAAGCCACTTTGGAAACTTTTGTTTTGATTCATCAGTGGTTACCGTTTTACTGTGGTTACAGGAAGGTACTGCAGCGCAGTTTCTGTGGAAATGCTGTGTGTGTGTGTGTGTGTGTGTGTGTGTGTGTGTGTGTGCGTGCCTTACCTTGTTCTGTGTTAGAGGTGGAGTGAGAGGTCATTCGTGGCAGTGTTGAAGATGAACCATGACCGTTTGTTTTGAATTCTGGACTTGAAGAGCCAAAGTCTGACAGCTTGGATGGCTGAAGGCCTGGGGGACCCACAGGACGCAAAAAAAAAATAGAGGCAGGGATTGTTTAAATTTTAGCATGAACTGTAAGATTTTACATAGAAATAAAGATATAAGAAAGTACCAAAACTAATAGTGGAGCTTCAGGCATTATTTATCCAGATAAACACAAAGTTCACAGAGTGTGTATGAAAATGAAAAGTGGATTTTGCAGAAGTTTGCCTCCCTTGTTACTCATCTTTTTTTTGGTTGATTGAAAAAGACCCAGCCAGTGGCCGTGAATGTCCACAGACATCTACAGTCACGTGAGCCCCAAAAGCATGGGGCTCTTGCAACTAGCAAGATCAGCATCACATCAAGGACGGCAAAAACACCATAATTTCCATCACAGTGCCTGAAGACTGTAAATGGTCCTATTCAAGAGGTGTGGTACAAAAACACCAACACACACACACACACACACGCAAATATTGCGAACAAGACTTGACTGGGTTGGCCAGAATCCACGCAGAATTGTCAGTTCAACTGAAGGTTATGTGTTTGTTCCAACTGACCCATTTAGAGGGGCAGAAAAAGAACTGAGGAGAAAGCTCAAAAAACACGCTTTAACAATCAGCAGCAAAACAAGCAAACAGGACCAAAGATCCAGCTTGGATGATGAAAATCTTTTCATCTTTTTCAGTGAGATTTATTCACATGAAAAATGAACACATTAAAACGAAGCCACAAACACAAGTGTGTACCTTTTCTCTTAGCCCGTAGCTCTTTCAGAGGCTTAAGCAAGAACATGGCTTCTGAGGATGATGCATTCAAAAGACAAGAAAAACAAAGTAGCCTTAGAGCTGCAGATCTCACTTGGCTCTAGACATGCAGTTGGTTGGGCTCAGGCAGGGGCCCCCCAGTGGGGGGACACAGAGACCAGCACAACCCCCAGGAGCCTGCCTGATACTATGCACAACATCCCGGATAATCGGTGAGCAGATTCCTCTGCGTCCCCGCCCATCTCTATCTCTCTTCTTCCCATGCTGCAAATCAACTCAGCACGCACAAATAATTGCGTGCAACCTCACTGGTGTGTGTAGGAGCGCATGAGAAAGAATTACTGCATAGATGATGGCACAAAGAACATCTTTAGGTGGGATATGTTGCTCCGGCCCTTCAATGGTTTGGCCAAACTCCATTCCCCACAATTACACAGCACACATGCAACTACAGTGCGTGGGGAGAGGATGCTGGTGCAACTACAGCTTATAAACAAAGAAGAAGAAAAAAAAGAAATAACTGACTTTATTTGGTCTTTATTTTGTAGCACAAAGAAGTTATTCTGTAAATGTAACTTTTAGATCAGGCATGCTGTGTGTTCAAAATCAATGTCAGACTTTCATCCGTCTTTTTCGGATTTCAAAACAGGTTTTTACATCAGTAGTTAGTTCTCATAAAAAGTCAGAACTGACCTTCTGAAAAAAAGATCTACTGTCTCCCTGTGTAAACCAACAGTGGATTGTTTGATTAGAAGGCTCAAGATGCTGAGAATGGATATGAACCAAGCAGCAAAGATCACTGATGAATGCTGAAAGCTTCATATTTTGTTGTTTCATATCTGTTTCATATTTCTTTACAGTCTGGTTCTTACAGTGAGCATTAATTTGAAACATATGGTAATTTGTCTATAAATAACTCCCTACACACACTTAAGACTAACATAGTGTGAGCTGAAAGGAAGGATGGCACACAGAGACACACACTGCGGCAATAAAAACAAAAACAAAAAATCAAATACTGGTTCACTCACTGCAAAACATGTCAAAAGTTCATTAGAAAATGTCAGCATAATGGAAAAAAGACTGATGTAAGGGCTCAGAAATACCAGGCCACAACACACCATCCAGGAGGTAACTAGCTACCTTCTGAGCTCAGAGTGACATCGCAACCAGCAGACTCCTTTGCTCCTGCTGGAAGCAGGACAGTCTTGTCACATTTCAGTTAAAAAACAAAAATACCAAACTCCATGATGACATATACAAAGAAACACAAGGAAGTTGAGGACTCTTTGTTTCCTTATATCATTCATTTTTACTAATTAAATTAAATGTAAAATGACAGAAAGGACAAAGTGAAGTGTAGGCCTGCTGCCAAGACGCCCCCGCAGAGATCTAAGTTAGAAAGGAAAAGGTTTGAGTTAAAAGCTGGTGTGCTGTCACTGGTTGCTCACCTGTGCCAGCCTTGCTCTGCGGGTCGTAGGCTGGAAGAGTGGCAGTGCCGTCTGGGTAGGCTGGTTTTACAAGCAGGTCGTGCCTCACTGGGCCCCGGGGCATTGTGGACGACTGGATGTATGGGCCAACTGCTGCCACACGAGATGGACCTGACTGCTGCCCGGCTTGGCCATCAGAGGGCAGCTGTACAGTGAAATGGTAGGAGAGAAAAACACGAGGATGTAAGAGCTGCAAACGTCAGTGAAATTAATTTTAAATTATCTTTCATTATTGTAGACAGCAGAGAGAGACAGCACAATATTCAGACACAAACCAACCAACCACAGACCAAAACTTTATCTGATGTTTTGGTAATGATACAAAAAAAAGAAAAAAAAAAAAAACTGTTGAGATCGAGATGAGTACAGAAAGCATGCTGAAAGTATTGTTAATACTGACGTGCTAAAAGTCTATAGCAGCTCTCAAAGGCTGTAATTTTCGTCACAATGACAAAAAAACAAAGTTGTATTATGAATGAAAAATGGTGAGATAACTTCAATATTCTTAGATTATTGCTACTTGTAAACTTTGGCCTGAGGGTGGTGCCAAAGGGGCCATGATAGAAGTATTTCTTCTGGTTAGTGTGGAAGTCTTCAAAGATTTGCACGGCAGTCTTGTGAGTGGGGTGCTAACAAAACGCTCATTACAGTAAGAGGTTTGAGGTGTACTGTCATGAAGTGAAGTCTGGGACAAGTGGAATGTGAGCTCTCCATCTTGGACTGGTGATGTAAAATCCACACAGACAGTAAAACCTCTTACTTTGCTACTTTGTCATAGACAGAACATCTTACAGAAGCAAATAAATGCCTTTATGCTGTACA
The DNA here is from genome assembly GCF_014851395.1 of Micropterus salmoides. Taxonomy (NCBI): domain Eukaryota; kingdom Metazoa; phylum Chordata; class Actinopteri; order Centrarchiformes; family Centrarchidae; genus Micropterus; species Micropterus salmoides. The sequence continues at coordinate 15,896,497 of NW_024041373.1, forward strand.
AACCCAACAAACAGACAGACTTCATCCATCTTTCAAAATTTAACTCAACCCCTGGACAAAAACCTATCCTACAGCTGATGACATAATGACAAGCTGACCCTTTAACACAAGATGAACACGGCTCACTTTGCCTATCAATGAAGTGCCAAGTCACACTGAAGACGTCAGATCAGAAAGAATAGAGACACATTATGTTCAGCTCCAATACTAGTTTAGTTACCTGAAGATGAGTGTCTTTTGAAGCCCTCTCTTTACCAGGATAGCCATTCTTGAGAAAAAAAAAAAAAAGCACAAACATGCAACAGCAGTTCAAAATACCAAATAATCCCCTTTTTTCTAAGCTAATATTGGCATTTTCTGAGTGTTTCAAGAGCTATGTGACTAAGACGGTGCAGGATGACTCTAGGCTGGCAGCTCTCAGACTACCTCGCTCTAGTCAGTATGCTTATACGTGCTTGTTGGATGATGTCAGCCAGACGCTTGCTGTTCGGCTGGAGGAGAGAGCTGTTTGGATGGAGTGTGTCTTTGTGCTTGTGTGAAAAAGAGACACTCATTATGATTCCAGGCAGGGTGTGGGTAAATCACCTCCTCACTACGCCCTATTCAGGCCTTCATCTTTAAAACACACACACACACGCATGTACCTTTCTTGGTTCTGTTCCTACTTTATTATACATATGTCAATGGTACATCAAAAGAGAAGTTGGGCTTTTTTTAAAGTTAGAATAGGGTGCAAGTTGTTCCTTTATCTAAAAGGCTTCCTTCCAGCAGAGCTAAAGAAGGACATGTTAAAACCCCCATTATAACATTTATTATTCTTATGTTCTAACTTAAAGACCACTTTAGATCTTGTACACTGCATTTGCTTAGTAAACAATGCATGCTGCATACGAAAGAGGCAATTTTTGAATACAACACAGAAAAAAACTTTTCTGATGGCATTGAATACAAACAGCTTTGTGCTTTGCATTACAAAGTCATGAATCAGCATTAAAATAATAATAAAATCAATATAGGTGGTTAATTGGTTGAATGTTAATTTAGTTGAAAGTAAGAAAGTTAATGGTGAAGGCCAATGAAACACCCTAATTGTGTCCGAAAGGAAGTCGACCTGATCAAAAAAAACATACAAAAAAAAAAAAGAAATGACTGTACAGAGGAGGGTGAAAACATAAAATCATCCAATCAGAATGATTATGTTTTCTTTTTGCCCAACTTTGCATCCTAAACAAGCATTCAATCGCAAGAAGTGAGCATGTTCACTTTCTTCCTCACAGTGTTTCATAGACAAGTCTGTTGACTCTTATTTACAGTCCCATGGCAACCTGTGTTCAAAATAACTCCTGGACAGGGGAGAGAACAGCAGAGGAGTAGGGACACGCCAGGCAGCGAGCTTAAAGCCAAAACCTTAACCTTAACCTAAAACATTCATTATAGTTAGTACAAAGACTGTCATGTATTTTGTCATAAAACATGTTTTGAAACACCAATGTTTTTTAGTGAGATAGTTGTTTGCCTTTAGCAAACTGGTTATCTGCCATTTCCTGTTTCTGCCAAGAGTGCAGCCAGAAAAGATAGCATCTCCCCTGACATTCCTGCCTGTCTGTGATGCCTGCACTCATTACTCTTCTCTCATCTTCAGGAACTGTTTCTGCCAAATGGGACTGAAAACACAGCCGAGTAAAGAAGTTTGGGTGTAAACTCAGATGCAGCTCTGTGACATGATCAGAACAATGATCAATCCCCACAAGCTATCTCAGATAGTGAGATCAAAGAATGGAAAACGGCGGATAGGAGATGACTCTTTCGAGTGAGGGGGTCACTTGGTTTTCCCCACACAGAAGATAGTGAGGTTAAGCAGCCTTACGTTGGCATTGGTGACCTCTGAATACCGGGGCATCTGAGGCTTCCAGAGGTAGAGAGAGGTAGAGAGAACAGCCTTCATTATAAGGCCACTAGGGGGAGCACCGATCAAAACAATTTCCATCACTTATTTGTAGATTTAAACATAAATAGTGGCCTTAAAAAAAAAATAAAAAAAATAAAAATAGAAATTCATCTATATGAACACTTTTCACAAAATATAAAAGATGATATGTGAGGCAGTTCTGTATGAGGTTATGTGAATGTTTTTTGAATGTCTATGCTACTGTGGTGTTATAATACTTACAGGCAAGTTCTCTTTCTGCTGCAGCGCTGCCTTCTTCTTCCACAGCCGATCTCGGAGCTCACTGATCCGTTTGTCCATGGAAACCACCTCCAGGTTGCGCTTGTTCAGGCTCTCTCTCTGCTGCTGCAGCTTAGAGTTTTGATCTTGGTTGAGCTTGTTCCTCAGCTGACCACCGAGAAGGACAAGACAGAAGAGAAGTGTTCAACAATGGTGCTCATTTAAAACAAATATTGTCTCTGGAGCTCAATTTTGTTTAGGTGTTTTGAATTTAATTTAGTAGAATATTATTTTTGCACACCTGTAGCTCCTTGTAGAGGCGGTCTAGTTCAGCCACAGAGCTCTGGTTGTCTTGGAAGTTGTCCATTTTGCCATTTTTGAGCAACTCCAGCTGCCGGTTGAGCTCCTCCACCTTGGATGCAGCCATCACTAGTTCTCTCTGCTTCTGCTGGAACAGGTTATTCATCTGCTCTATCTCCTCCACTGGAGAGGGAGAGGGGTTGGAGAGAAGTGGGAGGTGGAGAGAGGGAACAACAGGTAGAGAGAAAGGTGTGTGAAGATGATGGAGGCAGGGAGGTGACAAGAATATCATGAAGACAGGAAATAGATTAAAACCAAATTGTCAGTGCTTCCAGTCATACAATATTCTGAGCGGGCATCCACTCATGAATGTGAAAGTTTGTGAGCCTACCCAGTTTGCCGTTGCTGAGGCGCTTCTGCTCCACCTGGCCCTTAAGGGCGCGGACCTTCTTGAGCCGAGTTTCCTGGTTCTCAATGTTCTCTCGAAGGCGCTGCAGCTTCTCCTGCTCAGATGCCTGCTGCTGCTGACGCTGCTCCTGCTGCTTCAAGTAGCGCAGCCTCTGCTCCTGGAGACACAAATGAGAGGAGAAAGAAAGCATTAAACAATTAAACAAACACATCCCTATTAACTTGTATTTATGAGTAATCCATGGAGGAGTATCCTTTCCTGAACAGCTACTGTCAAAGTGTCTGACAAGGCATTGAACTACATACTCTGGTAAGATGTTTAGGGGACAGCAGTGAAGGGTATCCTGTGATATTATTGACATGCCTGGTTAAATAAGGGTTAAGAAATCATTCTGTGGAGTTCAACAGTGCTGAACTTTCAAGATCAAACATCAGTCGTGGACTATGACACAGTGTGCTGTACACCTGATCGAGCTCTCATAAACAGGTTCCAAGTTGAGCACAACACAGTATCCATCAGGAAATGTTCCAGGTGATGTGTGCTGATGGTAATGCCTGTTTGCTTACTCGACCAGTGTGCAAGAGCACCGCTTGAAGATACATTCCTTGGCTTGCTGTATTATCCTCTGGCATACACATGCAACAGTTGCTTGGATCGGAATGCTAAAGTGGGTCAAGGACACAGGTTGCTGCCTGCGCGGCATATTTAAGTAGGTACACAAAGAGAAAGACACAAGTTAAGTTTTAGTTAAGTTTATACAATACACGTCTGTATCAGCAGACATTTTTAGGTGTCTCTGCAAGAACCAAAAAATGTGTAGGAGGAAAAACGGCCCAGCCAAGATTGTAATTAATGTCACGCCTGTTTTCTGTCAAATGTCTTTCATCACCAAATCCTGAGCAAAGTGAGAAAAGAGTTCTTCTAATACCAGATGAGTCCTGCCTAGAGACAATCCAAGATAGGCAGCTGTCTCTACTCACTACACCTGCAGCTATCCACAATTCATCTCACCTGTCTATCACAACCACCACATGCACTTAATATTAATTTCCATAAGTGCACTAGACTTGTTTTAGTACCTTTGTTTCGTGTACCATCTCCCCACTTTCTGCTGATAACCCCCTCTTTAATCTTGCCCCATTATTTTGTCTCTCCTCCTCTGACTTTTACTTTCATCTCCGCCACTTAACCTCTTCATCCCCTGTATCAACCCATCTCTCTACCAGTCCCCATCTCCCCTTTCATCTTGCACTTATTCTTTATGCACCTTGGAAGCAAGGAGTTCTTGTTGAGATTCTATCTGTTGCTGCTGTCTGGCAGCCATCTCTTGTAGTTCGGCCAGTGTCATGTCCATCCGGGGTGTCACCACCTGCGCAGGGATAAATAGAGGGACAAAGGACAAAAGAAAAACACATTGATCCTTGTGTTGGTATAAAAGTGTAGCCTTGAAGTCAGAAGAGCAGAAGCAGCAGACGTTTTTTTTTTTCAAAAGCCAATTGAGAGATTAGAGGTGCATCAAAATCCCTTTAAAAAAAAAAAAAAAAAAAAAAAAAAGGACAAATGTAGGCCTTTTTGTGGATTCAGGATTTGTAATACATTTATTTACCAGAAAGTGACATTCTCAATTTAATAATTATCTAAACAGTCATGCCCATGTTGTTATGTACTGATTTAAAAAAAAAATGTATTTGCATTTATACACTGCAGGGTGTTTTTGAATTATAATTTATTTGTACACCTTGGCAAATAATCAAGTCGGCTTGTTGTTAAGTATGAAGAAAGATACGAGGTCACAGAATTTAAGTTAAAACTAAAAGATTTGACCCACATAGACCAGAATGAAGTACAAATGCAAACATCTTGGTGGTGATGCATCAAAATACCCTCTATCTGCAATGAGTGCTTGAAGATATAACTATAGTTCTATTGTTATTCCCAAGAGGTGCCGTAAATAACACTTGTGAGAACAGTCCTAGGGCTTTTGTTCTTCTTCTTAAATTAAAAAATAAACATATTTGTGTATAGGTATGGATAACATTACAATGTTAAACTGTCTCTGGTAAAATATCACATGTAGGATATATCTTCTCTATTTTACTGACCAATAAACATGTTATTCTGGAAGCATCCTACTAAATGCATTTCAAATAGTCTGAAAAGAAGATGCAAGAACTCACCCCATTCTCCATTCTTCTGTCTGGAGGACCCTTCACTCCATTCCTCTTTGGTTCTGAGCCTCTTGACCCACCTGAGTAACAAACACGATAGAGCTTCATCTAAGGCGACTGCATCAGTTTACTCCAAACAAAGAAACAGCAAACTCAGGAAACTACTAGCATTTACAGACAGCTGTAAAAATGGCCTTGCCTTTTTTCCCGTTACCGTCTGTGCTAGGTGTATTGTCTTGCTTGTCAGGAGGGTGTAGATCAGTAGAAAGCTAGGCAAAGCAGACTGGCTAGTGCTGCATGATCTTAACTGTTCTGGAAAACAACTAGGATCAGTGCTCTTTGTGACTTGCAATAATCTCAGGATTTAAACTAATACATAACCGTCTGGTGGTGGGTCCCACAACTGTGTGTGTATGTGCGGATGTGTACATGATTTCACTTATATCTAACCATGCCACTTGACAGCTGGGGTGTGGGTGGCTTAAAGCCTTGGCCCATGATCCAAGCCCTTTAGCTTGCATAATGGTTTTAGATGACCCTTGAGATCCAGTATGCATGTTAAATACAGTACACGCACTGATTAAGTGCTAGTGTGAACAACACCATGCTAAGGTGAGCCTTAGTGACATTATGAAATTTGGTGCGACATCACCTAGCTAGCTCAGTTCAGCAGAGAATACATTTTGTCCTCTGATCTGGTGAGAAAGAACCTTCCTGCACAGCATCAGGAAGTGTGAACATTACAATGAACAATACTACAGGCAGCACTGAGTACAGAACAGTTTTTCCATAAATAATATGAACACCACAGAAACGGGACAAAATGTGCCTGTCCTCGGTACACGGCAACAGAAAAGGGTAATACAGAACTGTGTTGTAAAGACTGAGCAGAGCTAAGCTAACAGTGTGAGAAAACAAGAGCAGGCTAAGATAACAGGAAGGGAAAACAGCCATCTAATCCCAGGGCCAGACTCAAGCTGTGAGGGGTAAAAGGGCTTAGTTACGCAACTGGGGGCTGAGAGGATAGCGCACAACCAATATACTAGTTTTCTGTGTTCCTAAGAAAACTGAAAAGTAACAGGCTTATGACGATGTGACTGTGATTCAACCTGGCCTCCAAAAGTACTGCTAAATAAGGCTCGTTCAAGGATTTGACGCTTGCTAATATAAAACCCTTTCCTGGATACAGGCAGTCTTAAGAGTGGGGTGGCCTGGTTCATTCTCAGCCTGATGAATGCTTAACACCAGAGGGGATGTGTGTATGTTTAGAGGCTGCAGGCATCTCTGGAGTTTACTACATTGGTGTCGAATGTCTTTTCCCTGAAGACGGACCTCGTCCAAAACAATTAAACCATTTACCCTGACTCTTATGTGAGACAAGTGACCATAGAAACCTTTGTTTCTGTTTCATTATCTGCTGTATGTGTGGTTGAGGTGTGGGCTGGAGAAAGACACTTACCCGATTCCCTGCTAGGGGCTCGATTGTGTCGCAGAAAGAAGCGCACCTCTGCCCTGTGTTGTCCCCATTGTTGGAGCAGATCCAGCATCCTCTCCCTGTCACCTACGGCTCGCTCTGCAGATAGAATACATAATAACATATCAGCACTCAGGTGTGATGTAAAACATACCCATGAAGTCAATATTGAAATTCTAATTATATTAACTTTGGCACACCAATATAGGTCAAGTGTACATGCAAGGTTTGCTTCATTAAACCTGTCCAACCATATTCATTTCATCAGTGCAATCTGTATCTAGTTGCTTTTTGTGTGAAATGACTCAGGGAAAACAACTGCGATGCGTTGTCAATTACTGGGGCTGGTACGGAGCCAAAAGGGCTCCTCATCCATTAATCAGAGGTTTTCTTCCACCTGCTAAAGACCATTTCATTATTCAAATGGATTGACACATTACAGTCAAGTAGAGGTCAATGAAACTATTCAATTATAGTGGCATGATGGCCAAACAAATCATACCAACTGTAATATTTATGTTATTAATAGCTTTCCATCTAAATCTGATGCAAAATGTTATTGCTGTGTTCTCAAGGAGAGTCAGCAGCGATCTGTAGTGAACATTGGCTGCAGAATGAGAATCTTTCCAGCAGTTGGGAGCCTCTTTTCAGACTACTTGTGGAAGTACTCAAACATAATAATTGGCACTTCCTTCACTCTTATGGCAGCATCGCCATGGAAACAGCTACGAAGCCTGGCTCCTTGAGTTCTTATTCTGAATACCTCATGACTCTCAGATTGGTAAAATGGGAAAGGCAAGAAATCTAAACCCCCCGGGCCCCACCTGAGAGATGTGGGAGATGTCTGGGAGATTGTGTTTGTTACAGGGATTATGGGCTCTGCTTCATTTGCATTGCAGACCCAAAAGAGATAAGCCCTTCAAAAAGAAATCACCAAGCAGTTGACCACACAGCTAATCTCCATATATGGTCGACTTCCGAAAAGCAATTTCCGTCCAATTAAAGGAAGACAAACAATCTGCACACCAACTCCATTCCCTTGGGATGTAGCCATACTCCAAAACAGCATGTGACTAAAAATCTCATGTTCTTCATTGTGTATCGGATAAAGATGACACTGGGTGAACTGGCACCGTTACTCACCGGATCCACGCCACATCTCAGATAGGTGGCAGTCTGTCTCCCCCGCCTCCTTGCACAACTCCACCACATCCCGGCACAGCGTCTCCGGTGTAACGGGAACCTCAGTAAAATGTTGGTCATTGTTACTGAGGTATACTGTCAGGAACATCTGGGGACAGCAGGAGGGAGAAAGCCGGGCAGATTAGACAGAGAAGTTTGATAACACCACAAGATAGAGGGTCCCTGGTGGTCTCGGTAGAAGCAGAGGGGGGGGGGGGAATCTCTTTAACTGGTGTCTTATTTCCCTATGGTGCAGTGTGACATCGAGGAATAACAGTGTTTTCTGTTTTACCCCAGGCTGCATCACCGATTGATTTTAAAACTTATTTTGCCTTTGAATTCTTAACGACCATCGTGAGCCAGAGGGGCACTCGCCAACTGACTATTGACCAGATTATTATTAAAGTTGTACAAGAGTTTTTTAACCTCCTGTTGTGCTGTGGTTACACTACAAGGCGAAAACAGTTTTTATAGACTGATGTGATCTGAGTAGAACCTCTTGAACGCCATAAAATTGTCTCTTTCAGTTTTTCCTAGTTAATTGGACTGATGTTGTACATAAAAAATAATACATTTATTACAGCAATCTTAGAAGGCGGTACAAGATGTGGATTTTTTCTCTGTGTGTTTAACATTGTGCTGCTGCAGCTTTTACGTTAATCTGATGACATTCATTTCAGACTGCTGTGTTGAAAGTAATCCAGAAATATTATTAGGTCTTATTGCTGCCGGTACCTTTACGTAAAAGTGACCAGGGGGCTTGATCAGACACGAGAGAGACTTGTTAAATTGCCGTCAGAAGAACATAAAATGGAACATGTCTGAAAGGGGCAACAGATAACAGTATCTGTTTCCCAGTACGCATTCCTCTGTGTCAACAGAGGAATCAGAGGCCAGCTCCCAAAACTCCATTTCACCCTGTCCCATCTCACTGCTAACTAGTGCTGTCACCACTGTGAGAGATACACACATACACACATACACACACACACACACACTAAATACCCCTGACAAGCACTCTGGAGGGGCTGACTGAGGACTCTGGAGACGATGGATCTGTATGTCAGCGTCTGATTTACAGATGGCAGTGACTGGTTTAGGACTATCTAAAAAGAAATGGACTATCTCAACGAAGCTGCCACTGATAGAAGTGGAATGTGAAAGCCTTGAGCCAGTGTAGAAAAAAATAAATGCATTGAAACTGAGCAAACAAATTGAGATATCTAAAACTGTAAGCATTTTAAACGCTGGCATTCCAATCCCACTCCAAACTGAAACTATGCCAGCTACAGTGACGCAAACAAACATCTTAAAGAAATTCCAAAATCAATACTGTGAAGGACATTATCTTTATAATAGGCAGTGGGAAAGTAGAAAAGTAGTAGGCCTCTGTCAAACTAAAGGCAGGTCCATTTAAAGTTAACCTTCCGGGAATGAAAAATCCCCTCTAAAACACATAAATACTGACAGTAAACATGCCGTGCTGTGCAAACGTGCCTCTGTGTAATCATATAAGGATGTATGCTTAAGAAGCTTTTAGGGTTGTGCTGGAATATGCCCTCATCTGTAATCTGGTCACACGTTATGAGTGTGAGCTCTGATAAGGCCGTAATACCACCAATATTATAACACACTGTAGCTGTCCCAGAGCATGGCACAACTTGAACCTATTGAACCTTTCTGTTTTAGCTGCAAGTTCTGGCACAGTGTAATGTCTTCACTGGGACTTGAATAGAGCCACGGTAGAAAAGCAGCAGTGTAATTGTTAGAATAATTTCCACGTTAGACTGTCAGGTTTCTCTATTCGCAGCACGCTGCCGTAAATGGCTGTGCCTACGGGGGCCATGATGGGAACATCAGGTCAGCAGGGTCACAAGCACAAAGGGCTCAGGGGGGTGGGGCAGGAGAGCATATGGAGCAGCTGCAGCCGAGGTGCAGAAACAAAAGTATTTGAGTTTCTTTGTGGGGCTGACTGAGCAAAAGCACAACAGCTTGAAGATAAGTGGCTTTATCCCCCTTTTCTTCTTCATATGAAGCTTAATGAGTGAGTGGACGGGTGACAAGTTTCCTCTGAAAATCTCCATAGCAACGTACACAACAAGTTTGTTTTTTCCCGGTGATAAGGTGAAAGTGGCAGCAAGGGGCCGTCGTATGACTCAAGAGGACCTGATGCAACTGGTTTTGTTCCACAGCGATGTAAATGAAAGATCCCATCAATAGAGCAAATCAGCAATGAGTCATCCCTGTCAGTAATCTCCAGTACTGAAACCCGTAAACAGATATTGTCTCTGTGTTTGGCCCTTGCCCGTAGAAAGGACCTCACAGCTCTGTGGTGGAAGACCACACTGGAGAACATAGCCAAAACCAAGTCTGTTCCTTTCCTGTCTGCTAATCAGGATAGTTCATGTTTGTGGTATGTAGTTGAGAACTAAACTGGAATCAGTTGACATAATAAATGACACTGCCAGGTATTTAAAAGAAAACCATAACTGGTATCAATTTCATCATGAGGCTGCCACAACCCCCCCAGCTTTGTAGGACATTCAAAGACCCTGTTATTATTTGGAGAGTGAAAGAGAGACAACAGAGCGAGGGGAGTGGAAGGTGGAAGAGAGCAGGACTGAAAGACAGTGAGAAGACAGAAACACTGATGGGAGGGGAATGCTGGTAATACCTACGCTGATGGCCAATTCTCCTCAGCACCAAAGTTAATGATCCAGGGCCACAGCTACCCAGTCATAGCCTCGATCTGGATGAGTTAGCACTTTGCTGCTGACCTTCATCCACCTAATGCATGCGGTCACTGCGAGGCTATTGCACACATGTGCTACACATACATAATTAATTCAGCTAATCAGGATTTTCATACACCTTTGCATATTCATATTGCTTTGGGAACATTAGGATGAGGTACAATAGGGTTAGGTAATACATGATTTTTTTTTTTCCTATAACTATATTCATATTGAAGGATATTTTTACACTGTTTATCATGATAAACTATTTTTTTTATTAAACCTTGATTTAACCAGTAAGTATCCTGGATATTGTTTTCTGAATTTAACAGAACAGAAGGATGTCTGAAAATGAAAAGGTCCCGTTTGACCATTATTAGCAGACCAGTGTGTGTAAACTAGACGTCTTCACATGTAATTTTCATGCAAAAACAGATCCTGTGATACACAGTATATCAATATCAGAAACAGTCTTCTGAATATAGTTTACTCTATAATGCCCAGCCCTACTGTAGAGCATCAGCTAGCTTGGTTAAGAGGGAAAGAAGAATGCATTAAGTGTTCTACATAGACAGACAGGTGAGAAGAGCTCCCCCGACTCCCTGTTTTGACTTTCCCAGACAACTTGAGAGTTCATTAAATATTCATAGATACAACAGCCAGTAAAATGAAACAGCTCAATAATAACCTGAGAGGCTTATTCCAAACCAGACAAAACAGTAACCTAACAGCTTATCAGAAAGCATCACCTTAGGTAGACTTATATAACCAGGGAGCTGAGCGGTACCCATTTGGATTGCATATGACAACATCTGACTGAACTGTGCTACACTAGCCTTCTGCCTATCAGAGTGGATGACAGAAGCAACTGCTGACTTGCACTTCCTGCCTACCTGAGACAGGGCAAAGAGATCGCCCTGGGGAAGGAGAAAGGGACGAGCTGCCTCTGCTGCTGTGGTTCACTATTAAAATAATAGATTTCTAATTCCATCACAGCATCAGCTGTCTCCCAGGGTTTGGGACGGGAATGACAAATCAGAATTGCAAACTGACAATTACGGCTAGTGGAAAGAAATGCCAGCTTGAATACTGCAGCGTGCACTGTAGATATTTTAAAAGCAGAGCAGCTATAAGGCTAGGTCACTGGGGTTATATCTCAGGGATTAAGTTAATCCGCTATATAAAAATATAGCCTTTCAACAGACTACTGGCTCAGTATTACAATAGTAAGCTTAAATTCAATAGCCTGCAGCTAGGCTATATCCACTATGCCTTAAGTTTAAGAGAATATCCTTCTGTGTAACCAAGGCCTAGAAGTGTCCATTCTCATAAGCATATTCTATACTGTTCAGCACCTGGTTTGCAGTGTTTAAATCCTTAAAATGGGGTACTGTAGTGACTTTTTTTTGTAGAACAAAAAAACTACTCCATAATGAGGTTCAATGGCACATGCTGAAGAACATCTGTTCTAGACACAATAGCATAGATAGGAGCCTTAGAGATGAAAGGCTCAAACATCAATCCCTCAAACAAAAGACACTGTAATAAGAACACATCTAAGAGGAAGAGAGTAACAACTGCAGCTGGCAGCACATACTTGACCTGCCCTGTTAAAAAGAGCAGAGAGGGTGAGAAGGAGAGATGTGAAAACACAAGGAGTTATATACTATACAGCTGTTCTGGGTTACTGCATGGAGATGGGCTTCTTCATCAATAATTCTATTCTGTATTAAGTTAAATAAGCAGCAGTCCCTGTAGGGAGATGAAGGCCATTCTGCGATATACAGTATACTAGAGACATCAGCTATATAGCCGGGAGCCATTAAGATGCTGATTTGGGCACTTACCGCGTAAGCCACTGATTGCAGGCTTGAGGGGAACAGGCTTTTCAAGCCTCTCCAGTTGTTTAGACAGAGGACTCTGAGAAGACTTGAGCTTAAACATCAATGCTGTACCCACAGCCAATTACCGAAAAGGAATGCTGTGTTGGGGTGTGTGGGTGTATGTGGCACTCCCGCTGATCGCGCAGACAACGAACACATGCACAGGAGCGATAGAGTGGTTTACATAAACAGAGCAAACAGAACAAATTAGAAGAACGATTATTTTGATGTTACTTCAGATGTGCCTAGTAATATATCAATCCCTGTGTCCCACCTTGACAATCCACTCTCACCTTGTGGCCGTCAATTCTACTGCACACGTGTCTCAAGATCATTGTCCAAATGCAATTGGTCGCATATTGAGTTAAGAGTGCTCAAAACTGTCTGCCACTGCAGTTCCCCATTTCCAAGAATAGACAAATCACATGGGACTGTACTGTAATTGAATTACTCTGCAATATCAGGATAACTAGCAAATGAAAGCCCATCCCGCCACTGAGAATTCACATCAGTACAACTAAAAATGCCGAAAGCAACATCTGAGATCATTCATTATCTTAGTTTGATGTTTTTTTTAAAAATTATTATTAAATAAATAATTATAATTATATATCCTTCCTGATGTTGCACTCAAATCAGTTCTTATAATCCTACTGTAGTACTTTGTTTTGGTCCATAATGTTTCTCTCTTTTAAAAAGCTGAAATTTGCCAATGTGTTGCCAATTTTTCATACATATTATGGTCCAAACTGGAACTGCAACTAGATTGTTTTCTTTCCCAAAATTCTCAGATTTTGTTTAGATTTTGTTAACTGATTTATTGTTTAGAATAAAAAAAATTCAACAATAACAAAAAAGACAAATTAACATCAAATTGAAGGAGCCAAAAATTTTAATTGCACTTTTAATTCAACTAAAGAAAATGTATTATGAGAGATATATCTCCCTCTCCCCCCCCCCCCCTCCCCCAGTCACAATAAAAGTTTATTTTCAGAGAACATGCAAACCCAAATGCATATTCTACTGTGTTGCTATGGTCCCAGGTAGACCCGATTACAATCTCTTGCTGATAGAAGAGTGAAGATAAAGGATAGAAATTAAATAGATCTTTTTAGTAGGTAAAACTTAAATGAATGTCACAGTGTATGCTATGAACATGCTAAATCATTTTAGTGTGTGTTGGATTCACAAGTGAACAAACATTTCACAATAACAATTGGAGAAACCTGCAGCACTCTCCAAAAATAAAAAGAGCACAATATCTGATAGTGTTATTTAGTGGTGTGTAGGTGAGTAGGGCTGTACATATCAATTATTTTTCAAGTCGATTAATCTAACGATGATTTTTTTGATTAGTCGATTAATCTAACGACAAATTTTGTTTATTCTAAAGAAAGAAAAGTTGCCTGTTACTCGATTAACATACCAAAATAATGTCTAATCAATAAATCTATATTTTATTCAATCATCCTGATGAAGCACATTAGAATAATGACAATTGCAGCAAATCTTAAAATGAATCAAATTTCCACGTCACTCATTACTTAAAACTTTAAAATGTTTCTGACACGGATTAATTTCAATATTAAGTAATGCAGTACGATAATCAAATGTATTTCTGCATCAGTGAACACCTGAAAGGACTCAGCTGTTTTCTCGCTCATACGTGGCCGTTAAACAGAAAATATGAAACAGCCGATAGTTACATGACTCGCAGTGTAACGTTACGTTACCATGACAGCAGCGGAGCAGAAATTACTTTTAACATGAAGGCAATTAAGAAATACTACGTCTCCTCGTGCTGATAATGTGCCGTGCTTGAAGTAAACACGATTTGCCGTCTAGACAAAGTGCTCCGGGATACTTCCGTTACACGTTTTTGTGCTGCTTCTCTTATTCGTGGACAGCAGCTGTGCTGCAGTGAAGCAGTTTCCAGTTCAGAGAGCTCACGAAGCAGCACGTTGTTGAGGGTCTGTCTCAAATACTCCAAACTTTAGACGGTCGAAGGCGCGGTCTTGTAGCTGGAGCTTGTCCAGGATAATCCCACACCAGATGCAGCGATGCGTCGACGCACGTAATGACGAGACACTTAGCTCAAGAGACGAGACCAAACACCATATTGGGTTCACAACATCGAGACGAGACAAAATATTACCACTATTTTTAAAGAGGTCATATTATGCTTTTTGGCTTTTTTGTGCAAGTAATAGGTTTGCAAAGTGAAAAAGCCCAAAGTCCAGCCCAAAGGGAGTTCCCATCTCCCACAGAAAACACTGCTCTGATCTGCCTCTAAACAGCTTGATTGTAATCCAGCCGTTTCCCTTTTATCCCTGTGACGACACATGGATGAAAGCAAAATGCGCGTCATAATATTCGCCAAACAGCTAGTCCAACGCCTTCAAAAACACAGGTGGAAAAACACTGAGCTGCACCACACACCTCCCCTCTCCATTTCAAACACTAGCTACCCTCCAGGCAGTCAATGGACAGAAAGTTGTTACTGTGATGTAGGGACAGTGCACAGTTATAACTTTTGTGGATGAAAGATACTTTTGTTACAAAATAATAACTCACCACACTGAAACTCTTGCTCCAGTCCATGTTGTTAAGCTGGTATGGGAACATATACAGCTGAACCGAAGCAATGTTTACCGGCTTCTCATGACCCGCCCTTCTCTGCTTCTGATCGGCTAGTAGTCCTTAACTAGGAAAGATAGTTACATATTGTAACTCTAGATTCTGAGTACATGCGCAGCCCTCTAAGGCCATTACTATTGGGTCAATCAGACAGAACGCTTTTGTGGGTTTAACCCCCTACGCGCGCATGCGTGGCACTGATAAAAAACACAGACCAACCTGCCCAGACCCAACATAATAAGCTACCCGATCCCCCAAAGCATTGGTGTCACCGTGTGCACAATCACCAATGGCGCAACATGGGAAGGCAGAGAACCGACCCATGCGTAAAAGGCCAGGAACCGAAAGGGTGGCCACGCAGCTGTGCAGGTGCAGACAAGGTCCCAACAGTGACCACATCAGCTGCGCACACAGAGCAGGGCCAGCGTGAGCAGCGCCAGCTCCCCCCACCGTCTGGATGGGAGAAAGCACACCGCGCACTCACAAAAGGACATCACTCAGACAGAACGCTCAGTACTGAGTGAGTCAGCAAGAAACGTGAGACATCCCACAGGTAGAAACGGCCGAAAGAGCACGGGGAAGACCAGGAGGCTGCTGTGCAGATGTCATCCACCGACATTCCACTGTGCAACGCCACAGAGGAGGCGCCTCTCGTGAAGTGTGCCCTGATGCCGTCCGGGGAGATACAGCGGCTCTCAACCCCTGGATGGTGCACACCACCGCACAGGAGAGACCAAGACCCTCTGAGCGCCGCCCCTCAGGTGCCACAGGCGCCTTGCGCCTGAGGAAGGGCATCCCCCTCCAGGGGAGTTTCCTCGGCTGACCCGACAGCAGTCGCTGGAGACAGGGAAACCCAGGGGTGTGGAAAATAATAGATTTTTAGATGTATCTCGATGCGGACTTGGACGATTATGAATCGATTCACAAATGTCAGCAAGCGTCCCCTCCTCATTCTTCAAATGACAGCTATGTGACAGGTGGCAGTAGTTGACGGTGAAAACGAGCGTAGCAGAGGAAAACGTTTCAGTCTG
Organism: Micropterus salmoides; assembly: GCF_014851395.1. Taxonomy (NCBI): domain Eukaryota; kingdom Metazoa; phylum Chordata; class Actinopteri; order Centrarchiformes; family Centrarchidae; genus Micropterus; species Micropterus salmoides. Next base: position 15,912,483 of record NW_024041373.1, read on the forward strand.
GCTGTAAATGTACAGTGTAGGTCACCGTGTTTCCATTTATTAAAGTTTGTCTGTCCCCCCCTTACTAGAAAGGCAGTAAGCGCTAGCAAACATCTCTTCAGACTGCGGTCTGGAAGCTGAGTAGGATGCTATTTGGTTGCTGTAAAGTTGGTTTGTTGTCATTCATCCACATATTGAGTACACAAATGAAGGAAATGCTGTTTCTCAAGGTCCATGGTGCTCAATACAAGATTACAATAATCAACTTACAGGACAAGACACAAACATTACTACACTAGATGCAACACAACAAAGGAACATATATTAAGGTGAAGTGAACGTGGTTTGGCCAGAGCATTGTAAAGTGCTTAGTTCAACCCCATCTGACTATAACAGCAGCCTCAGAACTGAAAATAGCAGCAGCAGGTCTGTAATAATGTTGGAATAATGCTATGCAATTTTAGCTAAATTTATATGAAGTGACATTAAATAGCTGCATTTCATTACTACGTACTACTTTGGATTGTTAAATACTCCTCAGGTCAAGACTCTGCAGTCTACTTACATCTGAAGGACAGAGGACACTCGTTTGAGGACCACCAGGTGCACATTTTAGACAGAGAAGATGGATGGTTTGAAAGAGGTGTCAAGGAAGCCATCTACACCAGGGTTGAGAAGCCGTCATTGAACAGGGGAGGGGGTCTACGCCACTACTTATCCCCCACTTACAATGCTGTCCTTTCATCACTTCCCAGGAAACTCAACAAACGTAACCTATTGGCCTCAGGTGAAGATACCAACGATGGTCATTCAGTCTTGGCCACAGGTAGTCTTAACGACTGTCGTCACAGCAACAAGGAACACTAACGAACCAGCGGTATCGATGACCCGGGCCAACGACCCCACTGAGGTTAAATAGCTGAGTTTCCCTGCCAGTCAGTCAGAACTTAAGAAGTCCTTTGGATGAGGGACGAAACGTCTTCCAGTATCTTCAACCAAGTCCAGTTGCCCTTGATTTTAACCTTCGTTGGATAACTATGACCTGGATGACTGAGAATCTTCATAGACATTGTTAAATACCGTTTTAAAAGTACCAAATAGTCAAATAGTGAGAAGAATTATTATTCATCCTGTTCGTTTTACAAAATCGCATCTAACCCTCATAATCGTAATGAGATACCTAGAAATTCCCACCTTTGAGATGATGCATCGAGGAAACGAAACGACCACTTTCCACACTGTGAGAAGCTCCAACACGTTTATGTGGAGAGGCACGTGGGCCTACCACAGACGGCCCACCACCTGAGAGAAGCAGGTCCTGCCCCACCCCATCAGGGAGGCGTCTGTGAAGACCGAGATGTGGGACATGGCCCTGCCCAGGGGGACCCCAACTGACAGAGAGAGGGGGTCCCGCCAGTAGGCTAGATCCAAACCCACAGACAGAGGAATGGCAACCAGGCGCCACTTCTGTCTCACTGGGTCTACACGCAGGCAGATTAACCACTGCTGTAGCCTCCTCATGTGCATGAGGCCCAAGTGGATCACCAGGTGAGCCACTGACATGAGAGCCACGCGCTCCAGAGAGGAATCCAGCACCACGCCCACGTAGGTGAGCGTCTGGGAGGGAAAAGAAGCGCTCGCGGGGTTCTCATCCCCCAGTCTTTTTGCTGACCAGGAAATAGCAGGAGTAGAACCCTTGGTTTTCCTTCCCCAGAGGAACTCTGGAGATAGCCCGCTTCTCTCCACACACAGATTGGGGGGCTGGAGTGCCCTCTGGTGTGCGGTGGAAGGGCCACGAGGCAACATGGCGCTCGGAGATCGTGGGTGGGTGGGAGGAAGGCTGGGCTCAATGGAGCTTCCACCTTCCTGACAGGAGAGGGGCGCCGCAGAGTCTTCAGGTCCAAGGGGGCACCTTCCTGGTACTGCCGGATGGGAGGGAAGCACGGCCAAACCGGGTCCCGCCTAGCCAGCTGGCTAAATGCAAAAACACTGGTCATTTCATCCGGAGGAGAGAGCTCTTGGGCCGGGGGAACAGACAGCTGACTGTGGGCGGCTGCCCTCTGGATGATGGCAGGAAACTCTCTGACAAGGCCGCTGATGGAAGGCAGGAAAGTGGAGGCCGGCAGTGGGACGGAAACCTCGCCAGAGAAGGCTACCTTGCGGTCCCCCGCCTTGAGGTCAGCGATTGCCGGGGCCAGGGAAAATAGGGAGCCACTGGGAGACCCGTGTATGTCAGAGGCAGAGCCGTACGACTCGAGCTCTTCTGGCAGCAGCAGGCTGAGGGCTTCGTCCAATGAGTGTGTGGGCTCCTACACCTCCTCCTGCTGAACGGTGAAATTATCTGCCCGACACTGCCACGTATGGAAGGAGCGGTGCCTCGCCCTGGGCCGATAAGCTTGTTAGCAGACATCGTTTCTCTTTTTCTCTCTTCGTATCTTCTGCCCTTTAGAACGCTCTTAGACAGCTCAGCGCTGAAGAAGAATGGGAGCTGAAGGCTGGGTCTCACTAATATATATATATATACACACACACACACACACACACACATATATATACACTCTTTATTTTAAAAAAAAGGTGCGGACGTAGGAGAGGCCCACGCTGTGGGTGGGCGTAGACAAGTTTTATCAGTGCCTGATATTAACATTAACATGCGCGCGTAGGGAGTAAACCCAATAGCGATGGCCTTAGAGGGCAAAGCCTATACGAAATAGAACTGTGCATGTGCAACTCACTGCAAAGATCATGTAGAAGTAAGATGCATCACTCCATAGCTAAAATGAAGCCTTCAACACACATTGTGAAAAGAGTGGCTGCAGCAATGTGCAGTATCACAAAAATATGGTGTTTTTTGAAAATGAAACCATGTAAACTTCTTCTGGTACAACCCCTAAATAAAATGATGAACCTGAAAATGAGCATATGACCTCTTTAAGAAATCTTCAATGCTGAATTATATGAACATTTTGAGCATTAAACACAATGTCCTGCATTCTGGTGAATTTTTCTGCACCAATTTATGGTGGAAATGTCTTTATGTAAAAGGAAACATAAAATTCAGATGGCAGGTGACAATGCAAAATATAAAATTATAACAATATAATGCAGTAAGGTTTTCAGGCATTATGAATTGCTTTCAGATATGTTTCTTCTGATGTAATATCATCTCTGCTCTGAGACACACATGGAGGCATGATTTAGTCTCCCCTCCTCTGTGTGTCTTTGTTTGTAACCTCTTTAAAATGTGCATGTGGCACCTTTTCACCTCAATGATAAATATGTTTTTCACTGCATGAGAAAATTGATGTGTGGCTTAACAGCATGTGAAAAATGTCAACTGACTGAGTCTCACGAGACAGTTTTTAACCTGACGAGAGATATCGTCACACCCCTGATGTTAATGAGTACTAAGCAAAAACACAGCAATAAACTTTGTTCCATTTTATGCGTCTACACTTTATAAATAGAAAAGAAAGTTCTGACTATATCCCTGCCTGGGAGGAGCATGCATGAAGTAGTCAGATCAAATAAGGCAGCGTCTCAGACAGGCTCGATATAATACTTTGGGATTGACTATACACATCCACAATATGCCATATAATGCCCAGGGGAGAAATGTGACGTGTGGTGCAGGATGATAGCAGCAGAAGATAGTAGGGGTCCATATCTTTGAACATACATGAGGAGTCTCACCTTAGGGCTGCTGGGCCTTCTGCCCACACACATTTTCAATTACAGATATTGCTGTGGTAAGCGAATGAGTCAACTAGGTCTTGGTGAGGGAGTCACCTCTGAATCTGATTACAGCAAGTTTGTAAGACACTCACTGCAGCATCATCTTCTCGTGTGTGCGGCTCGGTTCTCCCTGCCACGGCTTTAAGAGTTGACACGGTTCCAGCGTAGCAGTCCTTCAAAAAGGCGAGGCAGCAGAAAACTCCCTATAGTGCCTTTATGCATTATTCCTCTTCGTCTCTTTTTCACTCTCTTTTTCTTTATGCTGCATTAGGAGGATCAGTGGGCAAGGGAGAAAAGGTCAGGGGTAAAAACAGGAGAACGCAGAGGGAATCAGAAAGTACATGGGCCTCCGTCAGCTGCAACATTTAGAAAAAAACAAAAACAAGCAGCTTTTACAACACACTGAAGCTGCAGTGAGCTGTGACTCTTCGATCAGGGCAACCTCTTCTCCATGTCTGCACTGCAGTACTTAGCCTATCACTTTATACTCTGCACTCTCCCATTCCTGGTCTACATGAGACAGTTCCTACTCTGTGCTCACCTGGGAGATAAGGGAAGTGAGAGTCAAAATGAAGCAGAAGGGAGGATGTATCTTTTTTTCCAAGCACTCTTGACGATTAATAGCTAGACTGTTGTATTGGAATTTACAGTACGAAAAACTTATCAATACTTACATCATGAGTGAAACTAAAAGGCAAGAGACAGCGACTAAAACTGTGGCTGGATGCATACTGAATGATGGGTGACTGGAGGAGGCGGAGAACAAAAGCCATTTTACAGGAACCTTTTTCGGGACTAATGAACATTAGGCACATTAGTTGGCAATAGTTTTTGTCTCTACAAAAGTCCCTGGGGCAGGGCAGTGTTTCCCATTAATTAACGAGACCGTGGCGGCCCGCCATAGTCTAATTTGCTCCACTATAGTCTCAAATTGAAAAATATTTTTACACATCTCATAATTACATTTCAGACCTCTAACGCTGTGTTTTGAGCCACTGCTCAGTGCTCTGTGAGAAGGCGATTAAGCTAGCCGCACCTAAATTTGGAGAGCACACGTATTCAAGCCTTTATGGTAAGTGAAACGGCCCAGAGCGAGCTGACAGGCAGGTTAGCGACTTTATCCTGTCAGTTTCTGTCCTTACAAAGACAAGTGTTGCAGTATGAGAGTCCTACCTGAAGAGAGGCTGTGAAGTCTTCATGTTACGCCATACAAGAACCACATACAACATTATTTATCAAACATTGCGCGAGGATACACGTGACAACGTCCGGTTTTCAGACTAAGGCGTCTATACAGTATGGAAATAAGATTAATAGGATTTTATTCAGTGTCCATTAAAAGTAAAAAAACATGTTAGGGAAATTACTTATTCTATTTTCTATTCTTTGATTTAGGGTTTTTTGGAAAAACAATAAATTAGTTGACTTTTGTTGCTGTTTCATCACCATTTATAGCTATACAATGGGTTTATGATCAAATAGTTTATTACAGCACAACACTGTTTACAAGCATCCAAAGTTCTTCATAGATAGCCTCTTAATTTTGCACCAAATTATTGCATTCAACTTTAAAATGTACAAATTTTATTTCCGGGGGGGCACGCCCCCGGTCCCGCCCCCGAGAGGGTACAAGACTCACCCACCATAGTCTCTTAAAATCCTGTGGGAAACACTGCAGGGGTATTACTCACACAGCAGCAGGTACTGGTGTGTAGCATCAATATTAGGACTACAAATACTTAAATGTCACTACATGCTTAAGAATATCCTTTCAAACATCAGTCGTACAGCAGCGAATTATAAAGAACAAATGTGCTGTTGTCTCAAAAAAAAGCCACTGCATTCTGTTGTCAACCTAATTTACTTTATCAAATATTACATTAACATCAGACCTGACTTGTGCAAACAGGATGCCACAAAGGAACATTTGATGCCTGACTTAGTTCCTGAGTTCAGGTCCTGGGGCTATTTAGTCAGAAAGGGCTACGGGTTTCCTAGAAGGCCAATTCCCAGACCACTCTGCGTACACTTCGGAACCATGGCCTCCCTGTTCCCCATGGCTAGACTAGTGTTTTCAACCTTAAGACAGCTGTCACAATGCCCCTGCTGCTTGAGAAGGGGTCTTTCTGGAGTTGTACCACTTGTGTAATTCTGCTTTTCACCTGGATTCCTCACAGACGCGAGTTACTCAACATTCCCAGGTTGGTAAGTTGATACCTGCTCAGGTGACTCTGGTGTGCTTGCTCTCAGAAACCAGGCTAACGTGATGCGGATACTGTGGAATTAGTGCACTGCACAGTCTAACAACGGCTCGCTGCTCCAAAATTATTGCCGCCACTGCTTCAGAATTTTATGAAATGTCATGGTGTCAATGCCCTCATCATTATCCCTTTTCATGAACTGACCATCCACAGCCTGGATGGGACGGGACATTAAAAAAAGGTTGATGTGCTACAGTAAACTTTCAAAATGCTGAACTTATTGTTATGCATAAATGGATATGAATATTGACTTGTTAGAACTTTGCATTAACAAATTAGAGACTAACCACCCACGTACAACAAAACCCTTTCCTCAGCTGTTGAAAAAAAAAACCCAGAGGAAACATTGAACAGTATATATTTACTACTGATATTTACAAGATCATCAGTTGTCTGAGCAAATATTCTTTCTTCTGCCCTGTTATAGTACTCAGCACTCTGGAGACAGTACACAGATAATAAGAACTTGCCATGTTGAGAGCAAAGTTTCATTACAAGCTTACTGTATTTTTTTTTTTACACCACTGTTGTCCACTAATATATTCGCCCCTATAACTCTTCTTCAGATAAAAGACAAAACATTACCCTAAAAAGGTCCTTGGCTATCACTGCTTATGTAACCACCACATACTCTCCCACAGAGTAAACACAAAGGCTGTGGTGGCCGGAGCGAAAGCCTACTCACGTTTCTGTTGACACACACAGCAAAATCAGGCTTCACAGAGCATCACCTCATTTTCCCACCATCATAACACAATGTCTAGCACTAGTGAGATTTGTTGCGGTGTAACTGAGACATGGTACAAATGTGTATATTCAAAGAACACAAAACTAAATAATGCAGGCCATGGCAAAAAAATAAAATCATGCATAAAACTTGTTCTACAGTTTGGTTTCTATTATGTTGTTTTATTTATTTATATATATATATATCTTATCTTGACGGAAAGTACACAAAAATGAAATACAGGCTAATAAACCAGCAGAGAATTCAACCCTTAATGTGGCACTGATAAGTGTCTGCATGTTTAAGTAGAGATAACTGTAAATCAGGGGTTATTAGCTGTACTGCGCAATGTTTAAATAAAGAGTGAGCATCCCTTATCAGGCTGCTGCCACAGTACAGGCACACACAATGTGGTCTCCACAACAAGCTGTTAAATAGTCCCTATAGCTCATTGTGTTCAGAAAACAGTGACCCCGTATTTACCATCCCAGCCTGCAATTACGACATTATATTCCCACTACCCCCCAAGCCCCTGGCTTGTACAAGCAGGGCCAAGCAGGGGCATCAGCTATGGGTGTAATTTCTAAGACAATACCTCACATCAGACATGGCTATAAAGAGCCCATTTTGTGTTTATCAGGCGAACACCAGAAGCTGTATCTCATTCAAACACACCAAAACACTCACACACAAACAAATATATTCTCAGGTGACAGAAGTTGGGCAATTACCAAGGTCTCATGTGGCCTATAAAGAAATAGATCTTGCATGAGAAGATGTAAGGCCGACGATTTATAGTGGCATCCGCAAGAACAGAGGTTGGTGATAACAAATGACAGTAGCAGAGTGAGGTCAGACAGGAGTCATCCAAAAACGACTCTCGTCTCCACAGCTAAGATGATAAATTCACTGATCAAGCTGTTTTACAGGAAGCACAGGTCTGAGCAGAGAATGTTAATATTAGCAGAATGTGAGCATAGCTCCTCAGAGGATTGCACTTGATTTTTTTTATTTTTCAAGCATTAACATCGTTGTAAATACTGTGTGACTTTGTGATACAGCATGCAACTTGACATATTTGTTCACTAAACACAAAAGGTCCAGAATTAACTAGAGAAGCTGAGGCAAAAGCACGGAATATTTCAGTATTAACGCTCTGGCCACAACTGTCCTTTGGTCTATAAAGGAAACATCCTGAAATGGTACTAGTTTTGAAACAATCAATTTATGAAGCGATTAGCTGATCAACAGATTAATCATTTAAGTCAATTACCAAGCCAAAATGTATAACATGGTATTTATGTTGGTCTGACAAAACAAGAAATACAAACACGTGACAAACGCGCACTTTTAACTTTAAAAAAATAAATAATAATAATGAATCAACACAAAATAATCATCAGATTAATCATGAAAATATTTGTTAGGTGCAGCCATGGCTTTCTCATGTAAATAAACTCTAGATGTAAGAATTCTAGGTGGGTTAAAAGATAATAGTTACCAATCCAGCCATAACTTAATCTGACCTTTGTTCCTTTACCAGAAAACACAGAAGTAAAACAGCATTATTTAAAAAAAACGTGCCTCTATTTTTATTTGTTGGGAAGGTTATTTTGGGGTGGCGCGGTGCTGCAGTGGTTAGCACTGTGGCCTGACAGCAAGAAGGTCGTGGGTTCAAACCCCGGTTGCCACGGCCTTTCTGTGTGGAGTTTGCATGTTCTCCCCGTGCCCGCGTGGGTTCATTCCGGGTGCTCCGGCTTCCTCCCACCATCCAAAGACATGCTGACTAGGTTAATTGGTGTCTCCAAAAAATTGTCCTTAGGTGTGGATGTGAGTGGTTATTTGTCTATGTGTGGCCCTGCGATGGACTGGCGACCTGTCCAGTGTGTACCCCGCCTTGCGCCCAATTTCAGCTGGGATAGGCTCCAGCCCCTTGTGACCCTGTACGCAGGATAAGCGGTTGACGATGGAAGGATAGATGGAAGGAAGGTCATTTCTTTACAGTGAGCACGTGTAGGCAGACCACTGTTGGCTGCCCTCTCTACACACATCACAGGAGTTGCTGAGACACAGAGCCTTGCACTGCAGCAAAAGCAATGGACCTCTGATGATGGTGGTGGTGGTGGTGATGATGGCATGGCAGGGCTCCAGGCGCCCTCTGCTTATTGTGTGTTCTGAGCAGGATGGATGTGTATATACACTCACAATAACAGTTCAGTTAATGACAACTTTGTCAGATAAACGTCAACTGTCCCCAAACAAGATTTATAGATATAACTATGGCATTTTAACGCAAGGTCCGTTTACATGGATGACAACCGTGTATATGCAGAATAATATCCCAGGAAGCAAATAAATGACGTAACTTGTAACCAAATGCACCGATCACACACTCACAGCTATTGAACAGCACAACAGAAGTCCTTGCTCCCACAAAGTAACGTTAGCAACCGCATTAACTTGCCACGCCAATTTAAATGTCCAGTTAATTTAACATTGCCGGGTTGGCGCGGTGATATCATGCTTAAAAACATAAATATCAAGATATAGGACTACGTTTGAAACTTGTAGCCAAGTAAATAAAACATAAACTCACCGGCATCATTTTAGCTTCGTACCGCATTTAGCTAACACACACAGCATGAATCCCCACTGGCAGTTTCGACGAAAGCTGTGGGACTGGCGACCACTTTAATCCCAGAGCCTAAACCTGGGCGATGGGCAAGGCTACTTTCTCCTGCTTGGGGGTCCCGTTCTGCATTAAAAACACAGCACATCGTTATTTCATTAGCTCAACCAAACATTTCCAGAAATAAAACACACTAATGTTAATTGGTAGCCCGTGTCGCGGACCTGTTGCATCAAATAACAAGGCCTTCACGACAAAAGTTTCCGTTGTAGTTGTGTGAGCACCGCTTACAACTTTGAAAATGCTCGTTTCACTGCCACAAACCGTCACTTTTTGTGAGAAAGATATAGATTAAACTAATTATAACATTTACTCAGGGATTATTTGATATTTTCTAGGTTTTTCTTACCGGAGAACGCGTAGGTAACCAGCCGAAACCCCGTGACTGACTGCGTTGCTCGACTGCTCGCAGCCTATCCCAGAATGACGCATCGGGAGGAAACTCACTCCGCTTAGGAATTCAAGCTCCGCCCGCCTGGAACACAAAACACACCCACCGGCTAGACTTGTCCCGGTGAAACATGTAACTGTAATCGTTGTAAAATAAAACCTAATTTTCACAAAAGTCTACTCCAGATCGACATCATTTAGTTGGACAACTGGATCATTAGCAGCAAATTTTTACCTATACCTAATTTAAAGTAGAGATCAATCAACCTGAGTTGGATGGGAGAAAAGTAAGAGGTCTCACTCTGCTCGTATCTGACAAGTTGAAAGCTGAAGTTGAGGTGGTGGAGTTCTGGCAAGCAGATAAGAAAAGACTTTATTGATCCCCCACAGGGGATCACATAGGTGTCATTTACACTGGGGACGCTGGGGACATGTCCCCACCTCTTTTTGAAATGGCTGCTTTTGTCCCCATCACTTTTTAAAGCATTTGTTAAAAATGTTCTGAGCATGCAACAAGAAATGTTAACTAACAACTGAAAATGCTTTGAGAAAGGTTTATATACACAATAAGAAAACAAGCAATGCAATTTAAATATAGAAGAAACAAATGTGCATTGTCCAAAAAAGTTATTTAATCTAAAAACAAGATACAGATTACTGAATTATATTTCATTATGTTTTTATAATTAAATAACTTTTGAATGGGGTTTTGTAGATTTTGTATGTAGTATCCAAATCTACAGTAGCAATTTCTAATCCCTTTGTATCTGAAATGTTAAAGGCTAAGTACACATTTTGTTCATTTTGTGCATGCAGGCTCTCTGCAGTGGTTCTTATTTATTTCCTATTTCCTTGACGCCATGTCTTCAGAAATCTTACATTTAGATTTCATTATTTCAGTTTAGTGCTTGCATGTTACATATTCCTAAATTCATTTGTGTATAATCAAATTCCCACATACAAACCTGGGTCCCAGAGGGTTGGAGGGACAGGTTAATAGAGGCACACCAATTCATTTTGTAATCTGGCTATGACTAATAAAGATTTAAGATATTTTGACTAGTCATGGGCTAATTTCAATTAAAGATATCTGATAGTTCTTATCTTGTGGATAACTTAAACTGATATAGTTGTAAAATGAGATAGGCCTATGCAAAATCTGAGTCATTAAAAGTTTCGTTTAGGATATTTACTTTGCCAAAAAACCTAGCTGGATTCTCCTAAATGTTTACAACACATCTCTTGGTGACTGAATACATCTGACCATCCACTTGCTTGCAACAGCTTGCTAGTGAGATAATAAAAACATCCTTCTATGGAACCGTAAAACATTCAGTGTAAAATAAATAAATGAGAAGATATTAAATAAATACTCACAACAATAAATAAAGTTATAGATATATAAACCAAAAATTGTTAAATGCTTTGATGAGCTGAAAGGTAAGAGGGTGCTAGTCTAGTGACTCCACTGTCATGAAAAGTGACATTATGAAATTTGAAGAAATACCATTATGGTAGCCTATAAAAACTTTTGCAAAAGCCATTTTGAAATTAAACGATCTATAATTCAATTGAATTTCAACAAAAAAAAGATTAAATAAAAACACTGTATAATTGTTTAATTTAAATCATTTATCATGTATCTGATCATATCAGCATGTCAGTTGAAATAAGACTGACACTTTCGGGCTCCACAGGTTCTCAGACGTCACGCATTTTTCCCCCCTAACTCACAAAAGAATTTCTCTTTCTGCACGTAGGCGATTGTTTTAAAAAAAGGCGCTTCGACTACAACTCCCAGAATTCCTATTTTACGGCGAGCCGAAGGTTCAAACACACAGGCAGCACGTTTTGTGCACGTTGGTACCTCCCTGAGCGTACGCAGCTCACTGTAGTGCAGGTGTTTTGCATAAGGGAGCTCCTCGCTTTTGCCTTAACAGTGTGCCAGACGCTACCTGAAGTCATGGCTGACCAGGTGGCTGCCATGTGTGATCAGCTCATCAAAGCTGTGAATGTGATGATGGATGCAGAAACAAGCCAAATTTACCGACTGGAGGCCCTAAAGGTAGCATCGTTATGGTTGCTAGCTAGCTGCTAGCTAGCAGAGCTTGTCATTTATTTGAGGTGTTGTGAAAGTACAATCAAGTTTCTGCGTAGCTGATTAAAAAGTCAGATTACCTCGGTAGGACCACTAGTAGTAACAGCATTGATCACACAGTTCGATTCCGTTAGTTAACGTTAGCTAAGTTTGCAATGATGATGGCAAGATGCCTTGCGAGCTAGCCCCGGTAACGTTATGCCACGATTACCACCTCTGTCTCCCCACGTTCATTCATTCATAGAAACGGTAACATCTGGTTTAGTACTGAACGTACTGCGGAGGGTTATGAAATGCAGAGCTCGAGTTAACAAGGTCAACTAACGTTATGTTGCTAATGGCAGCGTTGCAGCTTTTAGTGGCTAGTTGGTAGGTTAGCTGTGTATGCTATTTACGTATTTATTGAAATGTCGCTGAGGCAGCTGTTCCTGTAGCCTCTTGGCACATTACATGTACACAGTAATATTAAGATGAATTAAGTATGATTTTCAAACCTTTTAAAATAGCATTTATCTAGTTGCCTGTAATATAACAAGCTTTATTTTCATACCAGTTTTGTGAAGAGTTTAAAGAGACAAGCTCCTTCTGTGTCCCATGTGGCCTGCAATTAGCCGACAAAGCCCAGCCAGCTGTAGTGAGACACTTTGGGTTGCAAATGCTGGAGCATATCATCAAGTGAGTGTACTTTAACTATAATCAATCAAGTATAACAAACGACTACATGGTAAAAGCTGCAGATCTGAAAGAAGGTTTGTTATTCTTGCAGGTTCCGATGGAACAACATGCAACAACAAGAGAAAGTCCAGTTGAAGGAGTGTGCCATGCAGCTGTTATCAAATGTAAGGGTGATTGTAAAAGGCTGTTAACAACAACATAATGATCTGTCTCATGGTTCAATTGAAGCTTAAACACTGTCTTACTGTCACAGTTGTATAGACACTTATCTGGCACCTGCTTTGGGTCTTATCAGGGTACTCATTCAATCCTGGAGGAGGAGAGCCACATCAAAGATGTTCTGTCACGAATCATAGTGGAAATGATCAAGAGAGAATGGCCTCAACATTGGCCAGATATGCTGAAAGAGATGGAGGCTCTCACTAGCCAAGGGGTGAGTAACTTACATAGTGGCAGAAATGGCTTGTTACTGCCTACAGCTGTTTCCTTTGTGAGCTGGGAAGCTATTTGAATATGATTATGTAATAGCTCAGATGCAAATTTGTCCTGTTGAAGATTAGTCATTTGTGTTTCCCAAATATACTTGTGGGTGCTGCCCAGGTATATTAATAGCTGCCCAGGTACTGTATATTTGGTGACTGATTTCAGCATTTTGCAGAGAAACACAGAGAGAGATGTTATATAGTATTATGTTACAAGACGCGGACATAGTGGATATTTTACAAGCACAGACCAGGTAAAGCATCAGTGAACATACCGCAGATGACATTTGGTACCATGCTACCTCACTGACAAGCCTCCTCCACATGCGGCGCACCTGCTGCTGTGAACACCAAATCGGGAGACTATAAAATCCAAAAGACTGGTTCTGTGTCTTTTCGAAAACTTTATAAAACATACTGCTGATGGGGAGAGAGAGACAGAAAGAGGCGGAGAAAGCCGGTGTGTTGCAGAACAAAGGTGTAGGTGTGTGAATGTGAGTGTGGGGAAAAGAGAACTGAATGGAAAAGCAAGGTAAATGGATTCAAGTAGTAAGTAAACACTGGTCATATTCTTTTTAATTGGGGTCAACTGGTAGAAATTGTCCTCTTTCGGAAACTATGAACCTAAACAACATCTTTTCCACTTGATTATTTCATCACTGCGAATTATATTGTTGGTCTTTTCGAGCAACTTTTACGAAAGATGCAACCCTTTTAATCCTGTTGTTATGGACTAGCAAAGTCAAACGTAAGGGAAATAAAGTCTACTAATTCTACATAGGAGGCACAGACTGAGCTGGTGATGCTGATCCTGTTGAGGCTGGCCGAGGATGTGATTACCTTCCAGACGTTGCCCACCCAGCGGCGCAGAGATATCCAGCAGACGCTCACCCAAAATATGGAAAGCATCTTCAGCTTCATGATGGCCATTCTGCAAGTTAACGTCGAAGACTACCGTAAACTGGTCAGTTATTTTGTACAAATAAGTAGCATTATGATTAATTTCACAGTACTATCATGGATCTATGTCATCTTTGACATATTATTTAGTAAGTAATAATTGAACAGTGAAATGTCTAATATTTGTCCGATTTGTGTTTTTGGTAATCCAGAAAGGGTCACCCGGACATGAACTACAGGTGAGAAAACATCTCCGCATCTCTGCTCTTAAGTGAACCTCTTATGAACTTGATTACTTCATTGACACTCCCATCCCTCACTTTTCCCCATTTCGCCCATTTTTCCAAGCACAGGCCAGAGCTCACTGTCGAGTTGCTGTGGCCACGCTGAATACACTTGCAGGCTACATAGACTGGGTGTCTCTGGTGCACATAACCTCCGGAAACTGTCATCTATTGGAGATGTTGTGTTTGCTGCTGGGTGAACCAGAGCTGCAGCTGGAGGCAGCCGAGTGTCTGCTCATTGCTATAAGCCGGAAGGTGAGTCACAGGGAAAACAGATGTTGAAAGACCATGTTTAAACCGTAATACCTGCCCGATAGCTGTAAATAGATTATTTTTTCAGTCCTATTTTTTTGCAAGATAATTACAAATGTGTGATATCTTCTAACCAGATATTAATACATTATCAGTACATTATTGGGAAGTCATGGAAAGAAGAAGTGCTCACTGACACAGATTTTGACAGATTTGTGAACAATATTTGAGAGAAATAGGCCTTTTTTGTGCATAGAGAAAGTCAAAGATCTTTTGAGTTCAGCTCATGATGAATGGGGGCAAAAATAAAGTGTTGCGTTTATAATTTTGTTCAGTGTTTTCGACATACATGCACTGACTTTTGAATGCATTGTGTAATTGTACCCACATTTCGATGACGTGTGCAACAACAGCTCTGAGAGATCTTGCATAATTGGAAAATCATATAGATAGTCCTATGTCTACATCATACTTTAAATGGTTATAAGTTGTGAGTCTGACTCTTGTGAGTGTGGCTATAATCTCTGTACTATTCTTTATATTCCCAGACCGGATTTTGATATTGTCAAAAAAATCAGATAATCGTCACATCTCTCTATGACTGTGTGCTGTTCCAAATGCAGATTTCTAAAGATTAAGGGTGCTTTCACACCTGTAGTTCAGTTCATTTAGTCCAGACCAAGTGAAAAAAATGATATGCATTTTAGTTCTGGTCCGGTTCATGTTCACAGTGGAGTTTTACAAACGAACCAGAGAAGCAACCATGACGTTACACAGACGTACAGGTAACTTGTTGATTGGACAGTTTTGGCGATTGTCATCCTGCATCATCAGAACCCACGTGTGGAAATCAAACTCGGGTGACTGACGGAAGTTTGTGCAGCACGTTTAACACTTCTGATCTGTATCGCAAAGAGCTCACGAAGTAATAATTTACCGCATAGCCTATTATGAATAATAACATAAAAACTGGACATGTACAGTAATAATTTGGGGATTATTCGCCTATAGTATACTGTGGTATCACTGTCACACATTTTCACAGGGTAAACGGAATACTACTTTCCTTCTTTTTTTAAACAGATTTTAACCTATTAATCAGGAAAAATACCCGCGCTGACAAGTAGGCTATACCTTATTAAATGATTTTCATAAACATAGCGGCTTATACAGATGAACTATAAGATCACTGAACACATGTCGCTGTCAGCAGATGGATTTATTAGTGGTTTAGCTTTGGAAATAATGCTCAGATCACATCTCTGCTATCATGAAATCCTGTTTGGTTCATTTGCTTTCACACCACAAGCGAACCGCACCAGAGTTCGTTTCAAAGCATACCGAGACCACCTCTTCAAGGAGGAGAAGGTACGCTTGGTTTGGTCCACTTTTGGTGCGCACCCGAAGGCGATTGCTGCATTCACACCGCACCAAGGGGGAAAACGAACTCTAGTGCGATTCAACCGAACTAAACGAGGCAGGTGTGAAAGCACCCTTAAATAATACAATACTTGAAGGACCACAGATCAGATTAGTCCTGCTACAACATGCTCAGTTACAACCTAGAATGTTTTTGTTTTTTTTGTTGGTGGATATTTACATTAAATGAACAATGATAAACCATGTTATCAATTGTGTCATTTTGCCACAGGGCAAGCTGGAGGATAGGAAGCCATTCATGCTGCTGTTCGATGATGTAGCCATCCATTACATCCTTTCTGCGGCCCAGTGAGTAAAACTGCATCTCTTCATCATCCCTCTTTACAGGATTCAATCTACCATTTGGCTGTTATTGAATGGTTTGTGTCTGTCTCGTTACAGGTCGGCAGATGGATTGGCAATTTGTAAGAAATCAGCTGAATCACAGTAAGTAATGTGACACAACTGCATACTGTAAAGCACGTCATTAAAACACATACAAAAAAACAAACATACAAAATTAACAAAAGAAAAACAGACACAGTCATATACATACAAGAGAAGAACCTGACTGAACCTAGCGCTAATTTAATAATTATACTGTTTGCTGAGTCTGATAACCTACACTTACATCTGTACATGAAATTGCACAGCAGCGCAGGTGGGCACGCCAGCACTGACAAACATTTGGCGTGCTCCATCGTGGCACGTTAAGCAGCAGCCTCATACCATCATTATATTTGTATAATTGTTTTTCTCCATACTCCTCTTGCTGTAGCATCGCCTCAAATGTGGAGTATACATAGGGGTACTTTATACTGTAAAAAGAGTAGTCTTCACAGATACTGAGCACATACTAAATTTGCGAATCAACATATTATGTTTTGCATACATCATGACACTGTCTGTAAATGTCCCTATCATCAGAGCGGTCATCAGTTATTCTATAATATTCCAAATATTTAGCCTCATCATATACTTTAAGGACAGTACCAGACATGGAGAAGTCAGGAAATGACCGTTCCCTGTCCTCCCTACTCCTAACAATCACAATATTACTCTTCTTTGCATTATATTTAATGTCAAGATATGAGCCATATTGAGAGCAAACCCTCAGTAATTGTTGAAGGCCAGTACTATATGGACAAAGAATCATCATCTGTATAAAACAAGTGGTTGATGATGGTGTTACCAACCATACAACCTGTTCCACTTCTTCTTTAAAGGCATCAAACACACAAATTGTGTAATTAGCCTGTCATACAAATCTAAAAACTCCTTCAAAGCAAAAACAAACATATCTGTGCTTAGGTTTAAAACCAAACTGGTTGTCAAAGGCCAGGACAAACTGATCCAACTTAAACAGTAAGGTCCTCTCCCAAGACCTTTATATATAAAATACTTGGCAGAGCTATAGGCCTATTATTATTATTATTATTATTATTATTATTATTTTATTATTATTATTTTTTTTTTTTAAGAGCAGTGGAGGTGGTGGAGCGGCGTTACATCTTTCTGAAGAGGCTGTGTCAGGTCCTGTGTGCACTGGGAGGCCAGCTCTGCTCATTAGTGGTGAGTTTATCCTAATTTGGCCACAAACTTGGTCCAAACACGCGTCATGTAAAATCACAGAAGCATATTTTAGCTGTTTAGACTTTCTGGTTATGAGTGATCAGTGGGGAACATCATGTTCTCTCCACAGGGTTCAGATGTAGAAGTGGAAGTACCTGCAAATCTCAGCAAGTACATGGAGGCCTTTTTAGCCTTCACTACACATTCCAGTCAGGTGAGATGAGAATTCTTTGGTGGACTTGAATCTTTCACCTCTAAATTCCCTTTCTTAAAGGCTGCATTTGAATCAGTAGAATATGAATCCTTCACCTGTGTTTGAGCTCTCTTGTGAGTATTATACATTTTATTTTTGTCCTGCAGTTTTTAAAGTCATCCACTCTGATGTCTTGGGGAGCTTTGTTCAGACATGAGACTCTGTCGAAGGACGCGGTTGTTGTGGAGATGGCCATCAAATTCCTCAGAGCGTCTATGACCAACCTAGTCAAGGTGAGGCAGTGATGTCAGTTCAACCATTCTTAGGGTAAATAGAAGCCAATAAAGGTGTTAATAAAGGTTTGTGTCTTTCCCTGCAGACTGGATTTCCATCTAGAGGCGATAACCCAAGTTGCGAGTACTCCCGCGTGGACTTTGACAGTGACGAGGATTTTAATTCGTTCTTTAATTGTAAGCGTCATGGATCCAGCTTTACTTCACCTAAGATCAGTTCTCTTTTATTTTATCCCTTGATGTTTTTCATGGTGTATTTTCATGCTTAACAGCTTTTCGAGCGCAGCAGGGAGAGGTGGTGAGGAATGCATGTCGCATTGTTCCTCTGGAGGCTTTCCAGATAGCAGCAGAATGGTTACAGTATCAAATCGTCAGCCCTATTGATACTGGTGATACCACATGTAAGTGTTTGTTCATTCTTGACACATTTACACAGCATCGGAGAGGGGGAGATAGATAACTGCTTTTCTAGGTGTGTTTTGGTTCTTTGCTATGGATGGTTTTTCTGTACATTTGTGGAGAATTTGGTTCATTTAACATGTAAAATATGCAGCAATATGAAACTAATTAGAAAGATTTTTAGATTTTTGTAAAGTTCGAATACGTGAAAAAAATCCATCAGTGGTTATCAGTTTGTATATGCAGCAAATTAACTTGACTTCTCTCTTTTGCACCTAACTAGCTAAGACTGCTGAGGGCCTATGCTCCCTCCTGTCTCCATCAGTGGTCCAGTGGGACGCAATGACCGTCTTCATGGAGTGTATGGTCGCACAGATCTTCAAAAATCTGGAGGAGGAGGTAACAGGAACAACTTCATGTAACTGAACAAAACCGTGTGAGGGAAAATATAATGTTGATTATAATGATGTGAAGGTTTGCCCCCTCCTTCTGCCTCTTACTGTGTAGAAGTTGCCCATAGATCAGAGCATGGAACTGCTGCAGGCTGTGCTGAACTACGATACCAAAGACCCGCTCATCTTGTCCTGTGTGCTCACCAACGTCTCTGCCCTCTTCCCATTTGCCATACGAAGGCAGCACTTCTTGCCACAGGTCCTCTACAAGGTCAGCTTATTGGTTGCTACATGTTACTTATGTGTATCTACCAAACATATGATTATTGTGTATATGTCTACATATGAAAATACAGGTTATATAAATTAAGGTTGGATGTGGTCATTTGTGTAGTTGTGGAAGATATTAAGTTTGAATTATGGTCAAATCTTAAGAAAACAGTGTCTGAGAAATGATTGGCAACAACTTTACCTCTGCCTAAATTTTGGTTTGGCAGGTTGTGTTTTACAAATGTCAGTTTTCCAAAAACGTTTCCCACATCACATAATTTTGCGTGTTTTCTGTTGCTGCGCCTGCAGTTTCAGCAACAGATTTTTAAATAGGCTTTGATTCTGTTACAAAACTAGAGTGTATTTGTAATTAACGCTGACCTAACAGTATTCTTTTATCCCCACAGCTGTTTAATGCCATCACATTTGATCTTGGTCAGGAAAACAAGGTGAGTTGCCTTCACAGAACTGAACATCAGCACTTTCCCTCATCCTTCATGTCCAAGACAAAAAACCAACCGTTCTCTAACTTGTATCTTCAGGCACCTCGGACCCGGGCTGTAAAGAGCGTGAGGAGGCACGCCTGTTCTTCCATCATCAAAATTTGCCGGGATTACCCACAGTTCATCCTGGTAAATGTCCTTGTATCCAAGTAAAATAGCATTATACTTGCTTTCATTTGATGAATTTTATGTGCTGATGAAGGCATGAGTAAATGTATGTGACTGTTGCATGATTTATTTTCCTCCCCAGCCTTGTTTCGACATGTTTTACAATCACGTGAAGAAGCTGTTCTCGGGCGACCCCACGCTGACTCACATGGAGAAATGTTCGCTGATGGAAGCTCTGGTGCTCATCAGTAACCAGTTCAAAGACTTTGCAAAGCAGAAGGCTTTTCTAGATGAACTGATGGCTTCAGTGGTTGCAGAATGGACCTCAGAGGAGATGAGGCAGTGAGTTTCAATTCTTTCTATTTCCATCAAATTGTACGTGACAGTGTTTTAATGACATGACAGATGTTTGACTGGTCTCTCTTCTTTCTTTTGTGTTTCAGTGTGCTGTCCAACCCTGTAGTGTTCCTCTCCTTTGTTGGTGCTGATCAGGTGGTCACTGAGCAAAGTAAAGATGCAGACACAGCAGGTCTTAATAGGGGAAGGGTAAGTATAAAAGTGTAAACTGAGTTAGCATGTAAACTCTAATAACGATAGTAGTCTGTCCTGAGGATTTCTGTCACTGGGTTTTTAGCAAGGTTGTAGACAATTTGACCTCAGTGTAGACTTGCTTACTTTACTTACTGTTAATTTAGGTTTAATGCTTGATTTTGTATTGAGTTTATTAGTAGAAATTACAGCAGAGACTGATGGTCATGTCAATGGACAAATTAGAATTTTGACCTGATGATTACATGAGATGTGAAATAAATGTACAAAATTTCATGGCAATCCATTAATAGTTGTTGAGGTATGGTGGTGGACTGGCCAACAAAGCGACATTGTTGTCTCTAGAATCATGCTGCTAGCGTGGCTACATTTCTTGTAGCCAGCTGTAACAGTGTAACATGAATTTAACTGGTTTATCCCTTCTGTTTTGGCCTTCTTATAGTTGAGTTTTTGTTTGTATGCCATGCTCGGGGTGGTGAAGCGGGCACGCTGGCCTGCAGACCTGGAGGAAGCCAAGGCTGGTAGCTTTGTGGTCGGGTACACCCCCGCTGGAGCTCCCATCTACAGAAACCCCTGCACCGCCCAGTTTCTGGTCTTGCTGCCCAACTTGCTGTCCCTAATCAGGTATTATTCTTTATGTTGACGCTGTACCATCCTTTTATTCTTTTTGCACCAAAAACTTGTGTTCAGTCATGTTTCCTACGTGGGGAAACTAATTTTGGCTAACAAAAAAAACTGATGATCATAATATCCCCATATCGGGTCATTTACACATGACATGGGCATGGCAGGACATGCCCATGTCTTAATAATAATTCCTGCCACCATGCTGACCTGTGACCTGTCTCTTTTCTTCACTCCTCACCACAGGACTCAAAACAGTCTGTTCACGCCAGAGAACATGGCTCGTCTGAGTGAGACCTTCTCCAGGGCCCACGAGGTGATGGATGCAGAGAAGAATGTGGTTCTTGGTAAGAGCAGCTTTTCCGCACTTGCTGTTTGCCCAATCGTGAGCCATCATCTGAAAAGATTCTGGTTAAACTTTCTGAATATGTGCTCTCTCCAGGTCTCTCTCAGCATCTTCTGGATATTTACGACTCTCCTGTGTATAGAACCAACCTGGAGCGCATGCAGGGGTTTTTCACCACATTGTATGACAACTGGTAAGAATTAAGTCATAGCAGTTTGTCCCCAAACTTTTATCTGTGTTTTTTACCTCACATGTTGTTGCGGGTTAAAGTACATCACCTCTTCTGCTCTGTCTACCTCCTGTAGTTTCCATGTCCTGGGGAATGCAGGTCTGTCCCTGCAGCAGGAGTTCTACACCATTGAGCGGCTGGCGGAAGAAATAACTGGCTCTGCTTTTGTCTCCCTCGACCATGTGCCTGACCACAGACTTCGCCCTATGATTCATATCCTTATTCTCTTTTTGCTTCATTTGATTTACCAGAGTTTTCCATTGCCATACTTAGTGGTTTGGTGACAAAGATGTTTTTCCCAGACTCATTTAGATTGATGCTACACGAATAATGTACATGAATAATGCTAAGCTATTCATAGTTTTCACGTGACTTCACATTCCAAGAAGGAAAACGCTGCCCGCCAACCAGGAAGCAAGTGATACACTGTTGCTTTGAGTTTGTTACGTTTGCGTAACCAAAATACTGGATGGTTGTTGTGCTTTCGGATGCACTAATTGAGAAGAGAAGCCTGAGCTGTGTTAGGTGAGGCATTCATAACAAGGTAAATATAAACATTACCACAGTCAAGCGCTGGCAGGGACCTGGTGGTTTTTAACTGCTGAAATGGGGCCACGGTTGCTGTATATGGATTGCAAGTGCCCAACACTTGGAGTTTGTCCATATCTACCTTTTTTCTTGAGTTGAGAGGTGTTCCAAATAAAATTTATATGAGGGAGTCCGGTGTGAGCCGCTATCTTGGTCTGTTGTTTTGCCCTCCAGGTCACCGTGCATGTCACGTGCCCAAAAACTTTGACATGGTTAACATGGAATTTCCTTAACAAGCGGTTACGGGTGTTTCTGAGGCTGTTGGTACTATCATGTCCTCAGGAGTACTACGACAGTCTACTTTGCCCCCTGCTGGGCCCTCTGTTTGCCTACATGCTGCAGGTCAGGATCTCCACACATCCCTTTTTTATCATTAATATCACTATTAAATGCACTTTATTCCCTCAGTCACAGTTGTTTTTGTTGCCAAATCTCACGGCCTTATTTCCGTTTCATACTACAGAGACTCAACGTGAAATGGCAGGTCATCAACCAGAGGACCTCTGTCAAGTAAGTTGTGGGATAGTGTTTGTGTCTGTATGTATGTAGGCTAGAAATTATATCCATTTTTTTAAGTCCTCAGTCGGGATGGCTGTGATTGACTCACAATGGAGGCTGTTGTATAACATGAATTTAACACTTATGACCACTTAAATGAAACATTAAAACCACACATATTGTAAAAAGAAAAGATCTATTCAACACTGTTCCTTTTGAGTCTTTATGCTGTTTAAGAGCTTAAGAGCTCATCTCACATCACTCTAAAGTCTCTATTGTGTATATACTGTGTGTTTAATTCTTTGGTTATCACCGTGTCTAAGCTACAAATCGGATTTGTGGACTTAGTGGTAACCTGTTTGTTATGTTTTCAGTGGCGAGGAGGAGGAGGAGCAGGTGGTGTGTCAGGACAGCCAGGTGACGCAGGAGATGTTGGAGGAGCAGCTGGCACGCCTGCTCACCAGAGAGGTGCTGGATCTACTCAGTAAGTTTCAGTAACTCTAGTAACTGCCCCATTTATGCTTCTATACAAGTATAGCAAACTGTTGTTGTTACAAAGAAATAAAAGTGTGTGTGAGAGATTCTGAAAACCATATACAGGTGTGGTAAACAAATAAATGCACACTGGATTGAAAGATAATTTGTTACCTGAAAATGATCATCCCATGTGTTGCTATAAACAGATCATTTTGAACTAAACTGAAATTAAAGGTTTGACAGTGAGTGTGTTGACTTCTATTGCATTGAGTAGTCCTTTTTCTTTTTTCCTCTTTTTTTTTTTTTTTTTTCCCCAGCTGCTTTGCATTTGTTGGCATACGTATTGATTTATAAATAAAATACTTAACGCTAAAGTGAGTTATTTTTATTACATTGATGTTACGGTTGTTTTATGATAGTAATATAATGGCCCTGTCTAAACTCACTGTAAAGCAAAGCATAAAGTGAAGCTCAGGACTCATTCCTTAATATGGCTAATACTTTAGTCCTGCAGTGAGGTTGTGTCTCTGCAAATATCAGCCATAATTCCTAGATAGAGCTGAGAATCTACATATTGATATGACTGTGTTCCCTCCAAAAGGATTTGTCCTGGGTGACTAACAACCTCTTGCCTGTGTTTGTCATTGGGGGAGGGTTGGGGGAGGTTCACCTAATTGTTGAACTTGTACCGCTGCAAGACTGAAGACTTTTCTTTTTACCATTGCTTTTAATTAAATATTTAAGATTTTTCTTTAACTAGTAGATTGATAACTTACAGGAAGTGGTCTGAGTGATTTGCAGGAACCTCTGTCCACCTGTAAACGTGCAAGTGGGTCTAGAGTATGACTGGATCAAAGTGGCCTGCGGACAGACATGTCCTGGTTTCTCTGTAGTGTCCGAGGGTTTTTGGAGTTTCACTGGACCCAAAGATTGCTATGGACCCGAGTACAGACTAGCTAGAGAGAGTAGATTAAGTGTACTTCTCTGTTTATTCTCTTTTCAAAATAATTGTAACTCAATTATTTGCTCAACCCCTCAGCATGTTTTTATTTTCCATTTAACTCTTTTAACCCTGATTGTACACTGCACTGTAACTTTTATTATATTTTAATGTGTATTTTTTCAATTTCCCTATGTAAAGCACTTTGAATGACCTTGTTGTTGAAATGTGCTATACAAATAAACTTGCCTTGTTGCTGGCGATTGCACAGCTGCAGTGCATTCAATATCATTTGCTTGGTGCTGCTTCCATATTCAGTGTGTGACATCAGCAGTACACAGGTCACAAACAGGCTGTTGTGTCCTCACCAACTGGTAAAATGTGCTTCTTCATGCTTGTGGCCTAATTCACATTATCGTCCACTTGCTGTCTTGGTAAACAGCTAAAGAATTGTTGCTTTTGGTCAAGTTTAAAATCATTTACCTAGACTGTGTTCACTCCCAGCTAAAATAGCAAAGACATTGGACTGTGGGGGTGAATTTTTTTTTTGATGGATGGATGGATGAAAAAATATGAGGTGTTGAGGATACAACACACAACTGCCTGATCAGCTTTTTCTCTTAGTCTGAGGGTAAACTGGGGAGTTGAGTTATTGTAAGGCTGTAATACTCCTTCTCCCTTCTTTTCTAGCTGTGAGCTGTATTTCCAGAAAAGTGCCTGAGCCAGCAGCAAATAAAGAGGAAATAGATGGTGAGAGTAAAAAAAAGGAAAAAAAAAGGAATCGAGTTGATTCTGTTTTGTTTTTACTCTGATAAGCGTCTCATTGTTTTGTTTGTTGAAATTTGCTCTGGTAGAGGAAGACATGATGATGGATTCAGTGCAGACAGCGTCTCCCAGTCAGCCCACAGACGAGCTGACTGAGCTGGGAAAATGCCTGATGAAACATGAGGTCAGTCCTGAAACGCATCACATAACATTCAGAGGGCCGTATAGTCACACCTAAAAGACAATTCACATTAAATGCTGAATATGAACTCAATGTCTCTTTTTCTTTTCCCAGAACATCTACATGACCTTATTGACCCTCTCTTTCACCTCCCTGTCCTGGAAGGACACCACTAACTGTCACCGCACTGCTTCCATGGTCTGCTGGACCCTCCTGCGACAGGTAGCACACTTAAAGCAACAAATGTTTAATATATGAATTTTTTTTCATCCTTTCTTGTCACACTTTTAAAAGAAGGCTGGTTATTGTGCACAAGTCCCTTGAAACACAAAACCAACAGTATGTTAGTCGGTCTCAAGACTTTCTGAATTAGCAAATGTTGCTTAAACAAGAGTAAACAGTGCATTTC
Source organism: Micropterus salmoides (assembly GCF_014851395.1). NCBI lineage: Eukaryota > Metazoa > Chordata > Actinopteri > Centrarchiformes > Centrarchidae > Micropterus > Micropterus salmoides. The sequence goes on from NW_024041373.1 coordinate 15,937,710, forward strand.
TTTTCAGTCTCAGATTTGGTACAGGTGCAGGACATGTACGAGGGGTCTACTCAAAATAAACTACAGTACCAATGAAGGAACAATAGCGGCTGTGGCCCAGGAGGTTGCCCATTAATTGGAAGACTGGTGGTTCAATCCCCGGCTCCTCCAGGCTGCATGTCAAAGTGTCTTTGGGAATTGCCCCTGGTGGCTATTCCACTGGTGTGTGAATGTTAGTTTCTGTTTGAGCGCTTAGGCTCAGTGTGTGAATGTGAGCGTAAAAGCGCTTTGAGTGGTCACAAAGACTAGAAAGGCGCTATAAAAATACAGAGCATTTACATTCACATATCCAGTGCAAAAGTGTGGCTCTTTTATGTGGTTCAAATAGTTTACAATAGAAGTCTAAGGCACAGAGGAATAAGTTACTTCGGGCTTTGGATAAACTTGTTAGTGGGAACAATTCATTGTTATGGTTGGATATTTTGATGGGGTTTGTTGACAATTAAATGTTATACAATTACCAGACTGTTAAGTATCTACAGACTTTTGGGGATGCTGAATGAGAATTTAATTGGAGCATTTGGATGGCTGAAAGAATCTTGGAAGTTCATGAAGTAATGAGTGAGTAATGCACTTAATGGAGATATTTGTGACCACCCAGCTTGGGTAAGCAACGTCAGAGAAACTAGCAAGACAGCGGGATTTTGTAAGTATCAAACTGAAAGAAATTCCACCCCATGCGTCGCGCTTCATGCGTCCCTCCAAAGTCACTCCTCCAAAAACACGTTTTCATGTTCCGTTTGTGCGCACAGGTAGGTAGACAGGCAGTTAGACCAGACAGTCATTTCATTTGAACCCAATGAAATTATTGGCTGTGCTTATTACAGCCCTGCGACAGCCACAGATGCCTTATTTTTCTTTTTTGCGTCAGAACATTTGAATTATTGATTGCTGTTGGGATGTAGAGAGAATTTCAACAATTTTAAAAACCCGATCATCTCATGTATTTTCACTCCTTTCTGACGACAAATGTATTTGCATCACTTTTTAATGCACTGTTTTGCGGTGTCAAGCTTTTTAAATTAATTCAATGTTTCAGTTGACACAAACTGACTTGAAAGGTGGCTGTAACAAAATGTCTACATATTTCTAAAGTTTTCTTCCCACATCCACTCTCTCTCTTCAGGTCATAGGAGGTAACCTGCTTCCCGAGGCAGTCACGTGGTTTTATACCAGTGTTCTTAGGGGCCTTCAGGTTCATGGGCAGCATGAAGTCTGCAACTCGACCCTCTCTCAGCTGGCCATGCATATCTATGAAAACCTGGTGAGGCTAATTGCAATAATCTCTGCTATATCTGCTCTTTATCTCTGCCTTTGTTTGGTCCATTTGTCCGCTAAGAGTTACAGAAGTCACCTAGGGTTGCAACGAACGATTATTTTCATTATCGATTAATATGCACATTATTTACCATTATTACTACTATTTACTTTATTATTATTATTATTTAAATTGCATGCGTTTTCGCCACATATGGAGATTTTGAGTTTCTAAAAAATATTATATATAATCCCAAATTTTAAATCTTTTTCACTTTCAGGTAAATTTCTGAATGCATCTCAATCTCCTTGCTCGTGTCTCCTTACATGTGTTTGTCCATGTATTTTAGCGGCCTCGCTACATGGAGCTGGGAGCAGTGATGACCCAGATCCCAAACATCAGTGTGGAGGCTCTGGACCAGTACGATCACAGGCTCATGGACCCCAATGCCCAGAAGGCTGGAGACAAGAAGAGGAAAGACCAGTTCAAGAAGCTCATTGCAGGAACTGTTGGGGTAATGCCTCCTTTAGCCCCTAGAGAGCAGTGCTTCTCTATTTTATCTCACTGTAGGCAGCTCATTAGAAGTGACCAGAGACACTGGCCTAATAGTACAAGTCATTACTCAGCAGTGTGATTCTGGCTGTGTTGTAAATCTTCTGTGCTCAGCAGCAAAAAAAAGGTGCAGCGGCTCAACAGGGCTATACAATCTAATGAAATTCTTTCTGGTAGATCTCAGATAGCTCTGTTTAACCTCTCCCCTCTCTGTCCCCTGCCAACAGAAAGCTCTGTGCCAGCAGTTCAGGAAGGAGGTTCATATCCGGAATCTTCCTTCGCTCTTTAAAAAGCCGAAGCCAGACAAGGATTTACAGAACAGCGAAGCATTGGGCCTGGCAGCTCTCTTCTCCCCGGAGAATAATGCCCTGTAGGAACACATGGCGGTTCTAATGGACTTCATACTGACTGAAGACGGAGTTATGTGTACAAACCAGGGTTGCACTAACAATCTTCCAGCTGGGGCAGTGTGGCGCTACCTAACACATCTGTCAACACTCCGTTTTTCAATAGGTCATCTTTTATTTCAACCCTCATTGTGCCACAGCACCACTCACACTCTTTCCACTTGTCATATGTACAGGCAAGTATCATACAGTAGATCCCCTTTATTCCCATTGCACACTTCTTCTCCATTCCCTTGTGCATACCAATAAAGGAGGTATATGAGCTATGGAAATATTTCAGATTAAAGAATAATCTGTTACTATGTAAAACTGTGTTAAGCAGACTATTAATGATTGCTCTGCAGCAGAATGTTTCACAGTCTCTCATTTTACTTTTGGCCTTTTTTATTTTTTTATTTTAAGGGGCAATAAATGCCCTTTGCCCGGCCTCATGGACACTAAGCATGTCATAGATTTATAGAACTAGATAATCAAACTGAGAGCTCAGCTGTGGTTTGATATTCAGCATAGAAATTGGCATCTAATGATATCCAAACAAGCAAAACCTGTATAGCCAATAGCCACAGGAGTAGCCTGTTAGGAAGGAGTTATGTGTGTGTCGTTTGTGGAGAGGTGGAGACCTTTTTTTTTTTTTTTTAATACTCATTTATAATGTTTCTGTTCATTTCAGAGGTTAGCAGATATGTTGTGTGGCCATGCTGCTGTAGAGGCTTTTTATATTCTGGTTCAAAACAAAAGGACGAACAAAATGTTACACATTACTCTGTCTATCTATTTGCCGTCATTTCTTTTGACTGGACACGCTTGAATGCAGTTTTTGATTCTGAAGGATGTGCTAAAGGTACCTCAGGTGCGACGTTCCCTATGATGGGGTGAAGATACTTTATGAAAACTTACCCGAAGAAGAAAAACAAAGCAGCTAGATTGTGTTTTCATAAATTGTTATTTTAGATTGATATATGAACAACAGTTTTCTATTTTGCAGATATTACATGGCAGGCGGTTATGGCAATGATGGTTTACATTTTGCCAGATCTTCATATCAACACAACACACATGTCCCAAGTACTGTTTTGAATTGCTAATTTAATGCAGAGCACAGATCATACAACAGCCGCATTTTGTGCCAAAACACTCACGGTTGACTTGTCCGACAAACGTGAACAGACAATTGTGTCTCAGAAGGAAAACCTAATAACATAAGTTTAGTAAAGATTATTTAAAAGTGGACTCAAAAACTAATGTGTAGCTTAATCCAAGTCTTTCTGTTGTTTTCTAGCTGTTCAGTTGGTGGTGATATTCTGTTTTTCACGTGTTCTTTGTTTGTGTTTGTACTGGTATTTTCCAGCCACGAGAAAAAGATGAACCAGCACTACATTCCTTCATTGTCCAAGGGATTGTCTTTAAGCATAAGTAGTTGGATGTATTTTGCTCTTATGGAGCTATCATAGTAAAGGGTGATTTTTTTTCTTCTTTTTTTTTTTTAAACTGTGGTGTGTAGATTCAGACCAAAATAAATGGTTGTGGCTTGGAGGGAGCCCTTTTTAAATGCATACAGACTGGTCTGTATTTCACATGCTGTTTTACTGAAGACAGCTTCACGTCATACTTGCCCGGGAATAGGAACATTTATGAAACTTGTTTGTTCACATGTGGCCATTTTTGAAAAATGCTTGTTCAACACTAAAATGTTCTGTATAAAGGAGAAAATAGACCTTTTTAAAAGTGTAGTGTGGTTTATATTTAGTTTTTAAATTTAAAAAAATAAATAAATAAAATCTTAATTTCAATGTGCCTAAAATGAATATTGATTTTTCTATTTATAATAAAGACAAATGTAGTTTAAATGTTAATTGGTTATGGACATAGTGTTTTTTTTTTTGTTTTTTTTTATTGTCTTGCAAAATGACCCACATGGGGACATAAATGTAAATTTGGGTGAAATAAAATCCTAAAAGAAAAAACTACTAAGCTACGATGAGGAAAATAAATTCTATTGAATCAATTTTACCTTCAGAAATGCATATGCCTATTTTTTGTTTTCCTCCTGCAACCATTTTATTCTGGTATACTCTATATTGTGACTGAAATTATAAATTCAGTCTAAGGACTTGAGAGTTTTCAGGTTGTTCCTCCTTTTTATATAAATCTTCGGTCCTAAATAAAAATGTGTATAAAGATACTGACAGATCTGCGGACCTGTCAGTCTTATAAATGGAATACAGTATTTCAAAATAATTTAAACTGTAAAGTACATATTTCAGACATAAGCCTGTTACTTTCCTAGTTTATCGCAGAAACACACTTTTATGTTTAGTTTTGTCATGTCTCCATGTCTCCATTTTCTACTTGTGAGGCTATTTCTACCTCTGCCAATTATTGTGGCATTTATTGTTTTGTAGATGAGAAACCAAGAAAAATGTTTGTGTTTTTTTAAACTTAATATATTTCAGTACATTTGAAAAATGTGATCAGTTCATACTCCGGGCGATGGTGGCGGTAAAGAACCATTTGCTGTTTGACAACCACCGTAAAACAACGAGCTGCCAGGAAGAAGAACGGCGCGTGATCATCATGGCTGCTTATCAGCATCAGCCGCCCATGGTATGTTAGCGTGTATTTTGTTATTAAAAATATATTGGTAATTAATATATGAAGGCATGTAAGTTATGTTTAATAATCACGGTAAACAGGCAGCCGTTTGTGCCTTGGAAGTGTTCAACGTCACACAACAAACCTCCTAAAAAGTTAATTGTCGGTACGTAAGCTCCGCTAAAGTTAGCAAGCCGGTGTGACACCAAAATGTGTGACCTACCAGATTCTGTGACCCAAATGGGAAGTTAAGCGCCAGAGGCTTTGTTGACGATGTGAAGCGGTTGCAGATTGGTTGGGTTTAGGCACCAAAAGTACTTGGTTTGGTTTAGGCACCGAAAGTACTTAGTTATGGTTAGGAAAACATCGTCGTTTGGGTGTAGTCACAGAATGTGATAGGTCACAGATTTTGGTGTTACACCGGCGTGTGTCTTGCTGACGTAGTGCCGTCGTACGCTTATTTAGTCAAGTACTTAAGTACAATTTTGAGGTACTTGTACTATTGTTGAGTTTTTCCAGATAATGTTGCTTTAACGTTATACTTCTTCTCCACTAGCTACTTTTCAGAGGCAAATATTGTAGCGTTGCGTTTTATTTCACAGCTCTAACGTTATTACTTCACATATTAAGATTTCCAATACAAAACCCATAATCGGCTTGTAAAATATGATTCATTGTTATAACGTTAGATTAAACTACCCCAAAGTATATAAGGTAGTTAAAATTAGCTCCTCCACCACCAGCTGCAATATGCGGTCCATCAGGACCAAAACCTCTGGCCACAAGAACAGTTTCTTTCCGATGGCAGTGGGCTTCCTCAACAAGGCCCGGGTCCCCGTCAGTGACTCTCATGCCCCCCTCCCCAAACTCACACACACTCATACACCCTCCTGACCCCACACTTTACAACAACGCTCAACTGTGCTTTATGCTCATGTTGCCAACTTTTGCACATACTTGTCAGCATTGTATCTTTTAATATTTTTTGTATACTTTTTTCTGATCTCCTTTTTATATATTTATATTACTATTGATGTTATGTGTACTGTAGGCACCAATTCATACCATGGCAAATTCCTCATATGTGAAAATGTACCTGGCAATAAACCCGATTCTGATTCTGAATATTAAATCCTGCTTACGTGTTGCATCAATAATAATGATCCAAAAATATAATGCAAAACTGACAGAGCTCCAGTGCTAAATCTTTAATACATTTGGCTGAAAACAGTGCTCTTTTTTTCTGATTTAAAATTTTTGGAATGCAAGACTTGTACTTGTTTTTTTTATGTGTATGTGGCTACTTTATCTGACATCTTATCTGAAATCCACTACTGCTCTCGTGTATTGAATTGTCATTAACAATCCTGACAAATGTAACATTTGTCTACAAATACCACATAGCTATTCAGTATGTTCTGTATGTGCTTGTTCCTGTGACGAAGCTGGTTAGTAAAATAGTAAAACCCAGAGAGTTTTTAAATGGCAGCACCATTACATCAAATGGAGATTGTTAGCAGTACACAGTATAGTACAGTATACAGATATACAGTACTGTACTGCGTGTCAATCTATGTTGGCCTGTTACACACAATGACAATTTGGTATCTCTGGAAAATGTATTTTCTACAAGAATTTCAAGCTCAAGTGCGTAACGTGTTTTTAGTGCTTGCTTCTGCAGGGTAGAAGAGGTTCAGTAAAGGATGGGTTATGATATTTTTTATGATATTTGTGATTAGTCTAGTCTATATTAATAAAATATTTATATGCATATGTAATCCAGAGCTGAAACGATCATTCCATTAATCGATTAGTCATTTGACATAAAATTATTCTGTAACCATTTTGAACCACTTAATCCTGTCAATCATTTATCAAGCAAAAATGCCAAACATCTGGTTTCACATTTTCAGTTGTGAGAATTCGTAAACTAAATATCTTTGGGATTTTGACTGTTGGTAAAACAAAACAAGAAATTCTAAAATGCCGGCTTGGGCCTACACTGAGAATCTTATATTCTATTTTAATTATTTATTTGATTGATTAATTAAGAAAATAATCCCTAGATTAATGGCAATGAAGAAGAATATTCCTCCTGTCCATACTGGTCATTAAAAGATCCTTTTCTAGCGCTCAAAATAAACAAACCTGCACCCACCTTCAGTGTGCCGTTTCCCGCCCACTCTACACAAGTGTCTCTGATTTCTGGATAGCCTATGCTTTCAAGTATAACAAAGGAATGTGTTTTGTGTTATGTCTTTTGCACCAGGACAGCATCTCTAAATTACAATTCAAAGAGCAAAATCTCTTAATTTTTTCCTTTCCAGTAATCCCCATTTCTCCCCGGTGTCTTCTAGGGCCCGTTGCCCATCCAGCAGCACCATGCTCCTCCTGCTTTGTCTGGCTGCAAGATCCTCTCATCAGTGTAACTCTTGAGCTCCAGACATTCCTCAACATCTGTCTGCAACAAACGCACAACACACAGTATATTGTGATTTAGAAGAAGACACAATATCTGCAATTTAAACCCCTAGAGAGAATGGATGAAAACATGCGATTTTCCTTGATCATACGTACAATAATTTGCAATTCATAATTCGATTAACCCTGCATGAATTTACCTGCTATCACTCTCAAATTAATACACATTTTAATTCACTATACTTACAGTGTACAACAAATACATCCTAGTTGTTAATATTTTCTGTTTCTTATCTAGAATAAAAGATTATTTATTTGTGAGGCAATGACATTGTAAACCTTGTTCAAGAGTAATTTGTGTTACTAGAAGGTACACAGATATTAACTACTCGGGAGGGGAAATAAAGATTGTAGATGGGGGGTGTTGTCTAGACTCTCAAATGGGTTAATGTTTGGGGTAGTTGTCTTGTAAGAAAATAAATATTCCAAATGACTGTTTTACAGGCTGAAGCAGATCTTCCTCCAGGATCTCTCATGCATTTAGTTGAACCTCACCCACTTCGCAAACCCTTAGGGCCTGATAGTGCTGCAACCACTGGGCTTCATGGAGTGGATGGTGTGCTTCTGTTAATGTGCATTGTTTTGCTTACACCAAATATTGCATTTAGTATAATGAGCTATAAAGTTTGCAGTAGGTGTTGTGGTGGCCTGCCACACAGGTGCCCCCCTCTCTGTCTGACTCAAAATGTTTTGAGGAAGGCCTGCTCAAATACAATTTTCAGCATTGCAATTTGATCACCTCATGTCAAGGGTTATTTATTGCCCTGAGAATTTTGTTCTGTCATTCCCCTGACTCATGTAATGGTTTTAAATATTTCAGATAGGGTATTATTTAAGGTAAAATCACTTTAGTCACACCTTGATTACACACAGATGACCTCCATTCAGCTTAATTATGTGACTCCCAAAAAAGAATTGTCCACACATTGTTAAGGTATGTTAAGACAGTGGACACTTGTGAATTTTGTTTGTTTATATTTTTATAGTTATATTTTGATATTAAAGGATATTGTTTTTGTGTTGTTCTGGTTGGATTTACATCCACTGTGTCAGTGACATAAATCATGGAGGGAAGGTTTACCTTACAAATGTATTAATTAATGTTAAAATGGGGTCACACTTGTATTTTATGATTTATCATGTAGGCTATGATTATTTTTTATGTAGCCAGAGACAGCTTGCTGAAGACCGTAACGTTGCTGTATTTCTCTTAAATATTACGTGTTATTCCCATACTTTTTGTATATTTTATTTTTCTGTCAATTAACACGCAGTAGCCTGTTTTCCAGCAGCAGCACCAGCTTCACGGCAGCCTAGCAACGCGCAAGTTTGTGGTGTGAGTGGTGATTGTCAGTTCGGACGCTCATACTTTGATCAACAGACAAGAAACAGTTGTGCGTTTCTTGCTAGCATTATTTTAACCCGGTTTTGAACGCGAATTCAGACGCTCAGAACTGACAACCGGAGCTCTCCTAAACCACTTTGAAATAAGTTGTTGGGTTTAAGATGTTCATCTGGGTTTGTATTTTAGTTTGCGCTTCGGTCGGTCGCTTTGTAACCGTTGGAGGACCGATGCCAGGCCAGCCACAGGAAGCCCCAGTAAACTCCAACAGTGTTTGGACGGCAGCACTGTTTGCTGCATTCAATAGAAACAACACAGACCTGTTTGCTTACAAAATGCTGAACATAACATCAGCAAAAACTCAGGTAAACCTTAATTTCAGAGTTATAGTAATTAACGTAATATTACTTCATAATCGGATGTCCTATTCCTGTAGGTGGTCAGTGGAATAAATGACTATCTGGAGGTGCTGCTTGGACGTACAGTGCAAGACAAACGACACGACTGACAGTCAAACGTGGTTGCCACTGTAATCCCAAGGCAAGTCCAAGATTTTAGCTGGTGCCTAACACACTCAGAAAACAGGCATCCTATCCTAAAGCACCAAACAGCGATAATTTGTGCACCATACTCTTCTCTGCAGTGCATAAATTGCTGAATGTGGAAATTGTTAAAACTGACACCCTAATTTGACACTTATTTCAGGAACTGCAGTGCGACTTCATCGTTTTGGATGTCCCTTGGGAGAATTCACGTAAACTTACACAAAATAAGTGTCACCTGCATAATTGCCTGATAATGGTGGTGTTGCCAAGTAAACTGTTTTCACTGAGCAGCGTTTTTGTGCGTTTTCATTTAAAAAAAAAAAAATGGCGCCTAATAATTTCCACGCCCTGTATTTATGTTAATAACCCAGGGAGTTCATTGGATCCCAGATATGCCACTTGTTCTAACACTGAGGTTGAATAAGTTCATTGACCTGCACTCACGCTGCATTGTATAGGGAGAAAAATGGAATAATTATTCCAGTGAGTGACCAGGGCAGCTTTGCTGTGCCTCATCTCTCAGTGTGTGTCCTGGCAGCTGTAAGTTAAGGCTCTGGTTGCGTGTCAAGCCTGGTCAGACACATGGCTGCTAAACTGAGAGGAGGCTACACCTCTCCACACTAGAATCACGGTCTCCAGAAGGGCTCTGTATGGAGGATTACAGGCATTTTCAGATTACTGCTCAGCAAGACTGAACTGTCTGCTGCTCTGACCCCCTTTTTTTTTAACAGGGGGTAGACAGCTCACTGATAATGTGCAGATAAACACACACTGCAGAGGGGGAATTATATCAAATACTATGAGGATGTGTAAATGAGTGTGCGGTGTGTGGCTATTTGATCTAGTACCATTTTCGGGGCTTTTCCTCTCAATGACCCATGCAGCACTCCTTCAAGAGTGGTATATAAAACTAGGATTAGTGACTGATAAATGTGTCTTAAAATTGTTTTAAACAGAAAATACTCTTAAGTGGTGTTCAGGCAAAAGTCTCTGCGTATGTTTGGCTTTGATTACAGCAAACAGCCGCATGAATAAGCGGTTCACATACTCACACCCAGCCAATAATGTCTCTAATCGTGGATGTCTTAATCAAACTGAGTACAACATAAAGAATTGGCTGGCAATGTGGATTAGGGTAGCGGGGGTTAGGAATGTGGGGGAAGGGGGATACTCCTTAATATCGAAGCGCTGGTGCCAGGAGTATGCCCTGTCCATCTGCCATTCCACTCACCCACCCACCCACTGACACACAAACAGGTGCGTGCACGCAGATACACGTGTGTTTTCTGTGCTCGCGCTCACATACCCCACCCTGCACTCTGGCCCTACCCCTGTCCTCACTTAGCCTGGGCAGCAGATGGTGAGGGGTAAGGCTTGTAGCACCCCTCCCCACTCCAAGCCACCAGCCCGTCACCCCCTATTTTTTCCCCCCACGAACATCACCCCACCCCTCTTTGTGTTGTTGAAGAGCCTGAGTGTTGAAAGGCGAGCCCCAGCTTGTCTCCCCCCCCCCCCACAAATCCTTGGCTGGCTGCCATTGGCGGGACTCAGTCAGGTGTCCTAATGCTTCAGTTAGGGGAGGAAACGCTGGTTAATCTGCCCATCGCGTGCCACCGGCCATGGCCTGGCCTCTTTGTGTCTGGCACCCCTCTGATCAGTCCCTCCACCCCTTCATCTGTCTTTCCCCCTTCTCTTCCAACCCAGTTTCTCTACCCCAAGACAGTGTCATCCTTTCTTAAAGATTGTCTCCTCTTCCTCTTGGGATGTGTTTTTAATTACATTCTTTATTGGACAAATGCAGTAGTTTTGATATTTGTCCTAAATTATTGTTTAATGATCAAACAATTTTATTTTACTTTAGTTTTTAAACACTTTTTCATTTTGTGCTGACTCATCACAGGCCTACAGTATTCCTGTAAATGCACTTTACAGGAAAAAAATGTTATTGAATATTACACCATTCTTCTTTATAACTTATCAGCGTTACCCAGTCAGACTTTTTAGTGCAAATTTGTTCAGATGTGTAACTCCAACCGTTATTATATTTTTCTGCTCATATTACTCATGCTCACCGCCCTCTTTGTCAATCCCAAGTTTTAGGCATCATTGTGAAATAATTACTACAATTATTCTATCAAAGGCACTTCTAGAGGAATACTTGAAGTGATTAGTTAATACAAAATTGCTACCAATTAAATCGAGGTATTGACGCATCAATGTACTGTAAGAATTGACTGAAATCCACAGTTTGAAATGTTTTATCTCTTGTGTAGCTTTATCATCTTTTCTTATTTCTTTATATTTTGCACTCTGCCTTTCATGCATCATCTTGTAGACTTTCACCTATCTCATCATACAGAAGCAGCATCAGCTCGTACCCCTGGAAGGTACACTGCTCTGATTAGGATGAATGATGCGTGGATGTGACTTGGAGGGGGTTGATATGGTGTGGTTGCATAACCAGAGAGGGGTCATTACCATTTGACCCCTGCTGCCCTAATTTTTGATTGACCCTGGGTTTGGTCACCGCTTCCGAGCACAGGCAGGAGTATAAGGTCAGAGTTCAAAGTATCCTCAGCTGTGCTGTCATGGAGACAGCAGCGTTTGCTCTTCTGATGGTCAGTTTTAATCTAAGGACAGTGGTTCATTTAAAACCATAGAGTTTACCGTTATTTTGTCTCACCTTTTAGATATTTGGGATTTAATCATTTTTAAAGCTCCAAAACTACACTTGTTTTTTTTATGTGGCTACAGCTAAAATAAAGATATTAATCTTTGTGGACTGATTTCAGATTTGGTATTATTGAAAAACAGATGTACGTAAAGGTTGCTGTTGAGGAGACTGCTTGTTATATATTACTGATTCATTCTTTGTATTTTACCTGTTATTTTAGTATTTACATGCTGTCTTGTGGCTTCCACTGCATGTGTGCTATGTGCAGTAAAGAACTTCAGTGTTGTGACCAAAGCTTCGTAATACGCCATTGTGGTCAGTCGAAACACACCCGTGGTTTGTTTTTCCACTTCCTGTTTGTGACCGTTGTGAAGGGTTTCCTTGCAATCAGTGCTGCGGCGGGGGGGAGAAAAAAAAATCAATACTTTTCAATGTAACGTGTGGCCAGTGGAATAAGGGAATGATTTATGTAGGGATGGCTACTCCCTGAATCAGATGGGATTTGTGTTTGGTGGCCAGATGAGTGGAAGGGAGGAGGGGTGGTGGCACAACGACCCACAGTGAGAAGAACTATAAAAGGTTAAAAAAGTGTGCTTCACTGCTGTTGATCGTGGCACCACTCCTCTCCTCTTCCCGCCGTCCCTCTCTTCTCTTTTCATCTCACAAACACACCACGCTCTCTTACCGTCCCGCTTAATCTTAGCGCTGGAGTATTATGAGACTACAGACCGTCGGGACGCACACACAAACACACACCAGGAGTTTAGCAGGTTGTGGACCACCAGCCAGAAACAGCATATGTCCCTCTCCTCTCCAGATTAATGGGAGCATGTTAATATTACCTTACAGTCAGAGAGGAAGAGATAGGGGCAAGGGGTAGGGAGGGGTGGGAGATGAAAGGTAGAGGGAGAGTGTAAGAGCCTTGCAGACGGACTGAGATTCAGAGGGAGGCACGAGGCAAGAGAAATGAGAGCAAGTCTGCAAGGGAAGGAGGTTGAAAGCAAGTCTTGGAAAGAGACAGAAAGATGGAAGTGTGGAGGCGGGAAAGAGCGAGAGAAGCGAGGACATAACAACCATAGAAAAATGCGTGTGTGTGTGTGTTTGCTTTATTGCAGTGGCCCCACCTACCCCTCCATCCTGTTAAGGAGGCACAGTCCTGAGGAGGAGGGGTAGGATCCCCTCCCACAGCCACCGACACACACACACACACACACACACACACACACACACACATGCTCTCTCTCCAGCTCATACACACACTCCGCTCCGTCAGGAAGCAGTCGCGAAGAGCTCTGGATAGACCATGCGAGGTTCTGCAGGTGTCCCACCCTTCCCTCATCACATGGATGCTTCAGAAGGTACTACTTCAATTTGTTTCCTTTCTGCTATGTATCCCAATTCTTCTTCAGTTTTCTTTGGTTTGCTCTTTCTCCTTCTTTGCTCGAAGATTTCCTTTCTTCATTGTTCTGTGTAATCTGTAAGCCTGTGCTGCAAATGTGTATGTGTTTGTGTGAGATCGCATGTGCGTTTGTGTAAGACTGAATGCATGCTTGCATGGTTGTTTACAAGCTGTACTGTAGCCGCTGGTCTGACAACTTTAGTAGAGTGGATTGTGTTGGCTACATATGTTTCAGCTGGATTTTATTTTATTATCATGTAATGCATTTTTCAAAACCAATTTTATAGGGGTCATGGCTTTGGGTGCTTGTTGCATTATTTAGTTTGCATTTTATTATTCTTTTATTGCCGCTTAACTCTTAAGGGTAGAGGGAGAAAAAGCGCATTATGTATGCCCTGTGTACACCCTCAATATGCGTATTCACAATGTTTGGATAGAGGCTTTCAGTCAAATCAAGTACAGTAGAAATACATGGCAACATCTTTACAGCAAGAGCGTTGTTTATTTTTGGGTGTGACAGTGATGATGGTGAGTGTGAAAGAGTTGGAGATAAACAGAGTGAATTTTGGGAGTTTTTTAGGTGGTTAATGATTGTCACATTGCCCAGCATTTTTTTTTAACAGAAACAGTAATAAAAAAGAAGCTACTGGTCTGTTGAGTTGTGGCCACGCTGCATATTGTTCAGATTTTCATCAGAAAAAAAATTGATTTATGTCATAAAAACTTAATTAGTCAACGACCGAACACTGTTGTTTTATTAGAGAGAAATAAGATACATGGCAGCAAATGGCTAATATTCTCGTACTCTGTGTGTGTGTGTTTTGTGTATGTGTGTGTGTGTGTGTGTGTGTGTGTGTCAGAGAGAGAGAGTGAGAGCACATGTCTTGCATGTAACGTGCTGTATTGGCTAGTGCCCAATACACCCCTCTTTTACTCATACTAGAGATGGGCGTACAGTGTAAAGTAACAGTCCTCTAATATATTGATACAGATATTTACTATTGATATTTATTTCTATCTGCAACAGAATCTTAAGTTCTACATTTGTTATAATTCTACATTTCTTCCATTTTATGTGACTATGTGAGTTTAAGCATGATTTTACTGGGGTGACTAGGCTAAAATGCTTTCATGATTTTGGTATGGTTTAGTCTACCCTGAGAATTTATTATTATTTAATAAAGCATGTGTGTGTGTGTGTGTGTGTGTGTGTGTGTGTGTTTAGGACACAATAATAACTGTAATATGGTAAATGACCATATATTTTAACAATATTGAAGTTTTCAGGACAGCCCTTCTCTTATTGTATGTTAGCAGTATTCAGAATGTGTCCAGGTCATTACATCCCTGTTTGAAAATCAAAGTGGTGACCATTTGTTCAAATAGACCTGACACATCCATCCCGCAAATCTGTTCCTTACTCAATATCTCCCCCCTCATTCCTTTCTTCTGCTCATCTTTTAGGTTAAAGCAATGTTCTCTCCCCCTCTTTTTTAAGGCTTATATTGACCTGTTAATAGTATTATCCACAGAGCGTGTGGCAGGGCCAGGGTCACGTCCCTCTAGGATTTGGATGGTCAGCCCTCTGGCCACAGTTTGGTCAGAGTGCGGCCAATAGGACCTAAGTTGTGGTCATCCTTCAATCTATCTCCTTTCATGCAGAGGTCACACGTGTCAAAGGGTAATAAGTTTAACCCCTCGAGGGGTGAGAAGTCAGAGGTCACATAATAGGCTATAGGGAGAAGGTTTGCATCATCAATCAGTGGCACTGCTGGCTATATCTGTGCATATCGATGACATACTTGTTTCTGCCAATCTCATTTGCATGGCTTGCTAAGCATAAAGGGCAGCTGTTATAGTCTTATAAATGTGAACAGAAATAACATCTGTATTGTGAGTAGACTGAGTAGTTTCAGTTTTTAGTTCTGTTCAGCTTACACAGCTAACCCACCTCGTTATGCAAACATTTAAATAAGATCCTGATTGTTGTTAAATGCCATCCACTTTTATAAGTGACAACGGCGCTCAGTCGATTTCCCCCAAAAATGTCTGTAAAGGAGAAAATGTATTTTCTTTTCAGGAATCAGGTGTTCTGCTATCTTTTGTATTACTGCCTTAACTGTGTTAATCTGTGTAATATCTGTTTGTATACTGCAGTGAATGTGAACCACTGAAAACAAGGACTATAGCAATATTTTGATTTGTTTTTCTTGTTAGGTAAAAATAGTAGTTGTGTTATGTTGGCTTAAGTGAATGATCATAGGTTTATTGTAGGGGGTGTGGCCCTTAGTGCATTTCCACAGTTTTCTGCCAATGCATTGTCTCAGCCTCACGGGTGTCTCTAAATGCATGTAATTATTAAGCCTTTAAAGGCCACAATAATATTTCAATGATATTTGACATTTTCTTAAATTCTACTGCAGATGAGCAAGTGTATCCCTCCTTGCAAATCTGAAATGGTGCTGTGCTGATGTTTCAGCATCTCCCAGAGGTCTCCTCTCCCTGGCTGATGTTAGCGATGTGTCAGCATTAAGCTAGGCCTGCCTGCTAGGCTGCTGGGGCCGTGGTGGCGACCAGCCCAGCCTGGCCAAAAGCCAGACCAGACATGCCTTGGCACCAGACAACAGAGACGTGACAGGATCAAGGATTGGGGGAGAATATGCTCATACAGAATGCATATTGTTGTTCCATATTACCAACAAAGTACAATGATATGTATATTATGCACATTTTTGAAGGATTGTAAAGATTTAAGGTTTTTATTCTTTTTGATTCAACAGTGCACTGTGAAGGCTGAAAGACACAATGGGAAGGAGCAGGGGATGAAAGAAGACATGTGACAAAGATCCCAGGTCGGACTCCAAACCAGGATGTCGTAGTCACTTGGTATGTTCCTTTGCCACATGAGCTACCATGACGGGTCGCATGTGTATTACTTTAAGGGAGCCCCACATGCACATTATGCATTGTGGTGCAAATATGTTAGACTGAGCACACCATTGGATGTGTGCATGCCATTAAGTGTGTGAATAAGAGAGACGTACATGTTGCTCAGTCAGCTATTGCACAGACAGAGACCATCAATCACAAATGCATGGTGAGCCGCATTGCTCTTTTCCAGGTCCCTCAAGTCCTTTCTCTGAGCTGGAATTACACAGCACTTTACCTGCAACACTGCATCTTTCTGGACTTTGTCTTAACCCTGCGCCATAACTCAATCCACACATTTGTACGGTGCCATGTCTTTTAAAACTATGACGAGAGGTGAAATTTTATGGTGGGACTTATAAATCAGCCCCTATACACCATTTCTATCAGGTTTCATTTCTCTAGTTGCAGTGATATGTGCATAAGGTGAAGTCTATAATGTTCGTTGCTTCCACACTGTCTTAAAATAACAGTGGAATATACTAAATTAAAGGATGAGGAGGCCGCTTACTGTAAGCGGTATGAGTACAACATATGTTATTGAAGGCCCTTCACTCGCTGCAACTACTGTACGCCTTTATTAGCCTCACAACAATACATCTCCATGCTTGACGTCTTGTATCCCTGCATGTACCTGATGTCATTTGCTATGGATCTCTGTGTGTGCCTCACCCCTATATGAACTGCCTGTTTCTTTTGTCCTTATTTTTGGAACGAGATCATCCATAGGCACATACTCCCTATGCCTTGTATTTTCCCTTTTACAACACATATATATATATTTTTTAAACTTTTATTTTAAATTGTCTTACAAAATCCCCTCATCTGCTGTTTTGAATTATTTAAAAACTTAAACAACACATTTAATTAAACTAAGCAAAGGACACTATCAAATAACTATTGCTCTATGGTATGGGCAAAAGCCAGCTGTATTTGATAGACGAGTGTAAAGACCTTGGGTTTTGGATAAGACATGAGGTAGAGTATGCTGAGGACTCAGCATTTTGCAATACTGCAATACTTTTTAGGAAAGTACGTGTGATAAGCAGCAGGTGGAATGGTTATTGTTGTGATAAGAGCAGGTGATCGATCATATGGTCAAGGTCTTGTCTTTCAAACATAGTTTGATCAGCTGAAAGTTTCACTTCATATTTATCTGCTGAACTACAACAGTGGCTAACTTATTAATGTGGGAGAAAATACTTAAATTAGTTAAAAACTTTACTGCCTTCCCAAATTTATATATTCAGTATATTCTTTCTCTGTTAAAAATCTTTATTTTTATTTCTACTTCATCCACTTAAGTGTAAAAAGTAGTGGAATAAAGAAAAGTAATCTAATGTGCAACTGTATTATGCAGTGGGTAGAAGTGTTTATTAAGACACCTACAGATGGGTTCTTTTTCCCAGATGAATGTAGAAAGAAACCTGCCTTCTGATGGGTCTTACTGAAGTGATGCACAGCCTGCGTTGTCAAGAAATGCTCTTTATAAAGGTCACATATTACTGCTTGCTATGTTGTGATGTGACCAATAAAATAGTCAATAACTGACCCTGTGAAACATGTTGTGTCAAGGGTTTTATCCTCAGGATTGAAAATATGCCATTTAAAGAAATATAAAATAATCTTTCAGCCCCATTCATGCAACTGTGAAATTAAGAACTTGAAATTAAGCAATGACTTAACCAGGAAGCTATAACTGATTCGTTATTTAAAAACATAACAAAAAATAAGCAAATTTAAGATTAGTTATTCCTGAAATTCATTCTGCTTATGTTGGGGTCTGCAGGTTTGAATATACTTCCCTGTAGCCCGAGGTGAGCCATGTGCTAACATTGTGAACACCTTCATACATAGGCATACAATAGTTAACCCACACAATGGCACGGTGTAAGTTACCACACTATTAGAGCCGTGGTGTCTTTCCTTCAGCTCAGAGAGGAGCAGAGAAGACTCTTCATTAGAGAAACCCCCCTTTTTTAATGGTCCATTATGAAACATGACTCAAAATTTTAAAATTAATTTCCATACTGTGAAATCTCTAAGTGTTCAAGTTTAAAAGGCAAGTTGATTTTAATGGTAGCTGAATTTTAATATTACATTAGACTTTTTTTGTTGTGTATTTGTGCATATTATAACATAATCATCAAATTTAATAATTCAAGGAACTGTTTTATAAATGGGGCCCATGTGTAAGAGTGGAGAGGCGGTATTCTTTGTGGGAAATGCTTTGAGTTACTGTAAGCTTTGTAAGATTTAGTTGCTACTTTATAATTTGGTAATACTGTATTTAGGTAAGGAGAGAAGTTGACAAGATGGAGAGGCCTCATTCTGTGCCGGTGCCGTCTGTTAAAACAAGGTGATGAACGGGGACCTTGAAATGACCACAGGCCTGTAACAGAATGCTCCCTGGGAAAAGGCCAGTCCTCCAATGGGCCTAAATCGACTCCCCACTCATTTACATGAGACATAAATTCACATTTAAATGGCAGAAAATTGCTCGGGTGGCTGATACACTGGAGCATATGAAATTCTAATTGTAGTCGGCCGTGTGTGTGTGTGTGTGTGTGTGTGTGTGTGTGTGTGAGTGATACAAGTTTGAAGCGTGTGGAGGAATTATGTGTCCAATAACTGAGATGGGATGTAAATATGGTCAGGACAGTCAGTCGTCTGATGTGCTATCGGCCCATTTCATCTGAGACTGCAGTGCATGGGCTAAATGGCAGCCAGTCCTACACCAATGAATGGCAAATTAAAACTGGTCTCCACAGTTTTATAGAGAAGTGTTTTATATGAAATGGAGCATCTAGTCTAAATGAAGTATTTTCCTGCCTCCAGATCGTTTTTGTATAGATAAGATAAGTAAGACTGCAACTAACGATTTTTATATTATAGATTAATCTGCCAATGATTTTCTCGATTATTTGCTTGGTCTTTAAAATGTCAGTAAATATTGAATAATGTCCATCAGGGTTTCCTAGAGTCAGAGGTGATGTCTTCAGATATCTTATTTTGTCCGTCCAACAATCCGAAAGCCAACGACATTCAGTTTATAACAATATAAAAGAGAGAAACAGCAGACCTTCACGGAGAGGCTGTAAGCAGAGAACATTTTTAGTTATCAGACGTTGCTGACTAATCGATTAATCGACCAATTGTTGTGAAAGATTAGTAATCCTGGTTTATAAATGCACATGACTTTTGACAAAAAACACTGAGGGAAATTCACAAGACTGAAATATCACTTTAGTTTAATTCTAAACACATTCTGCCTGTTTTTATGTGCATCTTATTGAGGCCTTTCACTCTGTCAAAGACCTCGTTGCTCCTCCTCTTCATGTTTTTTTTCTTCCACCTCTACAGTAGGGTTCCTCCAACAGAAAGGCTGGGATGCACACGCACACGCACACGCACACACGCACTCGCACTCACACTCATACACACACATGTCACATCAGTTCATGGAGATCCCAATTGTTTTTAGCCAGTGTGCACCTCCTAAGAAGTCTATGGGGGTCATCTGTGTTTCCCAGCATGGCCTCGTATACCCGAAATTTCACACAGCTCTTGCACACCATACTTCACGTGCACTCACATTTACGGACCCATGCATTGTACATTGACATCTGCATTTCTCTATAAACTCGCACACACCTCACTGTTTTTTATCTGAATCTCACCACATGTCATTCAGTCCAAACTGGACCATCAACAAACAGTACAATATGGCTCACCAGGAGGCCCCTTACAGACCTGTTTCATAATTTGGGCTTCTCTGGCCATTGTATCGGCTTCCTTTGATAAATTTACCTCCAACTGATACAATGCGTCAGTCTTTTTGTTAGAGGAAGACAATTGTTAGTACAGTGAAGGTCCAGGGCCTTAATGAAGTGCTAAAGCACACACTGGCTACTGGGCACAAAGGTCGTTTTTTGCTCTTAACATTAGATGACAGCTAACGAGCAGACGACACTGTGAAAGGATGAAGATTAAAGTTCATATGGTGATATCATTATTTTATTGTTCAGTGCTATAAGTGGAAGTCAGTAAAGCGTAAAACAAATTTTTGTTCAAAACTGAATTTAAAATGGCCATTGATGAGTCACAGCGAGAGACTAACTGAAGAAAACAATCACTTGTGATTTGAATATGTTGTCAGTGTCAGACCAATAATGTGCAGCAGGATCTTGACCTTCCCAACATAAGGCCTAAACTCAACGCAATCTTCTTGACTTAAAAAATTGTCAAATATGTAGATTGAGGTTGAATTATTTGCAAAATCTAAACATCAAAATGATTTTTTTCTTATTTTGTAAGGACTTGTTATTTGTATTCATAGTGAAGCAATTACACTATTCGGGGTCACCAGTATCAGCTTAGATTGTCCCACTTCTTCTATCTCAGTCTTTTCTCACTCCTCTTTCAGTGCTCATGTTTAACTATACTACAGGGCTAGGAGACGCTCAAGACCCCCAGGCTACAGGTGTAGATACAGAGAGACACAAGTTAAGTAATAGTATAGTAGTTTTAGGTCATTCAACTTATTAAATAATTAAAAAAAAACATTTACATTAACTGTTATTAAAGTCTTCAAAGAAAGCTGTTTTTCTGATAATTCGCAGTGCATAGCCTATACCTTGCACGTTTTATCTTCAAGCTCAGCTTTGTTCACAAAGCATTTAACCTGAACAGCCTTAAAATCTCTGACTGAAAAGCCTTTACTGAAGACGTGATATTAGTTTTAATTTAGGCACTTGATATCAGATGAGTGGAATTACCTTTATATTCTTCCTTTATAGGAGTATTGCATGATTTTTATGCTAAACTGTTGGGGGACAGGTTAGGGGGGCCTCATGATGTTGGGACAGATGGCATTTAGCTCTAGCTGTGCCGAGCTCAGTGGGACCCGAAGCTTAAGAGGTTAGGCCTGTCAAAACCACTCTGTTCATTCACTGCCTAACAAAGTGTGGACTGTCAGCCTGTTCCGTTTAATAAACTTAAGATTTTTCTTTTGTCAACGCCTGAGCAACACTTTGCAACTCGATGACCTGAATATCCCAACATGCATCAAGGCTCAATGGAAAAGATGACACCTCTAGCCAAAGACTTTCCAAAATGTGAGGACATGTGTCTGATTTGGGCAGTTTAACTGCAACAGCTAATGGCATTTTGTCAATTAAACAAAATAAGGTTGGATCAAGAGGCTTTTTCAGCAAGAAGTATGCTTGACCGTGACGACTATGTGTACAAATTACATATAAAAGTATGTGTTTTGTTTGAATCCAGTTTTAAGTAAGAAATACCAAGGGTAAAAAACCATTCAGTATCATATGTATCTCATATTTCTGATACACAAGAGCAACAAAGCTCAGCATAAATATGAAACATAATGCTTTTTGGCATTTTGCCATATATTAGATAGTTTACAGTGCAGATGTAGACAAGAAACATTGGGAAAGAAAGGGGATGACATGGAACAACTATAATCTGTTAAATGGTCTTAACCCCTAGGCCACCAAGACGCCCCATATTCTTTGTTTTTGTGCTACACTTTGAATAAAGTCCAAAGCATCACACTTCACCACAAGAGGGAGACATACTGTAACATGCAGGGTCATTCTCCACTATACTGTACACTGCCCACTCCGGACTACACAGCCAATCTTCACTTAAAACACCTGAAGCACAACAAATACACATTTGTCCAAATATCCTAAACTGTCGAGTGATCATGCAGAATTGTTGAGTAAATATGTCTAATGGAGCCATCTCGTCCTCCCCTCTTTCCCCTCTCTCCCCTCTCTCCCCCATCTCTCAATTTGTTTCAGTGTTTGTTGGGGTCAAAGGCTGGTGAGTGGTGACCTAAGTGAGAGGCCTGTGTGACATCTGACCTCTAACTGCATGTGCGCCTGACCCTGGAGGATACAGCTCAACAATGGGAGGCACGTGCCACGGCCTTATCACCATGGGAACACAGGACCTTCGTGAACGGTAGGGGGGGGTTAAGGTCAATGCTTGGTCTTTATCCTGATCAGTGTTAACCCTCTGTTGCCAATTGACTCTTATGGATATAACACGTACCCACCACAGAACAGCAGTGTGTATGTTTGTATGTGCGTTGGGCTGACTGGGTAATCTCTGCAGGCAACTGTGATGGTGCTTTATGTTCTCACAATCACCTGGAGAGATTCTGCAGTTTGTCTAATATGTCTTTAAAAAATCTCCATAACATAAACCCCTAAACTGTCTTTATTTTATTAAAGTCATTGTATTGTCTGAGCTGTTTGTTTAATTTTTCATCTTGGTGTTCAGAGCATGTTAGGAGGAGACTAAATTGTTTACCAAAGGTTAGCTCAAAAACAGTCTGCCTACCTGAAACAGTGATCAAAGAGGATTTCACACTCTAGCTGGTCGTTGCACAATAGATGAAATGTTGCATGTGACACATTTGCTTAATCTTTTAATGCCTCACTGTTACAAGTCAAAACAGTTAGTGATTGTTTAAAAGAAGAAAAAGGACAGATTATTGAATTTCAGTCCTGAATAAGGGCCAACAGGTGCAGTCCACCTGGATGAAGATTCACACATCACACATCATACTCTGCCTCTGATGCTGTGCACTTGCCACAGATAATGAGCACCCCCCCCCCACCACCACCACCACACACACACACACACACACACACACACACACACACACACACACATACACATACACATACACATACACATACACACACACACACATGCACACACACACACACATGCACACAACTCAGCAAGCTATATAACGTATTACTCTTCATATTTCTTTGGAATGTCACACATCTGCATTTTGTTTTGCTTCATTACTACTACCAATTCTCCTGTCTCTCGTCTGAGCTCTTTCCCCACTCTTACCCCTCCTCCAACTCTGGTTTTCCTGTCTCATCCCCTTCTACTTGTGTTCTGCTGTGTTGTGGTGAAATCTCAGCTGGCAACTGTGAGTCGTTCACTAGCTGCTCTCACAATGGCCTCTGGGATTATGCTAAACACAGCGCTTCGGCTGCTCTCCCCATCGACCGGCGTCAGCGACGCCCTTTGGAGCACACAGGAAAGAGATGGAGGGCTCTCAATGAAGATGTCACTGCAATTACACAAGTGCGTTTCACAGACACCCTCTCTGTCTGCTCTTCCTCCTCTCACATCCCCCTTCCCCACTTTTTTAAAATTTCTTTTCGACAGTCTTTTGAAGTGCAGCCTCATCTCTTGCAGCTCTTTCATAATGCATGCCCATCTTGAATTTGCATGAATTAACTTTCCAGATGCTTCTGCTGCCATCTTGACTTACACTGATGTGCACTGTACAGTATTGGCTATTGTATTATCGTAGGATGAAAAGAATAATAATCTCTTGTTTTTAAGTTTGGGTTATTTTTATACCACTCCTCGCACCATTAGGAGATCTTGCAGAAGGACCAAATTATGTTGTAAACTGTTCACCGTTTGTTGGCCCCTGCACCGATGTCTAAGTGAAGGAAGAGCTTTCTGATGTGGATGATACTGCATCAGGAACTGATTGGCTGATTTTCCAATTGCCAACAGTACCTGATGCATTGCCTTCAGCATCGAAAGAAACATCACACCGGCTCCTATCTTTTAAATACAATGTACCTCAGTAGTGTATTAGCTCTTATATGAGATTTTAATTTGTATTTTTTTCTGACTGCTAACAATGATAACAGTGAAACAATATCTCAGCAATATACTTTACATACTTGTTACAGAATGTGTGTGTGTACTTGTGAATGTATGTTAGGCACTATTGTTGACTGGGGGATTAGGTAATAATGATCACAGAGATGTTGTGAAACTAAAAGCAGTAATTATGTTAAGCTGAGGCCCAATCTATCACTCTTAGATTTAAATGTATGTTCATGCTATCTGGTATCTCTATTATGTTATCCTCTTTTTCACTTAAGTCCAAATGAGATGCCTCGTTCTTTTGAGGTTATATATTGAGGGTGTTTTTCTTGCAGGCTACCTTTTCTGCACAAATACAGTTTTTAATGCATGTCAGTACAATTTTGCACAGATGAATGTACTGGATCAGTTAGACCAGTGATTTTGTTTTTGTAACATCAGTGTGAGAAGGACTATCTTCTTTGACTTTAATAACATTTCTGTGGAGAATTTCTCACACCTAGAGGTGCTCCCAGGGGGACACACCCACCTCAGCCTCGCCTCTGTGATTTGCAGGGAGGAATAGGACCAAGGGGAATGTTGTCTCATCCTCTCTTTCATCAGTCTTGGATAAAATCTTCTATTAATCTCTATAAACTGTTTCAAAACGGCTTTGATTAATCAAGTGCTTTATCTCAATGTCTCTGCGTTTTTTTGTGCATCTATTGAATAGTTTGCCAAGTCAAATAAACTTTTAGTGAAGAGCTGACGTTTTTGCAGAGTTATTCTTTGGGTCATTTATGTTTGTACAGTTACATACTATCATATTCTGTAGTTCATTCCTATGCCATACTCTGCACTACTACTGCATTGGTTCATTCAGTCATCATGTGGGCAGACTTGCATATCCCTACAGAACAGGACCAGAACTTTGCTCTTAGATACCCAGTTTTAATGTGTTTTACCTGGTAAATATTCACATTAAAGATTAAACTTTGTGTATTGGAAGAGAAGAAACTGCTTTTTGCCAAAGTTTGACTCTGCACCTACAGGATATATCGCACCACGCAGAATGTATCTGCAATCATCTGTCATCCACACACCCTGTGAGGAAAGGTCAGAGGCTCAACATTAAAGGAGGTGGTGCCAAGTCCATCTCCATCCACTCATATCAGCAAGCTGTTGGCACACATGCGTACTGTGCACACACAATCACTTGCTGTCTCTTCACCCATGGGAAATCCAGGAAGTCATGCCAATTCCAGCAGATGTTCCTGAAGTGCAGGCATCTTGTAAACACCATGAAATGTATTGGAGGCTAATGTAGTGGTTGCTGACAAAGGTCTTCAACACATGATTTTATTTTACCACCTGCTGCAGAGACACACATACTGTACATGTTCATATACACAGACACAAACGTCTTAAAATTACATACCAAATTGTCTATAAAAATTTATTTCCCCCTAGAAAACTACTGAAACCTGCAAACAAAAGGAGTATGACTGATAAAAGAACACTGTGGTGCAATAAGGATACTTTTTTATTATGATTTTTAGTAAAGCTTAACTAAAAAATATATAATATGTGTTATCACATCAATACGTTTTTGATTCATTTTGTACTGTGGTAAACCTTAACTACGGTTAGTTTCTGAGACGGATTGAAATATAGTTTTGACGTGAGTTTATAATCAGTAAGGAGCAATAATAGATTTTTTGAGCTTATTGTTTGTTTTGACGGTTATCGTATTTATCACTAGTCATCAGTCTATAGAGGGAGCCACTGTAGCCTGCTGATCGTGAGAGACAAACCCGGAGCTCAACCTGCCCGGTACACCGCCCCCACACTGTACGAGCCGCATGTTCATCGCAAGTGCTGCTTGCACTCCGACAACCATCTAACACCCACAGCGCCTTCTGCAGAATAAAGACCAGCCTGCTACGCGCGCACACACACTCGGATTTGCAACAAAAGCATCAACCGGGGACGTTTTCTTCAGCACACCAGGAGAGTTGGAGATCCGCAGGTAATAGCAGGTACGTCGCCGAGGCGCCACAGGATGACAAAGCTATTGCATACTGCGCTTTGATGAGATAACAATGAAAATAATACACTGAACTGTGTGGTGTGGTGTAGTGTAAATGAAAAAAAAAAGTGAGAGAAAATCTGCAATATCTCTTGTTTCTGATGTAGTTCGTCTGTTTAAGGGAATTCTCTGATAACAAGTGTCAGTATCTTGAAACAAGACAGAGTCAAAACAACGCACATAACATTTGATTGGACAGCTTGATGAGTTGGACATGTTTTGTGCAAATACGGGATTTTAATCAACATGAGCTCTGCATGGCTGATTAACTCGTTCATTTTTCCTGACACTGACTGACACACAAGGGCATGTTTACGCACGATCTTTACGCGTATTACGCACTAATCCTTTTGGAGAAAAACAGCAGAAAAACACTTCACTTAGTTGAAGTCGCAGATTTAGCTGGAGCGGGGCCAACATAAACATCACGCCAGCAGCGGGAGACGTTGGGACTCGTTAAGCAATGCCATCAATGATGTAATAACTGGTATTAAAACATGTAGGGTTGTCAAGCGAAAAATGATCTTGCACGCTCTCTCCATTTCGTTCCTCTGCATCTCGTTACAGTGGTGCTCCTACGTTTGGTCGACATGCTGGGGATCTGCGTGTGTCTGTGTGCGATTTTCACACATGTCCTCTCTCAGGAGGCTGAGGCTGAGCCCATCTCCTACACAGTAAGTGAGAGATATAATTTTTTTTTACCAGCTAGTGTTTTGCCTGTGCAGGTTTAACACAACACTTCATGCTTTTGATGCATTGGATTTGCTGGTGGGAAATCTGAGAAACTACTTATGTTAACAAGTAAGGACCCTAAAATATGCACCATTTAAACATTGACTGTCCTTCACAGTGCACAGAAGGTTATGAGTATGACAGAGCCAGAGAGCAATGCAGAGGTGAGAAATGACAAATTGCCTTAAATGTTAATCTTTGGTTATTACACATTTGTGCAGCTTTTTGTGCTTAATAAATTTAATTCTGTCATCTTTTTTCTATAAATTCAAGCCCAAAATATGTCATTTTAACCAATAAAAATGCTGTACAGAAAATGACATATCCTCTTTCTTTCCCTGTGTTAGACATCGACGAGTGTGCCTTGTTAGATGATGCCTGCAAAGGAGGGATGCAGTGTATCAACCACTTTGGTGGATACCTCTGCCTCCCCAAGAGCGCCGTCATCTATATCAGTAAGGAGGGCGAGCAGGTGCCGCTGCCAGTCCCAGGCCCTCCTGTCCCTGCTGCCCCACAAAGCCCACCTCTGCTCCCACGGGTGTTTCCAGGCACCCATAGGGTCTCTCAGTCCACCCGGACCACCCGCTGTACAGCCGGATTCACTGCAGATGAGCAGAACCTCTGCAGAGGTGAGAACAGCTGCCCCCCCCCCCCTTCAGCTACATGATGATACGAAGTAACAGTACCTTGAAAAACCCGCCTTTCATTTTTTTTACTGCTTTAGACCAACACATGGAGACGGGTCCTCTTATCTCAGCAACTGGTGTTGACAAACTCCTCAGGAGAGAAATTGGACTCTGTCAGCAGGAGTCACAAAATATGGTGTAGAAGTGCAAAAGGGATGGCTGCCACATTCTCTCCATGAAAAGTTATTTTTCTTTAATCTTCCAGAATAGATTTGACTTTTGGCCTTTGTGAGACAGATTACACCCTAAAAAATGTGGTTGATTGATTGGAATCCCACTGTACTTGACTGCTGTGTGCTGCACTATGTTGGCAGAGTTGAATGTCAATATTGAGGAATGTTTTTTATCTCCTGAATATCAGTAGAATGCTTTTGTAGCACCAGATGCAGTGCTGCTGCGTGGAAGAATGTCTGAATGTGTCTCCAGCAGAGCTTCGTAGGTATTTGATAATTACTTGCTAACGACTTAAGAGCCTAAATAAGCAGAGCTCCAAAGGTGAACTGTTCATCCATCTGTCTGACAGTCATCAACATCTAAACGATGCGTAGCTGGCAGATATGTTGCAAGCTTCTCATATTTTCTCACTGTGATGTCATGTTTTCTAAACTCTTTTGGTTGCTCGAAGCATTATGTTATTGGACAGAGTTCAGCTTCTGCCTAAAATATAAAAATATAGCCTTTATAGCTCACATATAGCCTTTACACCTACAGTAGATATTCTCTGGGCCTGACTAGCATGTGATTTTAGTAGCTGCGCAAGACTGTGTGGGTGTGATCCTGTGTTTGAGCAAGACTCTTTGATCTTTACAAATGGGGAGTGGTTTAAATATTCATCCTTTGTCTCTCAGACACACACACACACACACACACACACACACACACATACTGGTGCCCTTTGTTGCTGCTTTGTGCCAGATGTTCATAGCTGCACCTTAGATAGAGCATCTCTCATATCACTCGTAGCCTCTCACAGCTTTTAGTTTGTCATGTGTCTTGGTCTGTGAGAGATCGAGAGGGGGTTGGCTGTATAAAGAAAGTAGAGCTAGCTGTATAAATGTAATAATATGTGTAAGACAACGTGCATTACTGTACAGTACATGTGTTCAGTGGTTAGGAACTCCTCTTGCCAATAGGCAGAACATATGGTGAGTGGCTGTGTGGTGAGGCTAGTGGTCACAGAGCTCCAGTGAAAGTAACAAATTTGATTTTACACCTGGGGCAAAGATATGTGTGAGGTGCTTTATGTGTTTCTCTGAATTGGAACCCAATTAGGTTTTATTAGAGTGTAAAACATGGCAGCATATCAGCTAAAGTAACCACATAAGCGAGCTGGCAGGGGTATAATACTTATTCATTTACTGGCATGTCGTTTCAGTGCATGGGCTAAACAAAGATAGGCTGTTGCTGTCAGTGTTATTGCTTTGAAATGACTGGAGTTTTAACTGGAAGGCGTCTCGTGCCGTTATGTGGGCGTATATTTCTGCTGGTGGAGTGAAATAATCTTTGTTTACATCAGTGTCTGGTTTCTCTGTCATTACCTTTATCTCGCTACAATGAGCCAATTGTTCTTGAACACAGAATTGTCTTTTCTTTTTTTTTGTTCCACAGTGGCTGTTTTGCAGAGCTACGTATCTTGCTAGCGAAGGAATTCCCATTAACTTTCAATGGGGGGGAAACCTCAATGTATCAAATAGCGCTTACATCAGGTTCCTTCCCTGCTAACTCACCACTCTGTGGAGGAAACCTAGAATGCCGAGTCAGGTAGGGCAAAGGGGAAGATGAAAGGCTGACACTGACTAAATAACCACAGAAGTGCCGGAGCACTGACCGAGCCAGGTTGTACCAACGTCATGGGTTGTGCTGCCGTTGAGTTGTTTTGGTGACTTACTGCTGAGTGTGTGGCGAATAGTAGAGAGATCAGCTAAATATTCCGGAAAATAATGAAGCCAATGTTCCAAAGCACAACTGAAATTGTAAAAAAAACAAAAAAAACAAAAACTAAATAGCTTCTCTTAGTACTATTTATGCTGATTAAAAGTGAAACAAACCACAAATTATATAATACACTTCACCCTGATATTTTTCCTTTTAAAAAAAGCTTTAATGTTCTGTCCCATGTGGATAACTATTTGCAAATGGGCAATAAAGCCCCTTGGCGTTTGTTGCTGCTGCAGTGACACATAGGGGAATCTGGCACCCTGCTTCCACTTGGCCACACAGAGAAACTATGAACCTTTACTGTACTTGTGACAGCTTAATGAGGCCTTGCATTTCCATGACTTCCCCCACCCTCCAAACATACACACACATACTAACTGTGTTTACCGACAGGAGATGCCTACAAGTGGCTTGTTGTAGTCCTGTGTATTCATATTAACTCTAATTTCAGCAGAGGTGAGATCACTTTCTCCTAGAAATGAAGGTTGTCCATCAAAAGTAGTTGAATCAGTCGTTAAATCTGATGAAAAGTGGGAAGCAGTTATTTTATGATTCTCATTTACAGTTTGAGGGTACCCGTTTTTGAAAATACGAATTTAACTGCAGGCATTTAATGTTGGCCATGTCATGTTTTACACTTTATGGGTTCTGTTATTCTCTCTTCCCAGCTATTGACTTTACATACTTCAGCTGCTGCCTATTTATTTTTCATCTGTAAATTAGATACTCCTGTGCTGCAGTATGGGACATGAAAGGACATGCCACTCCTGTTTACCTGTCTGGTTTCCTGAGGTCATGCAGGCCACATTACCACCTACATGCCTGACTAATTTCAGCTACGTCTGGACGCTCTTCACCTGCAGTGGCTGGAAATCTTTCCTAAATATGTTCTATTAAGGCCGTTAAGCCCTGTGTGACAGAGAATTTGTGTACTTTTCCGAACAAGGCAGAGCGCATGCAATAACATTTTTCCACACATATGCAATGCACTTGGGAGGAATATCTCTGGAATGTCAGTGGTAGTTGTTTTTTCCATTTGCTCCCATCTTTTGTGATGGTAGGAATTACTCACCACCTTGACAGATAAGCATCGGATCGATCTGTGAGGAGTAGGAATGCAGAGAGCAGAACAAGCCGACAGAGCCTAGTGGCTGCAAAGCACGACATGACGCTGCTTCGTGATTTGACCTTTACAGCGTATGCTTTACAGCTCCACTTGTTGTTGTCTCATCCTGACATTTGCACTTGAAGAAACAAGCCCCAGCACCTTTGCTGATCCAGAGACAATGTAAAAAGATGTGAAAATGCACAGAGAGCGATTACAGTTTTTCAGAAAGTTCTTTCAGATGTTATCCTTTTAGTGTTAGTTTCTTCCAAACAGCCATCAAAGATAAGCGACGCAGATTTGGAATATGTAGTTGCACAGAGAAGGAAGACTTCAACACTCATAACAACATGCCATACAGGATGTACAGGATGTTAAGTTAAAACATTCTGCACCGATTTTGTTGCTCGGCAGGAGGAAGTGGGATCAAACACAAAGCCTTTGCTTGATGACAACTGACCCACTTTGTTTAGGGTTACTCAAAGAAAAAGACACATGAAGCACACCTTTGTGCTTGTTGAACCCAGCGATTAACAGCTAAGCTCTCGTCTTCCACCTGCTCTCAGACTGATGATTTGCACTGTGCTGCATCAGTACGTCTTCACTATAAGACTGTCCTAGTGCCCTATGATTTTACTGTCCAGTTCAGTGCACCTGTTACACTGCAGGTTCAGTGTAACAACTAGTGTGCCATCTTTGAGCCTTTACATTGTAGATGCTTTAGCGATGAAAATGTTAGTCTATCAGCTCACCACTTTGGTCCAGATGGAAGAATCGCAACAACAGTTTGTTGGGTGAAATGTAGTGACGCTGGCAATCCTCTTACTTTTAATTTAAACTTTTTTTAAGACTTTGGTTTCTGACAGAATAACTGCAAAACTATGAATATTCCCATCAGCTTCAGCTATACTTAGTTTAGTGTTTATTACCAAAGCTAGCATGCTAAAACGCTAAACTAAAATGGTGAACTTGGTAAACATTATATCTGATATACATCAGTGTCGTCATTGTGAGCACTTTAGCATGCAGAAGTTAGCTTTTAGCTCAAAGCACCATCCATCCATCCATCTTCAGCTCAAAGCTATTATTTGTACCTTACGGAAGATTTGCACAATTAACATCATTATGTATTGTATTATTGACAGGATTGAAGTTGTCTATAGATTGACAGATCAATCAGCTAGTTGTCTTCTGATTACTTATCAAAGCTATATCAGTATCTGTACATATCTCGATCGGTTGGTCACAAGAAATGTCAGTACAGAAAAGCCAAGGTTGTGTTTGCGTTACATTTGAAACAGGGCTCCAGTTACATACTTTGTCCAGCAGAGAGCACTGACAAGTTTATTTTTTAACTCTCAAAATATTCTGCTCAGTATCTTGGTAGCAATTCTTTAATAATCAAGAATTGTGTTTCTTTATCAAACAATTCTGTTTTGTGTTTATGGTATAAAAAAAAGTAATATCGCCAAATAAATCATTTCCATTAACATATTTTTAAACTTGTTATTGATATCAGTATCTGCCTCAAACATTCAGTGTTGGTCATGTTTTAAAGTCAATACTAGTGAATCAACATTGCTGAGATTTCTGGCTTTCAAACTCACTTTCCATTTGTAAACTGTGCCAGAGAAGACCAGAGTATCTCTCAAACTCTGTGAATATAATCCAAACATCCTGTAGGCAGCCCCTCTTTTGGCCTGTGTAGTGTTGCTGTATTGACGCTGTTATTGCTTGTGGTTTGCCGTTGGCTCCTGTCTGCCATCACATCAACGATGGCAGAGAGGAACGAGTGGGAAGTAGCTTTGCTGTGCCTCCTTGGTGTAAGTGCTTAATGTTGTTGTTATTATTCTCCCTGAGGTCGGTGCCTGTCCAACGGCCAGCTGCTTCCTCCTCTGATGTGCTTACATGTGTTGCTCTTTCCGTTTACCTCATAATGGAAAGGGACACAGGGCTGCTATAAATCACTATTGCGCTCAGCTGGGTGACACTCACATGCGATCGCAGGGTCAGTGTTTCTCACACAGTTTCTTCTTTTCTTGATTTGTACTATCATGCTATCATTTTAACCAGATTTGCAGTGTTTAATTCCTTCCATGCCGCAAAATTGCTTCAAAGACCCTAAGTGGCTACAGACAACTACAAACATGTCAGGTGGGCAGAGTGGTCGATCTTCTTCACATTGAGTAGCAGGAGAGATGCTCAGTTCTTCTTTTTTCTAGAAATTTTCAGAGTAACAGGACGGATTATTATCAGTCCGGAATGTAGCTGGCACACTGGATGGATTTTCAAGAATGTCAAGACTCTGCCCGACCTTTATAAGAGTGTGGAACAAACTCACAAATCAGTTAGTAAGTGTCAGCATGACTAAAACTCCTGTTCCTCCTGAACAATGAGAGCGATGAGAGGGGGAATCTTGGGAGTGGTGCGAATAGCAAGAGCATGGAAATATGTCATGCCCTTATACGGATGGAAATACACAGAATATAAGGTTAGAGTCTTGAATCCTTTGATTTCTTATCTGTTTTGTGTTTGGATTTTCTTTGAAAGGGAAACACTACCACTCCCATTTGTCCTGAGGTGTTCAGTGGTGAGCTGCATTTCTCACTGCTTTGCAGAGAATTATACACAAATGAAAACAACAGTGCAGTGCAGCGTTTGCCACGAGAGGTGATATTAAGGTGTTTGAGTCAAGCAAAACCAAACGCTCGGGGCTGGTGTTTGACATGCTAATAAATTTGACGTTGTGAAATTTTATGGACTATTAACATCGCACATCTTGCCCCCTGTTTTCCCAAAGATTGAATTATCCAATAATATGAGGGAAACTCAGATGCTGTCCAACAGCAGGATGACTCCAACTGTTCTTTGGAACAGCTCCTGCTTTCCATTGCAGTGGTTTGATGAAAACAAGACTAAATGCTCTCCAGTGATAATTACAACAAGCCCTATCATGTCATAAATCTGGAGCAAATAAGACATTGTTCTGAATTCAGGCCAAACAATCTTTAGTCCCCGTTTTGGCCGCATATGCTTTTTTTCACCCGTGTGCATCTAACATATGTGCACACACAAACACACCAAACATGCAACTCTTGTATGTAGTGTATCACCCCATTCTGTAAAACATTGAAAGCTCTGCAAAAAAAAGGCCATTTAATGTTCGAGCACTTCAAACAGGACCTCTGATGCACACAACACACACACACACACACTCACACACACACACACTCTTAAATTCTTTGAGCTGCTGCCAACCCCGTTACTCCCACAAGGCATTTAGAATTAATCTCCCTGAAAAGCAAGGAGTTTTTAACTCTGACATCACATATGCACACACAGCCGTAAATCTAACTTCAAATCTTAAAAAAGCCCTTTTTTGTTTAAAAAAAAGCCTCCACCCTTTCTCCTCATTCTTTCCTTCCACTCTTCTACTTGACAGCCTTATCTTTCCCTGTGATGTTACAGCAACAACGTGTTCTTAGAGGAAACTTGCAAGCTGTGTTAAATAAATTTTGAATTAAAAAAAAGACTGACCTCAGAGAACAGTCACTTCTCCCCACATGCAACACATCATCACATTTGATGGCTTGTTGCAGTAAAATCTGTTTTCCTGTGTAAACTATATGGACTGTGCTGCATGTGGTAAGCTGTAAGAGGTTTTATGAGACCTAAGAGCCAGCCGGTGTGGGATGCCCTCCCACCCCACTCACACATACACACACTTGTACACACGCATACACAAACATTTGTATTGGCAACTTCTTAAAGGTTTAGTGACAAAGTAGCAGTTACCACAAGATATTCCTGTGAATGAACCTTTGGATTACATTCACACATATGCTTTTATTTAGACCTCTCCAAGCTTTCTTCAAGGGAGTGAGGATGAAAGATTTTTCCGCACACAGAACTTCTTAGGAAGCATCACTGTATTGTTCACATTTATACAATTTACAAATGCATGTGCAGTTACTTCTTTCTCTAAGTGTTTGTGGTTTCTACGCCTTATATAGAAGAGTGTTGATCCAGCCGTAGATGTCTGCCCTGCACCAGTGACACCTTGTTTGATGGTTCATGTAGTCTCCTATGTAGCCAAAACCACACGGCCCAATAGTGGCATAAAGGTTTTCGGACTCAAATTCACATACAAAATCATTCCAAGTGCACCTGATGTTATTCTGTTTGGCTTGAAGGTCCCAAAACTAGAGCAAATGCTATCAGCTGATTCATAATGTCTTGGATCCATGTGGACCAGCTGTGGCTCAGATTTTACCCTAAATTCAATCTGAACAAAGTCAAGTGAGCTGCCACTAATTCTTTCCAAGAACATAATTGCTTACACCAATGACTACTGTTCAGTCACCGCAGTACAGATATAAAAACAAACCAAAAACTGAACAAAACCTTACCTTTTAAGGAACCTTTATGACTAGCTAATTGTTCCTTAGCCACACATGACTTGAGAAATGGAAATGGTCCAGTGGTCGCTTGGTCAGAAATGTGTCAGCATTTGAGCAAATATTTGATTGATTGCAATGAAATTTCTTGACCTAAGAGGCTGAATCTTATAATGTTACAACTGTTACAACTTTGTTGATACCCAGACTTTAAACCGCGACCGCTATATCATTATGCTAGCATTGTCATTGTTAGCATGCTGATGTTAGCATGCTGATGTTAGCCTTTAGTTAGCCGCTGTGCCTAGCCTAGATCTGCTAGCATGGCTGTACAATCTTAAGTCTTGTTAATTTATATGCAGGGTCAGGGTGACATGTCTTAATTTAGGTTTCTGTCAGTAAAACCACAGTATTTCACTGACATCTCACTTTTGTTGTGTGCTTCTTGGCGCTGTTGCAGCATCAACATTATTTTTTTATCAGAAATCATGAGTCTCAGACTTGTGTTGTCTGAATCCACTGCCAAAAGGCAGGGCATTTCCAGTCTCAATGAATCACTAAATACCTTCAGTAAGTAGGTGTGGTTGTGATTCACAGATACTTGATGACTTGATCCCGGCTTCTCACTGTTGCGGCATCTTGTTTAACTATTTTTGACATTCATTCACATTTTTCATTTGTATATACAGGATTCCACTTCCTGTTATTCTTTAAAGGGTTAGCTAGTAGTTTACCAGCTTGTGGAGCTACCTGTCAAGGTTAGCTAATACAGTACGGTGTGTATTTTCTGCCGTCTACCTGCAACTTTCTACATGTTCAAACTGCAGCATAGATAGGTGTTGAAGTTGTGAAGTCGTCTCATTGTGTTTAGTTTGAAAATGTCAGTGACCCACCAGCCAGGTAATATTAACCCGAAAAATATATTTAACTGAACTGCATTATTAATTGATGCTAAACTTAAAATTGTGTTTCATAGATTGAAATGGAATCTAATGGTTTGAAATTGCTTTCAACTTGTTTGTATTATTCTAATTTCGGTGGAGTTCCATATTCAGTTTCCAAATTCAGTTTTTAAATTCAATCCAACTTAGATCATCGGGGAGACTAGAATAGAAAATCCAACTCCGTTCAAAGGACTACTTCTTTAGGCCACAATGCTTTCTGTGCATTGAGGGGAGGGTAGCTGTACAGTCTCTCCCACCAAGTGAGGCTTTATTTCAGCACGTGCAATTGAAAAAACAAGAAATGCTACATACATTGATACAAAGTGCTAATACCTGATTCAGTGATTTGTGAGGTGCAGCAAGTCTTTTGTCAGCCATGATAAAATGGGAGAGACTGCGTAGCTATTCTCATGACCTACATACCCAGGAAGCCTTGTGACCTGAAGAAGTCCTTTAAAAGGAGTTGGATTGAATCGGAGCTCTTCCCCGGATGAGTGTGTCTGTGTTGAAACTGAATTTTGAGAAGCTTAACTTGGAACTACACTGAAATTTAAATAATACTTACAGGTTGAAAGCAATATGAGCTAAATTCAATGGCTATGAAATATTAAATTTTGCATAAATAATTCAATTTGAACATTTCAAATTGAAAACAATTAAATTCAGATTTAATTTGTGATGGCACTAAAATA
This sequence comes from Micropterus salmoides, assembly GCF_014851395.1. Classification (NCBI taxonomy): domain Eukaryota; kingdom Metazoa; phylum Chordata; class Actinopteri; order Centrarchiformes; family Centrarchidae; genus Micropterus; species Micropterus salmoides. The sequence continues at coordinate 15,974,172 of NW_024041373.1, forward strand.
CTAAATCTGGATGTTGCAGGTCTACCACCTGCAGACAGAGACACTCTGATGCACCAGGGCTTTTTTTAACAGCCATGTCATGAAGCCTTTGGGCTGTTGCAAGTGGGTCAGTATCCCATAGTGTGATATTGCTGGAATCCAAGCATTTGGTTTCTCACTGAGTCTTGAGAGTGTTGGTTGCGGATGTACTTTCCCAGATGCCTTTCAAACCACATCAGAGTGTAGATTTTCCAGAACAACACTGCTTTTATCTTTGTCCTTCACTAAGCAGGTCAGTAGGCAACAAGCCCTGTCTTTGCATTCCTCCCTGGATGCAATTCGTACCTGCTGTCTCTCAGGTGCACCTCACGATAAGCCCTGCTTTTGTCCCTAATGTAGTGAGGCCATCTTATCACTGTGCCCCGACAGACTTGATCACATTTTAGCCTTCTTCCCTTTCCTTCCTTTGAGGAATACAGACAACTTACCTTCTGTCCACCTTTTGATTCATGGGCCCCATCCCATTAAATCAAGCCAATTTCTCAGCGGCTTTAGTCCCACTGCACGGCGGTGCTGTGGGATTGGCATATAGGGCAATTGAGGCTCTAAGGGTGGCAATTCCAGCATCACATGGAATATTTCCAGGAGAACATCAGTTCAAGATTTCTGCGCAGCAGCAAGTTGGGCTTTCCTGCAGTAATGTTAATTGAATTATCATTGTAACATGTTTGATCATAATGTGTTCTCTATGAGTATGTAACTCTTTGTCTCAGGTGCATTGATTGCATATAAACCCTGCTGGAGGGATAATACATGATGTGTGTCAAGTTCAGCACAGTCAGCAAGCGACTTTAGGTTTTCCAATCACCTTCCAGACAGGTTCTTCTGACTAGTGTCAAATCACAATGCAGTCATAGAACCCTCCGGTGTGTGTGCATGTGGTATTGAGAATAACCGTCCGTCATGCTGTTAAACTGATGCCCACTGGCAGTCTGTATGTGATGGATTGTGTCAGACCACCCAAGAGGACTGCTGGTGGGCCCACAGGGATGAGAGTACACAGCATGGGCGTATTTGTAGTGTGTGTGGGAGAAAGATAGAACTTTAGAAACAGGGGTTATAGTGAGAAAAGCATAAATTGAGAGCATGTTTGTTGGATCAACATAAAAAGGACAATCTTTCCCATTGCTGTGCCATGTGTTTTAGCCAAAGCTTCTTATTCTAACCTCAAACTTCTAATTCATGTTATATAACTTATTAATGATGGGGTGAGAGATAGAAAGTGAATGTGTCTGCATCTGTGTGATTTTAGGTTGATAGATGTCTATTGAGGAGAGTGAGGTATTATGGTAGAAAGCACGTGATTTATCAGTTGAGCTCTTTCTCCCTATCTTGCATACACACACACTCACACTTCCCCCTTCCAAAAGCTGTCCCTGTTAGTAGAAGATACGATCTGTGTTTTCCCCCTCACCCGGAGCTGATGAATAAAAGCCTTCTTTATTTAATCGACTGCTGTCTGTGTGAACATGTGTGTTTATACCCATGTGTGTGATGTGATGGTGTCAGTGATCACATATTTTAAGTTCAAACATCACAGATCACAAAGAACATGTAGTCCAGACATGTTGCTTTGCCTTGTCTGCCAAATGTTCCTGCGTACAGAAGGAATTAACACCATGAAGCTTCCTTTGAGTGTGTGTTTTTGTGTGTTTATTGCAGACATAGATGAATGTGCGACAGGCAGACACAGTTGTGGCCCTGAAGAGACATGCTACAACACCAGAGGCTCCTACACCTGCCAGTGTCCCCCGGGTTTTCAGAGGAACGGAGACCACTGTGTGGGTGAGTCGTTGTCATTCACAGATGCAAAACACACTTTCTTGTCTCGCTTTATCACATTATTAATAATGGTGTCAAGCTTTTGAAAAGGTTAGCATTTCGTCTTTTAACATCTTTTATCACTTGTGTTTTCCCTCAGACAGAGACGAGTGTGCCGTGACCAACTACTGCATGCACAGATGTGTGAACACACAGGGCTCATACTACTGTGAGTGCAACGCAGGTCACAAGTTGGCCAGCAACAATCACAGCTGTGTTGGTAAGTCACTGAAAAGCCATGTGTACTCGTGTCAGTGTGTGTTTGTGTGTACAGCATTGAATTCTAAAAACAGTTTGCTTCAATGCTTTGTCATTCATAGGCAGCTTGTGTTGGTGTGGACATCTACCTTATCTGCTCAATTGAAAGGCTAGCTTTTGATTTAGATTTGGGAACATGTTGTTACTTGCATAATGGAAATAACAAGACTTTATAATAATAATCATGATTACCTATATTTATATTGCACTGTGTAAAGACTGTTTACAGAAGACTTTACTGTACATGCAATAAAAAACACACACACACACACACACACACCAGGGCAAAAGAGAATAACAAATGCAATTAATAAAAATTCATGAAGAAGGTTATTGAAAATGTTGTGCTGACATGTTGTGCTATGACTGGCTCCCAGCTGTGATGAAACCGGTGTATTTGTGTGCATACTGTATTTGTGTGTGTCTTTCTGCCTTTGTAGTGGGGAAGCCAAACTACAACTTACGGGTCAATAGTTGAGCCAGTTACATAGTATTTATAGTTCCTGTTCTGTCTTAAAGTATAATTTGCAGCTTTATTACAACTGGGGTCTTACTTACATAGTTTTGGCCATTATTCATATCCAACATTGTACTGACCATACTAATTGCCGAGATCTCTGTAACGCTGTGACAATGACGTCGGGATAAGAAACAAGTGACCAGATGATCAAACAGGTTATAAACAAAACCAGCAGTTTAGCCTGATTATTACTACAGATTATTAACAGCTTTATTTGTAGGTAAAACTGAAAGGGCTCATGAAATGTCCTTATTATATCTATGTGTAAAAAGTTTGCTTTTGTTCCAGATGTGAATGAATGTGACGTGCAGAGTCCCTGTGAGCACCACTGCTACAACCTGCTTGGCTCCTTCCTCTGCCAGTGTGACCAGGGCTATGAGCTAGCACAAAACGCGGTCAACTGCCAAGGTGGACACTCACACGGGAATGCGCATATATATACATACACAGATATATAAAGTGGCTGATAAATGCATGTTTGTCAGTGTGCACTGCCTTATACTCATTATTTATGTCTGTATTTGTGTGTGTGTGTGTGCATATTTTCTGTACAGACATTGATGAATGCAGCTTCTCCAGCTACATGTGTCAGTACCAATGTATTAACAGCCTAGGAAGTTACTCCTGTGAGTGTCCAGAGGGATATCAACTCCAGGGAAACAGGTTGTGTCAAGGTACCTCAGTCATTTTCCTTTCCCTTTTCCTTCCATTAATCTTTTTTAAATCGCTTTTTAGTTTATTTATTTATCTGTCTTACCCTCCTCTCTGTTTTCACACAAAACAAAGTTGTGTGTGAAAACACAGTGAGTGAAACAAGTGAGTCCTCTTCTCTCTACCTCCCATCCTCCTCTTCCTCAACTCTTTGAAGATAAGTGTTATAACTGCTATCACCCACCTCTAATGTGAATGGGAATGAAAGCCACTCTCAACCACTACTGTCATGGAAAGAATGCAGAGGTTAGGCAACACAAACACAGCAACTTTATGTTGCCCTGCTTAGCCACCTCTGTGAATTTATATGCATGATGTTGGTTTCTTGAAGTTGATTTATTTGAAGCTCCGGCGTTCGCTCAAAGGGTGAGCTGTTATTTTTTCCTTTCCCCCTCGGTCAGGTGCAGGCTTTATAGGGGGAGCCATGAATCCAGTTGGTTGTGTCAGAGGGACCTTTTGGTGATGAATCCAGGTTGCTGTGCCAGAAATAGCCCTGTGGTTCAGGGCTTGTTTGATGGGGTTATTTTCATGGTGCTGCAGGAAAAGAGCTGCAGTTAGGCCTGTGTGGGGTTGCATCGGGGCTTCCCTCCACCACAGATCTGCAGACTTCCCTCTTGTGTTTCCTTGCATCTCCACTTCTGCTGGAAATGCAGCTACAAGCCCAAACCATCATTCTTAAACTGTACACGTCCTGAACTTTGACTGTGTTTTTACAGCTCTGTTTCATGAAGCTTCTAGAGTTTGTGTGTGTTTTGGAAATAGGCAATATTAGTAATGTCATCCAGCTATTTTTGAGTTTTCAGTACTTTTTTTCTCTCTGTGGCTCGGCCAATCACCAGACATAAATGAGTGTGAGACGGGGACTCATAACTGCCAAGACGATGAAATGTGCTGGAACTATTACGGAGGCTTCCGCTGCTATCCCAGAGACCCCTGCGAGGCACCGTATGCCAAAACCTCTGAAAAGTCAGTAAAAATCATCCAGTACTTTTTTTCAGTATCATCAGTGTGGCTGGTTTCACGGAGATTGTTATAACCGTTATGTGTTTGCAGTCGTTGTATCTGCCGGTCGCAGGCTGAGTGCCAGGGTCTCCCACCATCAATTGTCTACAAATACATGAGCATCCAAGCGGACCGGACTGTGCCAGCGGACGTCTTCCAGATTCAGGCCACCAACATCTACGCCAATACACACAACACCTTCAGGATCAAAGCTGGGAATGAGGGAGGAGAATTTTTCCTGCGGGTAAGTTGAAGGGAATTAGGCTATTGTTTGTGTTGCATTAAAAGATGGAGGATGGTATAACAGGTGATGATGGGCTAAGATGAATGCTAAACTGTCACAGTGTCATGATGCTGTCAGAATCTACAGTTTTGAGCTAAATCCATACTCACATACTTACACATTACCATCGCACTGACTCTACCTCATACAGTTACCCAACCTGATATTTTAAAACACAGCACATCTGTAACGCAAAAGTTACAGTGTCCCCCCCATTTCCAAAGATATTATTTGACACTAAGCAAACAAGACTTAAGAGTCTACAGCCATGCTAGCAGCTCTGTTAGGCTACACATGCACACTTCACACAGACAGCAAGCTAACATGCTCACAATGGCAATGCTAACGTGCTGATGTTTAGCAGGTATAATACTTACATGTTCACCATCTTAGTTTAGTGTGTGAGCATGCTAAAATTTGTTAAATAGCAGGAAACACAAAGTACAGCTGAAGCTGATGGGAATGCCATTTGTGTGGCAAAAACGAAAGTATTGTACAAAAAAATAAGTCATTTGTTGGTGGCTCTAGATGAAAAATTACGGGTCACTAAAGTTAATACAGCAATCTATTAAATAGCTGTCGAGACATTTCACTAAAAGCCAAAAAAGTCAACCTGCTGGTGGTACTATATGAAAAGCCAGAGGATGCAAGGTTGTTAGGATTGATCCTCTGGAGATGGCAATCCATTTGATTGTTGTAGACATATTTTAGTCTGGACCAATGTGGTGGACTGGCTTCCCAAAAGATATAACTGCTCCACTAACATGACTAAAAACAAAATCTAATCCAATGAGCTTTACTATACAAATGTTAAGTTGTATCAAAAAAGATAAATCCATATTCAAATGCTTACATACTGACTGATCACATTTTCTTGCAGCGTTCCAGCAATGTGAGTGCCATGTTGGTGCTAACCAAGCCTCTGTCAGGCCCCAGGGAGTACGTCGTGGACCTGGAGATGGTCACTCACCATCTGACCATGAACTACCGCTCAAGCTCACTGCTGCGGCTCACCATCATAGTCGGGCCCTACGCCTTCTGAGCACCACAATTCTCTGCAGTCTGGTTCAGCAAACATAGCAGTGTAACACAGCAGATGCCTGTATCAGCATACCATACTGTACATTTTCATACAATACATGCATATAACATATAACATATGATGTCCCAGACTCATACAGCAGCACAGCAGTAGGCTTGATCATGACAGACCAGCCCATGCTGTAATGTGACCACTGGGCCTCTTTTTCTCTCAAGGTGGCGAGAAGCATTGTGATGAAGGGTTTTAGTGTCCTGAGGAATCAAGCACTGTTTCAACAACAGCACTTAACAATAAAACCATTTTCATCGTTGAAGTTTTTGATTTAAAGTGCCTGAAGTGGACAGGAGAAAGATGCTGGTTGCAGTATTTTTCCTTGTAGTGGCTGTTAGCTCCTTCCATTCTCAAAACAATTGGGAACAGAGCAGTGGCACGCAGGAAAAGACGCCTAGTGGACACACTTCCTAACTGTGATGAATTTTTGATGCAGCTGTACCTACATTTATCACTTTGTTCAGACCAGAACTGCTTACAATAACCTGTGTGTGCATCAGTGAAGCACTCACTTGTTCTATATAAATGTACATGATAAATATCCAATATGAGCAGCTTTTGATACAAAAAGAATACACAGACTCAGATTACAGCTTCTGTTGATAAATGTTGTAGGGGTTAGTACTGCTGCGCCACATTGTTCGTGCAAGTTTCTGTATAGTTTTTACTCATGAGTAATAATTTCCAGAGAAGTCCAGAACAGTTCAGAAGTGTAAAGGGAGGGAATTTGCCTATGAGTGAGAGGATACTAAACTCTGCATGACAATAGGCTTGATGCTCTTAAGACTTTACTCACAGGAGTTAAATCATGTACATACCGAGGTAATAAGTCTTTGTGTGGATGATTGTGTGTATATGTGTGCGTGTATTTGCGTGTGTGAGCGCCTCACTGCTTTGTTTATGCATGCAAGCAAGTGAAAGTGTGAAACAGAGGGAGAGAAAGGGAAAGAGTGAGAAAGAGCTTGTACTCTAGCCATTTATGCGTTTCTGTGATGCCATCTTCCTCAGCCCCCGGTTGCAGAGGCAATAACAGAGATTTTTGAACTCGAGAATACGCACAGGAAATGACGGCTTTCATAACACACCTTGGCCATTTGACCGCTCACTGGTGCCACAGTGATTTCTCCAGAGGAACAGCTGGGCTTTGTAATGTCGGGCCCAGTGAAGAAATCACACTGGCACCAGACTGGCTTGCGTGATAAACATAATTACAGCGCTTTTCCCTGTTGCTGGTTCATGTGTGACACAGGGGATTATTAAACGGTTAATACAATGCCACCACACTTTTTGGCATAATGAGAAATCTTTCACTACCTGCTTTTCCTTTCATGACTCGTGTCTGCTCTGGCTTATTGCTGAAACACTGTAGACACACAGTACTGAAAACCACATTGAAAACCAGCATGTTGTCACCACTCGTAAGTGTAGAAAGTTATCCATCTTTGCCTACAAGTCTTTTATGTGGTTTCAGCAGTGATCATGCCATAGTGCCTTAGAGTGTATAAACACCAAAAATGTAACACTAATCTTTTCATTCATACTGTCAAGACTGTTAACTTCCTTTATTGAAAGGCCTTAATGTTTTTCGCTTCTATTTAAAATATATTTTGTCATATGTATCTTATATTGATTGTACTCTGAAGAGCAAAAGTTATATTGTTGAATAAAATATGATGGATAAATGGGGCTTGGTCGTTCTGTTTTTTTATATCCAACAGAGCAGAGAAACAACAACAAATGTGTGAAATCTGACCTAAACAATTGCCGCGCTGCACTATGTCTGTACCAAAGCCATGACAGTATAATGGAAAATGCAGTGGCTGCATGAAATGCTCCGCTGCTCTTTCCATAATTTGGGTAAAAAGTGATGATGATGATTTCATGTAAACATTAGAATGATAAATGCCATGAATATGGTGCCCTAGCCATCATATCTATCTTATTTAAAGAGATCCAGAGGGGATATAGTAAGATAGTATGTTGAGTCAATATGTGCTGAGGGACAAATGTGAAACCTGCACACACACACACAGCATATTTAAATCTGAAATTGGTTGGGAGTGGTTTTATGGTAAGTTGTTACTCAATCATTCTGCTGACTAGAGCTTTAGTCAGAGCAGTGCTGGGACGTGTAAAATGATACATGATGTGTCATTGCTCCCCTAACCCCATCTTCGGCTCCCTGCTCAATGGATCACTGTGTTTTTGCGTGCATGATTTAACCCCAAAGAGAAAACATTGCTCACCCACTTTTTCTGTGACTCACCCATGCACTAAATTTCATAAGAGGAGCAACATTTTCAGGTTCTTGTTTTTGATTAATATTCCACTCAGGGTAATGGTGAAGATAATTAACTTAATCTCCCTTCATGTAGCCAGCAATTTCATTCATCACTGTTAAATAGATCAAAGCCCTAGTCATTGGCTGAAGAACACAGAAATTTAAAAAAGGAAAGTTCAGTAAGTTGAATGTTTGATACACTCTGTTATTTCCTCACCACAATATCCCAGTGATGCAATAACTGCACTCTATTTATTTTTTTTACCATTTTTTATACTTTGCACATCTTTGGGATCAGATCTTACAGAGCTCAAATAAAACAGTCATGTATTTACATATAGATTATGTAAATCAAGAAGAATCAAGGAATGCCAATTGATATGAGTGACTGTGAAATGGTGAAGGTTAGCTGACCCTTAAATTCTGTACATCCTTAAGGTATACAGATGTGTTTTCTACTACACATAATCTGGAAGCCAGGTTCTTTATTCCAGTTACAAATAAATGCAGTATGTAGATATTACAGACAGGGCCAGATTATCCAATTAGGAAGCCCAGGTATAAAAGTGAGGTGTGGGCCCCTACTGATACCCTCATTTCTCAGTGTTTAGTACAATGCACTGGGGCCTCATGATTTACCGTAAGGTAACCTATCATTTCAGTTTATATTGTGATTTAGTGTTTTTTTGTGGTACACACAAATAAACAAATTTACCACAAATTTACCAGTGAATTTGGAGTCTTCTGGGCCCCTGAGGGTCTGGGTACTAGAGTGGTTGCCTGCTTTGCATGGTCGGTAACTTAGCCTTGATTAAACACACATACAGTATGCAGTATGTCAGGGGTTGAGGCGGGCCTCCGTAGGGGGGCTCCAAACAGTTTCAGGAGGCTCAGTGAATGGAGGTGAAACTAATGAATGCCTTAGGACAGACCTTTTTTAAAACTATTTAGTGTATTCAGAAGTTATATCAAACAGCAATATTAGGATATTTTTTGCTCAAATGTTGAGTGTCTATGGGATCAAATAGTATAATCATGATGCCATAGGAATCCAGTTATTGAGCGGCCAGCAGTGGGTGACTCCACTGGTTGCAAAAGGTCTGATTACATTAGAGTCTATGACAAAATTACCCTAATTCTCACTTGATTTATTACCTCAGTAAACACTTTCCTAATGCGTTTGTGGTCTCAATCAGTAATTCCAAGTCTTCTTCATTACAGCATGACCTTCATTTTGAAAAGTATGGTCCCATTTAGGGTAAAATAGATAAATAAAGCAGGGGATGCTAGCATGCTTACATTTGCTTATTAGCACTAATTAGTACTTATATCAGCCCCTATTCACTAGTTCCTTGACAGATTGTCTGGTGTCTTCAGCCTAACATTACAGTGGTAGTTTGTTTCATGCTGTCTGTTCCACTCATGCCTTGACCCTGTTTGCTTGTTTCTTCTGCCTATCAGATTCGATTTGCTTGTCTTTCTCTTGGACTGATTACTTGGTGTTTTGACCCTGCCTGCTTTACACAGTCTCTGAATCATGCTTCTGGGTTCACTCCTGTTAGGTTTCTTTTGAAATTTGACAAATACAGGCATAAAAAAAACTTAAAAGGTTGACCTGATGAGGGTGCTAGATGAAAAGTCAGAGGGATCACCAAAAGTCAGTAGGATTCATCCTCTGGGGACTATGACTGATGTCTTTACAAGATAGCATCTTTAAATTCAATAGCTGAGTTGAGATTTTTTAGTTAATACCAAAGTGGTTGACTGACCCACCAACATTGCCTTTCCTACAGCCGCTAGTGTGGCTAAAAACACACTGACAAAAATAACAAATAAAACAAATCCCACAAACGGGATGGTGAAGCAGTCTTTACAGTGCAGCAGAACTACATTAATTTAGGCATTCACTGACCTCAGACTTATCTAGCTTTAGACCCAAGGCCTACATCACTAAAATTGTTGTCGAAACTCAAGTGATTAATCTTCTCACTGGGAAATCACATCATAGTGTACAGTTCCTTTATGTTCTACTCGGCCTGTCTTGAGCTCTTTCAGAGTGGGTGTAAGGGAAAGAGGTAAGAGGTGTTTTAATGGCAAGAGAGAGTGCATGAAGAGGTGAGAAATGAGTAGTTTATTGGATGGCATTTGAGATCGGAAAGACATAACGGGATGAGGTCACTTGTTAACACTGGCAGAAAGTGCCACACGAGGGTGGCATAACCACACAAGGGCATTCACAGGGAGACACACTCACACATACATGCATGCCACTCAAGAAATCATTCTCAAGCTAACAAGAACATACACATGTCAAACAAATTAGCAGAATCACTCGTCCATGTGTGCATGTTTATATATGTAAATTGTGAACTCTGCCGGTATGGTATGCGGCCTGGTGCCACTGCATGTGGCTATTGAACACGTGCCAGGTCGTAAACACTCCCTGCCTGGTGCTCTACCACAGATGTCGTTTCAATCAGCCTTCAGTCAGGCTGAAAAATAAATCCTGGAGGTCCATACCTGTGTGATTACATTCTCTAATTATAGTTTGGAGCAGTAACTCTGAGATGACTAAACGAGACGGGCCCTCAGGGTGTTGTGAATGTAATTATATCCTGACAATTAATAGGCCCGCTCCTCAGAGAAGTTTGTTATATGATGACGTACCTGGCCGTTTTTAGCTCGCCAGGGAAGCCTTTGAATTATGACATAATTACAAGGGAACACAGTATATACAAGGATGATAATTATCCCCAAGTACAGTAACAGTAAATGGCATTGGCTTTTATGTTCATATCAGGGAAAAAAGCTTCTATTTCTCCTCAGAGGGCCTTTGTAGTGTTCATCATTAGCTGCTGGGTCGAAAGAGGGACATCTTGGACCTGGAGTGCATCATGTTGAGTCACAGCAGTACTAGAGTGTTGCTTTAACACTGATTTTACACCCTCATTAGCAAAGCAACACATCTCTAAGTAATAAAAAAAGACCATGTATACATAATAGTATTAATAATTAGTAAAAGACTAATTAACACACTTCTAGACATTAGACGAAGCACATTTAAAATGGACATGCTGCAAGAAAAATGTATTGCTGTTTATGTTTTTGGGGAGTACATGAAGAATGCGAGTCATAGAGTTGAGTTAAGATGTACTCTCTCCCACTCTCTCACCACTACTACACTGTTAGGAAGGAGTAGCTTCCCTGCTATGTGTGCAATAGTCCCCATTGTCCATCCACACAGGTGTTCACTTACATTGCCTAATAAGACCTCTTCTCAGGACTGTGTAGGCATGTTCAAATTGTACTTGATTGGCAACGTCTCTCAGTCGCCTGTTAGTTTTGTTGCACCTTTTAGGGCGGGGCAGCTTACACCTTCATCACTGTTAATTGTTTAGTGAACTCACAATCATTCCCAGTATAGCTCTGTCCAACTTCAACCTGAGCAGAGGTGTAATCAGCCAGGATAAAAAGACACTTGAATATAACAAGGTACAAGTACAAGGTAGTTTATTTATCATTATATAAAACAAGGTTGTATGACAAAATTGTATAACTGAGCCTTTGTTAATGTAAACATTAATAAGGCCTCTAGAAATTGTTACTGACTACTGGAGTGACGGAGGTTGGGTCTCCTGGGTGGGCTCGGATTGGTCCAAATTCTAGGTGAAGCTGGGAATAGTTCAAGGGAAATTACAGTACTAGAGGGGGGCTACCACACACACGCTACCCCCTGCTTCATACCCAGATGCAGTTCACCATTAAAGGATAGGCTCACAATTGTTGAAGTCTGTCTTAAAACAATAGTCAGGTGTCCATATAAACACTGAAATAGGTTTTGCCTGTTCATACTGGCCATTAACAGATCCATTCCTAATGTGCTTTCAAAGTAAGAGATGGGGAACAAAATCCGCAGTCTTTGTTCTGAGTAAAAATGTATTCAAAAGTTTATCTAAAGCCAAAATGAGGCTTCAGCAATGTAAATGTAAGTATTTTTAGTATAAACAATCCAACAAAACGTATGTAATGTAAAGACACAGTTTTGCAACTAAATCTTTCATTCTCACTTACACCCATTGCTCTCAGTTCACTTCCATCTCTCCACCCTGCTAGCTCATATCTGCCCTGGACTGTCAAGCCTTTTCATATTTTCCACTTCCCTCCCAATGCAACATTGGAGAAATTGAGATACATGATGTGTGTGTACTATATGTAGTGTGTGTCCGCACATGCATGTGTGACAGCGATGAAGGCAAGTGAGGGGAGGCCAAGGGTGGGCACGGGCTCTTGACATGCCAGTCAGTAATACTTTACCTCAGGTTGAGGTGTGCTCACCGGGAGGGTGTGTTACTGCTGGAAAGCTCTGTAATGAACAGAAGGCTGGCTCTCTGCCTGATCAAATTCCACCACAGCCTCATATCTATCTTGCCTTCCAAAAATGTTCAGCATACCAGTGGGTTTTATTGACTTGTCAGAGCAGACAGTGGAGTGCATGCTCTGCCTTGTAAGGTGTGCAGTTAACAGGTTTCTTAAGCAGGAATGTCCGCTCGTGACTTTTTATTTGCGATATCTTTTTGTGTTTTTAGTTAAAATTGATTGAGTGGCGATTAGAACTACAACATGTGCTAGGACAGTGGTAATTCAGAATATAGACTGTGACTCTATTTATCCAAACTGGCCTTGATCATGTTGGCACATGTCCTTTTAAAATGAACTAGACCAGGAGTCAACTGTGAGCCAGCCCCAGGTTCCAGTATTAGCATTACCATCAGAATGTCATTAAACAAAATTTATGGCTGTTTTGGAGGTATTTCTAGAATCCTTAAAGACAGTTCAAACTGAAGATGAAAAAATATACTGTCTGCTGCACTATAAAAAAGATGTTAAACCCATTTTGCAAGCTGCAAATTATTATTAATTACTACATTTTAAATGTTTCCTAATCTAAAAACAAAATGTCAGAATGACATAAATCTTTGCTTAAAGGTTGTAGAAATCCTTGTGTGGCTCCCGAGGAAGTCTGATAAATTGCCTCAAGTGATTTCAGTTGGGGCTGAAGACAAAATTTGAACAATGAAAGACATCTCAATGTGTGAAAAGAAGTGAGCTTACCAGAACTTGAAAATACCATCAAGACAGCGTTAAGGGTTAAACAGCCCTCTGGGTTTTTCAAACCTCACTGGGATAGTTTTTCTTTCCAGAGAAATAGATGCTTAAGCCTGTACTTGAATGTAATGGTGATACATGAGAGCACAAACTGGGGATAAATGTGAACATTCAAAACTCTACAGAACATCTTCCTTCCTGAGGAGGCTGTTCGTGGTATTTCCCACACTTCTGCAGGATGTGCGCAAACATTGTTACTGACTGGAAAGCGTGGCTTGACTTTCACTGGTGAAACTGAGTCAGGCAAAAGAGCTATGGTAAAGTGCCAATGCTGACAGATGCTACTCCGCTATCTGTCTCATAATGAGCTTGGCCTCTCCCCCCCTTCTCTCCGTCTTTCTACTCTTTCCTCTAACCCTCTGTCCTGAAAATACAGTTAACTGCATGACCATCCGCAATGAATGGCAGTTAACAGCTGCCTATTTTTTGATGGTTGCCTGTGAGAGCATGTAATTGCATTTGGCCCTGGGTGTACATGCACTCATTAAGCCAGTGTCAGTGCCCATTACATTCCACAGAAGTGCAGCTCAGGTACAGAATGCCAATCACAGGCATGAACTCTGTGCTCTGAAAATACTTCAGCACTATGCACAAGAGTACTGAAGGCCCCAGTTCAAAACATAACCACAAACTGAGTCGCACTGATTGTTTTTTTAGGGTAAATTTACCTTTCTAAATGATCAGTCATTCCGATGAGCATAAACAAAAATAGAATTGATCTAGTATCTATTCTAAAATAGATACTAGCAAAATACAGCCAAATATCTCACTATTAGTAGTAAGAGGATGTGTCTCGCTGGAATAATTTAGCTGGTCCCAGTTGTTAGGGCTCAGAGAGGATAAGATCTGCTATGTTGGGAACTGATCCATGCTGGGATCAGATGCAGAATTCCAAAAATGCCCATCTACATGCCAAGATTCAGTGGTGGATGCCTTTTCTATTGTGGAACCATCTTATCTCCTTGCATATTGTTCTGGTATTTCTCACTAAAAACATTATGAAGACAAAACCTTTTCTGTGAAACTTGTCTGAGCACTCTAACCCGACTCTGCTGATCAGAAGGAAGGTGTTGGTCTCTGTGAACCAATGTTTGTAGGCTAGTTGGTGAAAAATAAACCAGATTCCTCAAAACCACAAAAACAGACCTAATGTTCTCAGCGGCTTTCAGGTCCTATATCCATCAGTTATTGTGATATGTTATGTCACGCTGTGTCCATTGTTATGGTTGAGGCCTCTCTGCTGTGTGTGACAAACCATCAGTCATGTAACACCCGGGGAAGGTGCGCTGTCTGCCTGAATTCCACAATAATGCTGCAGAGATAAAGAAGACCTGACATCTCATACAAAAGATTCAGTAATCGACATTACATTACATTAACTCCTGTCGCACCGCTTGCTCCTCATTACAATATGACATGTCAGCGCATTCATGACTTATGAGACAGAGGATAAAAGCTGAAGGTAATTCAGACAAAAAGATGACCGTTGGCATCATTGGTTTGGGCGCTACATATCAAACACTGCAGATGTGCAAATACAAAACGCTGCTTGTGCTGCCTGACACCTAGTGGACAAACTGCGCATGCACAAAGGCATGCACACGTCATAGCCACACCCAGGGAAAAGCCAGGTAATGATTTCATGGATGAGGAAAAAAAAGCTCTGTCTCTTTGCCGCAGACAGTTGCTCATACTTTGTTCCTTGCTCACTCAGAAAAAACAAACATTTGTTATATTATCAGTCACAACAATGAGGGGTGTAATGCTGTAGATGTCCAACAGATGGCAGAGTCTATCCAATTTACAGCGTGACACAGGCATTACCCTTGAACTAGGCCTCTCTTTGGACAGTGTTTACTATATTGTCAAAGACTACATGAAGTAGTGTGAATCACTGAGTTATTAAACCATATTTTCACCTATACGGTTAAACTAAGGAGTTGACACATCCCAAAAAATAACAAAAAAGGGAATTTAATTTATTTTATACCAGCCTAAATTGAGTCCTTTATTATACTACAAAACCAGCTTAATGTGTCCTTAGTATACTATATCCAGTCAATTAGGGCATCGACAAGTATTAATATGGACTAACTACAGGGCTGTGTACACGCCCTGTAGTTAGATCTGGTCTAAATCTGAGGGGGCAATGTTCCAACTGTGTGCTTAACTGTTTTCTGGTGACTTGAATAATGAGCTATAAAGAGGAGACAAAGGGAATGTGTGTGTGTGTGTGTGTGTGTGTGTGTGTGTGTGTGTGTGTGTGTGTGTGTGAGAGAGAGAGAGAGAGAGAGAGAGAGAGAGAGAGAGAGAGAGAGAGAGAGAGAGAGAGAGAGAGATCCCTCCATCCTTCCTGGTGGGAGGTTTGAGATGCGCTGCGCAGACCCGTCCGCTACCGACGCATCTTCCTGGCCTGCCCCCCTCGCTCTCCCTCTCCGTCTGCCTTTCCTCCTTTTCTGTCTGCCACTAGCCTACCTGAAGGGAAGTGCACAAAGCCAATAAGAAAATCTGGCGTGTCGGCCCGGCCCCGTGTGCGCCATGCTGCGGTAAAAAAGGCCGCTGTTTGCGGTGTTTACAGGGGATGTAGAGAGGGACAGAGGCACCGCTCTCCCCGACGGACCGCACTGTGTCTGCTCTGCCCAGCCCGCTGCACCGCTGAGCGGCCTGCGAAGCACACAAGATGTCGACCAGAACGCCATTGCCCACGGTGAACGAGCGTGACACCGAGAATGTAAGTGCTGTTATCCAAGGACACCGGTGTGATACCGGGCGTGGGAACGGAATAAAAATGACCGGGGATATGGCTTTTTTTGCGGACTGGTCGGTGCAGGTTTATGGCAGCGCTTTTTGGGGCTCGAGTGTTGCAGAGCCACTCGACCAATGAGCACTCCGGCTTTTTTTCTTCTTCTTTCCCCCCCTCTGCCGGGAATAAAAGCACGGGGCCTAGAATAACCTAGAATAAAGGTGCAGTTTGGTTGTGTCTGCCATAGCTTCTGTGTACAACAAGGTTAGCCTAAACAACGCACTGCGTCAGTATACTGGCTTTAATGACACACGCGAAGCTTGAACGTTAATGTTGAGAATGAAAACGTTGCCTATGTGCCTGTGTGAGAAAATGGTGTTGCTCTCCTCGTGCAACTGGGGGTATTTTCTAGTCTACAACGTCAATATTTAGGGAGGGTGGGAGAGGATGTTGCCCTACTTTTCAATGGCAACGCTTGGTAGCATCGCAATGTGACATCCATCACCTATTGGGCCCTGTTGTAATTGCACACTCAGTGCAGAGGAGGAGAAGAAGGGCGCGTGTTAATATTCACCATTCTGCTGCCACGGCACTGACGAGCTATGGCAGCATGGCTAAGGCATGTACGTATCAATAGGCTAAAGAAATTGCTTAAACCTCGTTGATTGTGTGAAGGAATGTTTATGAACGACCACCCCCTCACTGCTCGCGCGCATACAGCCACGCGCACACAGAGCACAGCATAATAATAAAACCACTTTTTGAGTGCAGTCCAAATGAGGACTGCTGTATGTATGCTGACAGGCTCTGACATATCTAGGTTCGTCTACTTTTTTTCCTCCCTGGAAACAAGACGAGGCACACACTGAAGCCTCCTCGTTATTATATTGCATTACAAGGATAAACAGTGAAACTTGTTGGAAGCAGTCTTTTAAAAGGTTTTTCCCAGATAGAAAAAATAGGGCTTTTATTTTGGTTCCACGTTTCAGACTGGGTTTAACTGGATTATTCATCTTTAGGTCATTCTAATTGGAAAATGTGTGAATTGAAAAGTTATAGAACTCAGC
The DNA here is from genome assembly GCF_014851395.1 of Micropterus salmoides. Lineage (NCBI taxonomy): Eukaryota > Metazoa > Chordata > Actinopteri > Centrarchiformes > Centrarchidae > Micropterus > Micropterus salmoides. Next base: position 15,991,156 of record NW_024041373.1, read on the forward strand.
AGACCCCACTCAGTGTCAGCTCTCATCATTTTGTCAGTGTTCAGTGATGTATGGGCTTAGGGGAGTGCTAATGTAACTGTCTAACAATCTGATACTGCTGTAGGTCTCACAGACATAGACTACTAGGCGGCTACTAAAGCACTGCCTCAGTAGCACTGGTAGTAGCCAGCCAGCCTAGCCTGCCTCTCTGTTCGACTCCATCAGGCAGCCCCAGGGCCCACTAGCAGCTGAACGGTGTTGCATAACAGCTTATTACTCAGAGAGACAAATGGCTTTTAGTGCAGCAAAATAGAAGATGTTCTGTCCTGATCTTATTTGAGTGTGTGTTATTTTTATTTATTTTTATTTGTTTTATGTCTGGCCTCCCTTAAGACATGGCGTCAGTGATTAGGAGTTAATGGATGAGCAAGTGAAACGAACTTTATGTATTAATCAAGTACTGGCTCCCCAAATCACCTGTCTGTCCAGATGCTCCCTCGATTTGTTCACAGAATTTGGACCAAGGCCAAGTGTGTGGTGTGCACACACTTGGCTGGCTGGAGGATGAAGTGGCCATATGACCGATCTGATCTCAAGTTAATCGACTTAAGGTGGACATTTACAAGTTGCAAATATAAGAAAGACAGTGCAAGATGCACAGATTGCTCGGTCATGGTGATTTACACAAGGGGTTTGGTGCATTAGAAACAAGGATGCTGACTTTGACTGGCATCAAATCAACATTTCTCCTTGCCTTACACACACACACACACACACACACACACACACACACAGTGACACAGGGGAGTGTTTGAATCCTGCAGTGGAGCTCTCCCTCTGTCAGGATGTAGGATAGCTGAGGTGATGCGCACCCTGCAGGGTATAGCGTTTCCCTGGTGAAATGGGAGCAGGGGAGCCTGGGTAAGCAGACCAAGGCTTTATTCTCTAGCTGGGTGTGGTGTACAGGAGCAGAGGATCATGGGATCTCTGACCTGGACTGACATCAGCAGCTGTTGTAGAGGAGAGGAAACAGACCAGCAGAGACTGCGCATAACCTGTGCCAGCGCTGTACTTATTGTGCCAGCGCTGTACTTAGCAAGCTGTTCCTAATTCACCTTCACATGCCATATCACAGGGACACTTGTTGTTTTCGGGTTTGGCCAGGGAGCCAGTAACATTGTTGTAGCTCTTGACTCGGTACTGCACATTTTGTAGGCACAAAGTCGAAACAGTTCACTTTCTTTTGTCATCAGATCTTGTCTTGTGGCTGCTAAGGTCTTTAGGTTAGGAGGTTAAGGTGTCTCATGCAGTTCTTTTTTTGGGCTTGCACTCAGTGCTCACACACACATACACCTTCATACACATGCACACATAGAACATTGGATCCCCTTCCTGGATCTGGGACTGGGTTAATGGGTTCATCTTTATTTGCACATAGAATATTCCAGCTGTGCACACACACAAACCTCCACTGCAGCACTTTGCTGCATTATTATTTGCATGCGTATAGCCAATAGGAACGGTCCTTTTGGAATTACTGAGTGTGCCAAAAAGCCAGCGAGGTTCAGGGACTTGTTAGTGTCTATATAAATCAGAGTTCCAGTCAGGGATTGAGGATATTGTTGATCTCTTCATGTGTGGCTTTCTTGCAGCACTCGTCGGTAGACGGCTTTGTTGAACCCCCAGTCCCCCCGACAAAGTCTGCAAGCCGCCACAGCCTGCCGCGATGCCGCAACTCTTTCACCTCCACAGAGGAGCACCCCCATATTGGCAATTATCGCCTCCTCAAAACCATTGGGAAGGGGAATTTCGCCAAGGTGAAGCTGGCCCGACATGTCCTGACAGGACGAGAGGTGAGACGTATTTTTATTTATATTTTATAAATCATTTAAGTATTATTGTTTAATCCATGTACAATACATTCTTCTTCAGCCTCTTGTATTGCCACATGTTAACAAGTATGGCTGCAGCATACTATTACTTTTATGATTGGTTAATCTGCTGGTTATTTTCTCGATTAATTGATGGATTGTTTGGTCTTTAAATTGTCAGAAAACAGTCAGAATGTCCATCACGACTTCCCAGAGCCCAAGTTGACATTACAATTACTTGTTTTATACGACCAACAGTCTAAAACCCAAAATATTGAACTTACCATCAAGGAAGACTATATAAAACCATCAGATATTGATTTTTGAGAAGCTGGAATCAGAGATTTCCCAGCATTTCAGCTTTTAAGATTATTTTGATTGTCAGTTGACTAATAGATTAATTGTCATGTCAGCTCTAGTAGATTTGCAAGAGATTCATACTGTACTTAATCATCTCTCATCTCTGCCTAAACCAAAGTGTAACAAATAGATGGTACTGATTTATCTGCTTCATCAACTCTTTCACAGAAAGCTATTTTATAGATAAGACGTTAATTTGCTCCAAGTTAAACGCAGTCATTTTGGCCTGTTCTTATTCTCAGGAAAATGAATAATCTACTGTCTATGGCTGTATTGTGACCATGTTAGTTCTCACACACACATACACAGTGTCATACCTGTATGTGACCTGTCAGAGTGATAGACATCTTGCTTTGGTGTGTCTGTAATTTAAAACTTCTGTTTCCCTAAGGAGATGTGATGCGCAGCAGTCAGCAGGTTCTACCTCAGACATCCTCTCAGGTCTCTCTCTGAGCCACTTGCATCCTTTAATCCTCTGAGTTTCATTATGTTCTTGGTCATATCAGAGAGTTGAGGGTCAAACCAGTAACAGTTGGATCCATTCTGTGTCCTATCATGCTAATGTTAAACAGGCTTATTGAGTATGTGACCTGCTGTTTGCTGAGAAGGTCAGGTGCTGCTTTGTGTGCCTCAGTGCCTTTGCTGGCTCATCAGAATGCAAAGACAGGGATCAGAGTGAGAGAGGGAACAGGTGGAAAGAACATAACCCACTAAAACCGACGTTCTCTCAGGTTGAGTCCAGCTAGTCTCTTACCAGCAAAGATTTGTTCCTGCAGCTAAAACAAAAAAAAAGGTTTAACTTTGTAGAAAAACATGAAGAAGAGCTCCGTGAAGATAGAGCAACAGTCACTTCTAGGTGACAGAGTGTCCTTTATCTGCTGAAGAGGGTGACTTCAGGATGTGGGCACACATCACACGCACACATGCTCAGCTGCACTGAAACATTTGCCTCTACCATATGCCCATATCTCCTACCCACTAAGGAGGGGCGATGATACATTATTATCTATAAGTAATTTATTTAAAAAAACTAAGTAAGAGGTTAACAAAGCTTTTGTTTTGCGCGTGAAGAGTTATATCTGATGTAATGCATAAGAGTGGAACAAAGTGAATTGTTTTGACGATCAGTTAAATTACAATTTAGATTTTGCGTACATTTGTCATGTTGTGATATAGCAGAATTAGGTAAAAAGTATGTTTGTAACGATTATTTTCATTACTGATTAATCTGATTGTTTTATAAATTGATGGATTAATCGTTTGGTACATTACTTATAACTTGTAAAAATAGTTAAAAATGCCGTCACAATTTTCTTTAAACTCAAGATCACAAACACCAGTAAAAAGCAGCAAATTCTCACAATTAAGAAGCTGGAATGAGGGAAAATTTGGTATTTTGACAAATTACTTAAACTACTGATCGTTCAACTAAATTAATAAATTTATCGTTTCAGCTCTGATGTTGACACATAAAAGGAATTTGACTCTGGTTTTCAGCAGCTCTTCATACACTTACACACAGTGCGGAGGGCTAAATATAGATGTACAGCGAAACAAAGACAACTAAGCTAAACAAAGATAAGCATGAACATGCAGCTATGTGGCAGGTAGGTATGAAAACTGATACATATGGAAAAGTCACAAATCATAAATTCGCCTTAGAGGACTTCAAGTGCTAGTAACAAATAACTGGCAACAGACGCAAAGTATGATTACAAATATATCACCCAGCCTTTCTCCCTACATAGCAAAGGTATTGTCTTTCTTATCTGTGTATGAAATATGACTTTAAAAGTAGTTCCCTCTAGCGCACAGAGATCATAACACTGTGGTCGTAACAAAAGAGCTCAGGGGGAAATAGAAAAGTGGAGAGGAACATGTGAAAAGCTTTCCAGCACACAAGTGACACTATGACTAAGTTTCCCCTCTGTGCCCTCCATCTGAATATTCATGTGCACATGTTTTACATGCGCACGCGATCACAAGACCTGCATACGGTGAAGAGCATATGGGCCGTGTGTTAAATAAATGAATAAATTTACAGTGATGCACGTTGCCCTTCTCTCACTGTGGGACTGAATTATTCACCCTCAGATCCATCAGAGAGAGAGAACACACACAAACACTGGCATATGATGTGATGCCATCCACGCATTAATCAGATCTCTCAATCTGAGAACAAAATGGGAAATATTGGCACAGTGTAACGTGAATGTAATGATTATCTCTGACTCATGCAAAGGGAATAGTGGAAGTTGAAACAATAGTGACACATGAGGACAGCATCAACACGTGCAGGCATACATCAACCCGCACACAGACATACATGCCTCCACCTGAGTTTTGTCCATGACTGGAGGAAGCAGAGAGGAAGGGAGTGAGGTCTGTCTGTGCACCTGCCCACCTAAGACAGGCTGCAAATAGACACCACCTGCGTACTGCGTGTGTCTACACACAGCAAGCCTCTCTGCAGTCTTTCACTCCGCTCTCTCTTCTCCCTGCTGGACTCTGTTCCTTTCACAGCCACCACATTGCTGTCATTTTTTCCAGGTTTAGATAAAACTAGATGTCCCAGCAACTTGCACTGCAGATAATTGGGCAACCCCGCCCGGGCTGAATAACCTGCTTTCTCTCCACTGTGACTCAGCATGTGTTTTCTGGTTTCCCCCTTAACAGGCTGCTTGGGATTAGAGCCAGAGTCTGCACCCACTGAAGCATGTTTATTAAGCTCTCATGAGGCCAGAGTCACAGTAATGCTGTTATGATAAATTGTAATTAATGCTTTGATGTTATGATTAATCTCCAAATGCAGTTTCTCCACTCCATCTCTTCTAAAGAGAGGTAAGAGTTGCAGTCCCTGTGTCATAATATTACAGTTGAACATATAGGATGACAAAAGACAAAATGAGCTAAGTTTACTCAAGTCTGGAGTGTGGTATTGATAGATTCACAAGTAACTCATTTAAGTGATAGAGGATCTGCTTGGGATTGGAAAAGAGAGAAAAAGCAACAATCAGTGTACTTACAGAGTAGTGTAGTGTGGTTGGATGGTAGCTGCCAGTATAGTGTGTGATGAAGATAAGTACCGGTTTTATACTTAATAATGTTGGTACATCATATACAGTCCACTCAAGTATTGGAACGGTAAGGCAAATTCCTTTGTTTTTGTTGTTCACTGAAGACATTTGGGTTTAAGATCAAAAGATGAGTATGAGACAAGAGTTCAGAATTTCAGCACTCATTTCCTGGTATTCACATCTAGATGTGTTAAACAACTCAGGACATACCACCCTTTGTTTGAACCCACCCACTTCTCAAGTGAGCAAAACTATTGGAACATGTGACTGACAGATGTTTCTTGTTGCCCAGGTGTTGCCTTTTAGGTTGATTGTCCAAACATTAAATAGCTCTGCATGACTAGTCTAAGTTTTCATCCTTGGTTCAAACCTATAAAGACTGCATTTTCTGTTAAAGAGGATAAACCAACATGAAGACCAGAGAGCTGTCTATGGGAGAAAAGCAAGCTATTGTCAAGCTGAGAAAAGAAGGACAACTGAAGGACAATTGACCAGAGCCATTGGACAAACTTTGGGCAAAGCAAGCACAACAATTTGGAATGTCCTGAAAAAGAAACTACTGGTGTACTGAGCAACAGACATCGAACAGCAGTAGTTGATGACAGGAATATCGTGAGAGCTGTGAAGAAAACCCCCAAAACATCAGTAAGTGACATCACCAACGACCTCCACAGTGCAGGGTGAAGGTATCACAATCCACAAAGAAGACTCAGAGAGCAGAAATATAGAGGCCACACCACAAGATGCAAACCACTCATCAGCAGCAAGAATCGGAAGGCCAGATTGAAATTTGCAAAGAAGTACAGAGATGAGCCGCAAAATTGTGTCTGTAACACAATCTTATGGACTGATGAGACCAAGATTAATCTCTACCAAAGTGATGGAAAGGACAAAGTGTGGAGCAAGAAAGGAACTGCTTATGATCTGAAGCATACAAGCTCATCTGTGAAGCATGGCGGAGGTAATGTCATGGCTTGGGTGTGCATGGCTGCTTCTGGAACAGGCTCATCAATATTTATTGATGATGTAACTGATAATGGTAGCAGCAGAATGAATTCAGAAGTGGACAGAAACACATTGTCTGCCAATTTATGGAGAAATGCATTGAAACTAATCGGGAGGAAGTTTACCATGCAGCAGGACAATGACCCAAAGCACACTGCCAACAAAACAAAGGACTTCATCAGGGGGAAAAAGTGGAAGGTTTTAGACTGGCGAAGTCAATCACCTGACCTTAACCCAATAGAGCTGCATTTCAACTCCTTAAGAGGAGACTGAAGGGAGAAACACCCCGAAACAAACAAGAACTGAAGAAGCTGCGGTAAAAGCCTGGAATAGCATCACAAATGAAGAATGCAACAGTTTAGTGATATCGATGGGTCGCAGGCTTGAGGCAGTTATTGTAAGCAAGGGTTATGCCACCAAATATTAAATGTTATTTACTTTAAGATTATTTGTTCCATTATTTTTGCTCGCCTAAGAATGCTGTGGTCTAATACAAACGGTGATATGTCCTAAGTTGTTTAACACATCTAGATGTGAATACCAGGAAATAAAAACTGAAATTCTGAACTCTTGTCTCATACTCATCTTTTGATCTAAAACTCAAATGTCTTCAGTGAACAACAAAAACAAAGGAATTTGCCTTACCGTTCCAATACTTTTGGAGGGGACTGTAGAACAGAAAACCCTCAAAGCTTTACTTGAGCACTTCATCAGAGCATTTATTCCATAGTATAGCGTTGAGAAGCTGATAGGATCCCCCTTACCAGACTTTATACTGTGGAATAAAGGCTTTGACAGACAACAAAGGTCCCTACTGTGACGCATCATCACACTTTTTGAGCTCTAGTAGTGCTATGGAGCTGTTTTTCTCTGAATGGGTGTCCATTTTGTTTAGGGCTGCACAATTAATGTAATCGCAAATCGCGATGTCACCCTGTGCGATTACATAACTGCAAAAGGGTGCGATTTAATTAAACAAAAAAGTGTGCTATGCGTGTGAGACACTCTGGTCTCTGTGTGTACTGCAGTCTGCTCATTATCCACGCCCACACCGGGCTCTACGTTGTGACCACTGCACTTGCATATGCCCCTAAAAATAGATGCTGCAAACCAGAAAAATGTTTCACAAGTGCAGTGTGAGAGTACAACCTAGCATTGCCCCTCTCTGTGGGTGCGGCATGCCGCAAATTTTTAAAAACACAGTGGCCATCAGGAGCACGTGTCGCGTGTCATTGTTTGGGTTTAGCTGTTTCGGTGTCTTTTGTTGAAACATGATCAACTTTTCATAAAGCTGGTGTGCTCGTCCATGGCACTTTTGCCTGGACAAAATTCTTGCACAAGGATGTCCATCCATCAACCGCTTATCCTGCGGGTCGCTGGAGCCAATCCCAGTTGGCATTGGGCGATTGGCGGGGTACACCCACTACCAGTCCAGTCCATCGCAGGGCCACACATAGACGAACAACCACTCACGCTCACACTCACACCTAAGGACAATTTAGGGTCACCAATCAACCTAGTCCGCAGGAGGAAGCCGGAGCACCCAGAGAGAACCCACGCAGTCACGGGGAGAACATGCAAACTCCGCACAGGCCGGGGCAACCGGGGTTTGAACCCACAGCAATTCTTGCTGTGAGGTGACAGTGCTAACCACTGCACCACCACGCTGCCCTCCACAAGGATGTAATGAATGAAAACCCACAAAAAGGAAACTGCTGTAACTATGATATCAATTATATGAAACTAAAATCAAGATAGTATCATATTAGTATACTAACAGTATACTATTAAATTAACATGCTTTATATTTAATATTATAATATATACGAATATGCTGCATTTTTCTTTAAAATCAAGCAAGTATGTCATGATACCATTTGTTACCATTAGATCATAGTCACAATGGCAAATTGCTATATGACTTTTTCTCCAAATTGTGCAGCCCTAACTTTGTTTATCTAGCCCACATGCTCGAGAACAATGCTGGTAAGAATCATTATGTTTTATTATGCATTACTATTTCATGGGAACTGCATTGTATCTGTATTGAGTTTATTTCCTGTCAGCCACTAACATTAACAAACACTACTACAGAGAATAAACAACAACACATTTAAATGTTTAGCACTGTGAAATGGTCTGTGAGAACACAGTTGAGGATTCTAAACTCTTTGAGGCCTATAGAGGGCATGCAGCTCCAAAGTGGTATGAACCAACCAGCCATCTTTCTGGGCCTTCCTTAGAGCCCTGCTCTCTCCTTAGCAAGGCTGAAAAAATGTTGTGATGATTGCCCTTTAGTTAGACCACAAACTCAGCCATTCTTATGTCTGTGTAATAAAACTGTATAATTATGGTTGAATCGTTTTGTGTAATGCAAAAAGGCCTTATCTAGTATTTCAATGTAATTACATTATATAGTAAAACTGCTCTGTCAATCATTTATCAGCATAATTTAATGGTGAGTCTGCAGCATGGCTCAGCTAGTGGCTGTGTGAAAGCTGCTGAGCACTCAGAAAGTGAGGGGAGCAGGTCTGTTTCAGTGTGTGGACTTTCTGGTGTCTGTTGAGATGGATTGTTCAGACTGCTGCCCAGCAAGACCTGCCGAGTATATAGTAGATCACTGACCTGCAGAGTCATGTGTATTGGAACTAGCCTGGCTGCCACACAGAGGCAGTTTACTGAAGCCAGGGATTGTCTGTGGATGCATTTACATATTTACTGTAAGTTCACTATGTGTGTGTGTGTGTGTCGGTGTGTAATGGGTCTTATTTTATATTCATGAACAGATATTCTTTTTTTTTTTTTTTTTTTTTTATCTCTGCCAATTAAAGCTTTATCTCTTCACAAGGTAGAGCTCTAAGGTGTGTTCAGTTTGAACGCACAGATTCAGCTGTGACATGTTTTGACAAAGACGCCTCAAAGGGTACTTCCTTTCAACGCAGGCTTACACTGTACAACCAAAACAGAAATACAAAACTAGAATTAGTTTTGACATCTGTTATTTTTTTAATCTCCACATCCCACTCACTCCCCCTCTTCCTCTTTTTTTCTGTCTTTGTCTTCCTGTCTTTTCTCTCTCTAGGTGGCGGTGAAGATTATAGACAAAACCCAGCTGAATCCCACAAGTCTACAGAAGGTGAGTCTGTTTTTTGGCCACATGGTAACATTAATCTCTTGGTTACAGCGCTCATGGATTTTCCATTAGTCACTCCTGTGTTCTTGCCGCTGTTTTTGCTCTTTGAACTCAGGATGTGCTGTTTTACATAATGTAATCAGATGTAGTCAGGAGAGACCACAAGGCTTGTTTAATCTCCAGCCCCCTCCAACCCGACTCTTGACTCTCCGTTGGCTTGTGGTTAGATGCAGCTAAAAATACAGTCGCCTGCCTGTTTGTCACTTACCCTTGTCTAGCAATCATAACCAGTTACGGACGGTTTGGGACCGTTTCCTGATTACTGAGTCCAAATCCAGCTCTTTCTGCTGATTAAATGCACGCACACACACATCCATACACATGTGGAAGGAAGGTGGTCACTGCTACAGTATGAGCTAAATATAAAGCAGGTGTGCAGCTGAATGACAGGAATTCTTTTCATTGTCATGACATTATCGTAGCATGGAGCACCATCGCTGCTCTTTTAATTCTTGTATTTTTGTAAAACAATGAACAAATTGCTAAGCAACTGCTGGTGACTCATTTTAATAATGGACAATTATAACCAACACACCTACGTAAATGACAGCTGATGTCTTGACGGACCTCTTCTCTCTGCAAGCCATCGGGGTGAGAAAATATTGCTGCAGCAAAAAGTCTTAATGACAGAATGATAACGACAATTAGTTTCCCCATAATGTCTGGTGTCCCACATCGGTGTGAGTGGGGAAAGAGAGAAGTGACCTCAATGAGTGTTACTGGAGGAAATGAAGGCTAGGATGATGAAACGCGGTATAATTGTAAAGGACTAATCTGAGACAAATGACAAATTTAGTTCTTGGCTTAAATCCTACTTGTAAATACTCACAAGAAAAGACAAAACAAGACAATTTTGGGGCATTTCTAGTTCAGTTCTCCCGCTATTGTGGTCCACGAGCAAAGCACATCTGTAATTGACTCGGAGCTTAATGGGATCCGACTGAAATTCTTCAGCCAGTCAGTGCGAAGACGCTGGGAGAATTTCAAGCTCCAAGTTCCATACTCATCTAATCTGACTGAGATAAATGTCAGTGTGCGAGCTCTTTTGTTTAACAGCCTATTGTGTGGTCTCTAATCTGCACACAACACTGGGGTAATGAACATTTAGAGATGGTGTGTGTGTGTGTGGCATTAAGATTCTGAATATAAACTGACTCTTGACATCACAGATTTGGGTCTCATCTAGGTTACGAGTGGTTACACACAGTGGTTACACACAGTGGTTACACGTCTGCCCTGCCTGGTGATGGGCAGGGCAGACGTATCATTTGAGCCTGTAGACCAATCAGGATCTATCTGATCAATTATTCAGTGGGTCTTTCAGATGTCAGCTGCAGTAGACCTGAGAGGGTCAATATGAAGAAGACTTATGGCCTTTTATGGCTATTATTGGTGTAATAGCACGTATGCACGTTGACTTTGCATGAACAAGTGCATCCATGTGTTAAATCTGGTGTGTGTTTGTGTATCTGTATCTGAGTGTAAAGACCTGTTTATCTCTGTGTGGTGCTTATATGTAGCTGTATATTTTATGTCCTCTGCTCTGTACTAGAGATTGCTGTAATCGGTATACAGAAGTGCCATCTGCAATGCAGAAGCTTCTCTTATAATGCAGTAGTTGTCTCCTGGATTTAATCGATTTTCTCATTGACTCAGAGTGCCCTATGCTATTCTTGTGGAAGCTCTACTATGGAAGCATTAAAGGGAACATCCATTTTGATTCAGTTTTTGCTTTGGTTACTCTTGTGACTATGGCCAAATAACATCCAAGAAAAGGAATTGCATATAACAGAGATGATTTTCAGATTGGCTGGAATAGAAAAAGAAAACAAGCTATGGTCCAGAGGACATGAATGGAAAACCACTACTCTTTAACAAACAGACTTCAGGGATCTATAGAAGTTCAGTGGATCATTTCACCCTCTCAACAATCTTCATTTCAGAGCATTTAAAATCATCAAAATAAATCTTCCATCTTAATTAGAAAACCCTACTTAGTGCTGTCTACAACTTTGGTCTTTAGCGACGTCATCATCTCTCGCTGACATCAGTAATATAGTAATAATATAAACGTCAGTATATTTGCTTTGGCTACTGCTTTTGTTGAGGACATTCTTCATGTTTGGAAGTCTAGACTGAATTTCACTACATTCCCTGTGGGTGTCTGGGCTGCTGTGCTTGCTCAGTTCCCATCGTGACCCGAATGCTGCGTTCCATTTACCTCGGAAGTTGGAGGTCAGAGCTGGGAATGACGTCACACCCGAGTTGACGGCGTTCCGGTTAACAAGTCTTTTTACAACTAGCCAGGTTAGCTATTGATACGCCGGTTGATTTAAAAAAACGCATTGTGCGGTATTTACTCACACTAAACACTGTAGCAACACGTCCACAGACAGCTGTTGGACAGCACTTTCTGTACGAACATTTGAGTCACAAGTTCACAGAAGTGCTAATAAACAGTATAAACTACAGCTTTCACTAACTGTTGATACCCTGACAGCCATCTTGGATCACAAAGTCGGGGTAGTGCGGTTCTCCCGACTTCCCAAGTGAGGATTCCGACTTAAGGGGGCGTTCCCTTTGAAATTTTGACCTTTAAACTCGGAAATTCCGACTTCCCATGTTAACTTGAAAGCACCATTACCCTCACAACTCCCCCAACACAGCTTCTTGGACAATAAATTGAGCCGCAGTGCACACTTTCATGGTTAAAAAATCCATTCTGGGTAGCAGAGCAGGCTATTTCTAGAGGTGGATATAAACAACAGACGGACATAATTATTGATTGTGTGAGTCAGGCTTTTTTACATGCATGAAGAGCAGAGGTTGAAAGATTCTCTGGTCTGTCTTCGTCTGAAAATCTGGTCTCTAAGCTGACCTTGTCTCCTTCCCTGCCATGCATACATTATAGTGTAGGGCTGAACAATTAATAGAAATGTTATTGAAATCTCAATATGGCCTACTGCAATTTTCAAATCGCAGATGATATGGTGATATGTGCTTCAAAAATACCATTTTAAATTGAATACTGTTGTGCCTGATGTCCTGGCCTATACATACTATTCTAGAAACTTAGGAAAACATTTTTGTTTGGTAGCGATCCCTGTAAAAATCACATCATAATCATTTGTGTTTTTTCATGGGAATGAGAATAATGATGTAGAAATGATCATTCCCCCTTGTATCGCAAATCATATAGCAATTGCAATATCGGTAAAAATAATCACAATTAGATATTTTTTAAAATCAGTTCAGCCCTAGTGCTATGCTATATTTGTGAACCTGTTTGTGTGACAGTGTGGGTGAGTGAGGTTCGAGAGGTCTGATATGGTCGCATCACTCCTCCACTCGCTGTTTTAACGGTGGCCCTTTCATGTTAGCCCGTCAAAATGCCACTGATCTCTCTTTTTATGGTCTCAGAGGAGTCAGGCTGCGGGCATCACCATCTGGCACTGCAGGCACAGCCAGTGCTCTGGCAGATTCTGCACGGCCACACGCACGCGCACACACACAAGCCTGCATGACACTCACAGACATAGACAGGAGGTCCTTTGGTCTATGCTGAATGCTCAAGCCGGCAGATCCTCATTGGTTTTTGTCTTTCAGTCACAGTTTTGCACACATGCATGCATACCTGTACCTTTGTGCAACCATTAAGTCACTCATAAACACAAAACATAGGCGTCCTCTAATTGATCTCCTCGTAGGAAAGAGTTGGGTTCACATCACAGTGACAAAGATGTGAGGTCTTATAATCTATCTTTCATCACTTATCACTATTTGATTTTAAAAAGGGTCTAACAGAGACCAGAATGAGTCATGGCATTAGAATGAAGCTGTGGTCTGTTCCTTTATGGCCCACTGGCACGCTTAGCCCTGGTGTCACTTTGTGGTGGTTTCAGTGTAACAGGAAATGAGGTCAGCTGTGCTTCCAAAGCACCTCCTTAGATCCGCCACAGGAAATGCATCACATGTCATCTGTGGTCAGAGATGTTGACGTTGTCATGGTTTTTAGGCATTTTAGTCCTAAAATAGGCCTCTCCGTTAATCCCCTCTTGCACTGAGCAAACGCTGCTCTCATCCCTCCGTCCCATCACTCTCTCTGTCTCTTTCTAATCTGTAAATAAGAGTCATTTCTCTTTGTTACTGCAACAGTGACATCAAAGAAATGTTAAAGGTTATACGACCGGCTAGTCAGACATGATGGATGTTTCTGCCGTTTCAGATAAATTTAAAACTTGTGCTGTTAAAATGCAAGACACGTTCAAGAAAGGTGGAGCTTTTTTGTTTGTGACGCAAAACAGAATAAAGAGAGTTAATGAAGCGTTAGAAACACTGGCACCAAAAATTTAGTCTCTTTTTCTCAACATGGCTCAGAGCCACATTTGCAAACCTGTCTGGTTTTTAAGGCGCTCAGAAAGTGTTCAAAGCAACATACTCTGACTCTATTTGTGTATTTTCTGGCAGTTGCAAAAAGCCCACCAAGGGGGTCAAGCTCCCTTAATGGCTGTTGTTTGTGTCTGTCTTGCGCCTGCCACTCCACATTAGCCCATGTCGGACCCATGGGCTAGAGGAGCTTTGGTCTTGTTCAGATAAGTGGAACATGATTAGACAGGCAGCACTGTTGTCCGTGATGACTCATAAAACAAATCAAATGTTGAGGCTGCTAAGATATGTATGGATTTGTGGATATAATGTATAATCTTACATGTGTTCAGGGCTGTCATGGCTTTGATTGAGGGTTAAAAAGTGTATCTGCTGCTAAGTTGTGCCTTGGTGTTGCGGATAATAAATGAGAGGTGGCATGTCTTTGCAGAAGCAGAGTGAGATGGAGACAGAGGGTTGGGGTTATTTTCATCACCTTGGGAGTCCAGGACAGGACAGTTTGTCTGAATGTCAGTGACACTTTCGATAGCTCTGCCTGTCTGTTTATCTTCCTGTCTCGCTCGGTCTTTCTTTGACAAACAGCAAGCAGCAGTTATTTACTGATACGTGGTTTTGAAGTACTATTTGTGCACACGAAAAGACGCACACACACTCATTAGAGGGATGAGGGCTTCCAGGCTTCCAGGCTACTCATCCTATCAGTAATCTCCATGTTGAATGAGCAGCTGTGCTGCTGTGACTGAAATAGTCCAGCCAGTTCCTGTAAGTGTTCCCAGTCTGATATCTGCTGTTCTGCTCCTTCTGCATGGGGACTCTGCTGTAATTAAGGCTAGTTTGGGAGTCTGAGCGCCCCTGGGTAGCTGGAAGTAGGTCACTGGCACAGACTACTGAGATTCAGGCGCAAACAGTGTGTTTTCATGTTTGTGATACACATTTTGTTTTTGCGGATATTCTTTTAATCATTTTCTTCAGTCACTGTCTCAGTTCATCATCTGAATTGACCATTTTGATTCATTTTAGTTTAAAAGACTAAAAGATATTTTGCCTCATAGGAAGCTGGCCCAAATATTCAGTATTCACTAAGTACCACCTTAAAACTGCTTTATGCCATGCTGTGACTCCCCTTTGTGCCTGTAGATATTATTAATATTAACACTAGACTGGATCAAAAAAACCTAACTTATTGTCTTCTGTCAGCCTCCGTATTGGCTACATCTCTGTTGAGCTTGTATTGACAGGCACTGTGTTTGTTGTCGTTGTTTTCCACCGCCCTTTTCTGATTTGTTCTAATTTTTGTTTCCAAGTGGATGCACGCGTGCTTCAGAGAGAGAGGGAGAGAGGGAGGGAGAGAGGAAGAGATAGGAGCTGGAGATAAAACACTGAGTCTTTAGTCCATCACTCATTCAGAATAATAAAGAAGTTCTGTCTTGACGTATGCATCACGTGTTAAAGCACATCGTGCCTGGATGGATGCATATCTGAGGCTGTGACTTCTGTGTTCTTGTGTACTGCAGGACATCTTCTGGTTATTGTGTCAGTGTGTTTCCACTCTAATTTACTTTGTTACCATGGGGGAACCTCTAAGGCCGACGTAGCATCTGATGAATATGGAGCAGGATTTGCCACACAGGAGAAGCTCGCTATTCTGAGCCACTCAGTAATTCAAGGTTTCTGTAGACAAAAACATGGTCCCATAACAAATTCAAACTATGCACGCATGCACATTCCTTTAAAATGTCTAGTTAAATAGCAAAATTATTCTATTAATTCCAAATGGAAATTGCAGTGTTACAGCAGACAAATCACACATGAGAATCACAAAACTAACCACATTCAAAGAGAGGTGGCTGGTTTCATAAAGAACTAAACTAAAGTAAAATGTAAAGACCATACTGTACTCTAAAGCTATAAATATACAATGGTAGTACCTAGGGCTGGGCAATAAAACAATAATGATAATTATCGCAATATAATTTTCCTCAGTAACAATATAATTAATGTTCAATATATTGTCAATAAATATTTGGTTTAATTCATTAGAATCACGAACAGATTAGCACTCAAGTTTTCTTTTAAAATATTTATTTTGTTGAGGAAAGTGGGCCTGAAAAAAGATTTACTGATCATATTTGGTGACAGATTTTTATCATCACAGTTTTAAATGTTCTGCCTCAGACTTGTGAAGTGATCCACTGTTTGGCATCAAGTGTTTGTCCCATTCTGACCACAAAGAAAAGTTTAACCACATTAATTAACCATCTGGTTTCTTCGATTTACACTCAGGAGCAAAAATCAGCCTTTAAACTTCAATAATGATTTCATATTTATCGTGATAATTATCGATATCGAATGATGTGAAATGTTTTTACCGTTATAACATTTCTGCCCACATCGCCCAGCCCAAGTAGTACCTAATAACATACTGTACGTGGTTTGTGCATGTACAGCATATTACATATGCAGTGACAGTTAAACTGTTAAAGTTAGCTATATGAATGAAGTCTTATTGAGAGGAATCAGCAGTTGTGCACAACAGATGTCTGTTTCTTCAAACTGTGACATATTATTTGACATATTTTGTAACTATGACGTTATTGTTTTTGCATAGATGATTTTTGCACCTGTTTACAGGTTATTTACATTTACAGTACAGTCTTATTTAAAGGATAAGGCTGGTGAAATTTTGTATTTTTCTTATTGTCAACAAATCTCATGAAAAGAGCAAAACTAACAATGTATTAATCAGTCTCTCAATACCTTTTGACTTCCCCACCCTGTCTGTGGCACTTTAGTTCCTAATGAAGATATAAAAAACCATTTTTTTAAAAGACCTGTACTTTTGAACAAACAAGCGTAAGTGCTATGTTTGTTGACTATTTTCACCTGCGGATTAATACATATTTATATAGTGTGTGTGGGATTGATTCAAAATAAAGTGCGGTGCCCATGTTCATGGTAATGAAGGAAGATGTCACCCTGTACAACAGTGACTCATTGATATGTGTTTGATAGTTTTTTGTAATAACAATGGAGCTCTATGGCGCCATGGAATGAGCTATACCAAGCTTTGGCAACACAGACAATACTTGTTAGTATTTAAAAAAGAACTTGGTTTTCTCTTGGGGGAAAAAAGGAGAGTCAGACGAGCAAGTAGAGAAAGATAAAAGATAAAATAATTAGAGTGAGAGAGAGTACCTGCATGTTGTCCCACCAGACTGTAGCTGAGAGGTCCCACAGAGTCGGTTCTGCTCACACTTGTATTATGGCTATGTTTGATGACCTAGAAACACAGACCATCCCCGCATTTATGTAAGACCTAAAAGGCCATTAGAAATTTTGTGCACACACACTGTTAATACACACATCCGCACACACACAACTACAGGGTCCATCCTGATTTTTAATTTGACATGCTTGGTAATGACACGTGAGTACTTGTCAATTTAGAATAGACAGGAGATGAAAGCATCACTCTGGACCTTTTTTGCTTAATCAAAGTGGTCAGCAAATGGAAAAATCTGTGTTCTGTCTCAGGTAGCAGTAGATGCTAAATCCCAGTTGACTGTGTGTTGAAATTTAACACTCAAACCCAGCCTGAGCACGACTGGGAATCAGCAGAATGTAAATGATTCAACAGCACCTCTAAGTGGCTGCAGGAGCTCGTCTGTCGTAAACAGTCACGCCGAGGCTGAGGAGACACACTTTAAAGTGATTATAACTCTGAATGCTCTCCTTTCTCACTGTGCACTCAGCCGTTATAGGAGGATGGGATTTTTCTGTAGGGGTTTCTCATAAGACTGGATAGAAAAGTTCCCCATCTACAGTAATAAGTCTTAAAATCAAAGTAAACCTTGTAGTTTTCCAGAACTACAGGACTAAGGCATGAATATGATTTTGCTGTTCTTTTTTTGTACGTCCATGTTAGGATGATTATATTAGGCTGCAGATTGTCTAACTGGCTATGAACATGTGTGTTTGGTTGTGTGATGCTGCTGACTGGGTATTTGGATGGCCGGCTGGCTGGACTGCAGTGTGTCATTGGAGTTGTAATTCTGCTCCTTATCTGTGTAGGGCAGGGTTTAGTGCGAAGTTGCCACTGCATCAGTCATATTGCTTTACACAGTACAGTAGTCCCATGATTCTTAGGTCCTCTCATGTTCCTGCAGAGTGTAATCCAGTTTCAGATGTATACACATTGTGGCACTTAGGAGTTTGTTGTTGCCCAATTCCCTTCGCTCAGCACCCTAATCAGTGCTTAATAACATTTCCTAACTACTTCTTCAGACAGAGCAGACACTCAGGGTCACTGCTTGTTATGTCATGCATGCTATGTTTTGTATGCATTAAATGTTCCTCTGTGTCTCAACAGCTATTCAGGGAAGTCAGAATAATGAAGATACTGAATCATCCAAATATAGGTAAGTTCAAACAGGATCCTGCAGCAGCTGGATGATAGTTAAGCAATAACATCCCCATTTAATCTTTTTAGTAGTATTAACAGTTAAGCCAGTAGCCAGCACCTAGCTAAACCAGTATAACTTAGATCAAAGAAATAAGAAAACAGAGATCACCCTTTTATTGGTTTCTTAAAGTACTGAAGATCTCATTCAGACTCAGATTTAAGTTTTAATACAATGAGGCTACTCTAACCAGACCAGTAAACTCACTTAACACCAATCTACAACCTCCATTGGTAAAAACAATCTTTTTATACCTGTCTCCCTCTCTTTCCTTTTTCAAAAAATTCTCCTGCAGTGAAATTGTTTGAGGTGATTGAGACGGAGAAGACACTTTATTTGGTGATGGAGTACGCCAGTGGTGGTGAGTGTATTTCTGGTTGTTGTTTCCACTAGTGTTATAGTCAAGACCACCCAAACCAAGGCCAAGTTTAGACAAAAAACAGAGTTTATCGAGATCGAGACAAGACCAAGACTTTTAGGGGCTGAGACCAAGTCGAGACCAAGATCGAGGGAGGGCGAGACCAAGTCAAGACCAAGACCAATTCCCCACATTACATGACACACAATAAAAAGTGGAACGATATCATAGGTACTTCTCAAATTGAACTGAAAGATCCACATTCCCATTAAAACACCCACATACAAACACTAAGAGCTGAAATCAACGTAAGTATCTTTATTCAACACTCCTTTTCCGTGCTTACCATCGCGGGGAGGGGGGACAGTCGTTAAGGGTAACATTTGAAGCAATAAGTTTTACATCCAATCAAAGATGGGATGTTGACAAATAAAACACACAATGCAAAAGCAATTTCTCAATGCCGAGACAAGACAGAGTACAAATGCAGTCGAGTCCAAGACGAGACCAAGACCATCAAAAAGACCAGTCTCGAGTACTACAACACTAATTTCCACAAAAACCGTTTAATAAGAAAAAACTTCATATTTACAAATCTGTAAAACTATGCAAGTACAAAAAATCACACCTAGGGGACAAATAAAGGCCTTGTATTATATAAAATTGTGAGAATATACTTATTATACTGATTAATGTTATATTTCCTCTCTCTACTGAAGGAGAGGTATTTGACTATCTAGTGGCTCATGGCAGAATGAAGGAGAAGGAGGCCAGGGCCAAGTTCAGACAGGTGAGTCAGCAACATCGCAGTTTTTGCACCTCTGTCGTCATTCCATTAATGTTTTCAGAGGGAAGGCTGCATGCACCAAAGATCAAGCTTCGTCACCGACTGCAGAGGAAAGATGGAGCACAGATAGCTTGGCCTGAGAGAACAAGAGGGTTGAGAACAACTTCCTTATAGATGCTGCTCTGACACCTAGTGGTGCTACAAGAGCAATAAGCCTGCAACAGTTTATGGATTTAGCAACCTCTTTCATGCTTACTTATACCATGAAAATAAACAGGATTAGAACATTTGTGTCTTTCTTAAAATTTTCTTTTTATTCAATTTAGCATGAGCAAAAGATTCTTGATAAACCAGTTCTGCCTCATCCACTATGTTCATATTTAAAATCCCTCATTTGTGGTCTTGGATGACTCAGAGGAACTGTGACTGACACTGTGTGGGCAGTTTGTGTGGCTGTGAGTACAGTCACAGTACAGATAGATCAACATTCAGAAAGGTAGTACTGTTCATGTGTGTGCAGGGAGGTGGGTGGCATCTGTCGAAGAGCAGTGTGTTTCATTGATGTAGCTATTCTTGCATATGTTGGTGAAATTTCCATGTCAACTGCCACTTTTGTGTCACAGCATTACGGAGACATTTTGGTCCTGAAAAATCACGAAATTAACAAATGCAGTTCATAAATCTCAGATCAAGATTACAACCCAGTTATGCTCAAACATTTCCTGTCATGCCCCCTGTCTTCCTGTAAATCTATTTAACTTTTATTAGCCATTAACAATATAGAGGATGTTAGCAAATGTTAGCCATGATCCATCAGCATGATGTTTGACAGTGAATCTAAATAAGGAATTTGGGTTTGACTAAGCTGTTTGCTTGATGAGGATTATGACCACATTTTCAGTTATAAAAGAAATACCTTTCTATAGACTGAACAATTAATCAACAGATTAATGAAAACAATTGTTAATAGCAACCCTATAGTGCTTGTTGTCTCCATGTTTGTATGTATGTCTTCTATATAATGTATTCATTTTTTATACATCTCTACTTCTGTCTCTTCTATTTTAGATCTTTGTGTAAAGACATATGTAATTACTGTTTTAAGAAGTGTACCTGTAGTGACCTATGATGTGTGTGTGTGTTTGCATTTCAGATTGTGTCTGCAGTGCAGTATTGTCACCAGAGGAGGATAGTACACAGGGATCTAAAGGTGAGGATCTAAACTCTTACTCTCTCTGATACTCTCTGATGTCTGATTTCTCCTCAGCAGTGTCCATATCTGGCATGTGTTTTTTTGATACCTTGACAATCCACATTATGATCTCTCTCCTCACTTCAGGCAGAGAACCTTTTGTTAGACGCAGATATGAACATCAAGATAGCCGACTTTGGCTTCAGTAATGAGTTCACTGTGGGCAGTAAGCTGGACACTTTCTGCGGCTCCCCGCCGTACGCTGCTCCAGAGCTCTTCCAGGGAAAGAAGTACGATGGACCAGAAGTGGATGTCTGGAGCCTTGGGGTCATCCTCTACACACTGGTCAGCGGATCACTGCCCTTTGATGGACAGAACCTAAAGGTGTGCACTTAATCTGTCATTAGCTATGTTTAAATACACAGAATAATAAATTAAACTTTGATACTGTACCTTCTGATTAGCCATACTTGTTAAAGCCGTTAACACGTCATTGCTTTTTACCTCTTGCAAACACATATCAATAAAGGGTACCGAATGAAGTGATTGTTGAATCGAAAGATATGGTCACATTACTCTTCCGCAAATTCATTGTTCTGTCGGACAAATTCAAGCTAGATCCCCAGCCGGCTACGGGGACTCGTAGGTCAGATTCACCTTTATTCAACTTTGACTATGCCAGAAGACACACTGAAGCTCTGGGTTTAGAAGTTATTTTTAACACGAGTTTCATCACAATGTTTAGTATATAAACTGTACTGTATCATTGCTCCCATATTAAGCTTGTGATCACTCATCACATTGCAATTGTGAGATCACGCAAGATTATTGTGATTGTACCTTTATATAGTTTGAAACCCCCTTTGCGACCTACAGTCCCACAATCACATAACTAATACAGGTCTGCAGAAATGTGATTGGGTTTGAATTTTTTCCTCAAGATCATATGAAGTTCATTCTTCACGCATTTTAACTGCATGTGTGCAACCATGTGCAGCACCACAAATGCCTTTGAGGAGAGACTGGCCCTAAATGTGCAGCGTTTCTACCCACCTCTTTGATGACAGTTTTTTGTGTGCTACTTTCAAGTGTGGTTCAGAAAAGGTTTAAACACTTTTGCCTTTAGACCTATTCGGATGACACGTTGTACATCCTAGCTCCTTTGAAACACACAGACTCCAAAACGAAGTATGAAAGGAGGCAGACACTGCTGTAGAAAGGGGAAATGGATTGGTAGTTCCAATAGTAAAAAAAATAATAAATGCTTCTCTGAGACATTTTTTATTAATCAAAAATATAAGAATAATTCTGTTTGAGTATGAATTGACATAAACAGAAAAGGCTAAATAAATGAAAAGTTTAAAGTGAAATGCAACAACCTTGTTTCTTATAAGTGCTTGTGAAGTCAGGCTATTCTAACTGTGTTAGGATGTTTACGTGTGTCAAACCAAAATTGGGTTACTTGAAGAGTGGAATTTGCTGTGTCTATTGTTGACATTGTAGAGACTCATCCACCCTGAATAATAATGCAGCTGTTTTGGAATATTTTCTTGAAGCTGCAGAGAATCCAACAGGTCAAGAAAAAACAGAAATATTCTACATTTGGTCATTTTTAATTCAGCCACGACAGGCAGCTGTTTTTAGCCAAATTGCTCTCATAAACCCACTGCAAGCACTTAACTGCAGGCAGAGAAAGTTAGCAACTAGATAGTGAATATTATGAAGCATTTAGCAGGTTAATACTCAGATATTTCCCTCAAGAGGACAAAAGAAGCTAAAATAGTGAGTATTTTATCATGACTCCAAATGAATAGTGGTGTTGCTTCATGTCTGCTGGATGAGTATGAGTTTAGTCACACATGTTCACCATAACAGCAGTAATGTTGTTTTTATGGTTTGGTTCACTGCTCTTTTGTTGCTAATTTTTGTTTCTAATTTCTCATTTGATTTCGTCTCTGTGTGTCGGTGGCTTGGTGTGTAGGAGCTAAGGGAGAGGGTCCTGCGGGGAAAGTACCGTATTCCTTTCTACATGTCCACAGACTGTGAAAACCTGCTGAAGAAACTACTTGTGCTCAACCCTGTCAAACGAGGCAGTTTGGAGGTATTACCGCCGTTTGCATTGTTGCATCTTCACTGTTATTTGCTCTCTGTTCAGAAATGTTTTGCACTGCAGCCTGCTTGCAGTCAAACAGACAGTCCTAATGATTCGGAGCAAGATAGCTGTGCGTCATCTGAAAGCAACAACAATAGAACAGTCTGTCAGACAGAGATTTGGAAACATTATTCATCTGAGATCAATGAGTGGTCTTGCACAATTCTTTGTTGAAGCGTTGTAACAAATAAAACCAAAGTGGTTGTAGCTTGTTTCTCATTTGCAAACATTATATTGTTGTCAGTTCACACTCAGTCTGTTCAGAGTCAATACCAACCCTATGCTCAGAAACAGGGTGTTCACTTGTAAAGATTTCTATGCCAATAATAACAAATCACACTGTACAGCCCCCCGCTAAACTTGTGATCAAAAGGATTTCATAAAGAAGTGGTCCTTTTCTCATATGTCTTGTGTAATTTGCTTTGCACTGTTAATTGTACAACACTGTTGTGTTGTACAATTAACAGACATGAGTAATGATTAATTATGTGTCATTAAGAGATTAATGACTGAATTGCAGATGAGCTAATTGGACATACTTGAGTTCTAACTGTCTTTGTTTCTTTGTTAGCAAATCATGAAAGATCATTGGATGAATGTGGGTCATGAGGAGGAGGAGCTAAAGCCTTACATCGAGCCTGAGGCGGACTTTAGCGATTCATCCAGAATAGGTGTGTATGTGTGTGTGTGTGTGTGTGTGCGTGTGTGTAGATGTCACTCTTAATATAATGTCCAATACACTGACTCTGATTTATGGTGACTTCCATCCGCCAACAGAGCTCATGGTGACGATGGGCTTCCCTAAAGATGAGATCACAGACTCTTTACATGCTCAGAAGTACGACGATGTCATGGCCACCTACCTGCTGTTGGGCAGAAAAGCTCCAGAGGTGAGTTTGTGTGACTTACATCAGCCTGACATCATCACCAGCATTATGTCATGTGACCATAATCCCTCATCCTGTGTCTCTATATCTCAGTTCGAGGGGAGCGAGCCCCTGACCAACAGCATCCTTGGTCAGCGACAGCGACCGACCAGTGACATCAACAGCAGCTCCAGCATTTCTCCCGCCCATCCCAAGGTCACACGCAGCATCTCGGCCAATCAGAAGCAGCGCCGCTACAGTGATCATGGTGGGGATGATGATGGTGGTGGTGGTGGTGTCGTAGAAAAGCCAAGTAAAGTAACCTCGTCCTTCCCAGCTCTGAGATTGATGCTGGCTGCGTGCTGTGTAGGGGGAAGTTGCTCTCAGTCACTGACGATTGGCCAATAATCAGATACCAGTATCCATCCTGCTGATGTGCATCTGAGCAATGCACTAGAGTACTACCAGCTCCACTGATGCTGAGGCTGAGGCTGAATAAAGCTTTAGTAAAGTAAAGTCTTCCTCTTAGGAATGATAAATAAAGCCTATTTCATTCCTTCACAATTGACCAACTGTTATGGATAAACAGAGGTGTACATCAAACCTAAACTAACTTTTTTGTTTGCTAAATGTTGTTAATTTTCATAATCAGTTTATTTTATTGTACAAATCAGTGACTCAACCTCAACACTGCTGCGGTTGTGTAGCAGGTTCCTCCTGTGTCATGTGGGGCCATTGTGTCTGGCGCCGTCTTCTGGCTGGCTGGCTGCCTTCCTGCAGCTCCCTCAGGAACAGCACCTCAAAGCATGAGGAGGGAACAGCTTTGCTTTGTACCTGTTCACCTTGGCTTCTATAGCTGTACAACTTATTAAACAAAGTGATGTTGCAGAGTTTTATACTGGATAGACTGTATGATGTCTGAAACCTGGCTTTAACTGGCTTTGCTTGATGCTATTGTAACGAAGACCCCGTCTTTGTCTGTTCTTTTTTGTTTAAAGCATCCTGATATTGAAGCTGTAGAAATTATCGCATATTTGGTGGAAAGTGTGTGAGCATGTTCTCATATGTGTGTCTCTCCTAGTTGGTCCATCTGTGCCCCCGGCGGTGTCGTATACAAAGCGCGGCCAAGCTCTGAGTGTGGAAAGCGACCATAGGGAGGAGTGGGACGGAGCACGCCGGCTGGAGCTCAGCACTTCGAAAGGAGACGTTCCCGCTTCACCACTGGGAGTGCAGGAGAGGAAGAAAACTACGAGTGCTGTCGGGGTGAGGAAGTGGAGGACACAGTTGCTCACACATGTCCCCATACACTACATGCACATAAACAAATGGGTGCAGGTGGGTCCATAATGTTAAAAAAATGGATATTGAAGACAAAATAAACATTTAGGTGCGTTCTAGTTTTCACTCTATGAATGACCAGGCTTCATTAATGCTCAGTCTAAAATGCTTTAACATGTTTTTTGGACTCTCTTTCCTTTAACAGACTAATGGATCAATGACTCGCAGGAACACATATGTGTGTGAACGATCCTCTACTGATCGCTATACACCCATTCCCAATGGCAAAGACAGCAGGTAAACGCAAACACATTGACAGTTAATTACAGGGTGAGATCCAGCTTTCCATGTTCTGTGTTTTCTTGTCCAAGCCAATAATAATACAAACCCCATTATACAAATGAGCAAGTTTTGGTGAAATCTCATCATCCTTGGTCCCCAGTTTAACTGAGGTGTCAGGGAGCACCCCATCCACTGCAATTAGCGCCACACGACCTCGTCACACCAAGTCCATGTCATCGTCAGGGCATCCTTCAAAAAGCACACTGCCCCCTATTGAAGACAACACAGAGCTTAAAGCCAGGTGAGCTTTAATTTACCTCTAAATTACAGCATATAAAGTGAGCATGCTGATATACTAAATCTTTTGACAAATATAGTGATCTCTCCAATAATTATATGTTGTAGCTCCTCTCCTCGGGGTCCCTCCACCTCTCCTTCTGCACACAGTATTAGCACCCCAGAGAAGAACCGCTTCCCCCGCGGTACCACCAGTCGCAGCACCTTCCATGGAGCTCAGCTTAGAGACCGGCGCAGCGCTACCTACAACGGCCCCCCAGCTTCACCCACACTGTCCCATGATACGGGGGCTCTTGCTCAGCAACGCAGGGGCACCTCCACTGGGATCATCAGCAAGATCACCTCCAAGTTTGTCCGCAGGTCAGTGAAGGACAAACGGCTGCTCACGATACTCTAGGGGCCAGATTTACTAAAGGTTCGTGTAAGCAAAAACGTGTGCAAACTTGATATCACCAGCTAACATGTAAGCTGATCTACGGTGTGCACGCAGAATGAGGTATTTCAAATGTGAAAAGTGCACCTGTTCATTTACTACTTTCGCCTTAATGATTATACAATTTGGGGCATTTGAATTTTATTGCAAAGTAATGGGAGGGTAACATGTAAATACATTTATTTACTACACGCAATGTGATCTAACAAGCTTAAAAGCAATTTCGTGTGAGTGTAACAGCCTCTGTATTTAATACGTTTGAAAGGAAGGTGCAAACCGCCAAATGTTGTGCAGAGATGGCTGCTGTTATCTTTGCGAGTTGATCCAGCCATAATGAAAGAAGACATACAGAAATTAACAATATTAGATAATATTATTCTATATCCAATATATAGAAATTCAATAATTTTATTTATTCGATTAACTATATTAATGGAATTGTGTTTTTGTATTTTCCTTAAAGCTTTGGCAATACTGTTGTATTAACATTCATGCCAATAAAGCAAATTTCGTTTCAACCTGACTTCTTTTCTCCGTGAGGTGGAAGAATTTAGAAAGTTGCGTGACGCTTCGGAGAGCCCCCAGCTGCCCTAGTGCATGGATCACGCGTAAAATCCATCCAGTCAGAGGAAATGATCCCAAACTGTTCACAGCGCGCTGGTGTTACAGCGTCACAACCCATTTTTCAGGTGTGCTGTCCCAAGTACTTAGTGCACTCTCAGGCAGGATGGGCAGGTACATACGATTTCCACATACTCAGGATGCACTGAATGAAACAAACTGAGATTTTTATGCAGTGGCTGCTTTCCCTCCCTACTCTCATGACGGAAACCATTAAAACACGCAAAACCCTCATTTAAATACTGCACATTGTGTTTCCTCCTGTTGTCATCTACGCAATAATTCTTAGTTGTTCACCCATAACAGGAACTAAATCGCACGTGCAATATTTTAGAATGCGCACACAATTTAGTAGTCTTTACTCAGGATTTTAGTAAATCCAGCGCCAGGTTGTAACCAACACTTCTTGCACCTAACACCGAATAGTTAAGGTATTCACATTACCTTTGTCAGGGATTGTGAAATGCAAGTTGAAGTTGCAAACATTTAGTCTCAGCTGTCTCAAAACCCCCCGGGCATAAAAAGCCAAAGTATGCTGCTTTATGAAATTGTAAAAGGGTAGGTGTAGTTTTGAAAAAAATTGTTGTTCTTTTCCTGCTTAGTCCAATAAACTTGTGGATGCCGGTTTATGTCTCTGCATGCTGTCGAAAGGTTTGTTAGATGGTAAAAATAGTCAATGATCTTGATTACTAATCATACTAAATGTGAGTTTGATAAAGTACTTGCTCGTTCAAATTTGGGAAATGCCAATTTAGACTTCTTCAAAGGTGGACGACTGGTCAAACTAAGTCTTGTAAATAAAATTTTTACTGTATTGCATCTGCTGATCTGCTACTTTATATAGACATTCTCTGTATATGCGCACACAACATGAATCTTAATATGCTTAATATCTTATTCTGATATCTTCATTTTACTTTACTATGTATTCGAAACAGTATGAAACAGGACTACAGCCATTCTAGCAGCTCTGTGAGGTTGCACTTTAGCAACACATAAATTTGAGCTAAATGCTAACATCAGCATGCTAACATGCTCGAATTAACAATGCTATCATGCTGACGTGTGGCAGGTATAACGTGGACCATGGTCACTATTTTAGTTTAGTATGTTAATGTTGACAGCTGACGTGGGTTGGAATAGTTTGTGTTTTTTCTTCAGGTATTTGAAATTTCGACTAATGGCTAAAAATGGCTATTGCGTACTATTACATTCTCAGTGGGGATCGAGTAGCTGTCACTCCCTAAGTTGAGAGATTCCATTTACCTTTAAAATCATCCATGAATTTGTTTGTCTCTGGTTAAGCCTAAAAATAGTAAATTCCCCTAAACCTCTATCTAAAGAGAGATAAAGTTTTTTTAGAGATATAAAGTTTACATCTCTTTAGATAGTGAAAATAAAGAAAGCCTCACACACTCTCCCTGCCTCTTTAAAATAAATACATTGTCTTATCTATTCCCAATCCTTAGTGAGCTTATTATACATCCATACCATTACTCCTTGCTGTTAGTAAGACAAGCAAAAGATAGAACCTCCTCATCCATACATGAGTTAGCTCCTTGTGTCACCTTCATGCTGGCCCATCTGGTAGAGGCTCACAGCTTTCTCTCCTTTTCTCCCCGCATAGAGCTCTGTCTTTCAGGTCGACCCGGAGGTAGGAGAACACGCTTGCTGCACCTGTCCCCCTTGTCAAAGAAAGCCCCACAAACCTCTCCACTATGACCTTCGCCTATGTTTCCTTAACCCTTTAAGTACTTGCCCACTACACCACATCCTTGCCTATTGAATCCGTTGTTATGCCGTGTACTTCCTCCCCTTTGTGTCCGCTGCCTCGAGAGCAAACCTCACGGCTCACCAGCTTTTCCTGTACTAAGCCATGATATCTGCTTCTCAAGTTGCTGGCTTTCCTCTCCTTACTCTCCCCCGTCTTCATGCTGAGCTTAAGATAAAAGATGAAATTATGGAGGCAGAATCAAAGATTAAGAGCCACTTTTTCACTCCTTACAGATCAGTGGGGATTAAGGAAAGGTAGCGTGCAGTAGACGGGATGATGCATTTGGTTATTGTGAAGGAGCTACAATAGTACGTGCCTCAAGAAGTCACACTCACCTCATTGTGTGCTGAACCCTGATACCCAGGACTGGATTCTTTCCTGGCATGATGCCTGACAACCCTCTCTGTGTCCAGTGATGATGGGGGTGGTGTTGGTGGTGGGAACCCATGTTGACGTCAGCTTGTGAGAGTAACAGTGTCTTCCTGGTTTATTTCAGGGTGCCTAGTGAGGGAGAGGCCAGTGCCAGGACAGAAACACCAAGGTGAGATTTTGACACGTAGATTTCATGGATAGTAACCGACCTCTGCTTCCTTCAACGTCTCTCTCCACTTCTTTTTCTGCTCTTTCTGTCTTTCTTCTTGTTGTAGAAGTGTGTCAGGCGATACAAAGGAGGACGGCAGTCGGGACTCCAAGCCCCGCTCGCTGCGTTTCACCTGGAGCATGAAGACCACTTCCTCCATGGAGCCAGCTGAGATGATGAGGGAAATCCGAAAGGTTCTGGACGCCAACAGCTGCGATTACGAGCAGCGCGAGCGCTTCCTGCTTTTCTGTGTCCACGGCGACGCTCGCCAGGACAACCTGGTCCAATGGGAGATGGAGGTGTGCAAGCTGCCCCGCCTTTCACTCAACGGCGTGCGCTTCAAGAGGATATCGGGCACGTCCATCGCCTTTAAGAATATCGCCTGCAAAATTGCCAATGAGCTCAAACTGTGACAGCAGATGGAGTCACCGTCAGTCTTGGTGAGCTCTGGTTATGGTCTCATCTCATCACTGGATTAGTGTTGACTTACAGGACAAAATTCAGCACTGAAGGTCCTCACCACGCAGAATCAGTGTGGACTTGGCTGGTAACGTGCAATACTGGCCACGAATGTACTGTACAGGGTAGTGGATCAGAGAAATGCGAGAGAAATCGCAAGGTTTGACCTCTGTGACGGAGAGATAGCAAAAACAGCTAAACACCTTTCCTTTTTTTCCCCCTGTCCGGCCCTCTGTCTCTCTTATCAGCCCGCTGCTCCTCGTCATAGGACACATTCATTTAACACATGCAGTATGCAAATGAAAATGACCATCCTGCAATAATGTTTTCAATCTCTTTTTCTAAACGCCTACAACGAGCTCTATTCTCCTTGCTGAATAACCATTAAAATTACTGAAAGCTAAAATAGCCGCTTTTCCACCTGTGTTAAGTCAGTATATAGAGCAGGCTGGAGCCCATGCTAAAACTATGTAAAAAGAGAATTGTACTGTATGCATAACATCTGCAGGTACTGTATTGTATATTGATTTTACGTTCTGTACAGAATTTTATTGTCTTTTTTCATGGGATTTGAGTTCTTTCCTAATATAATTGATGTCTCTTAAAGCATTATCCTTTCAGTCTGTGAGTTTTTTTTAATTCCTTTTTTTAAGAGCCACCATATGAAAATAGTGTTTTTAATTTTATTTAAAGAGCACTAAATTATTTTGTTGAATATTAAGGGATGTGCTCCCTTGCCTTTTATGTTATATTTTATTTGCCTACGGGAAAAAAAAAACACTAAGTTGCACCACATAGACTTGAGTAGTAACTTCAGTTAAAACTGAAATTGTGTTCACTTTATTTTCTCTCAGCAGTAGGTAGGTGATTTGGAGATCCTGCTGCAATTGCACAAGTTTTCCAGGGTGATGTGTATGAACATGAGAGTATGCACCTGTATTTCTTTCGTGATAGTTTTGTAGTCCTCAATTACAAAAAAAAAGCAGGTTTAAATTGGTTTACTTCAGAAAGCGGAGGACCAAAGGACTGAAGATGCACGACCAGTCAAACAATCCCCTTGAAAGAAGCAGTTTGTCTCGCGGGGCCTTTCTAAAGAGCCTGATTTAGTCCTGCCACCAGTGTCATTATGCAGGTACTTGTTTATCTCCTTGCTTGTGTTTTTTTTTTTTTTTTTTTTTTTTTATTCAGCGGATTTATTGTATTTATTCCATTACATTGTAATGTGCTGCTTTGTAGAATTGAGGCGTGCACTTTGTTGGAGAAAATAAAAAGGATTTTATTTGTTTGTATTTATTTTATTTTATTTCTCTAATCTGAAATACACAACTAACTTCAAGATGACAGTTTCCCTAAAGCAATGAAGTAGATGTGTGTTGTTTAGCTTTGAGCACCAGGTTGCGATGTCGTGCTACAAAGTGCCAGCAAGGAGCGCAGATGAGATGGAACAGCTATTAATGTAAACCTTTATTGACTCTAAATAGCATGAAATTAGTCAGTAATGTAATCCTAATCATGACACAATTGACGTTTTGCAGACATGTTAGTCAAAGGTAAAGCATTATGAACAATATCCTCAGTTTTCCACTTCAGTTCCTTTAAAGTTGTGAAAATAGTTCCAAGTCTGCCCAAAAGGTTTTCAATACTTGATATGAAAAACTGTGATTTCAATACTTCTTAAAACATTATAAACCAGTAACGCTAAAAATGTAAGTAAGGATTTACAGGTAGAGTCTCACACAAGATTTCTGTTGATATTTTCCAAATTATAAACAAATATGCATGTAACTGTTGTGGTCCCTCTTAAACTTACAAAAGCTTCATTTACAAATCTTTTTTTAGCATACAAGTGGAAAGACAGAAAAATTTGTAAACATTTCGTTTTGGCAGATTTGTTCAGTTAAACACGTTAACAGGTTAAAAAGTACCATTTCAGTATTACTTTCTGTAGATAAATATGAGATTACAAATGTATAAACATCGCAGAGTCACATGAAAAGCTGAACAAAAAAATTAAAATAACCTCGCAAGATTTAATGGATTAATGAGCATGGATGCTGCATTCATCAGTATGAGACGACCTGTGTAAGGCCATGGTCATGCATGTCTTGACAACATATTGGGTCTAATCCTAACTTGAGAGGCATGCATTAACCTCGAAATGCATCTCAGCCAAATGTATTTGGTTGAGATGCATGCATTTATCTTGCACTGTCATGCACTGATTTCAATGGGAGATTTTAACAAAAGAAACGGGCAATGCCTGCCTTGCTCAAGTTAGGATCGACTGATAATCCTTTTCAGTGTTGTTCAGCAGTGCTTCATCTGCTGCAATCTCTTAACACAGAAACCACCCAAATAACTAGCCAACCAGTCAAAACCATCGCTTAGTTGCTCAGATCAATGACCAGGTGCTCATAAATCTGAGTTTTCCCTTTGAAGCTTGAGGCCAGCAGGAATTGCCGGTTGTCTATGGAGACTGGAGAGAAGGCCCTTGGCGCCTGGATGTTCACCTCCTGGAAATGGACAAACTCGCCCTTCTTGGCATCCCAGCGGTACACCTGAGTGAAAGAGTAATCGCTGCCCAGGATGGCATACTGCCAGCTGCCCATAGAGAAGGGCTGGAACACCATGGAGCCACGCGAGGGCATGGTCTGCAATTCTCTGAAGAGGGCCCCGTCCCAGCGCATCACTTTGGAGTCGCCAATGAAGCGTGTCAGACAGATGAAGAGGTCTGATTTGACCTGAAAATGCTTCACAGCATAGACGTCCTCCATCTCGGGGATGTCTGTGCGTCTGTCAAACAGCTTGGTGCCTTTGTTCCACTGGTAAATGACCGGCCTCTGGGAGCTGCTGGAGAGTATCAGGTGAGGTTTGGAGGAGATCTCCATGTACTCCACATCGGTGTCCCGGTACCACGGGTGGAGCGATTGGTGAGAGTAGAAGCCATTACCATTCCACTTGTAGATGGTGGTGGAACCGGCCTTGGAGCTGTCGGCTATGATGAAGAAGGATTCTCCGTCGATGCGAAACGTCTCCACATCGTTTGGTTTTCGGATTTTGAGGATGTCAATGCCTTGGAGCTTGATGAATTTGTTTGCAGAGGTGTCACGCTTATAGATGTGCGAGCCACCAAACAGCTGAGCCACAATGATAAAGAGCTGGTTGTCGATGACCAGAGGTTTGCAAATCACCGTGGATGTGCCTGGTGAAGATAAAGAAAGGATAAAAACAATCCAGTGTCCCTTTGTGTTGTCTCCATCTAGTGGTTACTCTTCCAATCTAACCCCTTCCTTTTAAACTCATTCACAACCACATTATAATATATTTGAAATGATTTTTACTTACTGTCAATATCGTCAAAGTTTCTGAAGACCATCTCCACATGATCCCACTCTAGAAAGCTGCATTTCCCAATGAAAGGCTGGGCAAACACCACATACTGGTCACTCTCAAAGGAAAATGACTCCGCTGATATGGATTCAAACTTCAGGGACTGGTAGGAAGCAAACTCTGTGAGAGAAACAAAAATGCACTTTAAATGGTATTAAATCGTCAGGAGAAGCAGTGATGATTGTAAGAAACATTGAATTAAAACACCAGTATTTTTTTGTACTCCACCTGTGGTGATACAGTCGAAGGACTGTGGCGCTAGATCGTTGATCTTCTTGTCCAGCTGTGAGGCCGGGCCTTTACAGTAAATCTGATCCACTGTGGCGTTGGTGCTGTATATCCACTCCACCAACCACTTCAGTTTACAGTCACAGGTGAACTGGTTCCCTCGCAGGTCTCTGAAGGGACAAAACCACCAAACTAACTTCCCAATCCCTCCAAAGCTAACAGGAATACTCCCAGCATTTTGAATGGATTATTATTTAACGCTGTAGTCGCTGAAGTATGACTTCAGGCTTTTGCTCTCTGGCTCTCACAGCTGCACTCTGTACTCTCATTAATATCAACAGGGTGTGAACATCTTCAGTGGGTGATGGATGGCAAACCATCTCTCTTCCTCACTGCAGCATGTAATTTTAATGCTGTTAAAAGTACCACCCACACATTTTTCATGCTTTGGCTGAAGTGGAATAATGATGCAGTGTTCTATATATAGAAGAACTCATTGTTCATAATAGCATACATAATACTTTATGTTATGTAACACTATCTTTTTGTTTCCAGCTAATGCAGGATTAAAACTCATACTTACACTTTCGTCAAGGCCTCAAGGCCCTTGAACAAGTCTTTGGGCAGAGTCTCCAGATTATTGTAGGCCAGACTCCTGAAAAAGAGAAAACAATGGCAGCTGCTCCCTGACAATTGATCAAACATACGGCTTATTGTTCTTGTTTCGTCATCTATTCAATTGACCTTCCCTCTTCATGCTATTTGTGAGATGTAGAACTTCCAGTGCTTCATCATAAAAACCTACATGTGGATGCCGTTACGCAGTGTTACCTTGCTGTGGCATGTATGTATGGCCACCCTACAGACTGAAGGCAGGAACATTGCTTATTGCAAGTTTGAGGAAATGTTAGGCTATTTTTAGAGCTGCCTTCTCAGCCATTTTACGGCTTTCTCTGCCACAAAAATGAGGGAGAAAAGTGTTGAGGAGGTTGTTGCAGTTTATTTCCATAGTTTTCTCCAAGCTTTATCTTAAATATCATGACATCATCTTGTGTTCATGCCCAACACCACTTTTTTGATATTTTGGTTTTAGTGAGGCAAACTCAACATTGATGTTCTGCTGACAAGGAAGAACTGAAGAGATTACTTGGTTACTAAATGAACTACTTACTAAATCTGTAACAATATATATATATATATACATATATATATATGTATACATATATATATATATATAT
This sequence comes from Micropterus salmoides, assembly GCF_014851395.1. Lineage (NCBI taxonomy): Eukaryota > Metazoa > Chordata > Actinopteri > Centrarchiformes > Centrarchidae > Micropterus > Micropterus salmoides. The sequence continues at coordinate 16,025,422 of NW_024041373.1, forward strand.
ATATATATATATATATATATATATATATATATGTATACATATATATATATATATATATATATATGTATATATGTATACATATATATATATATAATGGGCCTTAGGCATCTTAACTTTATTAAGTATATAATAACATAATAACAGCTGCACAGTGTCAATAGAAATGTCTGTGTAGCAGTAAATGTTGTGTAATAAGCGTTGTCAGCATTTCACTGGAGCATTGCTTGCCTGCACCTGCAGACACATTACAACACTTTCTACTGATACAAACTAACAGAAAGCTTCTGCACAATCAGTGATACAATTTGAAATTAAAATCAACTAAAAATCACATCCTCATCTACTTGTTAGTACTATTTTTGATGAAGAATACGTCTATTTTTTTGCACGGTATAGTAAAAAAATGCAGTTTATACTTACAGGTGCACTAAGGTTTTCAGTCCACGGAAAGCATTTGGTGAAATCGACTTTATTTGGTTGTTTTCGATGAACCTGAAAAAGGTGTTTAATAAATGCACAAGAAGTGAGAGACTGTGGTCTTTTAGACAGCTTCCAAGATAAATTTGCGTTATCTACTCACAGATACTCCAGATGAGGAAGACCAAGGAAAGCATCCTCGTTTATAGATTCCAGGTTGTTGGCTGTGAAGAGACTGTGTAGAGAGATCCATATTATATACGCCCTATATAATAACAAGCTGTTGTCCCACCTTAGCAGAAAATGGACCTGTGGTAGCTGGGTTACTGTTAAGAAGAAAGGTGAGGACCTTTCTTCTTAACAGTAACCCAGCTACATCAAAGACAAGGATCAATGCTCTATTAGGATACCTGCAGTCTTACATGTTTGTTTTGATTCAGTCAATACTTCACCCCATGAGACCAGAGTCAGGGGATTCCCTCTTCAAAAGGAGGGATTCCCCTTAAGTAAAGCTAATTCTGGAACCAGGTCTGGCTCACAATAGATGCATTTTAAGCTTTGGATGAATGCCCAGAGTGATTATTGTTTGAGCTCCCTATTCCGACCAATAGACTACAACAAGTCTGTTATAATGTGCAGTGTCAGCGGATCTTGAACATTAAACATGGCGTTGACCACCTCACTGGGGACTGACAGCATGCAATAAAGACTGAAGAACGAAAAGCTCCAGAGATTTCTCACAGGAGATGCAGGGCAGGCGTGTGGATGAAGATCTCTTTCGGGATTTCAGTGAATTCAGACTTGACGAATGATCTGTGGAGGAGGGGTGGACACGACAGACAGACACACTGATTAGCTTTAAAGCATAGACTGTCTCATACGGACAGTTATAGTCTGTTCCTTGGATATACATGACAGTGCAGCAGAAAAAGCCCACACGTCTTAATCAGCAGATAGGCTGGAGACACATATTACATTTGTAAAGCTCTGCAATGGAAAGCACTGGTGAGGAATTCATTATAAAACAACAGTAAATATGACTTACAGTGATATGACATCGGGGGGAAAGCTGCGAGGGATCAGTCCTGCGCTTTCGCACAGCGCGTTATCTTTGGTACATGTACATGATGGGGGACAGCGAGGCTGCCTGGGTTTCTTGCTGTCCACTACAAGTAAAACAGACGCCACTAAAAGTAAGCCGAGCCAGGGCGATCTTTTGGGCGTCTTGCGTGTATTTTCCATCCTTGCGAACGGCTGCGGGCACGACCTGCGCGTCGAACAGCCCTGCACATGAACCAGGGTCTCGGCTACGTTTCCTTTTCCACTGCTGTTTCTGCTGCTGCCTGGAGGCCAAGCGACGCGCTGCCCGCTCCTGTTTATCTCCGCAAAGTGCCGTGCGCCGTGCGCCGCCGCCGCCGCTCTGGAGGTGATTAAGCCGGGCGCCACGTACGTCCACAGCGCTGTAATTAACCTATGCTACACCCCCGGAAGAAAAACCAATATCCCCTGTGACAAAAACAAAAGTCTAATCAAATTCGCGGTGTAGTGGCTCGAGCACAGGAAAATAGCCTACCAGCTGGCGCGGTGACAAACGCGGTGTGACGGCAGGTGGGGCTCCCAGCGGGAGCAGACGGATCTTCTCCATCCAAAACCACGCCTATGATTTCAGCAAACGCCACACTCTCCGTGTCAAGCTGCCGGAGATTCCGCCCAATAGCCTAGGCAGAGGAATTGTGTAATTTTTCGTGAATCAGCCGGAGAAAATGAAACCCCGACATGAGCCTGCGGGCTGCTGCCTATGGCGCAGACGCACACGGGACTTCTATGCGGAAAGCGGGCTGGAGACGAGATGAAATAAATTGTCATCATGGAAAATAGTTGTAATTTTGGCTCTGTGGGTTCCACTAGACTGCCAAATGCTGCCTTTGAATAGCGTATATCATTAACTATAACTTTGTGCTTTTTCACATATGTTTGCGCATTTTGGGTTTCTTTCCTGGTTTGCGCGCGGTTTCCATGGCGACTGTGGATGCAAAATGTGGCTGGCCTGTGAAGGAGGGGTGTAGGGAAGCCCTCCTGTCATCCTGACATCTGTTCTTGCCTCGGTCAAATGAACCCCATCCCCCTCAAACCTCTCACAGACAAAAGGCAGGTCTTTGCTCCCATTATCAGTGACATGACGTTTTCAACTTAGAAAAAGCCACAAAGCCTGCTATCTTTCTGTTTTTTTGCTGTAACACATTGCCCTTACAGTTTTAATACAAAGTTCTCTTCTGCTTTGCCAGACATGACATGTGAGCCCTATAAGGACTTCTTCTTCTTCTCATTTCATTTCTCAGATCCCTCCAGAGTTATAAGATTAATATGTTTACTCACTGTGCCTGGCAGGGCTGCTTGTGCCAGACTTTTCTGGGGAGAAACATGTGCAGGGGTTTTTAAAAGGTCTCTGAATAAATACGCGCTGACCTGAACCTCCACTCTCGCTGTCCCCTGTCTGTTTACTATGATACAATCTTTCCTGTAAAAATGAAAGCCGACATTTGGAGGAGCAGGGTCATGCTCTGGGAGCCTGTTTCATGATATGTTGCTTTACTGTTTTAGAGGGAAAACTAGAGGAAAAAAGCTATTAACAGTGAGGGAGACACTCTAAAGGAGACTGCTTACATCTGAGAGGAAATGCACAGAGGGGAATTGTGGACATGGAGAAGCTGGAAGTGACAGAAAGTAACTGATGTCTTTTTTCATAATCCACTTTTACACAAAATGGAGAACACTGGATATTATTGTTGTGCTGCAAGATGATGCGTAGTTTCTGTGCTTCACAAATGCCATCATTCATTACCAGAATAGAACACACACTGTCCAGCAAGTATTTGACCACAGCAATGTCGACAGCTATTGATACGCCTGAGTTGTGTTGACTGTTAGTGGACTTTTAGGATCTGTATTTGTTTATCAAAAATAATGTAACAGTTTGTCTAATATGACTATATATTAAGATGCATAACCTCACTAACACATTTCTATAGTTAAAGAAAGAGACTTTTAGCATGAAAAACACATTTTCAAAGCAAATATTAGATTTTTTTCTTGTTGTGTCAAAACAGCCAATCTGCCAGAATGTCTATCCTGATCGACTGTCCTCCCCACTAGAGGGAAATGTGGAGCTAAGCTAGAGCCCTGCCAGAGGCAGATTTATTTGTGAGCTATCTATCTCTGCTCTTTAAAATTCTGTTTGGATTTCCACCAGAAGAGGATAGCTTTTGCTGAGAGCATTATTGTTTTATTTTTGGTTAGGTGAAAAATATGAATCTACAATTCATGCCCACAGTGGTGGCTAAAACGTTTTTGCTTTGTCTGAAAAACCATATTCATATTATGGTACAAAACAGAGGACTCATGCTCCACCTTCTTCATCCACCAGTGACAGCAGAACATTCAGTGAACATACTTTTGTTTTGCTGTTTGACCTGGACCTGTATTCTGTCTTAAGGTATCTTGTCAGTCGACAAAGCTGGCTTACACGACTGACAGGCTTTTGTAACTGAGATGCTCTCTCATTCCGAATGAACTGTAAGGTTTGTGAGCCACCTGTCAGTCACCTGCACCTTCAGCCAACCAATGAAGGGGATGATCACTTATGGCAGTGACACAAGAAAACACATTTTCTGAAATGCATATAATTATATAATAATTATCTGCCACACTGTGCAGAAAAAGATGCTTCTCTTGGCAGAACAATATCTGAAAGTAAGTCAAAGTGTCATTTTAATCTCCATTTAAAACCGTAACAACTAAATAAATGGAAGTTGCGTTTTGGTGGAGGTACAGAAAATATTTAAAAGTTTGATCCTTTGCTTTATGATGTAGCAGCCAATTATGGATCACAAACGTAATTCCATTTGCCTTGATTATATGATGCTGAATCATGTTTTCCCATTCAATCAATTAAAGTATATAGAAGAAGTCTTTGTTGAAGTATTGTCTGCACAGTTGTGTTCACCATGCATTTACATTCATTATTATTGCTCAATTGCATTCTTGACAATTTAAAAATTATTGTAATCTTGCACTCATTAATTCTATAGACTTAATGTCATCCAGTCAAATCACAGATGGGTTTACTCTGTAAACCGCAGCAAGTAAGGGTATGTACTCTTTGTTTGTGATATCAAAGTTAATGAAGGGATACAAAACCTGGCTTGTAACATGCATATTCATGCTCATAAATATATATATATTTATATATTAATTGTAATAGCCTTTCTTGTCTTCTGACCACTCAAAGTGCTTTACACTACATGTCACATTCACACACATTCATACACTGGTGACAGTGGCTCCCAAGCAAGGTGCCAACTGCTCAACAGAAACTAATAAATTCACACACACTGACAGCACAGCCATCAGGAGCAATTTAGGGTTCAATATCCTGCCCGAGTACACCTTGACATGCAGACATGAGCCGGAAATCAAACCGCCGACATTCTGATTACTGGGCAACCCGCTCTACCTCCTAAGCCACAGCCACACAGAGGCATGTTGGTCAGGGATGGAATCAGTGAGGCTGCAAATCACCAACAGGAAACTTTTTCTACTCAGCAGGTGCTGCAGCTGATATACTTTGGTATTACATCAATGCTGCAGCTGAAATGAAGCACAAAATGCTAAATTTGTCAAATTGCGACTGCTCTTGTTCCAGTTTTTGGACTTGCAGAATGGCTAAAATGCACTTTAAATGCATAAAGCAGGCACGATTTGAAAATAAACTTTATTGACATTTTTCATGTATTATACATGATGCTATTGCACATATAATTATGTATTTAATGCTATATAGCATGAAAAAAAATCTTACATTCGCCAAAGTTTTTATGTAACAACAACAAACACTTCATGCATCAGAGAAGAAAGTTAAAAGCTGACATTGTTCTGCTATGTGCTACCCATGTCACAAGCTGTTTTGAGAAATTTGCGAGACCTGATTTGGAAAAATAAACCATAGCATTTCCACTTCACATCATATCTTAATGTGTTGTTTCTCACTCAGATAATGTAATTTCTCCTGTCCATGGTGGATTTGACACAGTGTCCACATGAAACCTTTGTGTCCTGGAAATGCCACATGTACTCTGACTTATGAGCAGAGCAGCAGTATTTTTACTTTATGTAACCAGGGGACTTAAAAATGAAAGCCCAGGGGCTCAAGGTGGCTTATTACTAAATCCAATTCAGTCAAATCTTCTTACATCTCTCACCCATTTGCCAGGGACATATGTTGGAAATTTTTAAAGCACAACTCCCAACTAGTAAATGTGGTTTTCTCATCAAGATAAGATAATTTTATTGTAGAACCTATTCTAAAAATATTCAGATATAACAGTTCAAACAGCCACATATTTGTGGCCTAATATTTCTATTCAAATTATGTCAAAAGCCAAAGATTATGCATTCAGTGTTAAAAATAAAATACACATATGTACTCTTCTTAATAATTCTTAAATAATAAAATTTTAATTATTTTACCATACAAGAATAAAGTTAAATCTATGTTTTCAAAGTATCAAATACAACCTGTATGTCCCTGTAAGACAGGTGACAATTAAAATAGCTTTCTGTATGAGAGGATAGAAGAACTAAACAGTATATAAAAACAATAATTCAGTGATTTTTGCATGTTAGAATTCATCTGTGAACACATGCTCATGCACATTCACACGCTGCACAAACACACATCCAGACAAACATTCAAACATTCATAAATGCCGTCAGTCCTGGAGGTCTAGCAGATAACACATGTCTTTGACTTCCCGCCATCTTGATCTTTAAAAGGAGCAAAGGCGAAAGACAGAGAGAGT